>NC_070541.1:0-600000 GCF_025433545.1 Fusarium keratoplasticum | reverse complement strand
TCCGGCGAGTTCGTTCTGACACACTACGACCTCTCTCCGCGCAACGTCCTCGTCTCGGGCCGGCCGCCCCGCATCACCGGCCTCGTCGACTTTGAGTTTGCGGGCTTCTTCCCGCCCGTCGACGAGTTCCTGAACGACGTCGTCAACAATGGTGGGGAGTGGCCGCGCGAATTTTACGAGGCGTACCTGGCGCGCCTCTATGAGAAGGGGGTCGCGACGCCGGCACGGGGGTTCGATCTAGATGTATGGAACCGCAATTGCTGGCTTGAGATGCTTGTAGGGAGCATTGCGCCGTGGTACTTGCCCGGCGGCTGGAAGGGGGAGGAGTTGCAGGCCAAGCTGAGAGAGGCAGAGGCTAATGCGAGGGAGATGTTGAAGAGGCTTATTAGGGATCATGACAAACATCGGGAGCGGGAAATTCAGTGACGCGACGATGAGACGCCGTAGAGGCCTTGAAATACATTCAGACTCAGTGTGTTCCCAGCCGCCCACAGCCGGCGCTACCTATTGGATGAAACGGAGGAAAAATGCGATCAAATGATATAGATCACGAATATGATGGTTAAGGGGTGCACGATGTCGGGCTGTTCTTGCTGTCTGCCTTATTTCTGCCTTTTATCGGTGACCTCACGCAGTCAAGGGGGACAGAGTGTGTATGGTTTGGCTGCAACGAGTCACCTGTCGCTACGGTCTTGCACGTAAACGCGTTAGACCGTAGCGTCAGAGAGGGCTACGTCCGCGCCCCCCTGTAGGGAGGCAAGTATACAGAGGGAAGTTGGGGGGAAAATCGAGCCTTGACTGTGGAAGAGTTGACGAGCCACTTGCAGAGGCGAGCAATTGACTCCCGTGAGGCAATTTCAGGAGGGAAGAACCCCTCAGTAAGCCCTCTGAGGCGGGGAAGCTTATTCTGCAGTGTGGTCGTCACATGAAGCGACCCCAATAACAATACCCCTTTAGGCCTTTTCTCTATTGTACGCATCCTCTTGTGCATGTGTAGCACCAACGTTCCATAACTGTTGCAGAAGGCTTTTGTCTCAGCAGTGTTCCAAAGCAGGTGCAATACAGTTGCATCTGCATTTATCTAATAATAAGGTAATCATGCCTTCTTTACTTTTATCACGACGATGCAGGGCATTATAACACCCTAGATACATTCACCATGTAAGCCACCAAAGACCGCCCCACGCAAGCTTGCGAATACCACTTATGAAAATCTTCTTAGCAGGCTCTTGGCAATAAATGATGTAAATAAAAGCACCTTGAAACCCGCCATAGCCTTCTTCGTTCCTCAAGATTCTTTTGCGCAAACCGCGACTGGTTTGCCTCTCCAGTTGGCTGATGACCTCTCCTTAATCACAATCAACCTCTTCCCATTGGCGGAAAGATTCGTTACGCTGATTCGCGGACTCTCGAAATGCCGACGTATTCGACAGCTCCACTGCGATTAACGCTAACAAGGCCTGGATATTCAAATAGGCAATGAACGCTAAAATGTTTACCCACATACTTAAGACCCCATCCTCTTTGGCGCTGTATGGCATCTCCGATCATCGGTAGGGGGCTTCAACAAGCATGGAATGTTTGGTTCTCGTTCACGACGCGTCCTTCAGCTTTGTCGTCGATCTAGCTGCCAGCATTACAGGGTACCGCGTCCAGGCCAGTGACATCGCAAAACATGAGGAGAAAGGCCCATTCATCTTTGCTGTCCAGCGAGAAAGGGTTGTACAATCAGGTGAAAGGTCTCCTCGACTGCAGGGGCTTTGGCCAACCTCTCTCGTCATCAATGTGGCGTCCCTCGACTCGGTCATAAGGACAGAACCCAATCTCCATCTGGAATATCATCATGAATATCTCTTCTGGCCCACAAAGTTCTCGTGCAAGGGCTTTTCCAGATTTCTTACCCTGGTCACAGGCCAAAGCGATCCTCTGGCACAAATCAAAAGCAAGCAGCGCTCAGCATATATCGGTCTCACTTACCCCGACATCCGTGTTTCTTTGTCCAACATGCCCATTGTTTCGGTTGGTGCAGACGCACTGGAACTCCGAGTAGATCTGTTGAGGGAAGAAGATCAGCTGGGTGATATCCCAACCCTTGGATACGTCGCTGAGCAGCTCGTGGCTCTTCGATTGCAGTCGGAGTTGCCCATCATCTTTACAATTAGACTTGAACCATCAGGAGGCCGGTAAGTCACCTTATCTCGAAGATATCTACAGTAGACTGATGAGAATAGTTGGCCCCTAGAGCAAAAGGATCTGGCAATCAAGTATCTGCGATATGGGTTGCTGTGGGGTGTTGACTTTATCGATGTTGAGGACTTGCTTGATAACGACCTCAGAAACTTGTTGGTTTCCCAGAAAGGCCATACTAAGGTTATTGCATCTCATCACGACTTCTCCGGCAGCCTTGACTGGTCGTCCTCAGACACCGACCAAGTATACAACACTTGCGCAAGTTATGGTGATATGGTCCTCATGGCCGGAATTTCCACTAACCTTAGTGATGCTTCCAAGATTCGTCAGTTCCGAGACAGGATGAACAGCCTTGATGGCAACAAACCTCTAGCTGCTTTCAATACGGGAACATCTGGAAAACTTTCTAGAATTTTGAATCCTTTCTTGCAAGCTACTACCCATCATCTACTTCCGAGCTCGAGTGCGCGAGATCAGCTTTCACTTGTAGAGTCAAATGGGTATGACCTGAATCGCTTTCGGTGGGCAAATTCTAAGACTTGTGTACAGTGTTCTTTCAGTGCTTGGCGAGCTCTCTCCAACGACCGCATACTTCTCCCAGGGGCAACACCCGGATGCTTCCTTGATGGACAAATGCTTCAAAGAGTTAAACCTCCCTCATCGAGTGGCTGTCACGGGCCAGAAACCGGACACATTGATACAGAGCCTCTTGAAGGAACCAGATACTGCTAGTGTAGTATTCGGCCAGTTTTCTGACTTCTCGCATCTGGCTACTCAGGGTTTTGACCTCACAGATAGTGGCCTGGTGGATACGGTGGTTGTCGGAGATGGCCAAATGATTGGCCATAACTGCCAGGCAAATGGTCTGAACGCTGTTCTACTTCAAGAGAATACTCCTTCGGCATTTGCAGACCGAGAATTTCTCGTTATGAGCAATTCATGGGACGAGGCGAGAACCGTCATCTCAGTCCTGTTGTCTTTGAATTGCGGCAAAGTTTGGACGCTCGGATTCGCTGCCCCAAACATCAGCGACAAGTTATCGTCACTAAACATCAAGGTTCTAAGTAATTCCTTCAACCCTGCAGGAGTCTTTTGCATGTCACCAAGCCATGACAGGACCATTCTTGCTGCACTGGTTACAATGATAGCCGGGAGGCAGAATAAAAGAAGGGTCATCTACTTGGATACGTGGGGCTCTCCCAAAGATCCAGGCATGACTGCAGCAAAGGCCTCGGGGTGGCGCATCATTACGCAGGAGCATATATCCGCAGCTGTTTTGGTGGAAATGATGAGAGTGTCGGTGGATCAATCTGTGCCATATAGCTTCGTTCAAATGGTTAAGAGACAGCAACTATCATGAGTGCAGCCTCTTACAGATATTGATTTACTCAGTGTGCTAACATCAATGGTCATAGCTTCGCCTGACTCACGTCCGTCACATTCAGTGCCGCCTTTGCAGCCCATCGTCCTGTCACAAAAGCCTGAGCCAGCCCACCGCCATACCTCCAGTTTGAAAAGCCACCAGCGTCCATGCCACACGCGAAAAGCCCCGGAATGACTCTCCCATCATCATCCGTGACTCGAGATAAACTGTCAATCTTGAGCCCACCGTAAGTAAACGTAATGGATGGCTGGACCTCCAGCGCCCAGTATGGACCTTTCTCACTCCCTTCAAACGTCACATGAGGCTCGTGGTTACTACCGACCAGGGCATCAAGAATCTCATCGCTGTTACCTCTTATCGCGCGGTTGTACTGACGGATTGTGTGTTGCAAGGCCTGAAGCGGAACGCCCCAGTTGGACACATGCTTTAGAAGTTCTTCAACTGTCTCGGCGCTGGCAACCCGTCCTCCAAAAGCCTTTGCCTTCTCGAGACGATCGATCTTTCCAGCATTTGGGAATACTTCTCCGAGTGCCCAACGCTTCCGGACTTCGTTGTTAAGTATCATGTACCCAACGCGACCTGGCTGATGAGCCAGCTCCTGATTGTTGACCTCGTCGCCATATGTTTCGTCGCAGAACCTCCGGCCGTCACGGTTCACGAGGATGGAGTATCCGGACTGAAACTGGGCGAGGTGGATAAAGTGGGAAGGATCGACATCTCGTCTCTTCAGCGGTGATGGAAGTAAATGGCCGTAGAATGTCGAGAGACCGCGGCTAGTTCCAGCTCCAGCTTGTGTGCCCAGCTTGAAGCCATCACCAGTAGAGTACGGGTTTGACCGGGTGAATATCGTATCCGCTCCTTGACCAATGTGCTGCTCAACCAGTTGTGGGCTACCTTGGAAGCCACCAGTAGCAATGATGACGGCTTTGGCTGAACACAACACAAGTGTGCCATCATTCTTGCGTAGAACAGCTCCCGTGATTCGATTTCCAGCAGCTCCCGGAGGCTCTTGAGTAAGACCAACAGCTGACGTTTCGCGTAGGATCTTTGCATTTGGGTTGGCTGTGATGATTGACTCGGCCTTGGCAAGCCATTGCGGAACGTTGATGGGAAAGCCAATGCCGATTGTCATGATGCCGTTGAATTGGTCGTGTGTCTGAACTCCGTTATCCCGCATCCACTGAACAGCATCTGGATATTCGGCGATGAACTTGTTCAAGAGCTCGGGGTCCGCAAACGGGATCGTTTCCTGGGCAATTTGGGTGTCCCTGGGCGCCCAGAACATGCCCGCCGACCTAGCCATCACGTCAGTGAACAAGCATAGAATAAGTTGGCCAACTTACAACTTCGAAGAACCACCAAGAACATGGCTCTTTTCGGCCAGGACACATCTAACCTGGGAAGATTCACTCAGGGCGATGGCTGCAGAGAGGCCAGACATGCCTCCACCAATGATGACCACATCAGTCTCGATTCGCTCCGGCGTGGGTGCCATGGTCCCTAGTAAGAGTATTGTGTTTGTCAACGGTCTACTCTCATTTCATCGCGAACTTATACCAGACATTTCAGGCATCTGAGAACTACATCCGATAGTGACCTCGGTAATAACATCGGGAAGATCACCATCGGGGCCGACAGAGTCCGCCAATGACGGCGTCCCGTTTCAACATTGTACCACGTCATGTTATGTTCCCCCATTTCAATGTTCTTGTAAGGAAACAGAAACAATTGTTTAAAAGGAAGGTTATCTCTAGAAGATAAAGTCGTACAAGGATTACCATAACATTCTTTTCCAACGTAATTGATCCCCTCATCCCATATCTGATCTCACGATGCCTCACCACCCACTTCCAAATCAGCTCGGCATTGCAACACTGTCGCTGGGCCACTGTACAAAGCACAAGCTCCGAGATCGCATCCGAGCAGCTGCAGAAGTTGGCTTCGACGTCATTGACCTCTTTGACGAGGACTGGGCGGCATACCTTTCAGAAAATGGCCTTGATTCGACTGATCCTTGGGAGGCTACTGAGTCAAAGCTCCGTGTAGCGCAACAGCTGCGCGAGCTGATTGAGTCTCATGGCATGAGAATCGCCTGCACACAGCCACTGAGGGATATTGAAGGAAATCTGGACCCCAGAGCCAGACAGGCAGCGATGCATCGGGCTACCGCCAGATTCCCATTCATGCGCGCTTTTGATACCGATCTTGTCTTCATGTGCAGCAGTATGCGGCCAGATGACGGGAAAATAGCAACCGCCGACTTTCAGACTGTTGTGAGGGACTTGGCAGAGCTAGGGGACCTTGCCGCTGAGTTCTCCAGGAAGGATGGTGGAAAGCAGATACGTATCGGCTATGAACCACTTTCCTGGGCACGCAGGAATACCTGGGCTTCCGCCTGGGAGGTTGTCCGTGCAGTGGACCGCCCAAACGTGGGCATCATCTTGGACACGTTCAACATTCTCGCCGTCGAGTTCGCAGATCCATACTCCACCGTTGGAGAGGGCAGCATGCTGTACGCTTCGCGAGACCAAGCCCTTCGGGTCCTCGGCGAGTCGATGGCATCCATGGCAACGACTGTCAGACCAGAGAAACTTTTCTTCGTACAGGTCGCCGATGCCGAGAGGATGGCAGGTCGAGGCTTCAAACTGGCGGAAGATCAAAGCGTGCCCCGGTTATTACCGTGGTCACGCTCGCATCGACTGTTCCCCGAGGAACAGAGGCGGGGAGGATATTTGCCAGTTGAGATGGTGGTGTCTGCAATTTTAAAGATGGGATACACTGGGCCTTTATCCCTGGAGGTATTCTCTCATTCACTGCACATTCCGGGGCGAGAGGTTCCCCTTCAACTGGCAACGCGAGGAATCACTGGGTTGAAGTCTCTTCTCGACAGGGCGGCCCAGAAGCCAGGCAAGCACCATGATGATTCCAGGGCGAAGCTTTGAGCAACAAAGACTACCAACGACGTATTAAGCAGCGGTTTTAGTCAATATTGTTAATCGTATCTGGAATCTCTATGCCCATGCCCCAGATCGAAGGTTTTGATATGGACCTTTGGGGATATACTTATTGTTTCCTAAAGGAATGTTGAAACGACTTTTAAGCTCTAGCCTAGGTTCTCCAAGACGCAGCCCGGAGCAGAATGCTCGGCCCAAGTTCAACTGTAGACACCATATGGACCAAACCGTCTGAGTGCACATGGCTAGAGGCATCCATTGATCTAAGCCACCCATATAGGCATGAACGCTGTTGGTTACTTCGAGGCATCTGGGTATGTGGGTTCCACGAGCAATCAAGAGACCACATACACTACCGAATTCCCCTCGAGAACAAAGCATATTTACTTTCATCACCACTCATACGAGAGACAATAACCTACACATCTAGCGAAGTCAAACACATCTTATCTTAGCAGAGAGCCAATCACTAATTAGTAAGATTTTGGCACATCCTTATCACGCTCGGCACAAGAATCGCGTGGTCTACAGCACGAAGTGTCACGCGGGGGCACTAATTAGCTACCCAAATGCCACGTTATCACCACGACGTCACTTATGCATCTGATGTACGGGGCATAACTACACTGTGAGCAATAATTCTGCATTATGACTTTGCATACTGCTCGACCGCACATTAAGAAAAAAAAGCTGCCTCTTAACCCCTTAGACATGAGACTGTATAGAGAATCAAGGAGGAACATCCCTTCACATGTGCTCGGCATTGACCATCGTGATTTTCCACAACAAACTTGACTGCCCTGTCACCTAGGAAAGAGATGGGTCTCGCGGGGCGTACAGTATTATGGACTGGCATGCTCGCCATGTGACGGGCCAATGGATTCGTATGGTAGACGAGGCGGCTTGAACTCTAAGTGTAAACCTTGTGCTAGAGAGCAATCCCATACCGGATGGAGGAACGGCGCTGAGGGCCTGCCAGATTTCGGTTCTCTCGTTAAAATGCTCGACGCACCCTTACCATGTGATTGTGTTTCCTGGTGCTGTGACCATCCGATCTGGCCTTCTTTCCATCCCAAGCACACTTTCGAACCTGCAAAGCCGCAGTCATCACAATGTTCGGGCGTCGACGGAGACCCATTCTCGGCGCCGCCGTCGTCGTCGGCGCATCCAGGGCAGCCGCCAGGCACGAAGTAGAAAGGCAGGCAGTTATGGACACCCAGCGCGAGTTGGAGATACAGCGTGAGGTCGAGCTGCGGAGACGCAATGAGGAAGAACAGGAACGACGAATGCAGCGCGCCGTCGATGAAGCGATACAGAAGGCGGCCGTTGAAAACCCAGCTCCTCAGCACAGCGCCGCTGCACTTGCACCACCACCGCCACAGCAGTATTACAGCACCCCATCACCGATACCAGTTCAAGCACAGGACGTGGGGCTCCTGGCGGCAATGCCAGGGCAACCCTACGCACCTGGTACAAACGTATCGCCCAGCATCCAGCCGGAGCAACTCATGCCGTCTCCTCCACGGCCGCCGGCATACTCGCCACGATCTCTGTCACAGGATGGGGGGACAAGGAGTGCCCAAGGCATCAGTCCTACTGTACCCGCTATAGGGGCAACAACTAAATATTGCACTCAATGTGGCTTTGCTTGCCAAGTCGGGGATAGGTTCTGCCGTCAATGCGGTGCGAAGCAAGTTGGCTTAGAGGGCAAAGTAGAGTGACTGGCTGGTATTGACTGTCACTCCCTTTAGGATTATAGGTGAGTATCATATCATATGACTAAAGCTGCTCCTACCACAGGCTATGTGACTCAGAACTGTCAGCAGGTCTTTAAGAGAACCTCGCAAGGAGAACCCCGTCACAGCACTCATACGACCCTACCCACAGAAGGATATAGCAGACCAACTCCAGTCACTCATGTAGTGAGAAATCAAGACCTTCGTTGCAGTAAACAATCCCCCGTTAAATGT
This sequence comes from Fusarium keratoplasticum, assembly GCF_025433545.1. Lineage (NCBI taxonomy): Eukaryota > Fungi > Ascomycota > Sordariomycetes > Hypocreales > Nectriaceae > Fusarium > Fusarium keratoplasticum. The sequence continues at coordinate 591,502 of NC_070541.1, read as the reverse complement.
GATAGTGGATTTGTCACTTTTTAATACTGTGGTATAGGAAGTGGAGAGAATAGGTTATTCATAGTAATTTCAGATCTTGTTTAGCTTGGGATCACCAGTGCGATTTGTATTACGGACTAAATCCACATATTATACTAAGCCCACCTCTCACCACGTTCTTCTCGGAATTTTTTTATGTTTTTATCAGACAGCCTATTTTTTTCTTTGGATTGGATTTCTGCTAGAAAACCGTTGCTTGGTGTTAATGGTGCCAAAACTTGATGAAAAGTAGTCCCAAGAATGACCCGAAAGAGTTCCAACCAGCCAGTGCTTTATGAAAGGAATATCCCAGACCATGAGCTTTCAACTTGGCGAGCTCAGAATAATTTTGACTGTGGAGACATAGCTAGTGCCCGAGCAACAAGGTTCATGGGAGATGATGCGTGAATTTCATCGCATCACATCCCGTTCATGGGGTGACGATGTTAAAGCTGGGGTCGCCTGGGTCGAGGAGGGCAGCGAGACGTTCCAGCGCTGTGCTGTCGCCAGTAATCTCTACGCCTGCCTTTACAAGTGCCTCAGGATTGAGCCTAGACACCGCAATCACAGGTAGGGTGCGAGTCGTCGTAGTGAGGGTCACATTGGCGCTGATCGACGGGACTGCCCTGGTATAGATGAGGGCGCCGTTGGAGAGCCACAGGCGATAGCGGTTGGGCTGATCGTTGAGCACCACGTCAATCGAACATTGCTCGTGCCAGGCCTTAGGGCCATTGATCTGGATGGCGAGGGAATCAAAGAGCATCTCGGGTGTGAGCTGGGCAATCACGTCGGCCGAGGCAGCTTTCGTTGGCGTGCCAAAGTTGTGATTTTGGCGCAGCTCGGTGGCTCCCGATATGTAGAAATTCCTCCAGGTGCCGTTCTCGGCCCCATATCCCAGCTGCTCGTAGGTATCGGCCAGCAAACCTCGCGCGCCCGAGTGGTCCGGTTCGGCGAAGACGGCGTGGTTGAGGATCTCCGCTGCCCAACGGAGGTCGCCCTCATCAAACGCCTTTCGGGCCTTAATGACGATCTGGTCTACGCCACCAATAAGTTCGACGTAGCGTTTGGCCCTCTCCACGGGCACGTGCTGCCATAGATGGGCCGGGTTGCCGTCGAACCAGCCCATATAACGCTGATAGATGGCCTTTACGTTGTGACTGACCGAGCCATAGTAGCCGCGGGCATTCCAGGCCTTCTCGATGGCTGGCGGCAGAGTCATCTGCTCCGCAATCTCTGGACCGTTGAGGCCCATGTTCAGCATGCGCAGTGTCTGGTCGTGCACGTACGCGTAGAGGTCGCGCTGGCAGGTGAGGAACTCGACAACCCGGTCGGCGCCCCAGGTAGGCCAGTGGTGAGAGGCGAATACGACCTCGGCCTTGCCGCCAAACATGTCAATCGCCTCGGTTAAGTAACCAGCCCATCCACGCGGGTCGCGGACCAGGGCTCCGCGCAAGGTCAACAGGTTATGAAATGTGTGGGTGGCGTCCTCAGCCGCACAAAGTGCTTTGGCCTCTGGGAAGTAGATGAGCATCTCAGAAGGTGCTTCGGTGTCTGGTGCCATCTGGAACTCCATACGGACGCCGTCAACAATTCTCTCCTCGCCCGTCTTAGTAATCTCGTCGGTGGGCGCAATGAGTGTGATGGTCCCGGTCGAGACCGTCTGCCCGAGTCCGGCTCCAATTTGGCCCTGCGGTCCGCGGTCGAGGGCAGCGCCATACATGTAGGCGGCACGGCGGCTCATGGCGGTGCCTGCATACACGTTCTCGGCTACTGCGTGTTTGAGGAAGCCCTCAGGCGCCAAAACCGGCACCGCTCCCGAGTCAACTTCTTCCTTGGAGATGAAACCCTTGACTCCGCCAAAATGATCGGCGTGGGAGTGCGTATAAATAATGGCCTTCACAGGCCTCGAGCCACGATGCTCTCGGTAGAGCGAAAGCGCGGCTGCCCCGGTCTCAGCCGACGTGAGAGGATCGATGATGGTGACGCCTTTGTCACCTTCGACGAAGGTAGTGTTGGAGAGGTCAAGGCCTCGTACCTGGTAGATGCCCTTGACAACTTTGAAAAGGCCGTGCAAGGCGCTCAGCCTTGACTGGCGCCACAGGCTCGGGTTGGCCGTGGTAGGCGACTCTTCCTTGAGGAACTTGTAGACATCGTTATTCCACACAACCCCACCATCTGCATCAGTGACGATGTTGGGTTCGCGGCGACCAACGAAGCCTCTTCTTGCCTCCTCAAAGTCTCGGGTGTCCTCAAAGGGGAGGCTGTTCCGTATCTCTTCCTGGTGCTTGATAATCGGCTCGGTCGCCAGCTTAGAAGAGGCCATATTTGGAGTTCCAGTTGCTCACATCAAAGCTGAAAGGATAAAATAGTCACGTAGTCGGCGGATGATTTTTCAATAAAATGATGTCTGTGTTGTCAGAGGCTTGTTCAAGTGGAACAGATTTTCAACCCAGGATGATGATATTTGAACCTCCATCCCCACACACTAGCTGACTACAAGTAGCCAAGCCCAACTGCGGGGGTGAACCTTCATACACGATGACGAGATCGTCTGCACCCTCCTTTGCTGCCCAGCTGTTGTGCAGGTGTGGCTCGCTTGGATGCCCAGTGACGTGAGACTTGCGGCGACCCTCCTGGAGGGAGAGCTAGTTACTGTATCAGCGTACAACTTGGAGCACAACGTTGCAAGTACATTTCCCAGGTACAATCCGTAAGTTTTTTTGTTTCATTATTATTAGGGATGCAATAATTCCAAGAAGCTATCAGCCGCGACAGCAAAAACACAGCCATTAATACATAGCGGTATTAAAGCCCAATACCGTAAAACATCATTCGATGTGTCGTTGCGAAGAGGTAGGCAGAGTAGAGAAGCTACCCGATGGTAGAAAATCCAGAAGGGTTGCAAGTCGATCCCTGTTGACATATGTTAGCGTGTACCTAGTAAAAGCTGCTAATCTAATACTGTGCCAATATACTCCCTATCACCGGCTATCCTTGATCCGCCATCATCGTTTCCGTGTTGATAAATCCGAGACTTGTGATTCTGGAGCCAAAAAAGGCAATACAGAGAGGGAGCGACCAAATATCCACATCACCTCGTGCTTGATACTTTCCAAGCTAATGTGTTCTTTATTATAGTTGAAGCCCGGCTCTTGAGGGATAACTGAGCCAGAAGACCGATACTTTCCAGAGTGTCACTGTCGCCCATGTCAACACCATCTCCGGGTCTCGACGGCCTGCAACATCTTGCGATGGCCTCAACATAATGTCAACTCTCGTCCATGTGTGTCGTCTGAGTTAGGATGGTGTTAACAACGGACTACGACAATTAAAGCAGGACTAACATTCTTTCGAGGAAAAAAGAACAATGATTTGCACTTGGACTCCTTCATCGCCAACCAAACGTCTCTTATTCAAATCGCTGGCCCGACTTACTATTTCTTCCCTGCTTTATAATCCCAAGTTGGTCTTGCATCTTGCTCATCTTAATCGCCTTCTTTATTCCCTTCGCCCTTAATCTTCTTTCTTGGCAGCTCACGCTCTTGGGAATGACCTGCCTGCGAACTACTTATCGATCTCTTATAGGACTTGCATTACTTCTCGTATCGATAGCGATATAAAAGAACCCTATCCTAGCCCAGTCACGGCGCTTCAATAGCAACCCCCCTCTTGCCCGGATCGGGTCGATGCCATTCGAGTTACTGTTCTCTTGCAAGCATACTGCCTTCTGCCTGCTCGCTGCTGCTGACCATTCTATTTGTTCTCATTGATTTCCTTCCACTGGACCTTATTGTGTTGCGTTCTGGCTCGACGACCTTGTTGTTCTCGCCCGGTGAGTACTGCTTCTATTAATGCCTTGGGAGCGCTTCGTTGACCGTCACTGTAGCTTCAATTTATTTGTCACCGTTTCTAGCTGTAGCTAGCTCTTTACACACTTAGATGTCAATGAATCTTGACTCAGCCTATAGCCTCGTCAAGCCTGCTGAGGTTAGAAAACTGCGACACTATACTTCAATATCCTCCTAGAGCTGTGGTACGACATTACTCAAGTCATGACAAGAGTAATAATGCTTTGGTTGGGGGTTGGGGGAGAAGATACCTACCCTATGGACTCGCGTACCGCCGATAAGTCTATCTAGCCTAAATCACCCAAACCTTTTCTCTCCAACTCCCAGTCCTGATTTCATTGCATGCTGTCTAGTTTAGTTCGGATCTGTCTTGCTGTTGTGTCCCGGACTGTCTGTCTTGAGGTGGCCGGACAGGTGGAGGATCGGGACTGTGACCTAGGCGGTACATTGAAGAGGGAAACATCCAATCAAGGTTTTCTGAGCTAGAGCCCCAGGTTTCATTGCTCTGGTTATGTTCTTCAAGAATATGACCCAAGGAGACCCACATGAAGGTGGTCAAGGTCCGTGACTGTCTGGGCAAGAAACTGACAAGACTGACTCTTAGGAAGCTATACTTAGGGATCAGGTTTCTTACGGATGGGTATAAGTTGAAGGTTGAATATTAAATGGGAGATCGAGGTCGAAACCATGACCTATGTCAGCTGGCTGAGCTGTCGGGGATGGGGATTGAGTGACGCCTGGTGACGTACCTGGAATTGTAGAGCTAGGTTCATCTTCCGTGGCTTGTTTATAGAAAAAGACTAGAAGATATTGCAGGGGGCTGACGAGGGTAGAGGACTTGGCGTCCAGATGTCGACTGGCGAAACTGCGTGGAGATCCATTGGCTCAGAAGCGTTTTCTGAAGTGCGGCTCTGAAGTATAGATAGCTGACCTGGCCACTACGACGGTGGGCTCTACGTTGTAGCAATCGCGGCACGTGGTCGATTGTAGTTGTAGATGCTTTGCTGGTCCAGCAGCTCTTCGTACTCTGCCTCCTCCTTCCCCAGAACACCCGTAGATCCGACAGATGGTAGAGATCGGGCGTGAGACATCAAGTGCCTGAGGTGATTAGTTAGTCATTTCGTCTATTCGCTTGCTTTACCTCTCCATATGCAGGCTCTGTTTGTCCTGGGAGGGAGTGGGCGCTGCAAGGAGCGCTTGGTTATGCCCAACAACCCTAGGCTCTCCTGAGTCAAAAGCATGCCTATAAAATCCATGAGAAATGGAATGGGATTGGAACAAGTAGCAACATTTCGTCATGTAGATCTCTTGAATAATGCTCGCATGAGTCAAAGACGGTCGCAATCGGTAACAATCTTGGATGGCTACCACGTTCCAGGGCCTCTGTCTAGACAAGCCCGGGGTGCAAACAAGCAATAGCCTTACATGACTTCAACAAGGACCACTGATTCCAAAGGGGCTTGTCTGTCGCGTCTGCAGGTTCGTTGAGCGGCTCAGAGTCAAGAGAATAAGTGTTCTCCGTCTTCCGCTGGAAGACAGGCTGCACGACCGTTGTGGCAGGCTGAACGATAAGCACCCACTCAATCCCTCTTGTAGGACCATAGACGGACTTGATCTTACGGACCAGTATAATGAAAAGCTCATTGACCTAGGCCGAGGTGACTGTGTTCTTTCTTGACTTTGATTGATATTTCTTGAGGTCCCCAAATGGGTATACTGCTTTGTGGCTTGCTAGGAATATACTGAATGCCCCCTGAAGGATATCAAGGAAGAATAACTTAAGGCTGATACAGACAAATCCTTTAACACACGATGCCAAATGCGGCGACCTCTCTCTCTATCTTGGAGAGTATTCAGCATCAGTATGGCACCAGCCAATTTATAAGAATTAGGGAACGAACAAAGGAAATTAAATAGCTATGTGCTTATGTATAGCTATTTAAGCTCATATCGTTAGGATTGAGACCCTTGGTGCCACAAGCTCGACGTGAAACCGGATATATGACCCCCTCCTTTACAGGTAGCGAGGTATTTTTTTATAAACGTCCTCACTCTTATTAATTAAAAGACGACTTTATTTATAAGAGTCCCAATATTTGTTATCTCAACTTCGACTATGTCCCCGTCCTTCAAGTTACGCTTGGGGTTCTGGAAATACCCAATCCCTGGTGGCGAACCCGTCATAATCACCGTGCCTGCTGGCAGAGTTGTTCCTGGGGCGCGGTTCAGTTCATGAGACAAGGGGAGGGATTTCTTGCACTTGAACTCACCTTGGGAAAGGAAGCTGACTAGGGTCTCCGGGCTGTGTATCAAGTCACAGAGACTATTCTGGAACACAGTGCCGTTCACCTTTGTGATGATCCTCTTGTCCCCCACGCTGCCGAATGTCTTCGCGTTCGTGAGGATCGGCCCCAGAGGCGCAAACCCGTCATAGGCTTTGCATCGGGTGAATTGGCCGCCGCCACGCTTCGGGTCTTGGTAAGATCGTGCAGTCAAGTCATTGCCGATGGTGTACCCGAGGATGTAGTCGGAGGCTTCTTCGACCTTGACATCTCGCGCATGACGCGACAACACGATACAAAGCTCTCCCTGTGGCAACAAACATTAGATTAATTAGAGGTCTGCCTTGCGGCGGTGGAAATAGACGATCCGTACCTCGTAGTCGAGAAAGCCGTTGGCCGCGATAGGAGGGATTGATACTTCCCCTGGTCCTGCTAAAGCCCTCCTCGGTTTGTACCACATAACGGGATCTAAAGGAACAGGGAGCTGTATATGAGGGGGGTCGGTAGATTAGTCAACCGTAGACTTGGGCGACAATAACACCGGCTCAGGTAGGTTGGCCTCACATTCGCTTCCTTTGCATGTTCCCTGTAGTTTGTCCCAATACAGATGATGTCTCCTTCAAACGGTAGTGGAGAGAGGATCTGTGTCACCAAGTCAGTGTCCTGCATGAACTCGATAATATGCTTCTCGTTGATTGCTGTCGGGTTTGCTTGAACTGTACCTTGACGACCTTGACAACCCTGCCATTTTGCTCAAGCAGATCTGCAAAAGAAGCATACCCCGTCACGGTTGAGTTTACTATCTCGGAGGCAGTTTGTGGAGCTTGCAGAGAAGCGAGGGAGGTCTGACCCTCGTCATCTAGAAACCGTATCAAATACTTCCAAGTAGACATTATCACAATGTGGAATATTTGCGCCGCAAGGAAATCCTAAACGATTGCTGGACTTGAATCAGATGTCCTGCCGACTTGGAATCTACGGTAGCTCTTCAAACAGAATCAAAGAGTGTTTGGATCATGGCCAGAAATATAGTTCTGCACGATCGCCTTAGTCTTTCTCTCTATCAACCCACCCGGAGCAACTTCAGATCGTTGGTAAGCAAACATTAATCCTGAGCTCGTCTCCTCCGTAGAGTTTCATCTAATGTGGAGAGAAGGGGGGACGGACCGGAGGGACTTGGTTGACCCACCAGGGGTTTCATTTATAAGTTCCTCCGGATCATCACGACTAGCCCAGAACGCATGTTAGCGCCGGAGGAACCTGGACTCCAGTGCGAGAGGGCCTAAGATATGCCTGATGACATGACTTTCTGGATAATCGCGAGTTGGGTATTGCAAAGGCAGGCAAGAACGCCGAATGCGATCATCTTGGAGTGTTCGTATGGAAATGGCCAATAGAGCTCATCACTATGCCAAAGCACCTCAGTCTAAGAGTTCTTCAATAGATTCTTAAAGTTCAACACAATTCTCTTGAAGTCGATACACTACATCCAGTCAAACGAGACCGGGCATGTCAAGCTGCCGTGGCCCTTGTCCCATCAGCGGTCATATCTGCAGGAAATTCAGGTCCCCATACAGATAGCGGCCCGACCTTGCTCCGCTTTGTGCCCGTCTTGATATTCACGAGATCGCCGTCCGCGTAGTGCTCTATGGTGAACCCACTGGGGTCTCTCCAGTAGTCGAATATCTGAGACCCCAAAATGTGTCTGCCCACACCCCAGACAGAGCAATAACCCTTGCTGGCCAGCCAGTCGTGACCCAGGAGCTGCGTGTCAAAGTCCTCCACCTCGTAGGATGTGTGATGCATGCGGTCATGCTCTCCCGGGGGTGCACGTGAGAGGAACAGAGAGTGATGGTCGGAGAAGCGCTCCCCCAAATCCAGATGCAAGAAGGTGATGACATCCAGCTCTCCGTTTTCTCCATCATACTGCACATCCGAAGGAACAAAGTTGAAATTGTCTGTATACCATATGACTTCCTTGGCCCAGTCTCCGACGATGAAGCCGTAGTGGCCCAGTTTATGGACCGTAGCAGGGCCATGGTGAAATCTCTGGAACTGGCCTGTAGGTGACGCTATTAGCTACTAACCTCTGGCCAGCTAACAACCGGGAACAAGACTCACCAAATCTTTTCTTAACAAGACTACCGTTGAAAGGGCCTTGGCTTTCGGCAAGCGCAGACGACGCAGACTCGTTGGGACTTCTCTCCTCTTGCCCATGCACGACATGAAAAAGAAACCCAGAGGGGCTCTTCAACGTTACTTGGCGGCCACCGCCTGGAAACGGAGACAGCTCTGAGACCACGGCACCGTCGAGAGCCGCGGCCTTATCGAAGTCGGCTTCTGTCTGAGCAACGAAGGCCGCACCACCGAAGGCCTGAGCTCCCGTGGATGATTTGCGAGCGACATAGCAGTAGGGATCCTTTCCGTAGCCACGGTAGAGGTTCACGTCCGTATCCTGGTAGGCTGGGATCAACCCAAAATCCTTGGCAAACTCGTCAAACTTTTCCAGATCCGGATGCTCAAAGTAGACGTGGGTAATTCGTTCGAGCTGGATCTTGGAAGGGTCGTTATTAATTTCAGGAAGCACGGCAGCCATGGCGTTGAGTTGGTTCATGGATGATGGAGGGTGGATCTTGGTACTTGTTATTGTGGGAGGATAACTTTGAGGAGGTGGCAGGTCGGGCGGCTCCAGATGAGGGGCGCCAACTACCACTTAAACGGTTCAGTTGAGAATGGTCTACGTTGGTCCAAGAGATATTGACTCAAAATGGTACAGTTACATAATTACGTGTCCGCCTTGGGTTAATTGACGACGCCGGAGGGATTTCTCGGACTATTGTGAAGATCTTCCGGCGGCATGTAACAGCGGAGGAACATTGCTCCCGCGTGATCGCTTGGCACCTAGCGGTGATGAAACATCTAGTTTGGTTTCAGTATGCCAGGACAGAGGCAGAAGTGGGAGCTTGGTTTGGTGCCAATATTTCCAGACTCTCGAGACTTAAAGGTGTCGTTCCCTTGAATATGGCTCTTGGGTGTTAAGAGTTTCGTCACACTACGTGCCTGATGACTCACGACATAACAAGAAAAGAGGCGTCAAGATCATTACAGTATCTATCAAACACAATGTCACTAATCGCCGGGGACAAGATCATCATCATCTTTACCGTCATTCTGGTCGGCTGGCTTGTCAGTCTCGTCCACACGACCTTGCGCCCTGGGCTTCGTAACATTCCCGGCCCTTGGGTGGCAAAGTTCACCCAAGCCTGGCGCATCGGACTCGTGTGGAAAGGTAATGCCCATGAGGAGTATAAATTGCTTCATGAGAAGTATGGCCCGATAGTTCGGACCGCGCCCAACGTGGTTGACATATCCGACCCGACCTCAATAGCAACCATCTATGGCATCAGCTCCAAGTTTCTCAAGGTATGCAAGACCCGACGGACGGCTGGCATGTGGAAGAAAAACTGACATCAGGCCCCGAGATAGTCGCCCTTTTATCAGACCTTGGCGGTCCTTTACCAGAACGAAGTGATGGACAGCATGTTCACAACCACCGATCCCCAAGAGCACAAGGCTCTCAAGCGACCCGTGGCCCAGAAGTTCTCAATGTCTTCGCTGCGGACGCTGGAATATCTTGTCGACCCCTGCAGCGACATATTCACAAAGGCCATGCTCGATTTGCAAGGACAAGTGGTTGATCTAGGTGAGTGGGCTCAGTGGTATGCCTTTGACGTAATTGGGGCCATCACATTCTCCCGACGTTTTGGGTTTATGGAAAATCGCAAGGACGTCAAGGATATCATCTCGGGCATCGAGTTGGGGCTCGCATATGCGGGAATCATTGGACAGGTGCCATGGCTGCACCGATATCTTCTGGGCAATCTCACCTTGAGAAGGATCCTCAACAGACTCGGGGCTCCAGATCCGATAGCCATAGCAACAGAGGCAAGTACAGAGATAGTTACCATGCGTAATGGATCAGCGACTGACAGATAGGGCGTGGTAGATGGTTTCAGATTGCATCAGAGAGTACGACTCGCAGCCATATTCGAGCGAACGAGCAGACTTCCTGGCCTACTTTCGGCAGGAACAAAAGTCGACGGGCCAGCAGATGAGCCAGCGAGACTTGATGAATCATTTAATGAACAATCTGTATGTCTGGAACCGAGACTGTTAGAAACGTTCTGACACTGGCCCACAGATTGGCAGGCAGCGATACCACGGGTATTTCCCTTAGATCTATCTTTTACTATCTGCTCCACGACAAGTCCGCATACAAGACCTTGCAGAACGAGATTGACGAGGCAGATAGGGCGGGCAAGCTCTCTCCCATCATCACCTTTTCTGAGAGTCTTGAACTTGAATATCTGTAAGCCTCTCTCTCCTGTATTCTCTAAGAGTGCTCTTTTTGACGACACCCATAGCCAAGCATGCATCAAGGAAGCTTTACGCATGCACCCTGCCGTGTCGTACCCCCCGAGAGAGTGGTCCCTCCAGACGGGGTCCGCTTGTGTGGGGAGTATCTGTCAGGGGGCACCATAGTCGGCGTCAACGCGGCCGTCATCCACCGCGACCGTGACATATTTGGGCAAGATGCAGATACTTTCCGGCCTGAGCGGTGGCTACACAGTAGCGAGGAACGCATCAAGTTGATGGACAGGCACAACCTGGCGGTAAGTGGCCGGATGGATGAATGGGTTGTTCTGACGGACAAGAAGGGGCTGACCGCAAGACATGTAGTTTGGTGCGGGCGCGCGGACGTGCATCGGCAAGAACATCTCCATCATGGAGATGTCCAAGTTCGTACCGCAGGTGTTGAGGCAGTTTGACCTGGAGTGGGCGTCGAGCGAGCCAGGGTGGAGGGTGAAGACGTATTGGTTTGCTAAGCAGACCGGGTTATTGGTGCGATTCCACCGGCGGGACAAGGTCTGTACGTAGGGAACTGCCGTCCAAGATGCCGATACCGTAAGGAGCAAGGCGTCCTCTGCAGCTCAATATCCAGCCTCGATGCCATTGGCGGGTCGGAACAGTCGGGCGACAAGCCTCGTTTGAAATTGCGGGGAGGCCCTCGCCATACAGGGATTCGCAAAGGTTAAGCTGTATCTCCTGGGGTGTCACAAGACTACAGCAGGGTCACTGGTTCCAGTATTAGAATATTAACTGATCTGGCAGTATATTATAGAAGATGAGGGTAAAATCTTGACTATGTGATACTTGCCACGGTAGTGAAATGCGCTGCCCCTTATTTGGTCCGATCCTTGAAGTGACCTCCCAGGATGAGCTTGGTTGTGTTACGGCTGTATTATTTCTGTTGAGTTGCTCCGAGGCCCCCGCCCCCTGGCCTTGTGCAGCCTTTTGACTAAGAATGGAGTCAAGGTACGTGGCGTTATACCTAATGGAGCCTTAACACAATCGACGAGATGAATTTAGCGGAACTCGGATTGCGGGGAAGCCCACCTCGTCCTGATGCATCCATCCACTTCATCCTCCACCTCTCACTGTTCTGTGCTGTCCATTCCTCTTCTCTGTATCCTCGTGTCTCTGTGCACAATCAGTTGAAAGCCTCGCTACGGACTTGATAGCACACTTGTCACGAGATATCATCATGCTCCCTCAAACTTCAGGCACTCCCTCTGCTCATTCTACCTCACCAAGACTGGACCCGACCGATGGCCAGCAAGAAACAGTCAAATTCCGGGTCTGTGATCATTGCAGAGTGTGCGTCACTTGTCCAATCGGCTGCTTGTTGTTGCTTTGGGCCATTTCTCGCTGACACGGCACGCCGAGCCGCAGAAAAAAGACAAAATGTAAGCTTCGAGCCCGTTACAAGTGTCGTCGTGTTCGTTTGCTGATTTCTGCCCAGGTGACATGGTCCGCCCGGCCTGTGGAAGCTGCCGGTCCCGCCATGCCATTTGCACCTACAGCAGGCGAAGAAGAAAACCTGGTATTCCTGGATACTCTGAGTGGGATTGTTCGGTATGACGGTAGCTGATCTTTGTCGCTTCGCAGGACCTCCCAAGGGCTGCCAGAAGGGGAGTAGATCCTTTTCCGATGCCAGTTCAACCGTTTCATCCGGGATTCGGACACGTGGAGGCGCTCCATCCTTGTCCTCATCACTTGCAGAGGAGCGTGGTAGGCATGACGAGGCCATCGCTAACTCAGTCTCCACCGCCAACTCGGCGGGATGGATGCTGATGGATCATGATGCCGTCGCAGAGTGGCCATGGCGCGACAATCTAGTCGGCGACATCTCGCCACACTACCCGCTAGGCCAATCCTTTCCCAAAGACTGCTCAGGACTCAGTCCCGAGCTTGAAGCATATTTGTGTGTGACCCGGCTTCTGTCGCAGTTGAAGCGCTCAAAAGTTGTCTGACACTCCTGGGCTTAGGTTAGATCTGTATTTTACACACCTCCAGCCGATTTATCCCTTATTCCGCCATTCTTATCCTTGCTTGTTAAGCCGCAAAATCCCGGATCTTTCACCCCGCCTCAAAATGGCCATCTATGCCGTCTCGGCTCGGTTTGCCAGCCCGGAGGTCCTAGGAGGCCCGGCGTCGTCCAAACGATTTGCTCAGCTCGCCATGAACCTTAATAAAGGCACTGACCTCACCATGGATGAACTCAAGGCATCTCTCCTGCTCTATGTTTACGAAATGTCCGAGTCTTTGAGGTGGGACACGGTGGCGGAAATCGCGAGGATCACCCGCATGGCAGAACTCTACTATGCTTTACACTTCGATAGCAGACCCAGCGAGTCGAGCAAGACCAGCACCTTCGACGACTGGATGCACTTGCAGAGCCAAGAAAGTGACATCAGCTCAGGTCCTGATGCCGAAGAATGGAACAGCGTATGGTGGTGCATCTACTCGCTTGACACGAGCTGCAGTGCTGTTACGTAGGCACAACCCAGGGATCCGATCCCGCCGTATTCAAGACTTCTATGCTAAGTCCGAAGGCAACAGGTCATTCTCCAATACCATTACCGACAACCTACAAGCAAAGATGGCACTGCCGGCAATGTCGGTTTCCGAGTTCACGAATCCATCGCTTTTTGACCAAGAATCATCTGAAGATGGGTCGCAGTTTATCAAGTCTGCGGCCGGCGCGAAGCACTGGGAGACCATGAGCATGATATTCTCCAAGGCTTCGTGCCGCAATCGGAACCTATATTTCGGTGCATGTTCACTAATGCGAGCAGTTACCGACCTCCGATCTCTAACGATACGGAGCCGTGGCCGTGACATACAGAAGCGGCTAAACGAGCTCGAGAGCGACTGCACGGCAACGTCTTTTGCACTCCCTCCGTGGTTTTTCAATGCAACACGTAACTTGGGCATTGGCGAGACAGACGAGGAACATCAGCGTCGGCTGGATGCGCTTCTTGTTTGGTCAGGGTGAGTCAAGCTGTTGTCCGCCTGCACACATAACCAGTACTCATTTTAACAGGGCAAACGTTTTGCTGTCCATCTGTGCAGCAAAGATCAGCCACAGTGCTTGCTCGGAGCTTCAGGAGCTCCAAGTCCTATGGCTCACAATCCTATCCAAGGCGAACGAGATGGTCCTGATAATCCAGAACTGGAAGCCTGGCTATTTCAAAGCCATAGATCCCATGTGCTCATATCTGATACTGCTCGCCGCATCCGTCCTCGCATTCGATGGCGAGCTCGGAGCTACAAACGCGTCGATGCCATCTCAGTCAAGTGAGCATCTCGACCTTCTCCAGTTATTCCTGGATAAGATGGGAAATAACTGGCCCATAGGTGAGTGACAGTGGTCGCAAACATTGCCAACTTTTGACGACTAACTTACGGATTCTGCTGCAGCATGCCGTCTTTCAAGTACGTCATATTCAAACACATCCATAAAAGAACTTGAAACATTAATTTGGCTATGAACAGATACCTTGAAGTCGTTGCGGGCCAAGTTGTCGGGGCGGAAGCCGGTACACGAAGACGCCCTCAATTACCTCATCCACCTCACCAGCCCCCTCAACGGAACCCTCATGTGTTCTGCCGAGAATGGCGTCGATACACAATCGCAGCTCACAGAGGAAGCCTCATCATTCTGCTTCCCAGCCGTCAGTGCCTTGGATGTCCCAGGGGAATTGACCACGCATTCCAATGGAGAGTTGCCAGATAATGTTGACCCCCAACTTCAAAACTATCAGTGGCTCGACGAGTTTGATCTTGCAAGCTTGGACGATGTTACTGCGGGAATGGATCCGCAGTTATGTTTACAGCAACTTTGAGTAAGGTACTGGTTTGGCTCTCAACACATCGTAGTCCACCCATACCGTATGAACTAATCATTATCGAACGATCCTTGCCCCTAAATAGGGAGATTTGAGGCTAGACTCATGTGGATATGGATTGTCCAACTCTTTATTGAGGTAAAACTTATGTCCTGAGAGAATACCATGAATTGTTTCTCTTTCTAGCAAACTATCTACTCCTTCACCGCTTGTGCCATCATCTTCAGAGCAGCGTGCAGTTGCAACTCCAGCTGCTTCGGGTTTCTGGCTTGTGAAAAGACAATGAAATCCGGACGGATCAGCGCATAGCGGGTCGCAGCTTGGAACCGATCCCGGAAAGCAGAAGGGTTGTAGTGCGGCATCAGTGGCTGGGCCATGGTCCTCACGGTGTCTTCCTCTGTGCCCAGAAAGAATCTGTTGGCCTTCAAGTACGACGGCAACTCGATACCATCGCTCGGAGTACCCTCGCATAGTTCAAGAATCTCCCTCGAGAGAAAGTACGGTGGCAGGTTTGCTTCATCCAGCGCTTCCTTGATGCCCGCCGCCTCCTTTTCGTCGGGGTGACGCAGGAGGAGAAGGGTAAGCACACCACTTCGCCCCCAGAAGACCTCATCAGATAGCTGGGTAAGGCCGCTGGTGGTCTTGAGGCACACCTGGGCCGTCCTGAAACCTCCCCCTTCCTCCTCCAAAAAGAGGCCACCGTCCACTCCACGGTGACCATCACTTTCGTCAAAGTTCAACCGCAGCAGTCTGTCCCGGACAGAGGGCAAGAGGTCCAACACTCCGCTGAGGACTTTGAGGAGGCCCACGAGGGAAGCAGACTTGCCAAGGAGTATGTTGCCGCTTCTCGCCGTGAGGATGCTGGAGACGTCCACTCCCTTGCGCCGCTCTCGTGACCATCCCTCGAGCAGCATGTCGCGATTCTCTGGCGTAGAGAAACACGAATGGGGGTCACAGAGGAGCGCGAGCCTCCATGACAAGCCCAGCGCGTCCCGTATGCCGCTCGCTATCCCCTGGGCGCCGAAGGGGGGGAACACATGGGCCGCGTCACCGATGAGGGACACGTTGCCGTGAAACCACCGATTCACGACCTTTTGCGAGAAGCTGAACCCAAGTAGTAGCAATTAGCGAGGGCCAAATGAATGGAAGCGACAAGACGCAAAATACAGGGTATGAAATAGCATTAGGGCTTACTTGGCTGGCGCACAACGCAAGACTTCCACGCAGTCCCATGGAAAGGAGACCGGTTCGTCTAGTTTCATACCCTTGCGACTTTTTTTTGACTTATTAGCTAACTATCATCTCTGTGTGCGAGATAAATACCTGAACAGGTGCCCTGGAATGGTTATATGTGCCACCATCTGCTCTTTCAGATGCTCTTCAAGATCGTCGGGAATGTAATTTGGGGGCAGCTCGTATTCGAACCTAAAAACGTACGGTGAGAACTGCTAGATTCTCGTCAACAGCGCGTGGCTTTTAAACTAATACCTCCAGTATTTCTGCTGTCTCGGTCCGAATCGACCCGTTGCAATAGGCATCGTAGGGTGGGTGCAGAAACTAGTCAGACCATAGTCAGTTATCAAGCGCAGCCAAGGGAGGAGAAACGGCGAGGAATCCTCTAACTTACTGGAATCCCCCAGGCCAGAAGACATCCCACAGCTCTTCGGGTTGGTATCCGAGCTTCCACGGCGGAAATGAAGGGTGTGAAGTTGGTGTTGGGAGGGTGATGCGCAGGTTGGCTGCAATCCAAGTCGCGTTGTACTTGTATCTGGGACACTGTTAGGTCTTGGAACTGTCACTATCGCGGATATGAGGTTTGGAAGCCATCGTACAGTCCCGGAAGCTGCTGTATTCCTTTGGCCTCGAGATATCCCTTGCGGACGTATCCACGTTTGCCATCCGCGCCAACAAGATGCTTGCCGTGAATGTCTATCGTCTCGCCGTCTTCTCGTTGGTAGATCGCCTGGACGCCGCCATCCACTTCGCGAATCCCTGTCACGGTGCAGTTCAGCCTCAGCTCTGCGTACTCGGACGCCTGTATCGAGCGGCGAAATTCCTTCTCTGGAGCCGAGGTCAACGATTACGTAGCCCATCATCCAGGGGGCGGATGTCGCGTTCTCACCTAGCTCGGGCTGCAATAAGACAAACGCCGGCGGCAGTGCCTGCTCAAGCCAATCGCGTTCATGCTCGATGCTGGCAAAGGGCTTGGAGGTGAAAGTATTCTGGTGGAAGTGGATACCCGTCATGACTGCAGTCCCACAAACGACTTAGCAGGATGTCTGATGCGGCAAATGTACCAGATTTTGACTAACCCTGCCCCATCTCTTCCAATAGAGATCGGTTGACGCCGAGCAGGTTGGCGATGCGCAGGGAATCACCAGCCATGGCGATCGCTCGTGGGTCGGTACATATCTCATAGTTCTTCTCCAGCACGATAGACTTGTTTCCTTTAGTGTGACGCGACGTCAAAAGATAAAGAGTGAAACTTACTTTGATCTTGCGAGCGGCCAAAGCGATGGCCAGGGCGAGACCAGATGGGCCTGCGCCAACAATGATGACATCGGTATTCGCCATTTTAGATACTCTGATGATCAAAGCAAGCTGCCAAGGTTAGTCAAACTACCTGTGTCGTGCCCAGCGCCCGCCCACAGTTCCGTCTTGTATTGATCTTCAATGAGAGGCCGTCAGACACCGCACCACAACCCCTACTCTTGAATCACCGAGATTCATGGGTGATAATGGGCGGGATTCCTCCGAACGGAGAGACTAGTAGACTATGCGCCGGTCGTATGGGTGCCCCCGGAGGAACCTGGGATGCAATTTCCGCCAGATTCACTTGAGCAGCCCCGCACCGCCCGGAGGAACTCCCCTGTCTAGTGCCACCGTCAAGCCCAGGTGCCTCCGTTGATTGCCGAGGCATGGAATGGGATAGCGAAGCAGAGACTCTGTTAGCTATGTCAATGATCCAATCAACCAAAGTACTATGCTATAAGAGAGTGGGTATGAAACGTTGGAGATGGAGCAGTGGCCGGTTCACTTTGAAATTGCAAACACCTTGACCCTTTTCTTACGGATCTGGACTATCAACCAAGATGGCAACCTGGGCTCATCCAAGCCCCCAACTGACAAAGCTGGATGCCTTCAGAAGACATGTCAACCTGAAGTACGATCTGGCCCTCGCCGACTACGAGCAACTGCACACGTGGTCGGTGGGCAAGACCGAGTTATTCTACCGGGAGATCTGGGACTTCTGTGGCGTCGTGTACTCAGCGCCTCCCAGTCGAGTTGTCAGTGACGGCTCCAGCATGTGGCCGCGACCAGAATGGTACCCCGGAGCCCGGCTGAACTTCACCGAGAACGTGCTCGCCGTGGGCCTGGCAACGCATCCCGACAAGATCGCTGTGTCGGCGTGTCGCGAGGCGGGCACGCAGTGGAAGCATCTGACGTGGAAGCAGCTGGAGCGTGAGGTAGCTCGGTACGCGAGCGCACTGAAGATCGCCCACGTCAAGGCGATGGATCGTGTAGCAGGTATGAGAGCATCCTTGACTCATTTCTTCTGTGATATCTTGACGTCAGTCTCACTGACCTTTACTTAGCCGTCATGACAAACTCTCTAGAGGCGGTGCTAATTCTGCTCGCCTGTGCCAGCATCGGCGCCATCTTCTCTTCCACTTCGCCCGAGATGGGGGCGAATGGGATTATCGAGAGGTATCTCCAGTCTCAGCCAAAGGTCCTGTTCCTCGAGTCTCGTGTCCTCTACGGAGGCAAGTGGCGAGACCTCAGCCAGAAGCTGGCAACTGTCGTTAAAAAACTAAAGGATCAAGTTACTGGGCTCCAGCAGGTCGTCGTCAGCGGCCCAACTTGGGAAGATGACACTGTGTGAGTGCTGGCCTACTCCAGGAGCCCACAGCAGGTTGCTAATTAGAGTCAGAATCTCCCTCAACAAGTTCCTTGACGTCCGACTAGAGCCCCTGCAGTTCCTGCAGGTCCCGTTTGACCATCCCGTCTACATCTTGTATTCGTCAGTATCAACCAGGAAGCTCCTTGGCGACCCAAACAAGAGCTAACTGGTCAGCAGATCCGGGACCACTGGCCAGCCAAAGTGTACGAAGCAACGATTACTTTATCCGCTAAGCCATAGCACATATCTCTGAACTCTTGAGAGGGAGGCTTCTAACTAGCTGTGGCTTAGGTATCTGTCACTCCGGAGGTGGTGCGCTTCTCAAGCATAAGATGGATATGGCGTTGGCGATGGACCTTGGCATCGACTCGATCTACTATCAGTACACAAGTGTGAGTCGCCTGGCTTGTCTCTGACCGTGAGATCGCTGACAAGATCTCATAGACTGGATGGATGATGTGGAATGTGCTTGTGGGAGCCCTCAGCGTTGGTTGTAAGATCATTCTTTACGACGGGAGCCCGCTCCATCCGAGACCGTCTTATCAACTGAGATTTCTCGAAGAACAAGGGTAAGCTGTCTAATATGATGGATCATGGTTCACTCCTGTTACCAGAGGCTAACTGTGGTGTCGACGTCAGCGTCACGCATTGGGGCACGAGTCCAAAATTCCTCGGGATGCTCATGCGAGACCTCAGCGGTCCGTTACCGTCGCTGGCAGCCTTGCAGACAGTGCTCATATCTGGCTCGGCGCTCTCCCAGGAACTCTGTGACTGGTTCTACACAGTCTTTCCGAAAGAAGTCGGTCTCCATAATGGCTCGGGAGGGACGGACATGCTTGGAGGCAGTAAGTGGCCCTGACGTGAGTCGAAGCTGGGGGGTTGAATCAAGCTGATCAGTCTTTGATAGTTATTGGCGGCAATAATCTAATACAGATACATGCTAACGAACTTGCGGCTGCCGCTCTGGGCATGAAGGTAGAGATCTGGGACGAGAACGGCAACAATATCGATGGCTCCGGGCAGAAAGGGGAGTTGGTCATCACGAAACCGTTCCCGAGCATGCCGGTGACGTTCTGGGGGGAAGGAGGAGACGAAAAGTACCGAAATGCCTACTTTGATACCTTTCCTGACGTCTGGTGCCATGGAGACTTTGTCAGCAGGGATATCAAGACCAAGGGCTACCTGGTCCATGGTCGCAGCGACGGTGTCCTCAACCCTGGTGGTGAGAAGGCCTCCCCATGTTTATGTTTTGACGTGAGAAAACTGACCGTTTGCAAGGAGTTCGATTTGGCACTGCCGAAATATACGACGTGGTCAGCAGATTCACCGAGGTGGACGACAGTATCGCGGTAGGCCAGCGGCGACCCCAGGACCAAGAGGAGCAAGTTCTGCTATTCGTCAAGACTAGGAACGGCGCAACTTTCGACGAGGCGCTGGAGTCAAAGATCCGCGATGCCATAAAGACGTTGCTGAGCCCGAGGCATGTCCCAGCGCATATCCTTCACGTCAGGGACATTCCGTACACCATGAGCGGTAAGAAGGTCGAGAAGGCCGTGAAGAGCGTCGTGACAGGGGAGAGAGTGCAGAACGCTGGCGCGATAAGCAACGCGGAGTGTTTAAAGGAATACGAGAAGTATGCCGGCCTGCCAGCTACAACATGGGTCGCAAAGCTATAGAATTAGAGTTGTTACTTATTAGTGACCGTGACTCGCAAACCATTGCCTTTTTCCTTGAGGACTTCGATATATTTCTGCCAACCACTTCACAGGCACACTCGGCATATTGTATTTTGGCGTTGTCATGGCCATTTTCGCTATTGGTGGCGCCCAAAATTATACTGCAGGAAGCTCAAGTCGCGTCCCGGGATGGCAATTCTCCAACGTGTCAAGCATTGGTGAGCGTCCTAGTTCCATCAAGACGAATCAGATAGCGAAAGAGTGTGTGTGCAGTGCTACATTGACGTGTCGTGAACTCGTTTGTGACATCCATTGGCAAGGTTGGGTGTTGCGAGATGTTCAACATCGACGGCGCCTCGGACAGTAGCTCTAACGCATCACACGCTTCGATCTAACCAATCGGCAACTACCAAACAATCCGAGTCCGTCTGTCCTTTTGTGTGTATGCACGTCATCCAACCTGCGCTGGTTATTGTGTGGTATACTATTGGCACGGGTAGTTATGGTAGATTGGCAATCATACCACCTCGATTGGCCGTGATGACGAACCCCTGGCCTGGAGGGCGCGTCTTTAATTAAGGATCGCGGGGTCTCTGCCCGTTGGAGCTAGGTAGAGTGCCATTGTTGCTGACTAAAGATGATTTCCTCGCGAAAGATCGGAACGGAGTTGGCCGATGGCCTTGTTTAGAATGGCTGATCCGGCTTATTCTCGCGGCACCCAGTTCCAAGGAAGAGACTCCCTGCCAATGCCAATGTCACCTAAAGCACAACTCCTCACTCTTTTCTCATGCTTCAAGCATTATCCACCACGACTCCTGTGATGTGTCATTATAAGATGGAGGAAATCTCATTGAGCCGATGTGGCATCGCCTAGACGAGATCTGAGGTGCTTGGACAATTTGAAAAGTCCCGAGATTCGGTAGATGCAAGCAAGGAGTAGGGTAACATGAATGAATCAGCAGATGTCCTACACGGAGGGTACTCAAGGCAGTTGAGAAACCTGCCCATAACCCCACAAAGCCACGCCATTTACCTCCCTGCCTGTCAGGTCCTGTCACCAGACTCTGACGCTCATCGTACGAATCTCGCGACGACCAGATACGGCCCCCTTCCACGACTGAGGACCATGGCTTGTGGTCTGACTTGGAGCTACCTCACCACTACGGGACGGACCGGCCAAGACAAGCAAGAGATTGAAACGGCACAGAATAGGGATGCGTGCCAAATGATATAAGAGAATGCCCTATTCATCCTTTCCGGACTCTCATTCAGATCATCATCTCATTCACTCACCCACACTGCGAAACAATTGAGTCTCCTCCACTCATAGCAATATAAACACAACTACACCACAGCCTCCACAACCTCTAACCTTCATCATGACCACCAACTCGTTCGGCGGAGCTCTTCCTCCCTTCGATTTCCCGCCCCAGCCAGCCCCCGCTATCTCTCGCATGGCTCGCGTCTCAAAGGCTCTTCCTGTCGTGTTGGTCACTACCGCGATAGCTGGTAAGCCTTCTCATCTCAACCTCCACACACCTCAGACCCCATGATAACATTGTTCTCCAGCCATCGCCTTCAAGGCCACCCAGGAAGCACAAACGCCTCGCTCGCCCATTGCTGTCTCCATGGCATCTGGACGCGCTTCAGCAGCTCCGAGCTTGGTACCTCTAGGGCAAGGGGGCGTTGGCAAACAAAATATCGGCGTGACGACGAAGCCAAACAACTCGGGCACTTAAAAGTGCAGCGCAAAATCGATCATCAAACTGGGCACATGAACATGGAAGCGAGTTCGGGATCTTATTTGAATTTCCGAGTTGTAGGGCCGGCTCCTGTACATCTCATTTTAATCGTATAATAACTTTTGCGATCTCCTCTTGTGACTATGCTTAATAGTTCTGAATAATTGGCATCTGATTCGATCCATATCAAGAAGGGGCGCCATGGTACCAAAATTTCTCTCGGACATTGTTTGCATCGTGTATCCACGCTTTCTTAGCTTCTTGATCAGCGTAACCATGGTTGAGGTTTACCATTAAGGCCTTGCCAAGAACACTCAGAGACGATCCCAAGTGTAATCTCAACAATAGTTCAGGAAATCCATTTGTATGTTGCCTGATGAGTTCGTCAAAAGAGGTTGTTTGAAAGAGTTCAGTATCGATCACAAGAACCCTCAATGTCATGTTAGGTAAATCACTATAGTGCGATAATCAAATAGACGCTCTTCAGTGCACACATAAATAATGTATAGTACTGTTCTTGAAGAGTTTTCTAGCCTCGGTCAACTCCTTCATGTAACATCAGTGCGTGAAACCTGTTTACCCATCAAGTTTAGGGAATTGAGTCAATAGGAACAGTTTCATCACAACTAGTTTCTCATTTCTGATCTCATGATTAGAAACCATTCCTAAAAAGAATTACGGGCTGGTGAGTGACATGTGACGTAAGGAAAGGAACGATGAGCAGTTGACCCCTATCCGTTTTTCCTAGGACTCTTAGAAATGCCCCTATCCCTGCTTTGAGTCCTTTAACCACTTGGATTGAAAAAAATACGTGATTTTGCATAGGCTTAATGATGAGGCCTGATTCTTCCAAGTCTGTCTGTCTCCGTCCGCACCTCTTGTGGTTACAGTGGCTGAGTATGAATGTGGCTAAACTAAGGGCGCCACAAATGACGTCAACAGGATGCGAGACTACCCTATAGAGTTGAATCCCACAGTTGTAACATAGCAAAACAACTATAATTGGCTGTCAAATTAATCCAAAACTAGATACGTTGGTCCTATTCATTGGCTTGAACTCCCAAGATTTGATAAAGTTTTTGCTAGTGCCTTGGCTGGGAACAGGATTGGCTTATGGGACTTGCTCAACCAATTCAATGGTGCGTTTCGCGCGTGACAAATCGTCAAAAATATGCGTTCTTTCATGCAGGCCTGCGGGAGTTTCGACCCTTGTATTGCCTTCACAACACCTGGAAGTGGACCGGAAGCAGAGGGAATACACTAAGAACCCGCACGAAAGGAAGACATTCATTTGAAAGATGCTGATCTCGTCGGAATGCCACGAATTAGCGGAGACCGCCCGGACCACACCTCAGACTATCGGAGTACGGCCTCACAATCATCCGACACTAAAACCCGGACTGGTGATGTAATTGATTTCTTTTGGCGCATCCACGAGGCCATGTTTCATTCCTCAAAATGACATCAGCATCAACAAGACTGTTTCTGTTTGTGCTGGTGTGCCTCCTCTTCACTGGGCGCGCGTCCGCCTTTGGAGCTGGAGAGGTCGCTGGCGCTAGCGAATTCAATGGCTACGTGTGGCGGCACGGCGACATCGTAGAGGCACTTCGCTACATCCCGGCCAGTTTCGTCACGCATTATCGTTTCTCGACCCTCGAACGACGACAAATCTACTTTGGCAACTGGCTTCGCGACTTTTCTCAAATTATCGACACGACAGGCCTTGAAAATGTCCCCGAGCCGGTGCTTCGGGCCATTGTGAGCATCCTGGGCTTTCTCGAATTCGGCTTCGCCACCGACGAGTTTGAGGTGACGCGCGAACGGCTGGGATGTTACAAGCATGTGGAACACATTGACAATCCCAAGGGCTATCCAGAAAACGCAAAGGAGGTTGATGAGAGGCTGAGAGGGCCGTTGGATCAGCGGGAGCTGGAGTTTGACCCAAAGACCGGCATGAAGAATTATATTGCCAACTCAGGCAAGGGCTGGGACACCTCTGCCGACTACGTGACGATACAACTTCGCGAGTGCATCAGGCTGGGACGAGAAAAAGATGCAAAATCCAAGAAGGAGGCCTTTATCCACCTCGGTGCTGCGCTACACACACTCGAGGACTTCTCGGCGCACAGCAACTTCACCGAACTCTGTCTGCACGAGCTTGGGGAGGGTGACGTCTTTGCATTTGTTGGCGATGCATGCCGTGTCAAGGCACCAGGATGGAGAGGTCGAATGGTACCACCCATTGTGACTGGAACCTTTGGGATGCTTGATATCTTCCACAGTCTCCTAGGCGAGGCCGATGATATGGCCGTGCTACAATGCAAGGGATCACTACAGAACCTTGAAAATGTAAGAAAGCATGCCGCGGCGTTGTACATATGCTGACCGACCACAGGAGATGAATATCGGAGAAATCGCATTCCAGCATCTGTACGACTTGCTCAAAGCTGCCATTCAGGCATTGAGCAAATTGGCGGCCAATGCCACCATCAGTGACCCAATTCTAAAACAGCTGGAAACTGTTGGTGTGCTTTTCCAAAAGGCTGAGGAATCTGCCAAGGCAGACAAGGAAAGCCGGACTGCCGAGAGTAATCTCGACGCCGACCAACTCTGGCAGTCGATTGAGCCAATCTTCTACCTTCACGATCGCATCAAGAAATGGATACAAGAGCGCACTGAGCAACACGACGCCGAACCCCTTTCGGAAGAGTCAAGCACGCAACTGGGCAAATACACGGATCAGCTCGTCTTCAAGTACCTCTCCCTCATGATTGAGAGCTCCATCATGCAGTTGCGCAATGCTCTGAAGGCTGCTAAGGAACGGGTCGATGCAGAAGCTGCAAAGTCCACTTCGGCTGAGATATATGAAGACGGGGATGCGTCTGACCCTAGTCACTCGGACATCTCAAAAGATCACTTCAGCAACGTTCTCAACCAGCCAGCCGGCCTCGTGTCGACAGTCACCACCAATTGGACGACACAGCAAGTTGTCAAGTGTTGGGACGACCCTTTTAGAGACGAAGAAGAAGTCATTCGCCAGATTTTGACCATTTTGCATCACCCCGCCTTTCCCGGTCGAAAGAAGACGCCAATCCAAAAATACATGTTCAACGCCGTGGAGGAGTGGTGGCATCACAATACAGCCGAAGAAAAGACCAAGCTCCGGGGGATGTTGACAAAAGAGAGCGTCAGAGGCCGCCAACACGAGAATCATTCACTGACGCTGAAGGACCTGGAGGGGAAGAAGAAAGGCGTCGCTGTATTTCCTGGCTCGAGGCCTAAGCTCAGACAGAGGCCGGCGAAGCCGTCCCCGCTGACATGGGCTATCGTTGAAGCCAAAAGCGACGCGAAGTGGATGTTTGGCGCCGTCAAAAGAGGTGCGAGGGACCCTGTTGCAGCCGTTTCTTTCATCGTAGGTGGGTTATACATACTCTTTGCCCAGATCATTTTGGCCGTGCTTGGCGTCTTTGGCAAGTCAACTAAACCGTCGCGAGCATGAGGCAAGATCACCACACTCTTAGATAAACGCGATTTAGCATATAATCAATATGTCAAGGCTCTTCCTGGTTTATTCCAAGGTGCAGGGCTACATCCAATTCATGTCTCCGCTGATAAATAGGGACTTGATTTCACCACTGCGTTCTTCTTATCACTAACCGGTGTTGCGAGGAGTGGGAACTCTGGTGACGGTTCCTCGATCGGATGGACTTTTTGTCACCTTGATCTCGGCCAATTATCACTCATCATTGTTAGCTTTGCGCGCAATGAGCTCGTCTCGTGATCCTTTCGACAGACACGCCCTTAGCTATAGGTAGAAGTACCCTCATCACATAACCCGCTGAGCAACCTAAATTACTAGTACACCGACTCAAGGGCCCGGTGTGTGTAAAACGAAGGGCAACAAGATGCAACCTGCAGTTCACCGGTCGCTCCCCATGGACCGAGACTGATCAAATTCTAGACCCTCGCAGCTGGAGCGGCCAGTCGCTGGTTTCCGGCTATTCGGGGCTCTTTGATTGATGCCAAATGGCGCCATAGGCAAAAGAACCCGGCCCAATGGGCACGTTGACCATGTTGCCTGCCAAGCCTGGCTAGTGATTGCAGATCTCGATAACGGACCCCGGCGCCATATGGGATGGGGAGTTTCCCCCGGGCTGAGAACGTCCCATGGGTGGAGCCGGCGCCGGCTTAACCGGCACGCTAATCTTCAACTACCCGTTGGCTCAGACATTTGCCGTCCATCATATCGGAGATCAGGGTCCAATGAATCAAAGGATCTTTTGCAACGTCGTCGAGGGCTACATGAGGCTCACTGCTTTTTGTTTTGACGGTATCAGTACAACGTATTGGCCTAGAGCCATTTAACCCCAAGGAACATCTTCAGGGGTGGGATGGCTTGTGTGCCGATCTTCCGACTCTCTGGTTTATACGGAATTTTTGTATATGACCTAAATAGGAAGCTGTATTGTTGCTGCACTGTAATGGATATCACGACCGAACGACGACGAGGGTGCTGTGCTCACATGTTAATGACATGGGCGACTTGGCAGTGGTCCCATGGCATCTTTTCCACCAAGTGACTGTGTAGTAGCCAAGTCGTTATTCAAGCCAGCAAATCGACGGCAAGGTTGAAGAGCTCTTTCATCACAACTTGACATCTACCGCGATAGGTTTCGGCTTTCAGACAAAAGAATCCCAAGCAAATCGCTGCCATATTCCATGAGTCCAGAACTATAGGCTTGTCCAATCTTGCTGTTGGCACACTTGTATGGTTTGAAGTGTAGACTTATGTGATAGAGCTATGCTTTTAGAACACCTCCCTGAGAAATTAGGGCTATGATGATATGGACTGTTCCAGGCACTCATGATCCAGTTTTAGAGCTGGCCGCAAGATATTTTGGAGCCTAGACCTCTTGTAAACATTCTAATCCATTCAAGTTGGTTCGCTGAGAGAACGCGTTTGACTTCATCATACGAAAAGCCAACTGACCACCTACAACCATGAACGATGTGCCGGGGGGGGGGAGCTACGGTATTCCTACCCAAGTCTCACAATATCGCTCGTAACTGATCTTCGTCTCGACCGGCCAGCTTAGTCCATGTTACGAAGTACTTTTTTCTGCTCCCAATATAAGACGCCAAGGGTAAAATGGAAGTGAACACGCCTGGATTGTTACCTGGGTGTCAGGTAGATCATGGGAAGTCCAGCCTGATGTCAAAAATCACTCCAAGGCAAGAGAACAAACAAGACTCGATGGCAAAATTGCTGCTTGTTCGTGGGATATCCATAGGTCTCGGGTAAGTAACAGCACAGAAAGGGCCTGGCTGAAATGCACACACGAGGAGCACGCATAGCTTGGTTTGTTTCAACTGGCGGACAAGAGACATGCTTTGAGAATAGTGCGTCGTATCTACAACTTCGCGCCATTCTCTTCCCCCGGCACTTTTATGCGATGAAACCCAGCTGAACATGATGATGCTCCAATCAACTGGTAGAATTCATCTAGTCTGTTATCACCATCTCCACTCCCACATCCGCTCCTCGGCATGGGTGTTAGTTAAGTCATAGCGCTATTTTAAAAACGACTCTTTAAGAGGGAAATGGTAATACAACCGACACGAGTAGAGAACTTCTGATAGTTCCCAAATAGGGAGGAGCTTTCACCCTGGATAGAGACTGCTA
This sequence comes from Fusarium keratoplasticum, assembly GCF_025433545.1. Classification (NCBI taxonomy): domain Eukaryota; kingdom Fungi; phylum Ascomycota; class Sordariomycetes; order Hypocreales; family Nectriaceae; genus Fusarium; species Fusarium keratoplasticum. The sequence goes on along the minus strand of NC_070541.1, from coordinate 564,100 downwards.
AGCGTGGTGCGTTCGAACAACCTCACCTGCCTTTCTGTGCGAGTAAAGAGACCAGTCACCGGAAGAACGGCACTCGAGCATCACACAACGAGGTGATGGTAGTTGATAGAATACCTGAGCAATTTCAAAGACATGATACCGTGTTGCCGAAAGGGAGGGCATATGGGATGAGTATATATATGGGATGTTAGCCAAGAAAAATAGATCCAGCTCAGCATCGACAGCATCGACAGCAACACAGACATCCACTTGCCTTCTCAACTCACAGCCACCTCTCTACTACCGTACTTATCCCTTAAACTCAACTTCCTTCAAGATGAAGTTCAGCCTCTTCCTCGCTGCTGCCAGCATTGTTGCCGCTGCTCCTGGCACCAAGCTCGTTCAACGCGATACTTCTCCCCTTGTTCCTCGCTCTTCTGCCCGCCGGGCCAGATACAGCTCATCTCCTAACCAGAGACTCTGGTCTCTCGACTCTTCCAAGGCCTCGAATGACGACTACTCGGGCAACTGGGCTGGTGCTGTCAAGATCGGCAAAGGTTACAACCACGTCCAGGGCACCATCACTGTCCCAGAGGTCAGCGGTGCCGACGGCGCAGCTGCTTCTGCTTGGGTTGGCATCGACGGTGATACTTGCCAGACGGCGATCCTGCAGACTGGAATCTCCTTCTACGCCGATGGCACCTTTGACGCGTGGTATGAGTGGATTCCTGACTACGCCTACTCCTTCAGCAACTTCCGTGTCAGCGTAGGCGACAAGATCAGGATGACGGTTGATGCATCTTCCAAGACCAAGGGCATCGCCACGCTCGAGAACTTGACGACAAACCAAAAGGTCACGCACTCCTTCAGCAGCACCCCTTCCACGCTCTGCGAGACCAATGCCGAGTGGATTGTCGAGGCCTTCCAGGAGAATGGCAGCCAGGTCACTCTTGCCGACTTTGGCACCGTTACTTTTACCGGTGCTACTGTGTCTGGTTCTAGCGGCTCGACTGGCCCGCAAGGTGCCGACATTATCGATATTTCCCCCGACGAGGGCCAAACAGTTCTTGCCAAGGGATCTGTTAGCGGTAGCTCTGTCACCGTCAAGTATGTTGGCAACTAAGGTGCCTTCAGGGGCCTAAATTAAAGGAGAAAAGGCATGTTTGAAAGGAGGGAGGAGTAGTAAGGAGGGATATGGGTGAGCTTTGGGATGGTCAGGAGGAGGAGGAGGAGGAGGGGGAGGCGACTAGGTGGCTCTGTTGATAGCTATTCTAGAGGTTGAGTCTCACTACGTTATACACAAATCCCATGTAGTGAGCCGTACCCTGGACATTTATAATCGACAGCCATTTATTCCATCTCCATTTGCGACATGTGTGATTAATAATTCGGATGCCTGTCCACACCGATAGCCTCTATTGCACACTCAGATAAGTCTTACGCTTCTTACTTGAAATTATAAGAGTTAAGCTATGTATTTGCTAGTTATTGTACTCACTTAACTTATATAACTCTCATCATTTCCTAGAGAAGATTATACAACTAGTTAAGACTGGAACTAACTCCTTATAACTAGTTTTAACCCTTCGTAATCAGTTATAACAAATTACTATAACAAATTACAGCCAGTTACAACTAGCTATTACCAGCTATAGCCAGTTATGATCAGTTATAACCAGATCTCACTAGTCATACTTGCATATTCATCGGGCCATCAATTCTAGGCCACACACCAAACCCACCGAAAAGAGTCCCTCCCATCCAAGTTTAACGGTCACACGCCCTCAATAGTTGAAGTGATGACAGGTCTTATCGAGAACGATTTAAGAATAGCCGTAGAAGAATCCGGGTATTCATATGCGTACGACAATCGCTCTCCTTTGTGGGAGGTTGAATAGCTATATCTATAGTGCCGTTTCAATAGAAACCGCAAGCATGTTAGGGTCATTGTCGTGTGGCTAGATTGGGTTCCCTTGAATGAATGATTGAACAGCGTAGGTTGGGCTCGCCAAGTGAAGCGGAACACACTTGCGGCAGCCAGAAGAGGTGAGGTTATTTTGGGCAGGCAGGATATCCCCAATCTGATGCAAGAAACTGTACTTCCGGATTCGTCCCTGATAGCATGTTGGTAGAGAGGTTCAATTTTGGTGAAGAAAATTTCACACTTTTAAAGAATTGGAAACTCGCAGGCAGTGATTCGGCAAACGAGTGGCAGTATTCTCATGAGAAGGTGATTCATTGGCCTTGCTATCTCCCAGCAAGGTCAACGACATGTCTTACTGGGAGGGCAATACGACCAACCAAGACACTTACTTATTTTGTCATACTGATCCAATGATACGGCCAGCTTTAATGAATACGGTCTCATTTGAAAAGGCCAATTTGTCTCGGCTGAGCGGGGTAGAATCAGGTCAGTCAGATCAAGACAGGGTCGTGATGGGTTGCCTGACGACATGACGGCATCCCTGTCCAGAACCGCTCTAACCATTGGCGAAGAGGCTGCTGAATAACATGCTGGTCTTACGGAGTCTTGCCAGCTGCATGGCCACGCAACTAACATGAGCCTTGGAGATGAGTCATAATTCTCAATACAGTCAGACGACCCGCCCGTACTCTGCAAAATTGTGTTTATCTATGTGGAGGCACCTGTCTTTACCACAAACAACAATAATGGCAGCAATCAGTTTCCTTCAACTTCCAACCGAAGTTACCCAGCAGATCTGTAGCTGGGTCGATCCAGGCGATCTCTTGCGTGTGCGTCAAACATGCTGTGAGCTCAACGAAAGAACCTTTCTTCTCTTCGCGCAGCGTTTCTTCGAGTCTCGCTGCGTCATGATCCTCCCAGAAAGCCTGGAAAACCTACACCAGATATCACAACACCCCGTGCTCAGCAAAGCCGTCCGCACACTGGAAATCTCAACCTTGTACTTCGTGCCCCCTGATGAGCTCAAACCACTTCTGGAACACGAGCAAGACGGCAGCGGCAGCTGGTACCGTACACCAGCCGTCGTGGCCTATCAAGCCTACCACTCGGCTCAGCAAGAACTCCTAAAAGGCGACATAAATATCCCACCCCTGACAGATGCCTTGAAAGGCTTCACAAACTGCACCAGCATCGGCACAGTTGACCTGCACACTCGTCTCCCTTGGGGCTTCAAGGTCCTCACACGAGGCCTCGAAATCTGCTTTCCCACAAGAGCGGGTGGCTCCGACCATGGACTAGAGCTGGAGAGCTTCATCAACTCTCAAAATGTCGCGCAGACGAGCCAGGAGAGCGGCCCCGGAGTGCTCGACCTCATCGTCGGTGTCGTTATGGGGCTAGCCATGGAATGTCACGTTCCGGTCCAACGTCTGAACATCTTCTCCCAAGGCGACCCAGATAGTGCCTGCCACGGTCTCTCTGAATATCACTCATCGGAGCTGTCCAACGTCAACCGGCTCGATTTCGTGCTTGTGTCGCCCAGTTGCACGTGCTGGGCACACGATGGGGGCAAGGGATGGAAGGATGGCGTGAAGCTCATAGGCTTGTGTCCCGAGCTTACGCACCTGCAGGTCTTCATGACACACAGGCTCCGGTTCGCAAATCTTTCCTATATTCACGCCCCGAAACTCACGACATTCGAGCTACATTGTATGGAGTGTAGGGATGCAGACATAATCGACTTCTTCCGCCGTCACCGAGAAACGCTTCGGTCCGTCAAAATGACCTTTTGTATGCTTCAAGCGGTCAATCTCAGAGTGAGATGGACTTCGGACGGCACTGATCCAAACTTTGAAGCGTGGAGTCAAGTCCTGAGTGTTTTAAGAGACGAAACGAACGTTGAAGAATTGCATCTGAAAGAGATTCATTCTTCATATGGGGGCCATGGTCCATGGAGGGCGAATAGTAAAGATGACATTACTCGCGTTATTGAAGAGATGGCTGAAAGTTTGGCTTTAAAGTTACAGGCATGGCAATAGCGTGTAGGAGATTGAAATAATTAGCATAGTATATAGAGCTTTTGTGCGTGCTAGCTGTGTTCACTTCCCGCGGTGACCCGTACTGACCTTGCTTCTGTATCACGAGCAACTTGGGGCCCGGTTACCTCAAGAGGACTCTCAGTAAGCTTATTGGTTTCTTTGATAAGGATATAGATGGCTCAGTTGCGATGGTGGCCATATCCAACGGCAAGATGTGGAATCGCCATCCAGTCCTACTCTGCCCTCGAAATGAGGCGGGCGCCTATGCCGAGACTACCATCGGCGGCATCTGGACGATTCACGAGCCTGACTTGCGGCCGAGTATTGTCAAGGAATTTATCCCAGGCTAGTGCCACAGCCCGATCAAAATCAGTGGTGCCTTTCGGGTCCTAGGTTAGTACGCAAAGAGTGAGACGGGAACATGGTAGAAGTATGCCTCGGACTTACACCTTTGGTTGCTTTGGCAGATGCCTTATTCTGGAAGCTAACAAGCTCACGTAAAATGCCTTGGATTATAACTCTGATTTTTCTTCGCTACGCGAAGCCAGCTTCTTGTGTCGATGGTGGAGCAGTTGACAAGCAGGGGGGCAGTACGTCAGGTTCCAAGATGCCAGTCGAAAGAGTCTGGGTATACCATGCGCAAGTGGGGTCCTTCTGGAAGCATTCTGAATGCAATTCCCCATTTCAAAGAATTCATGAGTCCAGATGTTTAAGTAGCTATTGCGTTTTGTACTCCTTCGGCCTCCCAATTGTATCAGAAGCTGCTGCATCTATCTGTTGATGCAAATAAAATATTGAACCGTCGGGTATTGGCACATTGGGTAGTTGTTTGTTTTCATTTGAAAAGTCCCGTTATGGGCTCATGCTGTGAGTCAATTGTTCCCTCACTTTGATAAAGGATCATGCCTCGAAACTCTTGATCCCAGGCAACACGATGCGTCAGGACAGGATCAACATACTGACAATGGCAGCCATCAATTGTTAACATCACTGACTGAATTCTTATCATGCTGCCACATTCTCTTTCACACGACCGGGCTCATTCAAAACCTAGAAGCAAGGAGTTGAGGGCGTGTCTCAATCGCCATCACAATCCACACGACTACCCTACACGCTCATCTTCCCAAACGGAGCCGGTTTCTAGCCAGTCACACATCAGCGGCAATAACAGCCAGAAACTTATTCTCGTTATCAACGAATGTGTAACATGCATCCGTAATAACCCCAGGTCTCGGTTCCCACGGCCCCTGATCCCCCCTCTCTTTGCCACGCGACAGCGTCAGGATGGCTGTCGTCAGCACCCATCGACCTTCCTAAAGTGGCCATTCAGGAGCCAATAACGGAAACTCACCATTCAATCCTTGCACTCTGGAACCTTGGCGGGCGAATAGCGTAGCGCCCAAGGTTGTCAAAATCTTGGCATGCCGATTGACTTGGGTTGAGTGGATCAGATAATCACGCAGCTGAGCGCCGAGAGGTCCGTCCTAAGACCAGAAAAGGACTAGTAAAGACATGATCGAGGGGTGCTTTGACGCAGGGGGCCTCGCGTACAGACCACTAGTTCACGGGTGAATGGCCCGAACTGGCTGATGCCCCTATCAGAGCCCGTGACACGCTAGAAAAGAGCCGCGGCTGTCCCGCCCCCTTCATTTTATCTTGACGGACTTCCCGCTGTCAGACAAAAGGACCGACGATCGTTTCTCCCTTGACAATGCGGCTCATGGTACCAAAATCCATCAACTAACCGTTTTTCAAGCTCCTCGAGTCTAAGGCTTTGGCGTCTTGGCAGCCACTCTTTCAAACACTGTTTGCAATTCCTTCTTTTGTTTTTCCAAGCCACGGGCGAAGAACCTTTGGTTCCAGATGTCACATGACAAATCGCCAAAGACCACCGACATCACGGTCGAGGTGGCCCTCACACGCGATGTTGAGATTATCGAGATGAAAAACATGGCGTCATCGCCGGCACGGGCCAAGGAGAACAACATGACGTGGGCCATTTCTGCGCCAAAGTCGGACGAGCCCAAGGAACAGGGCGAATGGTACGATGGATTTCGACGCGCCGACCGCCGAAAGATGAAGAGGCAGTGGGACCAAGGATATCGACCTGAGCAGAAACCAACGATTCCGGGAGACCGACACTATGATATCCGTGCTGCGAATGCAAGGACGGCGACATCAGCGTTGGCGAGGGAGCTGAAGGGGCGACATTTGCAGATGATTGCGTTTGGAGGCACCATTGGTGAGACACTTCTGCTTGGGGAACGACTTGTGGTTCTCGATCAGGTGCCGTCCCATCGATCGAGATGCTAACATGCTTCTTGACAGGAACCGGTCTCTTCGTCACTTCTGGCAGCGCTATTCACGCGGGTGGACCTGGCAGCGTGCTTCTGTCCTACATCGTCATCGGAATGCTGCAGTACTGCACAATGCAGTCTTTGGCCGAATTGAGTGTCATCTTTCCCATTGCGGGCTCATTCTCTGCCTTTTCAACAAGATTCTTGGATCCTTCCTGGGGGTTTGCCATGGGATGGAAGTGAGTCTGCACCTCCAAGTGGTTGTTCAAGGCAGCAGCTTCGATACCTTGAGTACTAACTGAACCAGCTACTGCCTTCAATGGCTCTTCACACTTCCTCTCGAGATCATCGCTGGCGCTTTTACCATTGGCTACTGGAACGAGCACCTTAGCCAGTCGATTTTCGTCGGAATATTCCTCGTCGCCATTATAGTGATTAATCTCTTCGGAGTCAAAGCCTATGGCGAGGCGGAATTCATCTTTTCAATCATCAAAATCACTGCCATAGTCGGTTTCATGTAAGCCATTCTTCTTCTCTTTTGATACTCAGGCGCATGTCAGAGAATATCAATAACTAACCCACATCCAGTCTCCTTGCCATTGTCATCAACATTGGTGGAGAGCCGACAAGTGGTTATATCGGCGGCCGCTATTGGATGGACCCGGGACTCTTCAACAACGGTTTCAAAGGCTTCTGTTCAGTCCTTGTGACATCATGCTTCTCGTTCACCGGTACCGAATTGATTGGATTAGCAGCGGCAGAAACTGTCAACCCTCGAAAGTCAATCCCGAGCGCTATCAAGCAGGTGTTCTGGCGCATCACGATTTTCTATATCGTCTCGCTGCTGCTCGTCAGTCTGCTCGTGGCATATGACGACCCTCGAATCACCAGCGGAATCAGCATCGCGGATGCATCTGCGAGTCCTTTCGTGGTAGCGATTGAGACTGCCGGAACCACCGTCTTGCCTAGCGTCATGAACGCGGTTATCTTAATCGCCGTGATAAGTGTGGGCAACTCGGCTGTCTTTGGTTCTTCTCGAACACTTGCCGCTCTCGCCGATCAGTCGCATGCCCCAGCCATCTTCGCCTATGTGGACAAGCAAGGTCGCCCATTAGTGGCCATCATTTTCTCTTGCGCCGTCGGGTTATTGGCTTTCCTAGCTGAAGTCAAGGCTCACGGTGTTGTATTTGACTGGTTGCTATCTGTCAGTTCCCTTGCAACGCTCTTCACATGGGGAAGCATTTGTCTCACGCATATTCGCTTCCGCAACGCTTGGACACATGCCTCACACACTCTGGAACAGTTGCCGTTCAGGGCACGATCCGGCACAACCGGCGCCTGGTTCGCCTTGGCTGGCTATGTTCTTATCCTTATTTCGCAGGTGTGGATGGCTTTCTCACCCATAGATGCTGACAAGAACTCGACCACGGCAGACGTTGTGCAAAATGTCTTCCTTCAAGCTATGGCGATTCCGATTGTTGTAGTCTTTTATCTCGGCCACAAGATCTGGTACCGTACGGGCTTTGTGTCTCTGGATGAGATAGATATAACGACAGGGCGGAGATACTATCGTGTTCATCTAATGAGCGACCAAGAACGGGAGGCTCGGATGGCATGGCCGTTATGGAAGAAGGTCTATTGGTATTTTTGCTGAAAGGGACCCTGGCTTCTTTACTCTTATCTTCATGAATTGAGAACTTCCTTGCGCTTCTATTTCTATCAAGAGCAACCATCTTGGCAACTTGTGACTGGTTCAAGATCCGTGGCGACCGGCTTTCCTAGGAGCTCATTGAAAGAACTGATATGAAGCAATCGCCAGATTGTTTACCGAGTAGTGATCACGTTGAGTCCGTTTCTGGTCGACTGCGTTACTAGTGAACTTCCCAACATAACGACGTTTCCCAATGTGACCTTGCCGCTCCAATATACATCCATCTTCTCGACATTGACAGGCATAGATCCGGGATAGATTCCTCATTGAAAGTGCCAGGGAGGCTAAGCTAGTAAATATCTGCAAGTGCGAATGCAAGACGTCGGTTCAAGGTATGGTTTGTTCTAACACCACCATTATTCCTCAAAGATTTCCTCCTCTTCATCATACTCTTCATCCCCCACCTCGGCCTCCTGATACTGCTGATATTCTGAAATCAGGTCATTCATGTTGGATTCAGCCTCAGTGAATTCCATCTCGTCCATCCCCTCCCCTGTATACCAATGAAGGAACGCCTTTCTCCTAAACATGAGTGCAAACTGGCTCCCGATGCGCTTGAAAAGCTCTTGTATAGCCGTCGAGTTGCCGACAAACGTCGAAGAGAGGTTCAGCCCGGACGGCGGAACAGAGCAAAGGGCCGTTTGGATGTTATTCGGGATCCACTCAACGAAATACGACGAATTTCTGTTTTGGATCTGTCCGATTTGATCTTCGACTTCCTTCATACCGACCTTACCACGGCTTATGACTGTGTCAGCATAAACAAGGGTTCTTCGAGGTATGTTTACTTACAAAATAGCCGAGCAAGTTAGGAAGCGGCCGTTCCGATAGTCCGACGCAGACATGGCGTTTTTCGGGTCAAAGAGTTGTTGCGTGAGCTCTGGGATGGTGATGGCTCTGAATGACCGGCTGCTAAGACTCGTGAGGGGAGCAAATCCCACTGTGAAGAAGTGGAGGCGAGGAAAAGGGACCATATTCACGGCCAGCTTCCGCAAATCCGAGTTCAACTGGCCTGGGAACCGAAGGCAGGTCGTGAGGCCGGACATGACCGCTGAGATCAAGTGGTTTAGGTCCCCATAGCTCGGATCACTGAGCTTAAGTGTCCTCTTGCAGATGTCGTAAAGAGCCTCGTTATCAATGCAAAATGTCTCATCTGAGTTCTCAACGAGCTGATGGAGAGACAAGGTAGCGTTATACGGTTCCACAACCACCTCGGAGACCCGCGGCGAGGGCAAGATAGAAAATGTTGCCATCATCCTATCTGGAAATTCCTCGCGCACTTTCGATATCAAGAGAGTGCCCATCCCGGCTCCCGTCCCGCCGCCGAGGGAGTGCGTGATCTGAAATCCCTGCAGACAGTCGCAGGCTTCAGTCTCACGACGGACAACCTCGAGGACTTGGTCAATGAGCTCGGCTCCTTCCGTGTAGTGGCCCTTGGCCCAATTGTTTCCGGCACCGGACTGACCAAAGATGAAGTTATCAGGACGGAAGAGCTTGCCGTTGGGGCCGGCACGGATTGCGTCCATGGTACCCGGTTCTAGGTCGACGAGGACTGCGCGGGGGACGTATTTACGACCGGCTGCCTGGGGGAAGGGATGTTAGGGGGGAATCATTTGGGAAAAGATGACTTACTTCACTAAAGTAGACTGGTAAACGGTCGGACTGGACGTCGGTTGTACCACAATACCTTCTGGAGTCAACAACACAGTAGAGCCATCTTTCGGAGCCCACTTACACGCCGTCGCTGTCAAGGCCGTGTTCGTTATGAAGGGTTTGCCTGTATCGAGTCAGCTTAGCCATACAGCTTGAACAAGCCGGACAAATATTACCAAAAGGCAGATCCGACTTGGTTGCCCTGCAAACGTGAGCAAGTGGTAGTGTAGTTGCTGTGTTTATGGAACCCACGCATTGGCCCGTCTGTAGATGAATCTTGGATTGTTAGCAGAATAATCATGGCAGCTAGAACACAAGCCCTAGAAGGTTGAGAAACTCACGATCTCACGCATTGTCGCCGCTCACAAGCTATGAAGCACTGGTAAAGAGCACAAGATACCTGAGAGTTTGGCCTTGTAGCTTTTATTGTAGACAAGTCTTGATCACCGCCGGATATGGCGGATTAACTATCGGCCCACTTTTCAAATCTCCGCCGACGGCGGCGGAAGACTCAACATGACCATCACCAACTCTTCTCCCCCATTTCCCTCAGGCACAACCTCATCCGCCGCGATCGGAAACCATCGGAGACAGACTTGACCTCCCCCCTTACAAGCCCCTTTCCAGTCACTGCCGCCATGTCTGCCACTGCGGGCGAGGGCCACACCCCCCCTTCGACCTATGCACCACCACCCAAGCGTCGGAACATCCGAAAAGGCACCCGAAGCTGCTGGGAGTGCAAGCGGCGCAAATCCCGCTGTACGTTCGACAATGCATCTGACACAGTATGCATCGGCTGCAGCCGCCGGGGTTCGACTTGCGTGAGCCAGGAGTATCCTGAGGAGGCATCGCAGGCCCGTCAGTCCAGCGAACGGAGGCGGGAACACTTTGCAAAGATAGGAAAAATGGTGGTACAGATAGTGAGAGAAGAGGCCATGGCTGAGCCCAGTTCTGATGTGGTCGATGATTGGAAGCTAGAGAGTGAAGCCGAGGCCGGGGCTGAAAGGCTTAATAGAGGCCTTGGGACCCCCGGTGGAGTTCAGCATGCCGCCGCACATATTACGGCTCAGGTACGCCAATATCTAATATCCAATGCCTCATCAAAGGAAACTAACTTACAGAGAATAGTCCTTGCAGAAAAGTATCAGTTCGCTGCCTCCACCTTCAAGTCTTGATGTTCCGACTACCAAACCCATTAATGACTCTGGGCAACCGGCCAAAGCTACCTCTCCCGGGGCCCTCCCGACACCCAGAGACGTTGCTAGCGTCAGCCAGTCAATGAACCGCACATCCGGATACTTTATGAATATCATGATCTTGCCTTATAGTCAGCTCTATCTCTACAACTTCCGCATGGAAGTTCCAGACCTTCACACCCCAGAAGTACACCCAATGCTCAAGGCCAAAAGGATGTTGGCGTTGGCAACCAATATTCAGAGTCTTCAACCAGAGTCTCAAAGATTATCGTGTCAACTGTCAGCACCGCCAGCGACACTTGTCCAGCAACTCATGAAAGCAGCTGCATATGTTGGGACCAGGACATGCCCTGCTGTCTTTGTCGAAGAGCTGGAATGCCTCATGCTTGAAGCTGTTCTGCTCGCCAACAGTGGTCATCTGCAGCGCTCCTGGCTTGTCTTTCGCCGACTGGTAGCTGACGCACAACTGATGGGTCTTCATCGACGTCAACATTCGGTAAAAGCCCTCGATCCCCGCAACAATCTTGACACCAGGTTCTTTTGGTTCCGAATCCTGTACACGGAAAGACTCCTCTGTTTGCTGCTTGGCCTTCCGCAGGCTAGCACAGACTGCACAATGGGCGATGAGGCAGCATTGCTAGTGGAAGAACATCCTGTTGGCCGCCTAGAGCGCATGCATTGCGTCATTGCCTCAAAGCTGCTCCAACGGAACGACATGGAGACAAATTATGATCAAGAGACAAGAAACATTGACCAACAAATACAACGAGCAGCGCAGTCGATGCCACCGCGATGGTGGTTGATGCCGAACTTGGCTGGCATATCGGACGATGCTCAGGGCTTTGCAGAGACGATAAGGCTGACAAACCAGCTATTTCATCACTTCCTAATTATCCAGCTTCACCTACCATACATGCTTCGTCCGACTGCCAGCTCCAAGCAGAGGGATAGCATGACGACCTGCGTGAATTCCAGTCGCGAGGTAATGGTGCGGTTCATTAGTTTTCGCAGCATCCAAAGCGTCGCATTTTACTGCCGAGCCATTGACTTTTTTGCTCTCATAGCATCGATGACCCTTCTGCTGGTGCATATCGACAGTCACCAGAACAATGAAGGGGAGAGCCTGGCTCATCAGCGGCCTAGTGACCGCGCTCTCATCGAGCAGGCGATGGAGTATATGGATGACTTTAATAAATCCTCTCAGGATATTCTCTCCAAGAGAAGCGCTGACGTGATCCGGAATTTATTGGAGGTTGAAAACCAAGCATTCCGCAAGCATGGGCCAACAGGGGAGACCCAGAAACACACCCATAAGAGGCACTCCATGGACGGGCATAGGTTGCAACTCAACATTCCAAACATCGGGACGGTGCACATCTCATGTGACATTGTTGCAAGACACGATGGATCACCAGAAGGATCTAGTGACGACACATTGAGAACATCATCGAAGGAGGACCGCACCAACCTGGTCATGCTGAGCGAATTCATTGCCCCCGAAGAACCAATGGCCCAGATCGCCGAACCACACGAAGTAAAGAATCAAAATGAAGCTGCAGACCCGACCAACAGCTTTGCAGAACCATTACAGCCGATTTGCGAGGAAAGTATGGAATTGTGGCTACATGGACCAGATAATCTCTTTCAAGGTATTGATCTGGCTCATTTTGACCTAGCTTAATACTTAGCTATTGATATTACAACAAGGATAAATCTAAAAAGAAAACATAACCTTTACGATTAACCAGCCCGTAAAGATCGTACCGTACACGTACACTGGACTGAAGAAACGCGCAATGCAGGCGGTCTAAGCAGTCTGCTTGCGCGGCTTTTAACCCCCTCTGTGCCAATAGCGTGTGAAGAACAGATAAGCTTCCGAGAATTCCGGACTGGTTATTGTTAGAATTCTCTCTCTGAGCGGTTGGATTAGCAGAAGGGAAGTGCTCTTGCTCGGTCTCACGGGGGTCTCGGTCTCGGTCTCGGTCTCGCGCCCCTCCCACCCCAAACACTTGAACAAGATGATGCTCACGAGCAGGGAAGTCAACAAAAGTCTCGTTTTTGACTTATTAAGTCAAGATGGACTAACAGCGCATCAATCGCACTAAGATGTGCGTGTATGGGAATCCTTCCACACCAATCAACCCTCTTCAACACATGCGTCCCGTTCACACACACACAAACTCCCATTGATCTTCACCATGTCTGGATCCTCACATGCATATGATAATCCGTACGAGGAGCATTACAACGATCATTACGCCCGACGAGACGGTGCTGACCGTTTCGACCAAGACACCTCTTATGTACAAGAGGGATATTATCCTCACGATTCCACATCTAGTCATGATTTCCAGTAAGTGCGACGTGGCGTTGGGAATGGCGGTAGAGCTAATGTGAGAATGTAGTGATGGTTTTGAAACTCTCGGCAATCGTGCGTACCATGAGACGTCTGCTCGTTATGGCGACTATGATTCGGGCTCTTACTACTGGCAAGACGGGCAAGCCCACTATCATGCCGGTGATGAGGACGACGGGTGGAACTATGACTATGGATCGAGAGACGACACGGGTCAATACTCAGCAACATCATCCAAAGTCTTCTTCGGCGCTGATGACTCGGCCGCATACAACCGAGAAGATATCGACTATCCGCCCGTGCTACACCCATCACCAGACCCGTATCCTGCTTGGGCTTCTGACGCTCGACGACCACTGACTACCGAGGAAATTGAAGACATCTTTCTCCAATTGACCGACAAGCTTGGCTTCCAGCGGGAGAGCATGCGGAACATGTTCGACCACCTTATGATACTGCTCGATTCCAGAGCCTCACGGATGCCGGCGGAAAAGGCACTCGTTTCTCTGCATTCAGACTACATTGGTGGTTGCAACGCCAATTATCGAACATGGTATTTTGCCGCCTATTTTGACCTTGAGGCTGAAGGTGGAACCTCGAGCCCTGGCAACACCACATACGCAGATGGACAGACCGATAGTGCAGGCCTCGCAGGCTCAGAAGGAGCACAAGGAGGAGATGATTTTCAGCTCGCCGAAGAGCGTTGGCGAAGACGCATGCGAAATATGGCCCCCCAGGACCGCGTCCGTCAGGTTGCTCTCTATCTTCTGTGTTGGGGAGAAGCAAACCAGGTTCGGTTCATGCCGGAATGCCTGTGTTTCATCTTCAAATGCGCCGAGGATTTCCTTGCCGCACAGTCAAGCAACGATACACACGCCGAAGAGCTGTCCTTTCTCGACCACGTCATCACTCCCATCTACCGCTTCCTTCGAGATCAAGGCTATGAGATCCGCGATGGAGTCTACGTCCGCCGCGAGCGAGACCATGACAAGGTCGTGGGCTATGATGATTGCAACCAGCTATTTTGGTATCCTGAGGGAATGCGTCGTATTGTGCTCAACGACAAGACTAAACTCATCGATATTCCTGCCTCGCAGCGCCTGGTTCGATTCAAGGATATCAACTGGGGCAAGTCATTCTTCAAAACATACAAAGAATCCCGGTCACTGCTACACCTTCTTGTCAATTTCAACCGCATCTGGATCATCCATTTGACCATCTTTTGGTTTTACACTGCGTTCAACGTTCCGACCCTAATCGTTGGCCCAAGCTACGAACAGCAGGTGAATCAATCACCCACCAATGCCAAAAAGCTCTCTGCTGTCGGGTTTGGCGGTGCCATCGCGCCTTTTCTGCAACTTGCTGCCACAATCGCTGAGTGGATGTATGTCCCACGGCGATGGCCTGGAGCAGAACCCATTGGCGTAAAGATGGTCTTGCTGCTAGTTGCCCTTGTCTTCAATGTCGCACCCGGTGTCAAGATCTTTTTCTTTCCTGGCCCGAAGAAGCTTGATGATTATCTTGCCATGGGCCACGTTGCTCTCGCCACCCAGCTCTTTGCCTTTCTCGCAATCATGCCCTCTGGGAACCTGCTTGGCAACTTCTTCAAGAAGAAGTCCCGTCGTGCCACAGCAAGTGAAGTATTCACAGCGAAATACCCACCACTTCACGGGAACAACAGAGTGTTTTCATACCTGTTTTGGACAATTGTTTTTGGTGCCAAGTTTGGCGAGTCCTATGTCTTTCTCGCACTCTCCTTCCGAGATCCAGTACGCTATCTGTCCATCATGAACGTGGACAGCTGCCAGGGAGACAAGCTTTTCGGAGCAAGCCTATGCAGGCAGCAACCGACAATACTACTCGTTCTCATGATGATGACGGACCTGATTTTCTTCTTCCTCGACACATACCTCTGGTACGTTCTGGTTAACACCGTATGTTCGATACTGAGGTCATTCTACATTGGCTCCTCGATCTGGACTCCCTGGCGGAACATTTTTTATCGACTACCCAAGCGAATCTATTCCAAAGTTCTTGCCACAGGAGAGATGGAGATCAAGTACAAGCCAAAGGTGCTTGTGTCTCAGGTGTGGAATGCCATCATTATCTCAATGTATCGCGAGCATCTATTATCGATCGAGCATGTCCAGAAGCTCTTATATCACCAAGTACCATCAGACGAGATCGGAAAGAGAACGTTGCGAGCTCCAACGTTTTTCGTTGCCCAAGGTGACCATTGGTTTGACAGCCAATACTTTCCTAAGAACGGTGAAGCTGAACGTCGGATTTCGTTCTTTGCCCAATCTCTCTCCACGCCTATCCCTGAGCCTATGGCCGTCGATAGTATGCCCACCTTTACGGTCATGATCCCGCACTATTCTGAGAAAATCTTGTTTTCACTGCGAGAAATCATTCGTGAAGAGGATCAATATTCACGCTTGACAATGCTTGAATACTTGAAACAGCTACATCCGCACGAATGGTCTTGTTTCGTCAGAGACACAAAGGCTCTTGCTGGCGAAGATGAGCCACCTCATGATTCTGATTCGGAAGCAACTGGTCAGAGCCAAATGGATCGCAAAGTTCAAGATCTCCCTTTCTATTTCATTGGATTCAAATCCTCGGCTCCAGAATACGCCCTGAGAACCCGTATCTGGGCTTCACTTCGGTCTCAAACTCTCTACCGAACGGTATCAGGCTTCATGAACTACGCTAGAGCCCTCAAGTTGCTGTATCGGGTCGAAAACCCGGATGTGGTGCAGCTCTTCAGACAGCATCCAGAGAAACTTGAACTCGAGCTTGAACGGATGGCCAGGCGTAAGTTTCGCATGGTGGTGGCGATGCAACGGTATGCCAAATTCAAGCAAGAGGAGCAAGAAAATGTCGAATTCTTGTTGCGAGCCTATCCAGATCTCCAGATTGCGTATCTTGATGAAGAGGCTCCTGATGAGGGTGGTGAGCCTCGTGTCTATTCATCCCTCATCGACGGGCACTCCGAGGTGTTGGAAAATGGCTTGAGGCGCCCGAAGTTCAGAATCCAACTATCAGGCAACCCCATCTTGGGAGATGGAAAATCTGATAATCAGAACCACGCACTCATTTTCTATCGCGGCGAGTATATTCAGCTCATTGATGCGAATCAAGACAATTACCTAGAGGAATGCCTCAAGATACGGGGCGTCCTTGCAGAATTTGACGAAATGAATATCGTCTCTGGCTATGACGATGATCACAAGGACAACTCCTCTGAACCAATTGCCATTCTGGGTACGCGAGAGTACATCTTTTCTGAGAATGTTGGAATCCTGGGCGACATCGCCGCCGGCAAGGAGCAGACCTTTGGCACTCTTTTTGCCCGTACATTGGCCCAGCTGGGAGGCAAGCTTCACTATGGCCACCCAGACTTCCTTAACGGAATCTTCATGACAACTCGCGGCGGCGTCTCCAAGGCTCAGAAAGGCCTTCATCTGAACGAAGACATCTATGCCGGGATGAACGCCATCATGCGAGGCGGCCGTATCAAGCATTGTGAATTTTATCAATGCGGAAAAGGCAGAGATCTCGGGTTTGGCTCCATTCTCAACTTCGTCACCAAGATCGGAACAGGTATGGGCGAGCAAATGCTCTCACGGGAATATTTCTACCTTGGAACAAAGCTTCCGCTTGACCGATTCTTATCCTTCTACTACGCTCATCCTGGATTTCACATCAACAACATGTTTATCATGGCTTCGGTCTACATGTTCCTCATCAGCCTCCTGAACCTCGGCTCACTTCGACACGAAACTATCAGTTGCGACTATAACCGGGATGTTCCAATCACAGACCCGCTGTTTCCTACAGGTTGTGTCAATACTGACGCTCTGATGGATTGGGTCTATCGCTCCATTCTTTCTATATTCTTTGTGTTCCTCATGTCATTCATCCCTTTGACAGTGCAGGGACTGATGGAGTCTGATCCTTGGAGAGCAGCTGTGCGATTTATCAAACACGTCGCCTCATTGTCGCCATTCTTCGAGGTATTCGTCTGTCAGGTCTACGCCAACTCTGTTCAACAAAATCTCTCATTCGGAGGGGCCAGGTACATCGGAACAGGTCGAGGGTTTGCTACTGCGCGTATCCCATTCAGTGTCCTCTACGCACGGTTTGCTGGTCCATCCCTCTATTTCGGTGGCCGGTTGCTTCTCCTTCTGTTATTCGCAACGCTCACCGTCTGGCAAGCCGGGTTAACTTGGTTCTGGGTCACCACCTTTGGCCTAATCTTTTCGCCTTTTCTCTATAACCCTCATCAATTTGCATGGGACGACTTTTTCATCGACTATCGCGAGTTTCTTCGATGGCTCTTTCGAGGGCATGCTCGTTTCCATGGCTCGTCGTGGATCACATACTGCCGCCTGGCACGTACTCGGATTACCGGTTTCAAGAAGAAGAATCTTGGGGATCCATCTTCTCGGCTTTCTGGGGATGCCTCACGCGCTTCACTAGGCTCAGTACTCTTTGCTGAGACTTTTCTCCCGCTGCTGTCGGTCATCATGACCACGCTTCCATATCTCTACATCAACGCGCAGACCGGCGTGCTTGCGAAGAACAACCGTGGCGAGAAGGTTGAGCCTACAGATTCTCTCATTCGCCTTTTGATCATTGCATTTGCGCCAATGGCCATCAACTCTGCTACCTTGGCCGTAATGTTAAGTCTGAGTTGTCTCACGGGACCTCTTCTCAGTCTTTGTTGTAAGCAATTCGGCAAAGTGCTGGCTTCCATCACATATGGAATCTCTGTCGTTGCACTGATTATTTCGTTTGAGGCAATGCTCTTTTTGGAAGGGTTCAACTTTACCAGAGCCCTTGCTGGCATGATTGCCGTCGTTTCTTTGCAGATCCTACTCTGTAAGATCATCATCTCGACGACATTAACCAGGGAGTTCAAAACCGCTTCGTCCAGTACTGCCTTCTGGACAGGACATTGGTACTCGTTGGGCCGACATTCCATCACAGCACCATTTCGAGAGATCGTCTGCAAGATTACAGAGTTGAGTATGTTCTCGGCTGATTTTCTGTTCGGGCATTTGCTTCTTTTCGCAATGTTGCCAGTTCTTCTCATCCCGAAGATTGACAAAGTACACACGACAATGCTGTTTTGGCTTCTTCCAAGGTCAGTTTTTGTTTCGCCTTATCTCAACGGGCGTTGAGACTAACATGCTATCATAGTCAACAGATACGAGAACCAATCTACTCCATGAAGCAGTCAAAGCTCAGGCGACGTCGGGTGGTCAGGTTCGCAGTTGTTTACTTTACCATGCTGCTCGTCACTGTCGGACTGATCCTCGCACCTCTGCTTGCGGGCAAGTACATTCCCTCTAGCGTGTCTGATATTTTTGTAGACTTGGCTGGATTTCATTTACTGCAGCCATCTGGCCAGGATCGGGATAATACAAATGGGACGCAACAGACAGGGACTGGAATGCCCGGCTATACTGGAGCAGGGTTGGAATCTTCTACTTCAAGGACTGGGGGTATAGCAGCGACCACTCATTAGCATGGTTTAGTAGTTTCTCCTTATCAATTCGATCATAACCATTGGGGTTTCCACCAACGTTTCATCTTAAGCTACCGCAAGACTAAAGTCAGTGTCAATCTCCCGTCCACGGTCAACTCGATTTTCTTCTTGGCCTATATGAACGCAATATTTATTCCTTATCCTGGTTGATTCTGTACCGGACACGGTTTTAAGGTTAAGTGGTATCTTTAAACTCCCACCCTGTCAAAGAGTGAAGATGCTACTTACATTCTCTTCGACTTTTTCTAGGGTGTCCACGATTGCTGCTCCTTCTCAGTAGTAAACTACTCCTGCCTCTGTAATAGCCAGATGGCGGGGAGAAGCATACGAATGCTCAATCATTAAACA
This sequence comes from Fusarium keratoplasticum, assembly GCF_025433545.1. Lineage (NCBI taxonomy): Eukaryota > Fungi > Ascomycota > Sordariomycetes > Hypocreales > Nectriaceae > Fusarium > Fusarium keratoplasticum. Next base: position 545,043 of record NC_070541.1, on the reverse strand, counting down.
CTTCCCTTGGTTCAAAATCAGGACGCGTTTTGGTCTCCTCCATCCTGCGTGCCCTCTTCTCGGCCAAGTAGAATGAAAGTATGCCTTGTATCGTGGTGCCCGGTCACAGGAACGTAATGAAGGAGCCCGTATAAGCAACCGCCTGTAGTTTCCCAAATTCCGAATCGCTCAGATACTTGCTGGCTATTCCTTCACTCCTCGCCCGGCCGATGTATCCCGTAGTCGTGAATGAGGTGCCGAAGAGTGTGGTCCATACTACAAAGGTGTATCCGTCGCAAACGAACCAGGCTACGCTCCCGCACGTCATGAATAAAGACAGTGCACAAATAGTTATCGATAACATACCGACGACCTTAGCGAGGGTTGAGATTTTAAAGATGCTAGTTGTTGTCGATGTCACTCGCTAAGAGAGTACCATAGAGGCTGGCAATGACGATGGCAAAAATAAGTTGTATACAGCGAAGGCCGGTTAGAACGCGCTGTCGAAGTGATTGGTTTTCGAACTGCGTCACGTATTGATGCTTGTATCTTGTGCTGTCGTGGCTAGTGGCCTCTTTTGGAGACGTCATTGCTGATATCAACAATGTTATGTCTAGTGACCACGTTGACGTCTGAGACCACGACGGCTACCTTGACTACCATCGTAGCAGCTAGCCTTCCATGTCCTTGTCGCTCTCGAAGGAACAAGCATGGCGAGGTGAGACCGATGCCTAGCACATGCAGCCTCTGATGATGATGAACTTGTCAGAGACGTAAGGCATCTGCGACAACTCGTCGTGTTTCCAATGACGAAACGAAGGGAGAGCAACACTCCAGTCAACCTGCAGCAGACGACGGAGTTGTGAGTTCCCGGTTTAGTTGTCTCAACTGAAAGCTATTGCTGCATGCTAAGCATGAACCACCAAACGTGTTATTAGGGAATATAAATAAATGCTTGATCTTGCTCTAGGGAAACAAGTCTAAATGCGGCCTTGGCTGCATTGAGTGCTGCCTCAACCATGATCCTGACAAATAGCTAGCCTGAGTCCTTACCATTGCCAATTCTCCAGCCATAATGCCTCTCTAGATGTCAGCCCACCAAGATTCCAGCATACCATCATCAAAATTCTCGCCGAAATCTTGGGTTGTTTCGTATCCTTCCACCAAACCTGTTCAGTAGCCATGGTACAGGCGCCAAGGCAAGACAAATCAATCCAAGCAGTGTATTCCCCCAACCAAGACCAAGTGCGTCGTAGAGCTTCAATCCACAAAGAGGTAGAAGGGCTCCCAGCAAACTCCGTAAGACGGCATTCGCTGCGGTGACAGAGGCAGCATGTCTCGTGAAGGCGTCGACAAGGTACGTCTGCGAGATCATAAAGATCCCGATCATGCCGAAACCCATGATGCTTGTACCGACCATAGGCACGATCCAGTGCAGTTGCTTCTCCGCTGTCCAGCCGTACATGATCAGACCGATGGGGAGAGCCAAAGCGGTGGGGATAGTGAGTCTCAGATCTAACCGCTGCTCTGGCTCAACATCCTTGCCTTCAATCTGACCATTTCTTATCAACTTATCCGATAGGTATCCCACAAACATTAGGCCAAGGAGATTCCCAATGCCTCCAGCGATAAATGACAATCCTGCACCCACCGCGCTGAACCCATACATGTCATGGTATACGAAGGTAAAGGTGGTGAATAACAGATATAGCATGCCGTAGAGGGTAGCGATATATAGGCAGACCATGGAGACAATGGGAGAGAAGAGAAGCATTCGTGTCGGTCGAGTGATGGCAGATATAAAGACTTGCTTTGGTGTGCCTTTCGCTTGCATCACTGAGCGGTACTTATTGTTGCCGGTCGCCTTGCGTAGTTTCGAAGCTTTTCGATCGAGAAGGACTGGTGCATACGTCTCTCGGAAAATGATGAAGGAAACCAAGATTACAGCTCCAGACTGAAGTCACCAATACGTTAGTCACTTATCCAGCAGGCATGGTAAAAGGAGTTGAACTCACCACTATAGTTATAACCCAAAACACCCATCTCCAACCTTTGGCCTCAACCAGAAAGCCAGCACAAACAGGTCCAACCACGGGTCCAAGGAGAGGCCCAATCGACCATATAGACATGGCGGCTCCTCGTTGCTCAGGAGGAATCATATCTGCTATCGTGCCACTGCCGCAGGTTACCGTAGCGACCCCAACAAACCCAGAGAGGAATCGAAATGCAATGAGCATCCCTATATTCTGAGACACGGCACATCCAATTGAGAAGATGATGAAAAGAGTGTTGCAGACGTGGTAAACTGGTGTTCGGCCGTAAAGCTCGCTCATAGGCGCCATCAGTAGCGGCCCGAATGCAAATCCCAGCACAAAGACAGAAACCATGAATGTCGCAATTTCGTCATTGGAGCTCTCAAACTCGGCCATGATAACTGGTACACCAGGAGCCATCATTGCAGACGCCAAAGGCCTATAGAGCGTTTAGCACGTCGAGGTTATCGGGATGAACTGAAGTCATACGTAAGAAAGGTGATAAAAGAGAGGACCCCGATGATGCTCCATTTACGGCGCGTTGGCCAATTGAGGGGATTCTCGGGGTCCTGATCAGATGGTTCTTCCCATCCAACAGTGAAGTTGATGTGGTTATCTTCGTCAGGCATCGTCACCGGCTTGGTCGCTTGACGTTCATCTGCCAGTCCTAGTGTGCTTCCGTCTGCCATTGTGGTTTTGTTGAGAGCTTTTCGTGAGTCAAGCAGCCTGGAACATAAGAATTAAACATCAAAGGCGAATAAATCACAATGAATATTGATTGAATGCGTCTTCCGCAGTTACCGGGTACCCATCCCATGTCCAAGGCCGAGACCGAAGTCGAGACCGAGACCGAGACCGAGACCGAGACCGATACCGATACCAGGTCAAGGTCACCCCAGTAGGCGAAACAACTCCACTTGCAATGACGATCTCCAGTCTTACTGTTATACTGTCCTAATTTCTTAAAGATGAGACGGTAGCATCTGGCTGCCTACCATCTATATTATCCAAGTAAATCAGAGACAAGTCAGCGCCCTGTGACCAACGGGATTTGACTTTGGACTGAAGCTCACTGTCGATGCCACCTGGAGCAACGCCTTTGAGCTTTGAAACGAGATTCGCTTTCGTGTAGTTGAAACTGGCATCAAAGCCAATCTTTTCAACCAACAGTTGGGCCTTTTCATCACTTCCAGTACTTCCAACACCCATCAGCCCTTCTAGTTTCGCTAATTGGCCCACCAGCTGTCCTACAGCGGTGCTGACAGCCGATACGAAGGTGATGCCACCCTTCTCTGGTTGTCTAACTTTGTACAGTGCTGAATAGGCCGTTAACCCTTGCATCCCGAAGGCATCTAGGAAAAGCTTAAGGTCCAAGGATTCTGGATTCTAGGCAAGGCAGGAACTCGGTGCAGTCCATCCTTGATCTACCCATGGATGGGTGCCACCCCGATGAGTACCTCATCTCTGCAGCGTCTGACTTCAAACACCGGACAATTGCCCAGTTGAGAACCACTTCTTCAACCTGGAGAGGGCTCAATTCGCTCCTGACAGTTTTGGAAGACGAAAGCAGGGGTCTCGAATAAGGATGCAATCAAACGTAATATAGTTGGCTATTGAATCGGGAAGATCGTGGCTCAGAGTCGCATTCAAATCGCTCTTCTTTGGCCTGGAGATACTATCCAGGGACCGGGACACCTTTAGGTATTTCAGCAAAACATAGAGCTTTGTTTTTGAACTATTATGTTTGGCTGAGTCATGATGAATATTGCTACTCGTCCTTGGGTCGATGCGACAAACTTGACAAAGAGCTACGATCTTCAGGCTCAGTTAACCCATCGAGGGCCGGGCTCCAACTATAATAAAGAACACATTTTACAAAGAGCTACAGAGGGTGGTCTTATGTATTGTGCTTTAGTGTCTGGCAATGATACTCTTCTCTTCCCAATTGTCGCCCAACCCCTATTCATGCTCTGTAATCCCGAACACCCGTGTTATCTCTGATTGAAACCTTGTGTAGCCATAAGCCTGGGTCGTAATTTGCAAGCACCATGCCCACATCGAAGCAGGCATCAACCTGACTCCCGAACAGCGTTCCAGAAACGATCCGACGACAACACCCTTCCAATATGCTCATGAACGATCTCAGAGCCTCCCCTATCCAACCTTCGGAGCAGCAGGCCACTGTGTTGCTTGATGTTCCCAAAGGCACAGCATTCGAGACCTAGTGCGTAGAATTGAGATTTGTCCCTTCTTGGTCCATCAAATACACAGACAGTCTCAGGTTCAGGACCAAGAGGCCTAGTGCCAGTAGTCGTCTCAAGGCTGAAAGTGAAGCTTGGGACCTCGACTCGTAGATCTCTGAGTTCGCGATCACTGCGGCTGGCGGTGATGGGGGCCGCTTATCAGGTTCAACGCTGCATTGATGGAGCCGGGCTCACAGATGTAATGCCATTCTTCTAGTTTTATCAATGTCCGTTCCTAATAGCTCGACTCTAGATCCCGCTGGATTATGCCCGCTGGCTTCGATTGGACAGATCACAGACGCTCATGACCAAGAAGGGACACCAGCTATGTCCGAGAGGTTCGCTGGATACTTTGCATGGTTCCAAAGAAGTCCAGAAGAGAGGTTGGCCTTCCAAGTCCCCGAGAGAGACTTGTAAGAGATAATTCGGCTCACAATATCAGCGATACCGGCAAGAGTGGGCAGTCCATCGCTTTCATATTTGAGGCGCAGCGTGGAGTACTCCTGTACCAAGTCTGACTTGATAATTATAAAAATTAAATACGCTTGATTCCGCAAGTGTCTACCTAAGTTTACATATATACACTAGAACTTAAAATTATGGCCACTGTACTATGCAGGACGGCAAGGTCTTCGAGATGTCGTCAGGGTTGTCATTGTGGATTCGATGGTTGATACCGTGGTGGACTTAGCCTGTGCCGTTGTGGACAAAGTCTCGGTTGAAATAGTTGAAGAAGACTCAGAAGATGTGACTGTTGTGACAGAAGAATCGGTGCTCAACGTGGTTATTGTGGAATCCGTAGTTGATACTGTTGAGCTCTCGCTGGCAGCGGTTGTCGTGGCAGACGACTCGGTTGATACTTCAGTGGACGTGGCAGAAATCTCAGTGGAAGTGGTAGAAGCCTCGATGGATGTAGTCGAACCCTCGGCTGATGAAGATGAATACTCAGTGGAGGTAGCCGTCGAAGCTTCGCTGGATGTAGCTGTTGTAGGCAGCTCACTGGAACTCGTCGGGGCCTCGCTAGACGTAGCTGATGTGGTTGGGTCCGCCGTCACACCGATCAAGACAGTGCCGGCAGACATACTGACTGGCTCGATGGTCGAAGTAAAAGTCGAAACGGTTGTGGTTGTCTGCGTGAGATAGTGGATCTTGACGTCTGCCACACAGTCCTTGCAGCCTTTGGCCCTCACAAAGAGCGCCGAGTCATGCTGGGCGTCGACATTGTCGCAGATGGCAAAGACCATGGTGTGTGCCCCAGGCTCTGCGGCAATACCCATGATCAGCGGCTTCGACGATGCTGCATAGGTGGACCAAGAGGGATATTGGAAGATTTGGTATGGGTTCTCGATGGCTCGTCCGGGGCTTAGGTAGTACGATTTGGCCGTTATTCTGCTTCCGTCCGGGTCCAGGGCGTACTGCTCGCCGTCCAGATATATGCCAATCGGGTCCGCGTGTGTGCTTGTCTGATCAGTAAAAGCGCCATGGTGAATGGACGACATATAACGGCTTACTATGAGAACTCTTCCGACGCGAGAACGAATTCAACCTCGACTCCATTGAAACCCTGCTGGACTTCGACATCGACCGTCAAGACAGCAGCATCTTGGGAATCTGCTCCACAATAGGTCTGGGACGCGCCCGCGTCGTTGTCTATGTTGACAGAATATGGTTGGTTTGCTGATGCGTCTATCGCACCGCCTGTCGTCAAGATGCCGCCAGACGCAAGACCCAAGGGGCCATTGGTGAAGGTGCCCACAGCGTTCTTGTCGAATCCAGTGTTCCAAGACGCGCCAGTGACAGTCACACCACTCGTGAAAATGGCATTGGCGACTGTTTCGGGGTTGCTGACGGCTGAGATGGAGGCTCCCATGTTGGCGGCTGAAGTACTAGGCCCTTGAGTTGAGGAGAAAATAAAACGAATGTCAGTCCTGAAGAACAGAAGCATTGGAGCACAGAATTAGAAGTATTAGTAGGTCCTGTCAATACGGGAAAGCCGCTGTTGAGCTAATGAGTGGCGTCTTCACCACAAACGCTCCTTTCCAATCAAAATCGTGGACCTGAAAATAACATCCACTAAAATATTGGTTCCTGCATTCATCTAACCCAAAGGTTGCTAGTGAGACGCCATGGAATGGGCTATTGGGTGCACTATTGGGGCGCTATCTTTGCGGCATCACCCAGCAATCTTCCAAGACCCACGATAGGCAAATCCTACCCGCCCAGGATGCTTTCCCAGAAGGCCATCATCCTTTGATGCCACCATCTTGAGCGCACATCTCAAATCTTTACATGCCTAGGTATATCAGGAAGATGAATGAGTCTCAGAACATACGTCGTAATGTCAATGTGAACTGCAACCCAGGCAGCCCAGGATAATCCTCCTCCCGGAACATGAGGGACCCAATAATTCCTCCGATCCCACCAAAGATGGTCTGAATGGTGCAAACGGTCTCTTGTGTGTCTAAACGACGTTGTTGGCGAGAAACGACAATGCGGAGGAAATGGCACAGTTACTTCCCGCAATGGCCAAGAACATGCCTGTGTACCTGGCATCCTGGCCATCACCCCTGGAAATCATAGCAAGATCAGCCATGTGAAAAATCGAGGAGCCGATGATGAGCGGGGAGCGGAGTCGAACGCGGTCAGCCATGATGCCGATGAGGATAGAAACGATGGCGCCAAAGATGTATGGTGGAGTCGTTAGAATTGAATCCAAAGCTCGCAAGGATAGAGGGCGAAACGAAGGACAAGCCGTAGGTAGTTGCGGTAGGTAGCATAAGCAAGAGAGAGATGACACAGACCTTCCAGTCGAGTGCAACTTCGAGGGACGACTTGAATTATGGCGCGCTCTTCCGCACTCAACCACTTGGCCTTCTCTGGAAACTCTGCGAGAAAGAAGAAGATGGGCATAGCCACAGCCACCGTGATGGCTCCAGAGATGATGAAAATCCAGCTCCAATCCCTCAAGCCTCCTTTCCCTTCCATAAGGCTGAGGCCATAAGAGATGGTGCCAGTAAAACGCGAGACTACCGAGCCGAACACAAACCATATTACAAGTCGTCGTTGTACTTCGTATCGCTTGTACCAGCACGATGTCAGGCAGATGCAAGCAGGCTGTGAGGAAATAAGAGTGTGCTGATTCGAGACTGGGGCAAAAGGTCTACTAACGTTGAATCCACCTTCGAAGAAGCCTAGCAGGACGTGGAGAGCTGTGGAGAATCTGGGGTAATGGGTTAATATTCCATCCATTCATAGCAGCTCCCCAACTCCACGCTAACTGAACTGGACCTGCTCATCGGAATGGGACAAGCCAGTCGGATGCAATGTTCGGTTCAGAGCTTGCTAAGCCCGGCATCCGGCAATATGTCTAGTGGCGAACCTGTTGAGGGCAAATGTCTGCTGTAGGGCCGAGCAAGCATGGTGCTAGAACCCAACCTTTTTGGTTCAGCCTCAGGCTGCTTTATTCTCCTATTGCCGTCAAAACATCAGCAGGGTCCGTGAACATAGACCCTAGCCCAGAGAGTCACAGCAGTCAGTTAATATCAACGACGTCTTCGTCGACGACAATATCAAAGAATACAATGAAACACATGAAAGCATTAAAACGCAAAGCATGTCATATGCAGTTTCCGTTTAAATGTAGCTATTTGACGACATGACTTTAGCTGAGTTTGGACCCTCGGCTCTCTTGCAGGCTATCTTCCATTCTTTAAAAACCTTACTGGTAACTAGTAATACGTCTCTACTAGCCGGAACCCCATAGTATACTATGGCATATCTATAAGCCTCTATAATTTGTTCCTCTGGTAAGCTGTTGTTGAGAGCTGCCTTGATGTGAATATGCAGTTCGGGGCCTTGGTTTAAAGCAATTAGTATGGCAATATGTATTAGAGACCGTTGCTAAAACTCAGGCTTGGTTGAGCGTATGAAGAAAAGTATATCTTAGTGACATATTTAGCGCTGACCTTGCTTAGCAAGTCGTTACCCTGAGCTATTATTAGTATTAATAATTTATTATTGGTTCGCGTAAGACTTACTGAGTTTGCTTTGAGAGTATTGAATAACTCTTGAGCAAAGAACTCATGCGTGATCTTGACCCCCAAGAGCTGTTTCTCGGTTAGGTTCTCTATGGCTGAAATGATTGAGGATTGATGTGGGTGGGAAACTGGCTTAACGGTGTAGAGTGGATTAACCAAAGGGAGAGGGGAGTTAGAACTGCATCATTTCATGTGAGCGAGGGCTTTCGGTTTGTAGACTCGGAGTAGGTAAAAGGGCTTCTTCGGTACCGAGCTTGCCATGCCAGTTACTATGGGCCTCTCGGTTAGGTTTGGTATCCCATTGCAATTATTTGACATACTAGCCATTGCAATAGGTCTAGCGGCCACATCTTCATTAACATCTTCATCCCAGGCATTAAGATATCGCGAAGTTGCTATGACGCCGACTAGAACAAAAGAAAGCCACCATCTGACGGTTCCGGGGTATTCATTTCTGAAAGGCCTCTTATGGTGTGGGCCCCACAACTCTCGGGACGTGCCTAGGCCCAAAAGATGTTCGGTATGTCAATCAGCCCTTGATCTGGCCAAGCCATTGTGTCACAATGGGCTTCGTGAGCGTCATGTCTCTCCTGATGTGTTGTGCTACACGTAACTTTGCTTTGACCATCACTCTTGCCCAGCCATCTGCCGTCTATCACTTCTGTGGAATGGTAGGGGCACCTTTGCTCGTCACGTATATAAGCCCCTATTCTCACTACCTAGTCGCCACAAGTCTATTGCAGACAAATTCTTGAAAACGGACCTTTGTCTACAGCTCGGTGGGTACTTAAAATCAATGATAAACTTTGGTGGCATTACGCTTGCAATAATAAGTGTGCAGTTCTGGAATGTCGCCCCATTCCGCCGACCAGAGCTAGAGCCACTGTCTGTGGCACCAACTTGGCCTTCCTGTGTGCTTGTCCCCCGCTAGCTTGTCTCTTCCCGCGCCATGCCTGTGAGTTGTGTTCTAGGGTGAAGATCTTTGGCGCTACCAGCCGCGGAACCGAGAGAAACAGAAGGATCGGGTCCCTCCACTGATGTCTCAGTTGCAGCTGGCCGAGCGTCTGAGAGAGTGCCATGTGCAAGCCACCAGTGCCAAGGGAGTTTCTGGTCCGGTGCTGATGGCAGGATAAGAAAGATTGCCTTCCTGCTAAGGCTTTGGTCTCTTGCGTACTTCAAAACCCGTTTCGTTTCCCATCCGCTTGAATGGTGTTGTGTTGCAGGTAGACAGCTCAATTTTTGCGAATGCCCTCATGTACACCATGTTGGATCATCAGGTCTTTCGCACACTAGCTTTCGCTGTAATATTCAATGTGCATCTTTGTGCTGCTCAAACTCCCACCTCCAGCCTAGATTCCGTTGAAGAGGCACCGGTCTACGCTGTCAGTGCTTGTTTCCCACCGTTCGTGTCCACGATTCTAACGAACACACAGACAGAATGCTTAGTCCGGACGGTAAATCAGACTATCGATTTTCAACAAGAGGTACAACTATGTCAACACCAAAAGCTCCGTCGTGCAGTTGACATTTGTGTAACACACGATTGCAATGTCACCGAGATTTTCAGTAAGGTCCCGGGAATCATACACGCGTGGAGACGTGGGTTTCTTTGTTTTGACATTGGATTCTAAAACATTTCTTAGGCTACAAGAAAATTACCCAAACAGCGTGTGGATTTCCAGCGACAGATCGCCGTCGTGAAATAAGTATCACCTGCCTGGTCATGGGCATATCAGCCGCAATCCTTTTTGCCATGAGAATTGTCTCCAAAGCCGTTGGACACATTCCATGGGGACATGACGACAGCCTAATTTTGGCAGCGTTTGTATGTCGCCCAGACTTAGGTGTACCGGCCGCCGACTGACCCAATGCAGCCAGTTGTCTTTGCATTCAACGTCTTTTGCCAAATAAGTAAATTATCCTTGCCACGGTCCCTGCTTTTGGGACGATCTGCTAACAGGGGACCGTACCATTGCAGTGCCCTCCAAAGGCCTAGGCCTCGACATCTGGACTGTGCGTGATGAAGACATTGCAACTTTCCTAATAGTGGGTTCTCTGGACAATACTTTCGCTCCTTCTCTGTGCTAACTGCAATAATTGCAGTACCTGCTTTCCTGTGAGTTCGCATACTCGATATCCCTGGGGCTGATCAAGTTATCAATTCTCCTCTTTTTTCTTCGGATATTTCCTAGCCACAAGTTTCAAAGAGTGGTTCGATGGACCATGGGACTCACTGTCCTTATATGCTTGATCTACGTGATCCTTTTCCTCATCCAACGAATGCCCCTTTGGCTTTTTTGGGAGGGCTGGAAGGACAAGTCTCCTCGCGGTGTAATTGTCGATGGCAATGCCATGGGGATCTCTCACGGTGCACTGAATGTTGAGGTTTGCGTGGGTATGATGGTTGCATGTATGCCACACGCGCGACAACTCGTCCGGGATACTATGCTACAACATGGGCAGAGCCGCCTAGCAACTAGCTCTAGCGCTGAAGGGATATTTATAGATCGGTCGTTGAGGGCAATTTAGTAAACTAGGACTAATAGTAATCATTCAGCCACTGGATTGTAGCCTAGGTGGTCTGATTCCCAAGACCCTACGCTCGAAAAACGTCGCGTCTAAGAGCTAGGCCAGTCTCATTTTGTCACCCAACCACTCCATACGCAATTTCCACACAAGTTTAATCATTCACCCCACACAGCGTGCCGACTACGTGTCGGAACCCAGCCAGCTGTCCCGTCTGGATGTAGATATTGCCAAAGCCATCTACCGTTGACACAGGCTAACCGCGGTGGAGCTTGAGTGGCTGCGTCTCTTCCTGCAGTCCAACTCCACTTCTCATTTGTCCCTCCGGGCTTTCCCGGACGAACCCATACCGGATCCGCAGGTCCCCCATCTTCCTCGAAACGTCGGCTCCCTCCATCCTACCCACCTCGTGCGGTGTGTCGATATACCTCGAGTCGCGGATGAGTGTGGAGGCGTATCCCAGGATGTCCGGTCCAGCTGATAGCCGCGTTAGGATCGCACTCAGAACTCCACAGATCAGGAGCATTAGACACGACAGAAGGCAGAGCCCAATCCACAGTCGTGGAACCGAAAAGGTCTCGATCAAGGTACTGACTTGAGCCGGAGCGACCATGTTCCAATCTGTCGTACCAGCAGACTTGGCGCTGACGCCCGTTGCTTGAAGAAACATTTGGCTCAGGAGGATGTATGTATTGATTACTTGGCTGAGTCGTCGGCTGAAGAGGTCTGCATCAACGTGCTCAAACATGCCCAGTTGCTCAACCATGGTGAAGTTGCCAATGCTCGGATTGTCCAGGTACTGCAGAATAAACCCCAGGTGAGCAGAGTTTTGTGGCGCGGTCGTCAACGGTATCTCTCTTGAAATATAGCGAAAAACCCAAGGAATGGACAAATGTGATATCGAGTCAGGGGAGTGAGGCCGTTGTGACGGTCGCTGGGCGGTAACAGTGCAATTCGGCTGGCCCCCCATATCTGACCGTCGACATGTGACTCGGGACTCAACATATCTCTGGTGAACATCACAATAGGCCGTGAGCCCGGCTGAGGACAAAGCTGCAGAGGAACCGAGCTTCGCCTGGAGGTAGAGCCTTGTGAGTCCAGCGTTGATACCAGTCTCGTTCTTGAATAAGGCCGGTCTGCAGTACATGTTCTGCTTGGATCTATGCGACTGGACGCCAAAGCCGCTCCAGAAGTCATCGACGAACCTATCCAATGCCATGGCCCAAGGCGCAGAAGAGCGGTCGAGAGTGCTAGAGGTATTGAAACCGTACCAGGTCCCATTTTCAAGTGGAAACGAGTTCCAGTTTCGCCAACCGAAGGTGACATCCTGTGTAAAGGTCGCAGTTTTGCTAATGTTTCTGCAGCTAAGATCCACATAACTTGATTCAAGATGAAACGTTTTATTGCCCACCGAGATACCTGTTATTGGTATCCCGACGAATGCAGAGTAATGTTCCAACTCGGCGCTCCAGGAGATACTCGTCCATTCATCGCTAGCTGACTTCAAGATGGGGACTTTGACATTTCCCCAAATATCCATCGAATCTAGCTTGGTGGTTGATGGTGAAAGTAACACGGCACCGAACATGGTCTTCACATAAGATACCATGGCAGCCAAACCTGCTGAGCCGTCAGGGGAGGATGGCATCATGCATGATTGTTGGGTTGGAGCATCAGTATCAAAGTGTATAATAGTTGAGTCCTGGACTCGCGGCTCAAGGCGTGATTCAAGCATTCGTAGCATAGACTGCGCACCAAGGGGCGAGAGGGCCCAGACTAAGACCAGCACGATGCTGAGGGGTTTTGAGGCTCGATGGTGGAGTAGTGTGACAACAGTAGATCCAAAGGTACGGCTGCCGATCAGTTGTTCGAGCGAGCCAAGCGTAGCTCCTTTTTCAAGCCTCCATCGAGCTATCTCATAGACGAGGCGGCCGACTATCAAGGCAAAGATGATGGGAAACGCTGTCGCCAACTATGCTTCAGTGATCAGCACGCAGGCAAGAAGTGACCATGCCTGCAAAAATTTACCGCTGTAATTGCATTTTGCCATCTTTTAAGAGCGAGGCTCTCAATGGGTTTCCCATCCAGGAGCAACACCGAGATTGCAACGATAACGAGAGTAGTCGGCAAGGCGATGGCAGCAAAGTCGGCGAGCCAAACACTCCAACCGACGGTTTCTTTCATAAACGCCCATCGATTCGGGTTACAGCCTTCTCCAAAGCTGTGCGGCTCAGTATTCTTCGGGTGGCCTGTGGGCGAAGTACTAAGGCCATCTCTGTCTGTTTCGGGGGGTGAAGGTGCAACTGAAAGGACATGATAGTGGACTGGGGGCCCAGGTAGTGACGGTTCTGAGTATGCCATGTCTCGGGAGATGCGATTCCCTCTGGTCGCTGATACTTGGATGCGGCAACGTGAGTGGTGAATGAGGATCCGACGACAACATTGCCACGTTAAATAACGCAAAGACTAGAGTTTCACCATTCTTTGCCCCCTCCCTGCAGATATATGACTCCACTGTCAGGGTGATGTGATGTTGGGCTACAACCAACAGGTCAACTCTTGAGCCCAGTCTCACTCGTATTGGCTGCCTGCCTTGGCTTAGGCCCACTCTAAATCAATACCTTCCTTTCTTGAATAACATGGCGAGTGTCGAATTTGCCATGATCTCGGCTTTTATCTTCCCGAGTTCGGTCGACGACATCCGAACCTCGTCTGAGGTTAAGCGGGATGGAATTCGTCGGAACTACGAGCGGGGCCAAGGCCATGAAGATCTCCGGGACGGAACCACCTCACTCCAAGGCCCGAAGATTACAATTACATATACCAAGGCCTACATACTCCTAGCTACGTTCTTTTACATATTTATTGCGGATACTTTAGGGTTGATGAAGGCTAACGTCTCTTGCTTGTGGCTTCGCAGCCAACCCAAACGTGTATGGATCTTCCCCCCGTTGTCCCGCGTATGATTGAGAACATGACACGTCTCCAAGACTTATAAACTTGCATGTTAGGGGTGTGGTATCTTACCAAAGTCCATCATTGCCACGAGCAGCTATCAAGCAAGTCACGGGCATGTGCCCTTGTGTGGGGCATAAGCGAGCTAGCTGACTTCAAGATGGGGACTTTGGATTTTAAGGCTAATTTTTTAAAGTAAGAAAATATTCACCAAGACCCGGGGCCGCACTTGCACATACGTGCTAACCCGAGCCCGAAATGGACCACTGATTTATTAGAAACTAACCTATTTCTACTAGGCAGCTAGGATAGACCTGTGGCTAGAGCTATAACCTGTGACCGTGGCTGCACATGCGTGTTAACCCGATCCACGACTGGTAGACCTAGTCCCCACGACCCCGAAATTCCTCATCACTCATAGCCGACGGGATGGTAGCTAGCGGGATCCGGGGATTGCAGCATTAATAGTCATCTATCGAGGCCCAGGGGCATCCCATGTTACTCTTTGGCGGCGAGATATACGGAGCCCAGAACCGGATCCTGAAAAATAATAGCTGATGCTGGTACCAGGTTCCCGATCTCCTTACTTCGATCACCATTCAAGGTGGCTAGAATAAGTTTCCAACCATGCGACAAGATCGATGATCGAAATCGTGAATCGATTCCCAAAATTCTTTGAATTTCCGATACAGCTTCAAAATGTCGAGGCCATTCCAAGTCAGCGGATCCAGGCGGTCAAAGAGGTGCCCGCTAGACCTTCGTTACTCGGGCTTGCGCCCATAAACGTAACGCACAGTCATATAGCTATGGACCTTTGGGTTTTGTAACCCCTTTCGCAAGCCCATTAGAAACAACTGATAATCATCCTTGGGCCACTGTAACAAATCGTGCCACATCATGAGAGTCAAGCCTGAAACAAAGCATACGTAAGACCTCAGAACGTCAATGCGATAGGGGGGCCCGCTTTCTTACCCTCGAGGTCATTTTCCAAGGCGGCTCTGACAAACTGACCAACCTGGGCCAGCTTGGGATCTTTGGGCCAGCCACCAACCGGAAGCTAAGAATTGCAACATCAGTTAGTTCCTTGATTTATCCAAGGGCGGCAAATTGCATACCTTGTGATCGATGACTTGGACATCTACAAAGCCCGCCTTTCTGAATTCCGATTCCTGCAGATCATCAACAAAAAAGGGGCGACCCAAAGCTTTGCCACCCTCTTGAAAAAGCTTAGTGAACATATGAAGACTGGGCTCCTTGTCGACAGTTCCATCGTCACTGCGGAACTCGACATTAGCCTCGGTCGACTGCACCCAGCCCCCTGGGGCACAACAGCGGTAGGCTTCCTTGAATAGACCACCCCAATCCTTGACAGCGCCAAACAGATAGCGTATATGGATAAAGTTGAACTGGTCTGGGTCCCAGGTCCATGTCAAGGTCGCATCATCGATTTCAAAGCGGGCGTTAGGGGGGATCCACTGGGGCTGGCATGGAGAGAGATCAGTACCTATGACCTCGGCACCAGGGTATCGATCAGCGAATTCGCTATAATAGATCAGCAGGTGAACTACAACTACAGAGTTCTTTACCATCGCACATGGCCCAGATACCTTATCAACTGGTCAGTCTGGATCTTCAATGTGCATGATTCAGCAACTTACCGGTCCCAGTACCAACGTCAAGGACTCGCTGCACAACGTCGTGTAAATAGTAGGACAAGTGTCTATCGCTGACTGCGGACGCCCACCTGCATGTTTTCCTCTTTCACGGGGGCGAGGAACAATTCTTCATCCAAGAGAATTGTCAGGTAATGATGACTGGAGGTGATCAGCAACTGGCTTCTCATTGAGCTAGGTGGAGTCTCAAGTCGCACGTCAAGTCTAGAGACTCCAGTAAGGGGTCATCGTTGGGAAGAAAATAATTCAACTCGAACTTCTCGCTATGGTAAGTGCGCCCCTGAAGTCGACGATACTCAAGGATGCTGGAAGAGACAGAAGCAGTACTGCTCAAACTGCGATAATATCAGAAATGTGGTAATATTTGCTGTTCAGAGTCACGAACGTATCTTGGCCCATTGAAGAGTCGCCACCATTGGAAGAGCCACTCTGAGACGATATCAGCCGGCGTTTGAGGTAATTTCGAGCAGTCAAGGCACACTTCTGAGTCGCTTGCACGGATGGGCTCGTTCCCGGACGATGAGGTTACGGGCGCGGCATCCGCCGGCGTGACAGACCCTACAGGTTGGTTTGACATGATTGTCTGATCTCAAAAGCAAAAGAGTGAGGGTCTTAGGGACATAAATGAATCGATCAGTCTCGCAAGCGGTGGAAAGTTAATGAGGGGAACATCCCTGGCCACAGGTACATGTGACCCAATCGCAGCTCGGTTAGGGTTGTCAGAAAGTCGGACCAACACTCACGCCACGTACCCAAAATCAGACGAGATTTAACCGGGCAAATCCTTGTCCAGAAGCTCATTATTATGCAGTTGATATTTAAAGGGCAGGTGTTAGAGATGAAGTAGGTGCTTGGCACTAGATCCTTGTCCAGAGTTTAGGCTCTACGCTTCTGGGAAACGAGCTTGAAAAGAATCCTTAGTAAGTAAACAAAGGGGGAGTGTCATTTATCATTCAATCCTACATAAGTAAGTATTTATTACTGAAGAGTAGTTATAGAGGCTAACCCTATTGCGACCACTGATAACTAAAAATACGGGAGCGGCACTCCAATCCTCTGGTAGCAAAACGCTTTCATCGTGACCCTCCTCTCCTACATTCTCTGCACTTCTCCATGCGACTCAATGAAGGATGCAATAAAATCGCTTCTACTTATCGGGCTCTCAATTTGCTTTAGACGGTTCGCCGCCCATCGTGTTTGATCCTTGTCAAAACTTTCAATGGCGTATAAAAATAGTGGCCGAAGATATCCTGCGTTCAGCACCCTTCCATTGGAGCATTCCGATCACCGTCAACAATATCTCTAATTCGCTGCATTGTGTCCTTGGCTTCGGGCGATGCAAAGGAAGGGTGCCTAAGAATGCGCCCCATGGCGACAACCTCAGTAAGGTATGCCGCAGAGCAGAGCCCGGCAAGTGTGATGAGGGGATCAGCAATCGTGGGGCAGAAATGTTGCTGTAGCTCGGATGGATCCAATCGCAGCGGCGCAGGTCGAGATTGCCACAGATGGCACATCTTGTCCTTCAGGCTAGTCAAGATGTCGGTTACTTCTGCCTGATCTGTGGCGGTGATTCGGGATCGACGGTAATGGGTCACGTCCGCGACTTGGTTTGAGACACCCTGTGTCTCCCGGTAAACGTAAAGATGGGGGCACTGATAATGTCGTACAAAGAATTTGCTGCATGTGCGTCATGGTCAAGACCGGTGAGGCTAGGGATGTCCTTGATGTGCTTGTGTAGAAGACCTGACACTAATTTCGATAGTAAACCGGGATTTCCTACGCGTTTGATAGCAATATGAAGGAGCTCAAGCCAGACCCCCATTCGTAAACCAACAGGTGATTGATGACGACGCATCAATCAGGCCTCCAATCCCAATCTTATCACGAAAGACCCATCCAACACGCCAAAGGGAGGACCATCCTCATTGGGGAGAGTGGCCACTGTCAAGCAGAGGAGGAAAGCGACGACGAGGATGATGTTAAGGTCAACTGTCTCGTTGCCAGATATAGATTCGAAAACAGAGATGGCAGCCTGGTTAACTGAAATGGCGTGGGCCATTGGCAATCGACCAGCCTGAGCTCTGTACCCAACTTGCACAGCCAGTATCGACGTAGCCACCGAAGTCTCTTGAGCTCCCAGTTGGGCGATATACGCTTTCACTCTTGTCCAGTTTACATGGCCGAAGGGTAAAATGAGAGGGGAGTCGACCTCTTCGATGACGTAGCAAAATGAAGACTGAGTCGGCTCTTCGGAAGCTGCCAATCAATCCAAGGTGGTTGCTGGTACTATCTCTTGTGACGTTTGCTGAAATCGGACCGAGGAGTCTCTGCCAATTTGATTATGGCCTTGACCAAAACAGTCGACCATGTGCCGACTAGCGGATGGCGAACCCACACTAATAGGTGTTGAAAGATCTTGGTCTGTCTGCAAGATCTCATCTGATATTGCCAAAGCATCTGAGACGCCGGAGCTTAGAGGATTTTGAACTGTGAAGGGTTCGAAATGGTCTCCATCTTGGGTTGATGGCCGGTTATTCCGAGACCCCATTGAGTCGTTTTGATAATCTGGGTAGCTTATTTGTCTCAGGGTCAAGTTCGTGGACGTCGGCAGACCTCTGTGCCGGCCAGGTGTCATATAGACACATGTCTTTTTCAGCCTGACGCATTTCTGGCAACTAGGTCGCTGCTCGTCGCATTTTACCTTCCTAGCTCTACAGACGAGGCACCCGGTGCGAACACGGCCCTTGTAGCTGGGATTGGCGGGAACGGCAATTCTTTGTCGTTGTGAACTCATCCCCTGCCCGAGTTCCTCAGGGTTGGTTGAATCCATCGATCGCGAGCTTTGGAAGAACCTCAATCGGCATGTGCAAGGTTGGCGACCGGACAAGCTGGACTCAATAAGGTGTGTCTGAAAGAGACCAGGCGTTGAGGGGATTGAAGACGAGGAAAAGATCCATTTCCCCTCGCCCGTCTTCCACGGTTGGCACTCACGTGGTCTCCTAGTAACTTGGCCAGTACGAACCCATTCTCTTACCACGGGTTAGCCAAAAGCCCAGGCCATTCAGGGTACCCTTGGCACGATGGGTGGACTAACAGGGTTTAGGTGCGGAGTTGTCAATCAGGCTTAAGGTGGCCAGATGTGTTATTTCTGTTGAGCTGCTGAAACCCCCGGCCACATGGAGCCCTTTTGATCAAGATCAAGATAACAGATTTGGTGACAGATGTGTGAGGCTAATCGCCACTACACAATGTCCAGAGACACTCCACCAGAGGCCCCCCTCAAATCCGACTGTCTGAAAGGGGTCGGCTGTTTGACACTAGAGTTCCTCTAGCACTGCCAAATCTGCAGCTCTTTATCGCACAGGTTCATAGAGCGCAATAACTGTTCAAAATCACCATCAATCCGTAAGATGAAGCCCAAAGAGCCACTCTTTCACTTTTGTGGCACCAGTATCATGATAGCCTAAGCAAGCTCAACGTTAAGGAAAGGATCCGATGAGTGAGTGGTGAGTGATTCGTTCGATTCGGTGGCTTTGTTTCTATGTGAGTAGTTCATGCAAGAGGGAAGAAAAATACGTAAAAAAGTGTTGTAGTTTTTGTTCCTCTGGGCTTAGTGTCGTCTTCAAAGTTCATCCGCCACAATCACCAAGGAGTTCGTTCTTGACACATCCCGACCTTGACAGTGAATCGCATCATACTGCAACTTCGAGAATATGCCAATCTAAGATCCAAGACGCAGTATCGTAATGAAAGGAAACCCTCAACCTCATCATACATAGACGGCCTTCAACTTCCGTTCCTCCTCGGGGAGTATCTTGTTCATCGCCCTGAGAACAGTCGTGTGGATTTCTCCTCTTGTCACAGCCAACCCTCTGTTTTTATTGAGGTGTCTCCCTGCGCCAAAATCCACGTCTTTCCCATCCAGGTCCGTCACCCTCCCGCCTAGTTCGGTAAAAATTAACTGAGTGCCTGCATGGTCCCAGATACACATCTTGGCTGGTTGAAGCGTGGGAATCCAGAACTGTACGTCTCCACCGCCGATGATAAGAGCTGCGTAACGGATATGAGACGACCATACTTCAGTGCTGGGGAATGCCGTCTTGAAATCATCCGCTAATTTGGCGACGAGGTCGTGGCGGGAGCTCATACTGGCAGTGCAATCGACAATGTGTAAATCTTCGGAGCTGAATGGCTGAAGTAGACTCAGGGGGGTGGCGGCTTTCAGTCCGTTTTGGGTCATGATCCGAGTTGTTGAACCTCGACCTCGAACGGCTGTGAGCATGGTACCCAACTCCTGATCGACATCATCCTCCGACACTCGGGTCATTTCGGCACTGATGTTCGGGCATCCTAAAACGCCAATGACCTCTTTCCCGTCCTCTATGAGAGCCAGTGAAACTGCGTATTGTTGACCCTTCAAGAAAGCGGCAGTCCCATCAATGGGGTCCATGATCCAGGCACGACCCTTACCTCCTCCTCTTCCACGGCCCCCAAGGTCGATCAAGTCTAGCATTTCTTGCACCGATCCTGGCTTGGGAAGTGCGCAACCTCGAGCAAGCGGGCCTACTACGTCGGTTGCGGATGATACCAGCTCGTAAACCTTGCTTCTCAGCATTTCGTCAGCCCTGAGAGCAGCTGAATCTTCCTCTCCCAGGACAGCATCATTTGGAAAAGCAGACCGAATAGCTCCGATGAGAAGCACCTGAGCTGCAAAGTCGGCGATAGTCACTGGTGAGTTATCATCTTTCGAGATGTCGCACACGGCTGACTGCACCTGTTTCGTGAGAATTGAGGCTCGAAGGACGGCGAGTTCGGCGACATGCCGCTCACGAGTATAAGAAATCGTCATCTTGATGGCAACCTTTGATGATCAAGGTGTTATCACGGCGCCGTAAGAGGTATTGTGGTGTTTGGCCTGCATGTTGCAGTTATTTTCTCGCCGTCGCTGCAATCGGTTCAAGAGCGACTACTTTCCGAAGTGGTGTCAGTAAAATGATCGTTTGATCATGTCAAATTCGAGACCCAAAAGGTTGCTTACCAGGATTGCGTATTGCCGCCTGGGCAAGCTCGGACTGGAGAAGATGAACAGATGTCGAAAAGGACACAAGCTCAGAGTAAGTAACTGTGAGTGAAGCGTTTCCGCACCCATTAATTTGTTCTTTATTATAGCTGAAGTCCGGCCCTCGATGGGACTACTGAGCCAGAAGCCCGTTTCCGCACCCATTCTTTAAAGAATGCTTCGCCAGTGTTTCTATCGAGTCTGTCTCCTGCTGTGGTGATCTCGGCAAATGCGGAGCTCCGTCCACTCCCCGATCCGATAATTCGTATCACTAGGCGCAAGAGCCGCTTATAGATAAGGGCAAGATCGTTGGGGATAAAGCAAACACCGATGGACAGGGGGTTTGGGTTGGAAGGGTTCGTCGGCCCGACACATCGTCAGATTCGAAGAACCCTGTATCAGGTGTGGAACTCTCTGGGGACAGAAGTGACTGATGAGGCTCACATACACGTCAGAAATCGGGATGTTTTTGAGCAAATGGAGGAGAAGAGCTCAAAAGCTTCCCGACGGGAAAGACTAGGGGTAGTTGTCTGTGGAATCAGGAGAGTGGGATCTAACAATACGTAATACCTCAAGAGATGCCTCACAAGTTCTATATTAGAATACGGCCAAATTGATATTGATATCCGTACCTGGGTGCCTTCCAACTCATCTAAGCATAGAGGCAAATTATTCAAAATGTATCGTGGCGGGATCAAGGTGGCAAGTATGGGGGCATGCATTGTGTTGATATGCCGCAGTTTGGCCTGAAAGTAAAGGAGCCCTAAGAAGGAAGTGAAGCAAATTCTCTACTACTTAGATAGATTGACCGGGAATTCTTGCGTACCTCACTTAGTAGGCCTGGTAGTGATGGTGAATAAGATGGGTGTACTACTTAGGGGGATGATGCTATGGCGAGAACCTGATGCCTTCAACCGCACGACGCTCATTTAGGGGAGCCCATCTCCATCAATGTGAGTAATGGAAACCTGGGTAACCTTGAATTTCCGGACATGAGCCTTTTGCTCAAAGAGAATGTCCATCTCTGCAGTGGTCCTCCCTTTGGACTCTGGGACCATGAAGAAGGTGAAGATAAATCCGAGAACACCAGCTCCAGCCCAGAAGAATCCAGTCAGAGCGCCCCAGTTCCAAGCAGTCGGGTTGATCATCTATGGCGTCATTACGCCGGCAAGGATGTTGATGACCGAGTAGAAATTTCGTGCAATGACAACAGATTTACTCTGAAGGAGTGAGGACGGGATTTCGGACACCAAGGCGAAAGTAACGGGCTAACCCAGAAGAGTGGCCACGAAGCCGTCCGCTGCAATGAGAGACCCAACAGACCATACCATTGATGAAGACGAGGAGCTGTGAAGCTTGACTCCAATACCCCCAATGGCCGTGAAGAGAGCGATAGTTAGGGCGCCACCCAAAAGATACATTGTTCTTCGGCCTGTGTATGTCATGACGACCCACTTGCCACATGGACGCTAACCGACAGTTCATGCGAGGTATGGTTTGGAGGGAGACTTACAGCACCAAGCACCCCAAGCACCGAGAGTGTCAGCGCAACGATGGTTATGTTGAATGACTGATCGGTGGGAGGGCCAGCTTGAAGGAAGAAGTAGGTCATGAATGCACGAGATTGTGAGCCGGTCAACAACTGCATGGCATAAACACCCATGACGACGATGGTTCTGCGGGATTCGTCCCCCTTAAACAGGCGAAATAACTTGTACGCGATTCGACTTGTCGTTCGTGCTCTGTAGTAAAAACCGTCAAGGAGACAAGCTTTTGAGTTTCGATATCCAGCTCAGAAGTCAACCGAGAAACAGCGGCTTCGGCCTCGTCTAGTCGGTTCTGGCGGACCAACCACCAGGGTGACTCCGGTGCTAGATAGACACCGATGATGATGAGAATCGGCCGGAACCACCTGTGTGGCTGTTAGCTCATATATACAAGCAATTCTACCATCTATGATCTTACTGGAGAGCAAAAGGAACACGGTACGTCCAGGGAGCAGGCAGAGTCGGGGTACCTCGAAAGATGACCGCGTTGAGAAGTTGGCCCAGCGCCTACAACTTGTCAGTGTCAACTCGGGGACCTCAAGATACAACTTGCTCACCCAGGCCAGCGAATAACAGCTAGTGAGGTAAGGGCGAGGCGCTACAGGCATGATGTCTGCGATGTATACCGTAGTAACAGTCTGAAATATGCCTAGAGGAAGCGCTGCAAGGTGTCAGATCCGGGCTAGAGATAAGCTGCTTCGACACTTACAGAAGAGACAAATAGCAACGGCGAAGACTGCTAGACTTGGCGCGAAGAAAAATATGAAAATGATTGGTGGCATAGAAAACAGAGCGGCCATCATGGTTTTTCGAAAGCCAAACCTCTCGGTAGCCCATCCGCCTAGAAACATTCCAAAGATAGACGTGACTCCCATGGTGGAGCCCAGTCCGCTTTGCCAAGACGCCGAGATCTCATAGGATCCATTAGGTTGTCGTACGCCATAGGCCTCTTGGAAGGCGGGTACCGCGTATAGTGATCCTAGGATTTTGGTGTCGCACCCCTCCATGACGAGCGCAAGGGATACAAAGGCACCATACCAAACAGCCTTGCAATATATTTTCAAGGCACGAAGTGGCGTTAGTGCGTGCTCCCAAGCCATAGTGGCCTCAGCATCTGTCACAAGCTGTTGTGAGATGGCCTCAGTTTTGACAGGGGATTTCTCCATCATGGTTGGTGGTTGGGATATTCAGCGGCTGGGCTTTGGTGCAATTTCAAAGGCTTTAGAATAAACTTTGAACATCAGTGTCTAGAGAATCACTGTTTCGACACGCCGATTCATAGCCTAGAGCTTATAGCAATACTGAACAGACAGGATGGAATTTAGAGAACTCGTTGATGGGCGATGGTTAAACTCGACCAATAAGTCACCAGCTCCGAACCACGGGTGTAGAGGTTAGGATTGGGGAATGGGCTGCTTGGACTTGACTCTACGGGTGCTCTAACCGGGTCCTTAGCCGAAGGTCCACTTTAAGTTACAAGCTCAGCACTTCCGTGGTCTTCTCGGTGTGGACATCTTCAACTTACAAACAGGCCAGCATCTTATGCCAAGATACAACTACTAATTCCATTCCCACTACAGTATTGTGTTTTGATGCCGTCGTGTATTAATAACTGTGTCTTCTGCTGGTGTGACTGATGGTCTCTCGCAGACTCGTTATTGAAGACAAGAAGAATTCCATTCCCATCCCAACAAGTTTAACAACTCAATCTACCAGCTAATACGGGGTTGGAGAGACAGTGACATGTTCGTTTGGCCTGGGTTGCCCGTGGACTGTGAACCAAACTTATGATATCTCCAAATCAAGTGTCAGGCTGGGCATTCCGACAAATCCAGCAGGCATAGTATACGTAAAGTTCCAAAACTCAAAATCTCGGATTGGCGAATCAAACCCGCCATAGTGTCCACCAAAAGATAAACCATACGTCGTGTTCACATTTCCAGAGACGGCGACCTTGAGGCCTGCAACGTCTTCCCATCCGGAGATTGTACGCTTGCTCTTAAATGTGCCGACGAGAAGAGAGAAAATCGAGCCAGAGTGGCCAGTTGGATAGGATAGGGTGAGCTGGCTGGGCCCAACCTTAGTCTCTAGAGCAGTCTCTGTTGGGTAGAGCTGGAGAGAATGTTAACAAGTGAACGGGGTGCCTTGAGAATGGCACTTACTGAGATGAATGAGATTTCGTTGCCAGTATCCCATTGGACCACGGCGGGGTTGAACGCCTCTTGATTTTGAGAAGGGCCGCCGATAGCAATCTCATCAAACGACTCAGCGCCGATGGTAAGCTTGTCAGAGAGCCACGTCGTGATATTGCGGGGAACCTTGTCAAAGGGAGGGTAGTACGCGCTGGCCTGGAAGGTATGCTCGCCGGAGAAGCTCTTCAGGCCTGATAGAACCTTCTTGGGGATCAAGCGCTTGTGGTGGTCTGCAAGGATGGCGAACAGAGGACCCCAGGCATAGTCGGCCATATGAGACATGATTTGAGGCTGGGTATGGTTAGTACAGAATCATGGGCTCATCAATTCAGGACTTGCCTTGTTAATGAGGGACGAGTTCTCCTTTCCAATCAAAGTCCAGAACCAAAGCGCCATAAGGCTAAGGTAGCGGTTCATATCATACCCGTATGACCTATCCCACGGCCCAGCGATATTCTTCATGCCAGGGTGCCAAAGCTGTCCGATAGCCTCCCAGGTATGCTCAATCATAGATGGTGCTTCTTTAGCCATTACGGAGTCCTCGGGCAGGTACTTGCTCCAGAGAAGAAGACCGAACAGCGAAACGCCTGTGTACGTGCCCGAGTTGAACTCGGAGAGTGTGTTGGCGCGGTTGAAGAGGTTGATGATGTCTTTTGCGTACTTTTCTCCGCTGGTTGTCATGTTCTTTTCGTGGAGACGACGACCGGTCCAGCCTGATACGAAAGCACGCATGATTGACTGGGAGGTATCAGCATGATTCTTCCCTTGACCATTCCCCCACTCACCGGGTTACTGTACGCAGGGTACAGGTTATCCTTGGTGTTATCGGTATTTCCAAAGCGGTATTCATCACCCTTAGTAGTGTTGTACAGCGACTGCAGGATCAGCTTTTGAGTTGACTGGCTGATAATGGCAGAGTACTCCTCCATAGCCATGATCAACGTTGTACCAACAAAGCCACGCCAGTTGGGATCCCAAGAGTTGTAGATCTTGGCTGGGTAGTGCGGGCTGCCAACGTAGGGCTCTTCGGGCTCCTTCTGGTACGTCGCGTACCTATTAACTTTCTGTCAGTGGTCTACCTTCTTCAAGGGCTTTCCACAATTACCATTCGTCCTTGGGATCCTCGTATTGCGCATGGATCACGTTTGTGATGATCTTTTCAGCCTCTGTGGCATCATCGCCCTTGTTCCGTGCTAATAAACCCAATGCATACCAGACAGAGCTTCGAGTATCATGATTGAGCGCCGTTGTTGCACTAAAGTCGAAGAGATATCCAGCTTCAGGGTCGTAATAGTCATCCATCCAATTCATACTTTCGGTAAAAAGGGACCGGGCGTTTCGGGACATAGAATTGAGGGCCGACGGGGCCGCGAAGGCCAAGGCAGCAAAGCCCAGCGGCGCCAAAGTTGTGACGCGCATGTTGAAGAGATTATTTGTGAGAACGTTGAAGCACCTGATCTTGCTCCATCAGGGGCCTAGGACCAGCGGGCTCATTGACCTTATAGATGTGTAGGTCCGCTCGTACTGATGCAGCGGAGCCTCGGCTTTCATTCAATCTCGGGTGACGATCGACCGAGAAGTTAATCCCCTCATCCATCCATCCCTGTTTCCGAGTTCATGCATCCAGCATCCCCGCACCATTACGGGGTAGTCTGCGGAGAAATAACCTCAAACATATGCCGGCTCTCGTCAGAGTCCCCACTTGAACCGGAGAAACAACTAGAAACATAAGATGATCAACATGTCACCGCCAGTCTAGTATTCTCAGCTTGCAAGTGGCTAGAGCAGAGGTCGATTGGGCACACGACTATTCAAGTGCAGATCTGGACATGAAGTTTAAGATTCTTGTTCTTTAGGCAAATGTTCAAGTACAAGGCCACTGACTCGTACAAGCTCACTTTCTCCAAGCACGCTTGCCTCCCCTCGAACGGCCAATGCCCAATGCCAGCCGGGCTTCCTTGGACTCATTCGTCGCAAACCAACTCCACAGATCCAGCACTGCTTTCTTGACCTGTGTCACGTCGTTCTCAGAAACATTTGGCTCTCCCCCAGCAGTCAGAACACCCGCCTTCCGAAGCTGATCATCGCGTCCTTGGAGTGACACGTTGCCAAGTGTGTCGGGCTCACAGGCATACGCCAGAATGCGACACAATACCGACAGCTTCTTCGTCTCTGTGCCCTTGAACCCTTCATCCAGGGCTTGGAGAGAGTAGGGCGACGAGAAAGGATCCTCGACTTGTTCATTGGTCTCGAAAAGGTAACCGACAACAGAATGCACAAGAGGGTACTTGGTCAGGTTCGTCGGATCACTCTTCCAGCTGTCAAGAACCGCCCCAAGAGCACGAGGATTGTCGATCTTGAGCTGCTGGAGCACGTAGAGCAACCATGACAGCGACCCCACGCGGTAATCTTCGTTGGCACGGTCGTGGGGAGCATACTGCTGCAAGAAAGTGCCGACCTCGAAATGGGTTCCAAACGGCCTTATCTGGTTCGCAATGCGTGTCTCCATGGACGCCTTGAGCTGGCCAAGCATGACCTCGCCAGTTCTCATCAGTCCGTTGATACCGTCCAGCATACGGACCTCTTCAACAGAGAGCGCGCCGTTGAGGGTCTTGTATGCGAGGTCGTGCTCCACTTCGGACCAAGCATGCATGAGCAGCGAGGCAACTTGGATCTCGATCTTGGACCCGGCGTACTTCAACTGGTCCTCGGGCAATCGGTCAGTCCCAAGTTCGAGGCGGAGATGCGTCGCTCTGTATCCCGCAAACTCATTCCGGTACTTGCCATCCTCCTCCGTCAAAGTCGAGTCACACGTATGCCCTGCCAATCTCTTGACATCGACATTCGCGAACACCTTGAGCATCAATAGCTCGACCTCCCGCCGCTGGCTGGGAAAGTACAGGGCGATACGGACACCAGCGAGATCAACGAGATCTTTTTTGATGTCTTCTTGCGTCTGGTAGTTCTTCTCTTTGTCGCGGCCCTTGAGCTTTTCGAGGAGCCGGTCAGGACGCTTGGCGCGAGAAGTGATGATGGCGGGGATACCACCTTCGGTGAGAACTTTGCGGCAACGCTCTTCAGCAATCTCGGCTACTTGGGTGTAGAAGCCATGGTCGTAGTTGTCGACAAAGTCGGTGAGCAACTTTCGAGCCATTGTCAATGAGGGTGTGTTTGGGTCGGGAAGGCTAAGAATCTGTTGTATTGTGAAAAGAGAAGTGTTCAACGTGCTTTCTGCAACAACAAGGCGATTGACAAACTTTTAAATGCTCGGCAACTTAGGAAATGGTTCAAACCAGGGCTGGAGAAAAGAAGAGCAAAGGCCTGTTGATCGAATGTAGAATTTCAGCTACGCCACGATATGCGTCAGAATTTTAGACCAATTAGCAGGGGCCACAAAGATGGCCTCAAGCATGTTATATGACTCTAAAAGTCCTCCCGTCATCTATACATCGATATTTCTCCACAATGGTGCCCATACCAAGGGCACTTGGGCACGGGATGTGGTCTCCCGCCGGCAACGACTTCTCCCGCTAGCGACAACTCATGCAGCTGCGGGGTCCATCCAATACCCTTTTGTTCTCTCAGGGGTCATCTCGGCGTCAAGAGCAACTTGCAGGTTCTTTGGAAGAGCAGATACATGCATTTTTCAGGCATATAAGATGTTTCTATCAGTCTCAATATTCACACAATGTGTCACCTACTAATGATTGAGGCATTGCCGCTTGGCTGTGGTTAGCACAAGAAAAGCTCAATCTCGCTGGGCCAACATTCCACAGAGCAACACCCCACAAGATATGGGTGGGCAGACGGAGGATGTGAGGGGTCCAACAGCAATGAGGTACCTGTTGTACTTCAATGTCAAGTGTCAATCTAAGTTCTCGTAACTGTCTGCCCACTCAAGGCGAGGACATGGTCCGCTCAAACTAGCTTAGGTTGTGAGACACGGCTGAGGTGCCATGCAAGTCCGACCAATTGGACTTCAAGCTCACCATGCAAACCCCTCACTATTCTCATACGGTGTGGTACCTAGGTCGGTGGAAAACAAACCAGAAACTGCGAGGGTTGAAACATGGCTGGCATGGATGGTGGCTCAGCGACTTCCATGCCTTTCGCCTGCGGGCGTCCTTGGCCGATCCTTGTCCCCGCTCTGCCGCCCTACCGCCTCCCGACTTCTTCTGTGAGTTGTCAGATCGTCATTGAGACTCGACCCTCGAGCAGGCCTGAGCGTCCACTCAGCACCATGTACTTTTGCACCACGACAAACGTCACATGCCTTAACCATGTGAATAAGTCAGGTGACGCAATAGTCTCATTTGAATAATAGTGGGGGAGTATGAGACAAGAAATTATTGACCATGATGTGATAGGGCGAGCTAAGAGTGCCGCGCGCCTCTCCGTGGACCAGAATGTTGATTGCTGACTTGCGTAGATATCCAGCGCTTCAAGTCAAAAGGAATGATTTAACCAAAGAACCCACTGCCATCAGCAAGTCGAAGCTTTTCTGTTAGCTGTTCTGATGAGCTAGAACCTGATGCGGTCACCGCTATATCACGTCGCCTTCTGGTTGTGAAATTCTTGTGGAACATTGTAACTTTGCTTCTAATCTGTCCCGGGAGTTTAGGGTAGTCGGGGCCGTGATCGTGGGTCAAGCAGTTGTTAGTCCTGATGGGGCCATCATCACATGCAAACACTGGACGTAGGTATATGGAAGAGCATGGCCTCAAATATCGTTCTTTGAAGAAAAAAAGGAAAAAAGTCTTAAAACATCCATGTTCTGGGGTCTACTCTATCAAAGATGCCTACCTGCAACAAGATAATCCTCATTGCCTCGGACGCAATGATGAGAGAAGGCCCCTACTGATCCACTATTTGCTCATGTGACCTCTTAGCGTGCCAAGGGAAAGGAAGCCCGCACCGCGTCGTCTCCGATCGCGCTGCAGTGACCTCATCTGTCCAACCATCTCGATTCAATTGACGACCAAGCACCGACTCCAACTCCACATGCCATTACGGGGGCCGCGCTTGTATGGTACCTTACGTCTAACAGTCTCCGCTATCGCTGTTATTCACTACCACCTCCAGTGGCCATGGCACAGCCAACCCCTAGCCCCAGTATCCCCTTATTGCCTTGCGCCAAGGATGAAGTCCGCTTCTCACCACAAGCGCCCATCACGCCCGCGACTCCTTCCCCCCACTCAAGGATGGCTGGTACCAAGAGAAGGCGACCGGCCAGCATGACGCCGTCTCGTCCGCCGCCCGGGGCTATCATCGACATCTCATCCGACTCAGACTCAGACAGGGAGCCGACTCCTAAAGCTATTGCTCGACGTCAAGCCTTGCACGATCGGATTGAGCGTGATGAAGATGGCTTCTTGTCAATCTCATATGTAAGCGACGACGAAGAAGATGAGCCGCCATCTCAAGCAAAACCTCGCATCCAAGGAATTTCGGCAAACTCCATGGACAAGGTGGATACCGAACCAACGCTGTGCAAGGAGCAGCAAGATGTCGTCGACTTGATCCTGCGCGGTCGCAACGTCTTCTACACCGGCTCTGCCGGCTGCGGCAAATCCACTATCCTCAAGGCCGTTGTTAAGAAGCTGGAAGACATGGGTAAGATTGTCAACATCGTCGCCCCCACTGGAAAAGCTGCCCTGCAGGTCAACGGCATGTCGACTTGGTCGTACATGGGCTGGACACCCAACCACCTCAAGTACGACCTCGACAGTCTCATCAAGGAGGGCTTCCGCAAGCACATCAGGAAGCGCATCAGGGACACGGACGTGCTCATTATTGACGAGATCAGCATGGTTGAGAACCACTACCTCGAGCGCATGAACCACTGCATCACGGCTGTTAGGTGTTGGAATTACTACGAGAACAGGATGGAGAAAGACCCGCCCCCATTTGGAGGCCTGCAGTTGATCGTGACGGGAGACTTTTGCCAGCTGCCGCCAGTGAAGCCGTTCCAGTTTTGCTACTTGTGCGGAGGAGAGATGCTCGCTAACGACGACGAGACCGAGTTCAATTGCGACGACTGCCACGGCCCATTCGAAGAGAGGGACAAATGGGCATTCAAGAGCATGGCCTGGAAGAAGGCCAATTTTGAGCATGTCCACCTCCGAGAGATCCATCGCCAGAAAGATCAGGCCTTCATTCAAATGCTGCAAAAATGCCGACTCGGAATTCCCTTTACAAGAGACGAGACCCAGACCCTCATTGACCATCCCTGCAAGGTAGGCGGGGCGGCCCAACTGCTTTGCATGAAGCATGAGGTCAACAAGGTGAACCGGGAGAACTTCAACAAACTCAAGACGCCAACAATCAACTACCACGCGATAGACGAGTTCAACTGGAACCCACAACACCAGCACTTAAGATACCACAACAAGCGGAACACGGACGGAACACTGGTCGCCTGCAAGGATCACCGGCTGGAGCCCGAGGTCATTCTGAGGGTGGGTATGTTGGTCGTGCTGCAGGTCAACCTGAGCATCTCAGCAGGGCTGTGCAACGGGAGCCAGGGCATAATCTGCGGGTTTGAAGACTACGACCCCTCAGTTTTGCCAAGGGCCAAACGCAAGGATGACATGCTTCCACCCTGGCAGGTCATCAACGGGGAGTACGCGACGCTCAGGGAACTCCAGATCGCCAAGTTCAGGGCGACGAAATGGCCGGTGGTGAAATTTCAAAACGGCAAGACACGCACCATCTTTGCCAACTGCATGGTCAACTCGTACGGTAAAGAGCCGTATTCCCTGCTTCACCGGACGCAGATTCCGCTTCTGCCGGGATGGGCGATTAGCGTTCACATGAGTCAGGGCATGACTCTGAACCGTGTCATCGTCAACTTGTCTCGCGCTTTTGCCGAGGGCCAGGTCTACGTCGCTTTGTCCAGAGCTACTAGCCTTGAGGGTCTCAAAATCGATGGAGACTCGGAAGGGTTAGCTGTAGGGAATGGAGGAAATGAAGATGTGCGGGAGTTTTTGCTGGAAAAGTTTGGCAAGGGGCTCTTTGATGACCATTGCCCCGATTCTACGTCATCCCAGCCCAGCCTAGATGGACCATCGCAGAGTAGTTGTTCAGTAGTTGAGCTAGATGATTGAAGCCTCGGTATATGAATCCAGAATCCTCAATCCATGCGGTCGTGTGCGGTGTCTGATGATGGTTGAAAAAGGCGATTGATAGCGTGTAGTTTAATCCATGTCGATGATTCGGGCCGGTGTTGATGAATGTGATCAATTTCCACCGTCAATGCGACACTCTGGGCTTTTCCTTGTCTATACCCGCAACATCATCCGGGAAAAAATATCCGGCAATTAGAGGGAGGAGACATTAATAATTCCATCATTAGCGATCTCAAGGGCTTTGGGGTTGATCGCTTCGCAGCAACCCCTTGTCCTTCCGACTGCACTGTAACGCCACTGCTAACGTACCTCCTTACCATCGACATCCGTACAGGGTCGAAAGGCATTGAAATGACTGCCATTTAGGGAGTGAAATATATTTTGGGCCAGGGCGCCAAGATTGAGTGACTGAGGTTCATTGGTGTTGGAGTGCGGCGAAGGGAATACCCGACACCCCTGGAGCTACTCTGGAAAACATGGGGCTGGGTAAGCTGCCTCTTGAATGACGAAGCATACGTTGTGCTCAAACTCGTCATTGAGAATAGCGCAGCCGAAGGAGATGTGGCCGAGTTCACCCTCCAAAGCGCCGTCTAGGCCGTCCCCTCGCCTGGCCCCTTGCTCTTCATAGGAATACCACATCGTTCTAGGTAGATGGGGGGCACTTCCGGAAATCATGCTCCAAGACCATAAAATTGAGAATCAGCTCTCGTAAGAAGTCCATAACCTTCTCTTCCAGTTCATCATGATGATATTCTGTTCCACCCTCAAAGCACCGGATTGCCTGGCCCGTGCCCAACCGAGATGCTGTGCCAATACATGGACGAGACACATCCCAAGACGACTTGGAAGTTCCTCGAAAGGGCGCCAACATCAACATGAATATAGAAAGGCATCATTTCTATGGGAGTCTTTTGGGTAACATTTATCACCGCCACGCGTGGGGCGTCAATCTGCTTCAAAGGAGGCAACCATCGCTTGTGAGTATGGTGGTCGGCCTTGGCGCAGAGCCGTTCATTCCGGCTAGGGAGGGTGGTGTGGATGATACAGACCCAATGCAACGACAATGGCTTGCTGCTCTTAGAGGGGAGGTGCAAGAGGAGGATAGAACCCCATGGAATCCGAGATCCGGCCTGCTGTTTGAGGGTTGTTATCGCTATGGTGCTTGATGATGCAAGTTTTATTGAGACTGTTCACATGGTGGGCCTTGCCATTCTGATACTGCCCTCCACCTTCTCAGGGTTTTTGCTTGTTATTGATCTAGGAGTATTAAAGCCGGCTGTATGCGTCTCGGGCCGATAGGAGGGGCTTGACTGGTGTTGTAGGAGAAAGGGGAAAATGTGGGCGTCGGCTAGTCTTGGATGCGAATGGCTTCGCCAAACCAAAAGGGCAGTCACAGTTTGCAGACAGGGAGTCGGCAGAGAGTTCATTTGCAATGGAAAGCCAATAAGCTCTTTGTTTGCAAAGATATGTCAAAGCAACTACTTTGTGTATTTCATTCTACGACTGAAATCGCTGAACCAGATTGAGCTGCCTTGTGCAAAACAACACTATTATCACCTCCATTCGTAGTCGTCCTCATCTACTGCGCCTCATCCTCACCTGCATCCTCTTCTTCTCCCTCCAACCCAATTCTCTCTTCCAGTGGTACCTGAACTCTGCGCACAGTTGAAAGTTAGCTCGGACTCATGGTATAGTGGTAGGCAAGGAATCGGTGCGGACCCGTTGGGTATACTGCAAAACCGGCCCCTGATGATCCTCCCCGGAACGGTGGTTCTTCACCCCATTGGCGTCGTGACTCAGCTCTCTCCAGGAAGGGAGAAATGAGAGGGTGCCGGTCCCTATAGTCGGCAGCAATGGCGGCATTGGCGGCAGGGTCATACGATCGATCGATTGTGGTTCTTACAGGCATTATATTAGTAGATATTATGTTAAGAGAATATAATCTTAAGAGAAGGTAGAAAGGGATAATTCTCTTATTTCTTATATAGAGGTTAAAGTAATTAAACACCCCATAAGAGGCTTAATCTTTTATAATATTATAATTATATATAACTCTTTAATTACTAGTAATAAAAGGTTAAAAAAAAAGGCTACTATATTAGTATTAGGATATAATGCTATGATGTATTAAAAATGTGTTCTTTATTATAGTTAGAGCCTGGCCCTCGATGGGTTAACTGGGCCGGAAGACCGTGACTCAGCTCTCGAAGTGAAGGTGCAGGGCCGATTGAGAAGAGAACAAAGCATGCAAACATGCCCATGTGTGCTAGATGGATCTGGAACACAGTCGATGGCATTCGTGGTAGTTGTACAGACGACGCAAGAGTCGCATCTTGGGCGAACAGTTGATGTACCTTGTATTGTGTCCGAAACTTCGCGAATCATCACGTCGGAGGCGATGGTTGGTGGGGAAGAGGGCCCAACATGGGTGACAGTCGAAGAGAATTGTCGGATCATGAGATTGTAATTCTCCTCCCAAGTGGCTCTTGCGGGGACAGGACAGGTCTTTGTTGGCCGATCAACCCATCGATAGCGTTGCCTAAGATGGTCTGTCTGCAACTCTCGAACCGTGAGATGACCAAAGGTAAGGGACCTAGTGAAACCGTCCAGGGGCCCTGTGTATTCCACCCCTTCAAGTGCCTGAATAAGATTCATGACAGTTCGGTAAAGGCGTACCATGCTCTCAAAATCCCTCTGGACCACCCACTGTCTGACAGGGTGGAGATCCAGGTTGATCCTTTGCAGTGGGCTGCTATACCATTCACCCTGGCTTTCATCAACCATTCAACTCGTACAGCCAAACTAGATGGGCGATCAAAGTTCTGAAACGGCCCTACAGATGGCATGCCAACCCATGCGTTGGAGTGTGGCTTCTTGTCGTCCATGACCTCGAAAACAAGGTATCGAACACCGGGTTGCTGAAGGCGCATGGCCTTGTTCTCTGGCTTGAAGCTGAACGTCATCATGCTTGATGTTATAGTGTCGGGGTCGAAGAGTGTGATAGAGAGATTCCAGAGCTCAGCGCCTACTTTCTGAGCGGTTCGTCGCACTCGATAGGTGGTGAATGTCCTGAGGTTGGAATCTCCTGCCGGCATGCGAATGCAGTTGATAAACTTGTTTACACCCGTCACGAAAACTGGACTGCTGATGTTACAACCAAATGGGTTGAGCCGTGGCCAGCTAATTTTCTGAGCGGTAGCTTGTGCGGTCACTGTCAGGAACTGTGCTTGTCGCTGATGTTCCACGATTTGAGCAGAATTCTTTTCAGGGTTTACGTCTTTCAACACCCAGGGCTGATAAGTGCTCAAAGCCAACATCATTGCTTGCTCTGCCATGTCCAAGAGATTCTTCGAGATCCATTCTGCTGACCAGAAGAGCAAAGGAATCATGTATCGATGCTGTGACTTAAAAGCCAGTTTGTAGTGAAGGGAGGCAGCGTCTGATGAAGTTAACTTGTCATGTGACCTTGGCCGTGCTCGCACATCAATACCCTGGCCAGCGTAGAAGTACACGTTCCAATTGATGTCGCTCTGTGAGGCGTCGCTAAAGGTATTGGCTGGTCGATCGCACGGGTGGGTGTAGATTCGAAGGTAGACACAGCTACCATGGCCCGCGGGCCAGGAATCATACACGGGGGAAAGGTTGATCAGGTCTCGTAGGGCGAACCTCCCATCACTAAAGACCCATCGGACTTCGGGTAGCATGGCGTTTGCAATAGACGTTGCGTTTGTCTGGAGATTGGAGCCACCGAAGTTGCTTACGAGTAGGGTATCCCGCATGTGGAAGTTGCAATCTGGGTCCCGAACGTGGACAAAAGCGAGAAGACAAATTTATCAAAGACATTGTTTGCGCTTCGGACTAGAGGCTGGCTGGGCGGTATAGTGATCCTTTCCACCGTGTCCGTAGTTTGATCTGACAAATTGCGGAAGGTCTCGCCGCGTTCGAGTAATTTGGTAGGTAAAACAACTCGGGGGCCATTAGCTTTCAAATGTTACATTTGCCGAAAGAGAATTGCGACTTACCGATGACTTGAGCAGCCCCCTTCATGAACATGACCATTGATTGGTCATGGTTTGCATCACGACTGAAGAGGTAGCCTCCTTCTCCCTTGTAGAGTCGCAGCCGGCCATTGACTTTCAGACTCGGGTGTAACCCTCCCCCCTTATCGACGCAGGGATGTTGGGAGTGGAGTCAAGATATTCGTAGTTCTGGAGCATCTCTACGGCGAACATCTCTCTGCTGGTCTGGCTTGAAGGCCATGGGACGCGTGGCATCTCCTTGAAGAGAAGATGGTCCTGGGTTGTGATAGATGCCATTGTCAAGCTGCAGGGGGAAAATATCAGCCAAATCACCTAGCACAGGGGGGTAGACCGGATAACTTACCAATGAAAAGCGCAACGAAATGAGGCGGGCTGATAAGATCAAAGAGTCTGGTGAAAGGGGAGTCTCAGCACCCCTGGTGACTGCGTGAAAGCCAGATGTAGAGGCAGGATGTGGCTGGCAGTATACCTCAATGACGAGAGATACAGCCGAGGATCTTCCCGTCGAAGGGTGCGAAAGAATGTCTGCAACACCACCGACTGACCGGAGCCTGCCGTGCAGACGGTGGTGATTGTAGAAGAGAGAATGGGTTTGAAAGAAGTCTGAGGAAGACAACGATATAGTTGAAGTGGGAAAGGTATCGTGGCACTTGTAGTCTCTGAGGGTAACGTGCGAATGATGGAGTAAGAATGAAGGTGGAAGAGAGGGAAGAGACTCTGGTTTTTATAGATATTCTGAGGCAATCAAAAGTTGCCCAACGCGACCTGTTTTCTTGAATCACAGGCGCGATGTTCGTTGGTTGTATTGGTGATTCAGGAGCATTGACTCACCAAGCCTTCAATCACCGTCAAGCTGTGCAGCAATCAAACAAACGATGCTTTTACATTGTGCAAATGATTCCGTAAATAGACATATTACGGTCTCAATCACAGCCACCCTGCTCTACAATAATACAAACATCCCCTTCGGGTTGTACAGGTGACTAAACAACTGTCTTTGGTGTCTCAATCACAGCCAACTTGTTCGGAAATAGCGCAAACATCGCTCTTGAGCTGTACAAGTGATTCATCAACTGCCTTTTGCGTCTCAATCACAGCCAATCGGTTCGGCGATATCAGTGTAGCAAAATTGCCCCGCGAGATGATGGAGGTGCTTCAGCATGTGAAGCGTTTGCATGAAGAATATGCCGCAAATGCACTTAAATTTAATATTCTATCATGTGTCTAATCTTCAGTCATAGAAATGTTACCATGTCATGATCGTGAATGGCAAATGCCGAGTTGTCATTCTTTTTACTTTTTTCGCTTCAATCAGCTTGAAGCGGTTTGAAGTGGTGCGAGTTAAGCTATCAGAGGCCAGGCAACAATGCTATCGCTGTCGACACTGTCTATGGCCCTGCTGACGGGTTGGTGAAGGTTGTTTTGTATTTTGCCTTGTTCTAAATGTGGGTCAGAAATCCCAGATACTCGACGCCAGGCGATGACCTCCTGAAGCTTGGGTCTGGGGAAGGGCGATCGCATGGAGTTGGGTCGGATGCTAGTGATAGCTGGGATAGCGTAATCAAGAAAGTTCGCCCCCTTCTGCATCCAGCAAGGCTGAGTGTTGTTCAGATGTTATGTCTCAAGCTGTGGTGATGGAAGCTTTGAGATGACTTTCAGACTTTTCAGTCCCTACGTGGGGCTTTCTCAGTCAAGACGACCTGGTGACCTTTGTCAAAGTACGTGGGAAAACTGAGCGGCAGTTGAAGATATATTCGCAGTGGTCGTTGTTGACGAAAAAGTTCCATGTTTTACCCACAGCGTTCAGGACATCAAGTGGCTCGGTTGTGAAAGCCTATGACCCTCTGCTGAAACCAACCAAGAGTGGTTAACGTTCCACGCTTGGGTGGTATAATATCTTAAGAGAGAACGAGTAACTAAATCGATTCTCATAGATAATTTCTGAGGGGAATTTAGTAGGCCTTATCTCAATTAACGTAGTCAGTCTTGCACTCTGAAGATACCATTTTGCAACATTCATGTTTGCGCTTCACTATAAGCCATCCTTATATTACTGAACCAAGCCAGGAGCGAAGATTTAGTAAATGCATAACCTACTCTGGCAATTCATGGCCTAATGAAGTTATGAATCTTTATCCTGGCTCTTAAGAGTCAGTGGATAACCCTATTTACTAACTTGAGAAATAATTGAAATGATTCAAGTAAAAACACCATGAAAACCCTTGTGATCAATGGATTTGCACACTTTGGTACATAATTTTAGTAATGCTCCTTCCTCACATGGTGACGCGAAACCCAGACCCCAACGAGTTCCTTCCTCATACCATGAAGCGCAACCCACATCCTATGTAGTTCCTTCCTCACAAGTCTTCAGTCACGAGTCACCATGTTAGATTGGCAGGAGCGAGCAGCGACGTCTACCATGTTGAAACCATGAGGAAAGCTGGGTCTTGGAGTTGATGATTCTCGTCCTTTGTTCAGCCATCTCAAGATAGTATCATCCCATCATTCAACACCAAATCTCCTTGCAAACCATGGCAACTCCATCTATGTCTATGGATGCAGAAATGGCAGCTTGGAAGCTATTCGATGAAGACGCCGACACCAACTGGACGGGGGAGGATGCACCTGCTTTCGAGTCTTCGGTTGAGCACACTGCACCTGCAGAAGAGGTGCCGCTACCACACACCCCATGTAAGTACTCAGCTTTACTTGTCTCACATTGATGTTCCATGGCCACGTCCATAGTAGCTAATATGTGGGTGGCATAGGGCAAGAACTCCAAGTTCAACCTACCATTAGATGCAGCTATGACATCGTCATCCGTTCGAATACACGAAAAAAGTGTCTTTATGACGCGGAATAGCATGTCCGTATGAAGCCCATGACTGTTCCTAGGATTTCGAGGGACGTCATATTAGTTGAGTTTTCACAGCGCTTGATGCTCTCTGAATACGTCGTGTACTCCAGAACGGTGCGCCTTCGGAGTTCCACCCACAGACTCTCTCGCCGATGCAGGGATAATCACTGCTGAGGATGTGTCTCAAAGCACTCTGCCACCGGTTATGGTTTGGGTCGTCAGTTGACTTGAATCATATTGAACGGAACTTTCTTCCTCTGGCTACCACCACACTCTAAGGCAGACTTCCCCGTAACTTGTGAGACAAGCGTCGTGCTGAACAAAATGACGGGCCGCGGTTATTGTGGTGCCTCTAACTTAAGCACACTGTTGTTAACTTTCCAGTCCTTCGAGCACTGGCAGGCTATGACTTGGAGCTCAACCTACTCAGGTCCGATGAACACACAGTTTGGTGATGGAAAAGCTGTTGAAGTTATCGGGCTTGTTAATGCTTGGTAATGGCAATGAGTAGGTCCTTCTTGGTCTGGTAGCAATTGTTGGCGTCAGTCGAGGTCAGCTCCGTTGGCCCCCCGCCCGAGACGTCTACGGATCATATTCTGAAAGCAATCGACCCCAAAGCTTCCGGACCGGCCCGGCATTATGCGACAGAACTCATCCAGTTGGTGTTGGTAGCCCGACTTGCACAAGGTATTAGTTAGTCAAGTCAATGTGAGCCTGGCCTCTGTACTACTCAACTATTCAGAGACCAATCCTTTCCCTTCAGTGTGCTAATGAAACTTTTTATGGCCGCGTTTTCACGCACACTCGAAGTGGGATCCCGTACAGTATTGGAAGCGGCGTTTGCGGTAAAGGAGACTCATGGTAATTGGATGACTGACTGCCGACCACACAAGTGGCCAGCTATTTTTGGGCGTGAAGAGGGATTCTTGGTGATGGGGAGAATTTGGCATCAGCAGAGGCTATTGAGCAGATTGCACCAGGTGTTACGCACACAATTTACAGGATTCAGCGTTCATCTATCTTCAGCCAGTCAAGGCCACTACAATAGCGATGCCAAAGGGGTAGCCCTCCCTTACAAGACTTGCAAACCATCTTCCATGGGCAACGTAGGGTGCGTCGGACTCGTCTTTTCCCTTTCAAAGGCTCGCTCGAAAGTAAACGACCGTGTTAACGTCGCGATTACTTGAACCGCTATCAGCTCGGCCATCTTCTTTCCCAAGCAGTCTCGCACCACCTTGAAAAACAGGAAACTCACTAGCACTTCTTTGTTTGATTTTCCCACCTTCTAACCATCGTTCGGGCCTAAAAATATCCGCATCATCACCCCATGTCTTGGCTGAACGGTTCATTGCCCACGTGCATCAAAGAACAACAGATCCCTTTGGAATGAATGTACCATCAGGCAGGGTAGTATCATCTTGTGCCTGCTTCATTTCGAATGGTATGGGCGGGTAAAGTCTCAAAGACTCATAGAAAACGGCGAGGATAAAGTGAGTCGTCTCTAGACTGAGATCCTGCTGTATCATCGGGCCCTGGCAGCTACTGTCTTGCGTGCCCCGGCTTCCGGTGCCGTTTACAAGGTGAGAGACCTTCCCTGCCACTCCTTGGTGTAATATGAGAAGATAATATGTCCATGTCAAGGCTTGGGCGATGGTGTCTTTTCCCGCCGAGAGGTAGTTGAGTGCTGAATCAGCTACAAGTTCTTGTCCCCCGAGAGAATCAAGCAAGGTTCCAATCAAGCTGGGTGCCACGTTGCTCTCCACAAGATCCCTGGGGCCATCTTCGCCATTTCGCCGGGCAACAGCATGAAGTCTTGGCCGTATCGTTTGATCACCCGTACAGACTGGGTGAGTTTCCCGCCGGTAATCAGCTCGGTCAATCTCCACAAAGGGCTCTGAAAACGTTTTGCAATCTCAGCTGAAGCATGGTCAAACGCTTTCGTAAACTCGTCGTGTGCATACATCTCAACCCCGTAGGCTAGCCTGCCTATCAGCTGAGTAGTAAACTCGTGCAGCATGGCCTCGAGGTCGATAGCTATCCCGATATTCGCATATTGATCCAGTTGACGCAGAGTCTGCTGCAAAGTTCTTGGTAGCTCCGTTTCTGTAAGGCGTTTTATCGTTAATCCATTGAAGGAATATGTCCCTGCTGCGCGTTGCCGTCTCCAGAGGTCTCCATCAACGTTGACGATGCCATAGCCGAAAATGTCCTGAAGGCGACTGCGGAAAAATGGCCTTTTCTGAATAACTCCTCATGCTTGAAAATGAAATCCAAGTTTACTGGGTTGGCTATAATCACACCTGGTGGAAGAATTGGGATCACAACGCCCAGAGTTTCTTGGCCATTTGTTGGATACACCTGGTGGTAGTGTCAGAGACATGAACAAGGAAAAGGAAACTAGGGCGCTAATACTCAGTAAACCAACCAA
Source organism: Fusarium keratoplasticum (assembly GCF_025433545.1). Taxonomy (NCBI): domain Eukaryota; kingdom Fungi; phylum Ascomycota; class Sordariomycetes; order Hypocreales; family Nectriaceae; genus Fusarium; species Fusarium keratoplasticum. The sequence goes on along the minus strand of NC_070541.1, from coordinate 504,344 downwards.
ACAGCTTCTGACGTGGGTGGAGAAAAACCAGTCCATTGCCTAGGAAGGGCAATGTTCCGGGAGATTGTCTGTTGGCGGTCAATGTGAACATCAGAAGCACTCTTGTTTTGGATAGTTGAAAATAAATTTGATGGGGATATCGTTTCTTTTGATACGAGACGGCTTGAAACATTCGGTCATGAAAACCCAAAGTGGGAGCATAAGTGCAAGAATGAGCATGTATAAGGCCCGCATCGTCAAGTGTTTAGGGGATTGCGAGCTCTTGCGTCTTTCTGTTCTGTTCAATCATCGGCCTCCAGCAAGCAAGCTTAGTCTTGTCACTGTAAATCTGCCTCTCGTGAAGGCATCAATAAGAATGCCGCACTAAGTACTAACACGCCCAGTCAACTTTTCTTTCAACAACAGCGATTGCCGCATTTCAGCTGCGGTCCGATGGAGTCAAATAGTTGCACCGATCGGTCAAACTCCTCGTCCGATGATAACTGAGGTCCTGTGCGCGTACTCGCACCGAGATGTATGGGGACTGACAGGGATCATAACCATGCTTCGACTGAGATGGCTCTAAACCAGTTTTGGAACATACAAGTGTCAGCATCAGCACAGCCCCACCTGGCGGCCGAACCCAGTCAAAACTTGAACGTGAACGTGAACGTGATGCAGGACGAAAGATTGATTTTGTCGCTTACGTATCCCCTGCACTGAATATCTGAGATTTGTTGTTCGGGAGCATTTGGTTGTGGCGAATGGCGATAATCGAGGCCTTGCGGTATTATTCAGCGTGCAAAGATGAATACATCACAGAGACGTGATCAATGTACCCAGGGGGTCAGGTAAGCGAGTTACGCAACCCCTCTGTTCATCACAGAGGGGGCATCATAACCTGTAACTGCGTCGCTCGTGTAACCACTGTCAACCATAGAACATTGGCTGCTTGACAAAAATAACCCTGTAAAATCACCCTTTGAAAAAGTGGGCTAAAAGTTTAAATTTTTTGGATCGCTTATTTTTGTTAAATAGCTAATTTTCTATAGGTTGATAGTGGCTACAGGAGTGAACCAGTTACAGGTTGTGATGCCCCCTCTATTCGGAACGAATAGATGGGCACTTCGATAGAATATGCCCCCTGGGTACCGCCGATACAACAATGCCAACTATCATGCCCCGTCCTCGAATGCGGCTTTTCAAAACACATGAACAAACACCGAGAGCTTCTATTAGCATAAGCATTGCGCATCGCCCGGAAAGACTGCAAGAACGCAATCTCATCACAGCCTTGGCTGAAAGCAAATGCCGACAATGAGGGCCGTTGAACAAGAGACCAAGTGACGTGCCTTTAGAGTCAGTCGCATCCTGCACACCAACAGCTCTCTTTTGCTTACAGATTCTTCCTCACGTTGTCGCTTGTGTCTCGTGTGTTGCCATCCAGCTTGAAGCTCGCTTGCAGGGCGTGACCAACGTATTGCAGTTCCGTGCAAAGGGTGGTAGCAGCATGCCATCTCGGTATCAGGTTAGTCCAGGCCCAATACTCGTGATGAATGTGCTCTCCCTTGTATACAATTTTCTTCCGTCATCTGGGTGTATCTGAACGAAACAGCTATGATTGTTGAGTAACAGAGCCTTTTGGTAGCTCGGGTCGGGTCGGTCATACGATATGTCAAAGTGATATTTGCTTGCAGCATCGTAGCGACGCTTTGTTCTCTCCCTGAGTTATGCATTGGATGAGCCAAGAGGCATCTCTGGCGCCTATTAAACTTCATACTGTCCTCTATATGGGATGCCAGTGTATTTTTTCGGATGTCAAGGCATGTAGTGCCCTGGACGATACAAGTCGGAACTTCCGGTGCACCAAACGGACATGTGATTGAAAGGGGTGGCTAAAGCCGTAGAGTGCGCCCCAAAACTTGACAAGTAGAGCTGGCCCTCTCGACTTCAGGGCAATACCAAACCCCATCTTATTGAGCCGCCATGAGGGGACAAGACGGACGAATAAAATGTCTGTTCGGTCAAATTATGCCGCCGATACTGAATAGAGCAGTCTTTGTGCGTGGACTGGAAAGCTCATACTTGTGTGAAAAGCATGCTCAATGAGTAAGTTGATGAAGTGATAGGTAATGTCTCGTATTCCATCAGTTCTAAAGTATATACAACAACTGCCATGGTGACTATGGTGCGCACTTCCTATGGTAGGGCTTCCGGATCTCATCTAGAAGCTGATCATTGATTCTCCATACCCCCTTGGTCTGGGCATCCGCAAGATTCCACTCCAAATCCTTGGTCAAATGATGAAAGACCTGATGGGAGTCTCTATGGAGGCTCCTAAAGACTAAGGGGTTCCAATTCTCACCCCGAATCGCTTCTTCTTTACGCATATGTCTTTGCGCTTCCTCCAAAACATGCTTGGCAGTGGCGGCTGCTCGGATGTTTCCATTTCTCAGGTTCTCGATGACATCTCTCCAAGCCCGACGAGACTCCCAAGGATCTTGGTCCTCCACTAGCTCAACCTGCATGGCAGTCGGCTCATGCTCGGGGGCGTCCACCATGCATGTCTTTAGCACTTGACCAGTTCGCCCATCTTTTGTCACCCATCCTTCACTCCAAACTCCTGATAGGGCATAGATGCGTCTTTTTGGATCACTTTTGTGGTATACAAAGGCCTCAAAATGGTTTTTCTTTCCACGCATCAGGCCAACTCCTGAGAACTTGATCTCAGATATATAACCACTGTTAGAGACAATGCGATAGCAACCAACAATCTCGGGGTAGAAGCAAGCTGATAGTAGCCCCCGAACTTGGACATCTGGCAGCGGTAGGATATAATGCTCGTTGAACTGAGAAATATGTAATATGGTATACCCAATTTGTCGAATGTTTACGGTCCCATTCAAGGTCATCTCGACTCGGGCATATCCATCAGCTCGGATACCATGGTCCCTGTCTGCTATATGTATGGCGGTAATCGGAGGATGATGACTGGCTTGCTCTGACACTAGTCGAGTTGTGCAGTTACCGTCAGTCCACGAAGCAAGGAAAAGTTCGCCTAAGAAAACGTTGAGAGGTTTCTTGATGCTGACGTCAGGAGATCCGGCAATATACAGTTGGGTTCGTAAGCCGACAAGGAATAGCTGTAGTACCAATAGGCTTCAGATCGCAAGATTCGGCTCGAAGGACGGGGCGCAGAACACTTTGGGTCTTTCAGGCTAACATCGAGGGTTCTCAACGACGGAGGCGGGAGCGAGGAAGAAAGGCGGAGCCGTGATGTTGGCAAGGTCTCCCTTGACTGTTGAGAGAAACTAGAAGTGGGAACTGTCAGCAAATGTTACTAGTAGCCCAATATTTTGCATCCCATTTTATTCAGTCATGGGTATCTCACGAAGGAAGGGGACATCGACCAGTACCTTGAGAAGTTCGGCAAAGATGGAGTGGTTTGGCTTGGCGTTCCCCCCGGCTGACCCTGCCGTGTCATTCTGATTTTCTTTGATAAGTGACATTGTTGTGGATTTAAAGTACTGGTGTAGTTTGGAAGGATTCGCGGACGAAACTCAACGAAGATGCTGACCAAAGTGCCCAAAGCACACGAACCAGTTGGACTTTTCCAACGAGCAGGCGACCTCACTCTATACTTGGTAACCTCGTCGCCTGCAGACCGTCGAGCTCGGGAGGAAGTAACCCCCGAGCCGACGGCATGAGTTTAGCCCGGAGGGAGCCACTCGGTTGATGCGTGATAAGTCCCCCGATTCACCCAACTAGATAAGGTTTTACCTCTGTCGATCCTGGTTAGTGCTTGAGCTAACGGCGCCAAAATATGGTTTACGGGGCGGTGGGCAATCTCGGGCATATCAGGCCATGGGTCTCATAGCCCCGCAGAGAGGTTCAACGTCGACCCTTGCAATTCCTTTTCATACTTCTGCCCACGTACCTACCTATACGATTCTCGACAGTACGGGCCGGACAGTAGTGACTGGTAGCCACATGGCGTCGGATAACATGCCTCGATTGTCAAGAATTGGCTGTTTGACCTGCAAGCGACGCAAAGTCAAGGTATCATCTCACCCTCGACCTTTTAATTGCCATCACACAGTGACCAGAGGGAGCCGTCCCTAACGCTATCAGTGTGATGAGAACCGCCCATCATTCTTCAACTGCCTGAAACGCCACTGTACTTGCAGGTTTTCTCCGCAAGGTGACCACACCGAGAATAGCCCCGTCACTCCAAATGACCAATCCACATCTGCGAGCCCCCTCCTGGAGGCGGAACAATCGAGGCGGGCCAATGGGATATTGGTAACGACTTCTATTCCCAAGTTGAGGACCCCTCAATGCCCAAACACACTGGACGTGCCCCATGGGTGTGACCTTTGGAACTACGACATGGAGCTCATCCATCATTACACAACGATAACTGCTGCCACCTTCTCAATCTGAAAAGATATGGTACAATTATGGCAAGTCACGATTCCCCGTGAGGGCTATCGCAGCCCCTTTGTTCTCCATGGCATTCTCGCGATGAGCGCCGTTCATCAGGCATACCTGCAGCCAGCGAACCAAAAGATGTACCTGCAGCTATTAGCTACCACTCCACCTTGGGCTCTGAACAGTTTCGTTCCACATTGGAAGATACTTGGCATGAGAACTGGATGGGACTATTCAGTTTCGCTGCTCTCATCACTCTACATGCCTTCACGCTTCCACTCTGACTCAATGGTGAAAAGTTGCCTGACCCCTTGCTTAACCTTTTTGAAGTTGCAACCCTCCTTCGGTGGATGGAGAAGATGCTGTCTCCTATGCTGCCTCTAATATCCCTATCAGAGTTTGCCCCGTTCATCTACGGCGTACGGCTTGCCGATGCTGATGACATATCTGCCAGGCAATGAACAACGCCAGTTTGTCGATTGAACTAACAGCGGCTTCCACGTAGCCATTGTTCCCTTGATAACAGCCACCTTCCCTCAGACACCTTGGCTGCGTTAGAGAGTCTCCGCCACTTCCTTAGTGGCCGAATATCTGAGAGCTGTCTCCCATACTACCAGAGCGCTGTGGATCATATGGATCACCTTGCGAGGTTGATAGCACTCGCAGGGTTGAATGCGGAAGCCGGGACAGTACTTGGATGGCTGTTCAGTTTACCTGAGAGTCTACTACCTGATATCAGAGAAAGAAGGCCTGAAGCTCTGGTCCTAGTTGCTTACTTTTTCGTCTTCTTACTCAGTCTGGAAAAGAATTTTTGGTATTCTCAGGGGTGGGCAAAGCAGGTGTTTGAGCAAATCTTGGCGCAGCTCATTCATCGACCTCGATTTCTTGAGGCATTACGTTGGCCGCGGAGGGTGTTCTCGGGTATCACTTAAATAGCGGAAAGTCAGAGTTGCGGAGTGGTATACTCCGTTCAGAACGGGGTTCTGATAAAACATTGAGGATGCCTTTTCGACTTTTATGAGAGCTAAAAGCTTTCCTGTCTACAATTCAGTTGATTTGAAATTGACGATATGTGTCGCGGGTAGGTCCTAAGCAGACCTGTCCTCGAGTCAGGGGCCGCCAATTTCCGCTCTGGAGCAGTTCCTATACAAGTCTTTTCAAGCTGCCAAGCTCATGATTGAAAGCTCTCCAGGTTGCTTTCGTTCATTCATACACAATCGTTCCAGCCACCTGAACACATGTACACCTAAAAGGACAAGGCGAGAAGCTCTAGATAAGTGAGGAATGGGTAAATTGCAGAAATAAATGGAAGAGGCGAATATACGATGACCCAATGCAACCAAGCATGATGGTCTGTCAGTACTATTCCCCGCACAGGGCTATCAGATTCTGTCGTGCAGATACCAGGCTTTACCGAGGCAATCAGTTCTGCTCTGACGCTGAGAGAGTGTCATCGTGGTAGCGGTACATGAACCCAACTAGCCCGGCTTCACTCAATGCAACAAAGGCTCAGCAACGGGATTGAACAATTTCACTGATGGCGGCGTTTTTTATTTCTCCCAGAGGGCAGAAAAGATTACGCATAGTCATATTGCCGAGGCGCGAGAAGTAGTGTCACATCGACGTTAGTACAAGGGGGCCTTCTCAAGTCAAAGTTGATTCCCAAAAAGGTCCGTTGACTCCGTAAATGTCGCTGATGGTGGAGAAAGATGGGAAGTGAATTAATAGAGTCTCTGCCGCCCTCCAATGATTTGTTAAGGTTGGAGATTCGTCTTCAGGCCTTAGTAAGCTTAGATACTGCTGGTATCTCTGGGAACAGGATGTGTCTTCTCCTGAACCCAAGAGAGGTGGTTTTCACTATTCGATCAGCAGGTCGATGATTCAAGGCAAAGGTACCGGCACACTTTGCTCAAAGGCCTCAGTATTCCGTCTGCCATCAATCAAGGGTAGGTGTGTGCCTTTGAAGTAAGCTAGGGGCATAAGGGGAGACTCATGAGCATCCAGTCGGGGCTGATGTCGTCGATTCAGCTTGGAACACTCACCTACTGAATACGAACATCAACGTTTTCATGCATACTCGAGGCACCACTTGGACTACTAATAGACACATTCTAATGTATTGAAGCGAGCCGTATTGCAGCTGGGCAGTGATAGTCTATCCGAAATCTCAATATATGGAATCACCTCTCCTATTAAAGCTGGGACTTGACTTGATGCGTGATCATTTGACTTCGCGGCTTCTTCCGCCATGGGATGAATCCACTATTCTCTTCTAGGAAGGGAACTTCATCCAAGATTGGTCCATTTGCGACCAGGGAAACGGTTCTCATGTCGGCAATCCTCGCTGCCTTTAATGCGGGTTGAGAAGGGCCTGTGGATAGATCAAGGCTGACTCGAGAGATATCCATCCACAGCCTAGCTGCAGGCTCCCGGGCGCCTTGATATGCTATAAAAGTCTGACGCAAGTCTCTCTCGGAGGGATTCGGGCTAGAGCGTAGTACCCTTTTGAGGACGTTGACCAAGGTTATGGCGTCCTCGATGCCGCAGCATGCCCCTGCACCTCTAACGGGATTCATCTAACGGATGTCAGAATATTCTAATGGTGAGAAGCAATGCGGGGGGGCGGTACCTTGTGTGCTGCATCCCCAACTAAAACCATCCTGCCCCAATGCCACCATCGGAGTACACCTTCATCGAAGTTTGCGCTCCCACCAGCCGATTTACTATTCCACAAATCACCAAACGTGACGCTGTTGGCCACGGGAACCCGAAGCCAGGGCTTGGCAGCATCCTCTGCGTCATTTTGTCCAAAGTGTGTGCGCTCCCTCGAGACTGGTATGCGACGATAGGCAATCATCTGTGCCTCTGTCTCTGACGTGAAAACTTGAACGTGAGTACCCCGTTGGTAAACATTGATATTACTGCCAGGAGCTAGTCCTTGAATGCAATCTGTTCTGCCGAATACGCCTGCGTATGGTGCTTCGAACGGGTTCGAACTCTGGTCGAAGAGCCCTTCTGGGGCTTTGGCCATCATTTGATCTCTGACGGTGCTCCAAATACCATCAGCTCCAATGACCATGGACCCATTTTCTGAGCTCCCATCCGCAAATTCGACTCTGATTCCGTCTTCGTGGGAAACGATGTTGGTAAGTCTCTTGTTTGTCTTGACATGTTGTTTCCGGCTGTCAAGTGCTTCCACCAATGTTTTGGCAAAGCTTCCTCGATTGAATAGCATCATTGGATATCCGTAGCTAACAAAATTCAGCATGCCTTACCGTAGCTACTTTGAAGAGGAATTTGACTCACAGCATGACCAACTCCTCGAAGCCCTGACCGTGACGCAGAACCTCGCCTTGAGCTGACAAGTGCATAGAATGAAGCATGGGTTGACCAACCGCCTCGACAGCATCCAGAAGGCCCAACTGATGAAAGATTCGCAATATGTGAGGCCATAAAAACAGACCATAAGCCGGCTCCGGAGGAACCTGCGCTCGCTGCTCAACGATCACGTAGTCGATGCTGGACGCTTGTAACGCATGCGCGAGCACTAAACCCACAGGCCCAGCGCCAATGATGATAACCTTGAAAGGACTCATATCGCCATGCATGCATATCGCGATGTTTGAAAATGAGAAGTTCACTGTCAGCAGAAGACTGGAAAGCGTTTCAGCCGAGGGTCCCGTCAAGTGATGGGCGTCAGCCCGCTGCGTAAGCAAATCAATTAGCCTGGCTCTCACTTACCATATCCAGATTAGTGCTTACGAGATTGAAACTTGATCTGTCGTGATAATTACCTTCCATCAATTGTCGGTGGTAAAAGATTAAGACTTACCAACAATTAGCCGCAGCGAAGCAATGAAAAATACTTTTGAGTTTGTAAAATTCATTTCAGATCCATGAAAAACTTTGTAACCTTCAAAGCAAGTAAGCTCCATTTCTATATGCTCCTACTCTAGCCTAAACTAGTCTTTACCTCTAACTCATATCCAGTGGATAGGGTGGTCTGGCACTCAACCAGGCTCCATGGGACCGCCCTATGTTGAGCCTCAGGAGGTCACCATCTGGCATCGAGTATCTTGGGTGTTCTGAGCCAACACTGTGTTAGTATTGGGATATAATGCTATAATATGTTGATAGTATCTTCTTTGTTATAGTTGAAGTCCGGCCCTCGATGGGACACCTGAGCCAGAAGACCGTTCTGAGCCAAACTCAGGACGGCGAGCTACAAGACAGCTTTCAGGAAATCATGAACAAGTGCACCGAGAGGACCTTCCCATATGTAGTGTAGTTCATGCATCTTTCCTAGGCCGATGCTCCCGAGTATAGCACAGTTCACCCTTAAGCTATCAGTGTACTTTCACTGGATCATGCAAGATGTATACTGATGAGGATTAAATGCATGCATTGGATTCAACCAAACGATCAATCCACAACATAAGACTTACTATAAAGTCAGACTATCCCTAAATTAACTGTTGAAGTTCTTTTGAACGGTTTAATGAAGATGATGGGATGTGGCAGCGCAGCGCGTTTCCCGCCTTCCAAGACGATATGAAACAGCAGATGCAGAGATGAATGAGAGCTGTGGAAACTGCATCTCGTGAAAATGGAACATGTGTAGTCGTTAAGAGATTGCCTCGAAGTGTCTTTCTTCTACAGCTGGGACGATTCTTGGGTGACCTCGCCGCCAGAAGGCCAGGGCTCGGGGCCTGACATGCCCTGAAGTGCAGCGCGTTAGGGACACACGCCATGGACATCTTGGATTCTGGAACGTGCGGAATAAATGTGTTTTCTGAATTGATCTTTGATATATTACGAATAGCATCGTCGATATCTTCCCATTCGACCTTGGAATAGGTCAGGTTTCCGAACCCGTGTTTCGCTACCAACTTGGTGTGCAATGGGCAGGCAGTGACGCATCTGGTCTGAAAACCTGACTGATTACCTCGCATCCAGCTTCCTGGGCTGCCTTGTTCTGGCAGTCACCTCGTGCTGCTGGCCCCGATTGTCTTGGGTCGGAGAAGTTTGAGTTACCACAGCACGTCATGCTAAGGGAACGAGGGGAAAATGGGATGCACGGGTGGAACAATGAGCCGGCAACGCTACCCAGTCGGCTGCGTTGAGCCAATTAGATAGCCTAGTTACGCGATAGGCTACTGTTAGGTCTCTTTCGGGTGTCAGCAGGTTGCATTAGTGGCAGCAGCCGGACAAGGCCTCCCCTCTTCTCTTTCTTCTGACTAGGGGTTTAAAAAGCCATCGATCAACATTGTTCAGGCGAACTTGACCCAAAAACCATTGTTGCCGATATGTATCGCTTGTTTTTCCCTTTACTTCCTATCGCTGCCCTCCTTTTCTGGCAAGCATTACGTGACACCCAGGCGTCGCTTCTCCGCCAAGTCTATCAATTTCCTCATAGTACCTGGGTCGAGAATATTGCTGTTCGGCCAAATGGGAATCTCTTGGTGACACTAGTGAACCAACCCGAGTTGTGGGAAATCGTGTCACCTCATCAGCCTGAAAGCACCCGAGCGCACCTCATCTACCGTTTCGACGACGCTGGAATGGCAACAGGAATTACCGAGATCACTCCCGATGTTTATGTGGCTCTGACACCCAACCGTGTCTGGGAGATCGACTTGACAAAAGCAGCTACCCACACGAGGCTGATTGCCAACATTGACAAGGCAGGATCCCTAAACGGAATGACGCTGCTAAACCAACAAGAGAGGACAGTCGCTATTGCCGATTGCCAGCTGGGCGTTGTATGGCGCCTCAACACCAAGGATGGCAGCCATACTGTCATGCTGCAAGATAAATCAATGGCAGCAAATGATGATCTCGGCCCCTTGCTTGGGATTAATGGCCTGAGGAAGCATCAGGACCATATTTATTACGTCAACACCCCACGAGGAGTATATGGGCGTGTGCGTGTAGACGCGATCAATGGCTACGCCCTAGGTCCCTATGAGATCATCAGCAAGGGAGTCATGGCCGATGACTTCGCTATCAGCCCTCGCGGCGTTGGGTATCTGGCAGGAGTTGCGGAGAATGCCATCTTTCGGGCTTTTCTCAATGGGACGCAAGAGATGGTTGCAGGGGGTCTCGGCCGCACCGCTGTGACAAGGCCTACGTCGGCTGCTTTCGGACGAAACGGAGATTCGAATATTTTATACATCACCACTGGAGGAAACACGAGTGATCTAACTACTTACGACGGGAAGGGGGAAATTCTGGCCTTGAAATTTAATCTATTAGAAGAAATGTGAAATATCTACATGATGGGCATAGTTCTAACTTGTAGGATGTTAGCTATCCCACCTCCAATAAGCAAGTGCCAGGCGTCGGCCTTAAGTCCCTCGAATTATCTCGCAAATATGCAACTCAACCCTGTAGGTCCTTGTAGAGCACTATCCTTGAATCCGCTTCTTCTCTAACCCTTCACCTGCGCGATAGCCACTGCTCTTTGCCACGACATCGTAGAAAGGTATATGCAGCTGGCATTGAACCCGGTGCTATGGTCATGGGAATATTTCTGGTCACCCGGCGGTTGGGAGACGATGGGGTGTAAATGGGTTAGTCGGTCTCCTTGCGCCCTTCTGTAGTATATAGCTTTAGTTGTTTCCTAGTCGGATGCTGAAAGCTTTAGGGTAATAGGTTGTATATCAATAGCATCATGACCTCTATCTAGTCCCGAGTTCTCTACCAGGGAGTCGATGCAAGCCGAGACGCTTCTTGGCTGCTTGGGTTGGTACGTGGTTGGCTAAGAATGCTTCGCTGCTATTTAGTCATATTCATGAATATCATGATATGAGGCTAAGCGGTAAGAAGCCCCCTCGTGCTGATATGGTAGTTAATACGTTCTGTTATAGTAACTAGATAATAGAGGTAAGTAGTTCCTCGTATACTCATTATTGAGCGCTTTGAATCTAGAGTAAGAGTGCGTAATAAAGAGTTCGCGTCGGGATTGTGGATGGGGGCTAAAGGTGAGAATAAACATAGCCCACTAGTGGAACGAAAACTTAACCTCATAAACAAAATTGACCATATCTCTATCTATCTCTAGGGGCGTCTTGATTTATTTATCTATGCTCTAAACTAGGGAAGCTGAAGCCAGTCTCTAGGATATGGAGGACTTTAGCTAAACCAACTTGGATAAGAGGCTTACCTACTCTAGACTCTGAGAACACTCGGCGAAATAGTGCAGAAGTGTTTTATGTTTATAAGACTCTCCTCTCTTTCGATCGGAATAAGAATACGACCGTTCCCTTGTTGAACTTTTGGAAGCCGCGATGATGTGTTTTGTCTTGGTTTAGAGGCTGATTGATAGCTACCATCCGAGCCAGTATAGTTTGGCGAGACGGATGAGAACGGCGCGTTGTGTGCGTAGGTTGTCGATTCGATCTTGGCCGTGAATGTAATTTTATGAGGCTTGTTATTTCTGATCCCGACGTCGGGATCTACGGGGTCTAACCTTTTCGCCTATACCTGACAAATGCTATGACTATATTTATACTCGCGCCCTATCTTGCGGCAGGGTTGGCGGATAGGCTTTTATTTATTATATTTGTAGTGGCGCGTCTTATATGTAAGACAGCCTTTTTAACTTTAGCTACCTTAGCTTTTATAAGCTAAAGACTAGGAAGAGAATAGGGGTGCTTATTTACCTTAGCGAGAGAGACTTCCTAAAGTATTACAACTATAATATAAGCTAGGCGGGGAAACCTAGCAGAATAAACCTAACTAAGCAAGGGACCAAAGGGATTAAACTTTATTCTTATTAGTCCTAGGACTAAGTAAGAAGAATATTAGTCTAACCTTAGATTAAACCTTAGAATTATTAGTCCTAAGATATTATTATAAGTATATAAAACTTATTCTTTAGTACTTTTTATATATTAGCTACCTTAGCTATTAATATAACTTAGTTATACTTAATACTTTTAAGTATATTACTAGATATAACTTATACCTTATTTAAAATAAATATTAATAATCTCTTATTAATATAAATTAATATAATTAATTTATCTCTTAGGAAATATTTAATTATTAGATATTAATAGCTCTTATTTAAAGAATTACTTATATTACCTTAAATAATGTTAAATATAATAGCTACTTAGGCTATTTCTATTAATAGCTATTAATAAGCCTTATTAGTTAATTATTTACTTATATTTATTATAATTACCTCTTAGGATAAAGATATAAATAATATATAAAGCTTTAATAATAAAGAAGTTAAATAGCTCTAAGCCTAAATTATTATTATAAATACTAAAATAAATAGATTTTATAAGCTTATTAAAAGAATAAATAAAACCTAGTATATATAAAATGCCTAATATCTAAATAATATCTAAGAGGTTAATAATATAGTTATTATAGCTATAAAGGAAAAAGATATAAAAGAAATCTTAAAGCTAAACTACTTTAAGATATTTAAAAGAGTTATATATAAACTATTAATATTCCTTACTTAGCTATATGCCTTTATAACTTGTTACTTAATATAATTCTTTAGTATAATTAGCTATATTTATTAATATATAACCCAGGAAGTCTATATACCTCTTATCTCTATATATTATAATACCCTTATAGTTAGAAGAAGTAATTAGTAATAATTATTAATTTCTTAGCTAATATAACTTTAAATTATTAATTAAATAATAAATTAACTAAAAAACATATTATTAATAATCTAGCTCTTTTTATGCCTCTTTCTCGCTAATTTATATATATTAATTACCTTTCTTTTCTTAACCTAATTTTTAGCCTTATTATAAGTTTTTATTATTTTATAGATCTAAGGGAATAATATATATAATAAGCGAGTATTATAGATAAGTAAGTATTATAAAAATCCTAACCCTCCTTAGGAATATTATAATAAAAATACTATAAATTATCTAATTAATTAAAATTACTTATTATACTCTTCCCTAGACGTCTTAATTACTACCTAATAGGTCCTTATATTATGCCCGGGCTTACCGCAAATACTATAGCGCCGAACACCCGGTCTAACTAACCTCCCTCGATTACTACTCCTCGATGATTTGGCCGCTACCCATATATCTATATCTATTTAATTAATTACTTACCTTCCTTCCTCTACTATTATTACCCCTCTTTTCTATAGTCTAATCCTTTTTGCCCTCTAGCGCTAGCTTAGTATCTTATTTGCCTATCAAAGGTCTTAGATCTCTGCCCTTATAAGAGCTATCTTATATATAATTACCTTTATTCCCTTTATAAGAGACTTTAATACTTTAAGAATTAACTCTAGAGAGCTATTTTAATGCCTTCTAATTTATCTTTTAAGGTATTTAGACTAAGATTAGGCCTTAAGTATAGTCTTTAGGGTCTTTAAAGCCTAAGGGGTTAATAATTTAGCTACCTCTTTAACCGGTATTAATATCTATAGCTAAATATTAAGCTTTAAGACTATAATTTCTAGGTTAAGAGAAATAAGGCTAGCTCCTTTAAAAGCCCCCCTAATATTTCTTTTTATTATAGTAGCCTCGTATGCGGTATAGAAGGCTAGAAAGAACTTAGTCTTTAAAATATAAGTTATAAAGTATTTAATTAATCGCTTTATTTCTTAATTATAAGCTCGCTTTAGTATACTAAAGTATCTAATATTAAGGGGCTAAAATAAATAAGATAAATAAGATAATATATAAAGCTAGATAATTTTCTTCTCTTTATAATATCTCTTAAATTTAATAAAGTAATAATTTTTATAGCTATTAAGGATTAAGAGATAATAAGAACTAATTAATTAATTAGCTATATATTAGTTAAAGTATTTAAGTTACTTAAGACTAATCTTATTATTAGTCTAGCTATTTTAGGTTATCGCAATAGCCTAATCGCCTAGGAGGTTATTTTCTTAGTATTAATTAGCGAGGTAATATTAGCCCGCACTAATAATAAATAGCTAGATCGCCTAGCCTTTTATATTAATCGCTTAAATAACTATAATTTATTCCTAGTTTTTAGGCTATATTAATTTTCGCTTTAAATATCTTTTTATACCTATAATAATTATTCTACTCATAATTATACCTATAAGAAAGCTAATTTTATTAAAATTATAGATATTATTTAATTAGATATTATACTTCGTGATTATATTCGCTATAAGCTAAAATTAATTATAGATAATAGCTAGGTCTTTATATTTAGCTCTTTAGTAATTATATTTATAAAAGAAATATATCTTAAGGTCTAAGTGCTACTTAATAAAGTTATAAGCCTAATGCGTGCTAATTAGTAGCGCATCGCGGTTAATAAGTAATTAATTAGCTATTTCTTTTATACTATATAGCTATAGGGGGAATCCTTATAAATCTAGGTTAAGAATAAAGTAAATAAAGATATCTTCTTTTAGATTAGATAGCTTATATAAATTAGGGATAGTATTATATTAAGACTAGATGCCTTGCTGCCGGCGATATAAGGTATAATAGTGAATTATATATATCGTTGCGGCGCGTCGGATACTTAGTTTTAGGTTATTTTAGAGGGTTTAAAGAGCTAGAAGGATTCTAGCCTTAGTATTAGGCCCTGATATGCTTAGTGGTTAAGAATTAATTGATTAAATGAAGAAGATGTAAGGTAAGGGATTTTTGTGATACTCGCTTATCTATAATACTCGCTTATTATATATGTTACCTTATTAAGGTTAAATTAAATAGGTTTTTTTTCCTAAAGGCTTCTTAGCTATAGCTTTTGCCTTTAAGAAAGTAATTTCTTACCTTAGATAAATAATTTTATAATTATTATAATCTATATAGTCTTATACCTTTTTAAAGACCCTCCTTATGCCTTAAGTTAATTTATTTTTACCTAGATTAAGCTATTTAACTTATTATTTAATATCGCAGCTGTAATAAGGTATATTTTATAGCCCGGGGGTATTATTAATCTAGTTCTTTAATATTAAGAGCCTTATCTTTTTTACTTTAGAGATCTTTAGTTTCTTAATATTAATAAGAGCCTTTATTATATTAAGAGGATATATTTTAAAAGCCTAAAAGCTAGCTTAAATATTCCTCTTAATTATAGCTTTTATTAAAGCCCTTTTATAAGCTAATATAAAGAATTATTTCTAGTATAGTAATATAATACTATAAATAACCTACCTATAAGTCTCCTTATAGTAAAAGACCTTTAATAATCTAAAAACTATAATATTAAGCGGCTATATAAAGTATAAAAAGTATAATAAAAGCTAATTAAGCTAGACCTTATTTTTCTAAGTTATCTTTATAAGGTCTCTTATTATATATATCTTATATTAATTAAGGACTAAGATATATTATTAATTTAACTTTTTTAGCTTTATCTTAAGAAGAAAAATAAATTTAAATTACTTAAGGAAAATATCTATAATTAATTAGCTAGAAGGGCTATAATTCTACTTCTAGTTTAGAATCTCCTTAGGAAATTATTATCCTTAAAGGTTATAACTTATAAAGATAATATATAATATTAGGCAGTAATTATTAATACTCTTATACTTAAGAATTATAATCTAAGTAATTAAATTACTTTTTATAACTTTTACTATTATTATTAATAATATTCTAATTATTTTCTTAGCTTAGGTTTTTTTTTTTAATATTAATCTTATTAATATTATATAAATAATCCTCCTTAATATTATAATTATTAAAAAGGTTACTAAGGCCGCGCTAATACTCCCTAAGTCTTTTTTTTATAATAGCCTTTTTATAAGTAATATTAATAAGTTAAGATAGCTTTATTTTAGCCTCATAATAAATAAAAAAGTAATTAACTTAATACTTATTAATAAGTTTATTATTATTACTTTCCCTTATTATTACTAAAGTAAAAGCTTATATCTTAGACTTATTAATAAGTATATAAAAAGCCTCTCTTTAAAGTATTTATTTAATAATATCTTTTTCTTATAAAAGACTTAACTTTTAAGTCTTTTCCTTAGTAATATAAATATTAATAGCTTTTTTAATCTAATCTTTTAATATTAAGGGCCCTAGGCTATACTGATATACTAAGCTATAAATTTTAATACTTTTTATATCCTTAATAGCTATAAAAAGAATTATTTTTTTATTAATACTTTAAGAAGTTATATTAAAAATTTAATATTAATTAAAGTAAAATTACGCCTATAAGAGCTATATTATATAATATTATAGTAATATAATTAAGATATTTATATATAGAGAGATGGGGGGTATATGGACTTCCTGGGTTATATGTTATATTATAAGAAGGCTTAAGGGCTATACTAGTATATAATTTAAACCTATTTTAAAAAAATATCTTATTAAACCTTTTATTAAATTATTACTAAGAATTAATATATTCTATTTAGATTATAAGGCCTTTAAGGCTATATTTTAATAAGTATTTAAAATAATAAATAAAAAGAAATAAACTAAGAGAGAAATTAAGATATTATAATAAATATAATTTATATTAAATTATAAATTAGAATACCTTTAGCTTCCTTTAAAACTTAACTAAGATTAATTACTCCTAATATTACCTTTTTTTAATTACTTAAGAAAAAAAGTCTAAGTAAAACTCTATAAGGAAGATTAACCTAATAACCTTATTAATTATATTAATAAGGGAAATTAAATTAATAATTAATAATTCTTATAAAAGAAATTATAAAACCTTAAGTTTAATAATAATAAAAGTAATATATCTTATTTTAATCTTAACTAAGGTAAGAAATAATATAATAATACTTTATATAATATTAACCTAAGATTAATAAAAGTAAGTATAACCTAGAGGTATAAGAAAGATACTAAGTATTATTATTACTATAAAAAGGCTATAAAGCTAATAAATATAAAAAAAAGTAATAAGATATCTAAGAGGGATAATATAAACCTAAGGAATAGTAATCCCTCTTAGAGGGTAAAAAATATTTAAATATAATTAATCTAAGGCTTAATACTTAAACTGCTATTTAAATTACTAAAATTATTACTATAATATAAAGTAGTTATAATAATAGATTAGATAAGACTCTACCTAAACTATATAAGGGATTAGCTTATAATTAAGTAGGCTATATTATAAAAGGACTAAAAATAAACTTAGATATATAATAAACATTACTCTTAGAACCTAATAAGCTAATTCTAGCTAAGGAAATAAAAAAAGATAATTAATAAATCATTACTATATTTTAATAAGTAAAACCTAATAAAGAGATATCTAAAAATATAACTTAATAACTCCTATTAATAATAAGTAAATAAGCTAATTTTAAAAAAGCTATTATAAAAGGTTTTAATTATAAGAAATAAATTATAAGATTATTATTATATAACTTTATACTACTTAAAATAGGAATTAAAGTATTATAATTAATATCTTAATAATTTTAATAATAAAGGCTCTATACCTAAAGCTAGAGGTCTTAATAGGCTTAAATTAATAATATTTATTTATATAATTATTAATAGCTTTAATAATATACTAAAGCTAGCTTTATTTATAATAAGTAACTTATATCTTAACTGACTAAAGAAGTTAAAATCCCCTTTATATAATAGCTCTACCCTTTAATACTAACCTTTTAATTACCTTTATAATTCTTAATTACTTAAAGAGGTTAAAATTACTTTTATTATCCTTATAAAAAGAGATTTAATTATAACTAATAATAACTATAACTAATTAATTAATTTATAACTAATTAACTAATTAATAATATATTAATAATTATAATAACTTTTTATAAAGACCTTTTACTAAATAATTAAAATTATATAATTAATACTTATTAATATACTTTTTAATATAACTAAGATAACCTTAGTAAGGAAATTTATAAGCTTTATAAAAATATAAAAAATACTTATAATAAGCTATAAGAAATAATATTAAATAAATACCTTTAAAATATTATATTAAATAAAAACCTTAGTAATCTAAAATATATTAAACTTATAATTTTTAATTATAATATTTTTTTTTTACTTAGCCCTTTTTTACTTAGTAATAATATTAATAAAAAAATTAATTTTATTAAAAAAAAGCTTTTTTTATTACAGGCTCTTAAAAGGAGGCTAAAAAAAGGATAAGTTCTTATTAGCGAGGAAGATTAATTCCTTTGGGACTTAAAATATAATTAATATATAGCTATCATGGCCTAAACATACCCAGGGTCACATATAAAGCAATACCTTATAATACCTAGCTAATTCTTATTAGAACTAAATTACTTATTTTAATAAATATAAGTAATTATATATTACTTATTATAAGTATAATAAGCAAGTCTAACTTACTTACTTAGGCCTTAATAACCTATATAATATATAAAATACACTTATTATACTTTCTTATATAATAGCTGCCTTAGTTATTAATATAACTTAGTTATACTTAATACCCTTAAGTATATTATTAGATATAATTTATATACTTATTTAAGATAATATTAATAACCCCTTACTAATATAAACCTAATATAACTAGTTTATCCCTCAGGAATATATATATTTATTATAATAGCATAGCTTATAACCCGTATTATAAATATTAATACCTTTTATTATATTAAATAAGAGGATTAAAGAAGTCTTATAGCTAACTAAGCTTTAGCTATATAGCTCTAGTTTATTAAAGAAATAAAACATACTAACTATATAGCTTAAACTTTTAATATATTTTTTTAATAAGTTTTTAAAATAGGGATCTTATATACTATCCCGCGATCTTAATATTATAAAAAATAATAAGAATAAATAAATAATTAATAGTAATAATAATTACGCCAAGGAAGAGAGCCTAAAGCTCCCCTTTCTTATTATAACTAATAAAAAAGATAATAATAATAGTTAGAGGCCGCAGCCTCTGACCTTTTTCTATATATAAGAAATTACCTAACGGCCCAAAACAGCTTAGCATTTATTTCCCCTAACTTAATAGGTATAATTATATTAGGAAATAGAGGTTATTAGTATTATAGGTTTTAGAGGGATTAGTTCTTAGAATTAGCATTAAAGTTCTATAAACCTAAAAAGAGTTAGCGCTAGGGCTTAGCGCTAGACTAAAACTTAGAGGTAGATAGAGGTCTATAGGTCTAATTAATTAAACCTATCTAGTTAAATATATAAATAATAGTAATTTTAATAGTAATTTTAATAATAATTAAAATTAATATTAAAAATTAATATTATATTTTAAAATAAATAAAAATTAATAAATTTAAATAATTAGATTTATTAAATTAAATATATAATATATATATTTTATATAAATATTTAAATACTAATAAGTTTTATAATAATTTTAATAATAATTAATTTTAATTACATTTTTAATTTTTATATTTTTTTAAAATTTTTAATAATTATAATATTTTAATATTTATTAATTAAATATAAATATAAAAATTTTTATAGTTTTTATAATTTTAAAATTATAATATTAAAAGAATTATAATAAATATATAATAATAATACTTAATTTTTAATAATAATAATAATTTTATTAAGCTCTAAAATTAATTAAAAAAAATCTTATTTTTATTTAATTAATAACTTAGAGTTATATCTTTAAAAATATAAGATTATTCCTTAGTTCTAATTGCCCCTACTATAGATAAATATCTGAAGCCATCTATCTCCTCGGTTTCAGGCCCCCGAGATAAAAGTTCCAGAGCTGATGGCGAAATGCCAAAGGCTGTGCTTTGCGAAGCAGCACTCATCTAGGGCGAGAAGACGCGCCCCGGGGCTGTCACTGTATTGGATGGTGTTATTGGGCTTGACGGCCCCGGTACCGTTCTCAACCTCGTGCTGTTTTCATTGCGTCTTCCGGGAGGAACAGGACTCGACCACGGTTTAAATCACGCGAGATTCCCAACCTCAGATCGCAGCCTCAGACAGGAATTGATGAGTTTACGGGTTCTGGCCTGCGTTGCCTGGGCCACCGAGATTCAGGCTCATGCAGTAGTGAAGTAAACCATTGAGAATTGTGTAAATTGCCACTGGCATTTGATCTATAATGTCTTTGCAGATATCCACAGGGCCAGGGCTATAGTATCGTTATGGGTTCCGCCTCTGGTGTCTATAAATGAGTATTTCAGACGATATGAGATAGCTTATGATTCGGAACGGTATGTCCATCTCTAGTTCGGACTCCTTTACTGCAATATCGGTGGCCATGAAAGAAGAGATACAAGACAATCTTGGGTTGATGTTGCTGCCATGTGAACACCAGATAATCCAGAGCCCTACCATCCTAGGGCTAGCTTGATTGATGCCTCGAGCAATGCACCGCCCTGAAGTTGAGTGGCTTCATTTGGATGGTAATCACAGCCAACTTCTGACCCTTGTGAAGGCCAATCAACCAAATGGGTTCTTACACCATGGAGTTGCCGTATCGCGTTCTTTAGCATCTGTACAGATGTGGATTTCTGAGCATCAGCCTCCGAGGGGTAGTTGTCGCTAAGCATTGGGGAAGAGACAAAGAAGAAGTGGGCTTTTGGGTAGTGAGAGTGTATGCTCCTCACAAACGCAACCAGCGCTTTCGTAAGGTCCGCTGGATCGACAGGATCACGCACACCTAGATAGCTGAAGTCGTTTGTGCCGAGGTTGATCACTACAGCATCTGGTCGCCACGACTTGGGAAACGAGAAACTGTTATCTCTGTCGTTGGCGCCGTAGCGTGTGTAGAGGACTGGCATGGGCGGCAGGGGGTCAGGAGGGGTCGAGGCATAGTTACGGATCAAGCCCTTGCCGCTCCAGGCGATGACACTATAGTCTGCACCCAAAGCACGAGCTGCCACAGCGCCGTACGTCTTTCCGTTATTTTGCAGAATGGCCGAGTCAGTGCAAGGTAGAACACCATCGAGGCCGTATCCGACTGAGATGGAGTCGCCAATAATCTCAATCTTTCGTTTTGGCATCGTGGTAGGTATTAGAATGCCATCGGTGTCGACATCAGTGATGTAAAAACTACCCAAGGAACTCTCGGATCGTTTACGTAACTCGACAGTGTGTGTTCCCTTTGGCAGAGCTGGTGTCGAGATTGAGGTTCCGTTCACGTTTCCAATGAGAATTGGGTCGCCACCGTCGATTATTAGATCAACACTGGAGGTCCCGGTCACGATTTTAATACCGATAGTGGCCTTTGTCCCGTCGAACATGAATGACACGCCAGTGCTCGGCCATGTAAGCTCCTTGGTCGCCGGGTTGACTCTTCCGACAAAGTTATAGCTCTAGGTACATAGGTCAGAGACGTTGGTTGTTGAACAAGCAAGGATGATGACTAGACTTACAGGTCGAGGAGCCTTGGCGGAGTTTCGAGGCAGCGTGGAGGCCGTAACGACGGTTGAAAACAAGACGAGTGTCGTCACCTTCATGTTCGCTAGCTAGAAGCCGTTGTTTGATGACGTTAGCGAAGAATTTAGGAGTCACTGAGAGGGGAAGGGAACATCTATACGGCCCTCCTCCTCCCACTTGAAGGAGCAGCAGTTCATACTATATACTTTGGCAGGTCTCCTGATTTCCCTTCCGTGACGGACAGCGAACGTCCGAATTACCCCATTAGCCCAGACTCCACCTTGAAGGCTACCCACCCCGCGCAAAGACGACGTTACAACTATATTAGCCTATTTTTAATATTATCATGCTCACCTGACTAGAAGGCTGGTTAAATCACCATGTCCTCGAGTTGAGCCAATAGATTCAATAACT
Source organism: Fusarium keratoplasticum (assembly GCF_025433545.1). Classification (NCBI taxonomy): domain Eukaryota; kingdom Fungi; phylum Ascomycota; class Sordariomycetes; order Hypocreales; family Nectriaceae; genus Fusarium; species Fusarium keratoplasticum. The sequence goes on along the minus strand of NC_070541.1, from coordinate 482,208 downwards.
GGACAGCTGTCAATGACCTTTCTACACGTATATTCTATTCTCTGTGGTTGACATTGCAAGTTACGTCATGATCCTCGCAGCTTGCACTTGCTTTAACTCAGTGAGATAGAGCGTGGAGGGCTTCTACGGCCATTACCTCGTGTCTGTCGACTGCCTACTAAGGTGGGAGAGATGGTTTGAACCTACAGCGGCAAAAGGCAGAATCAGCCAAATAGCTACATTAACACGACTGCTTCTACCGAAGCACCGACAACAGTCTAGCGAACGATTGAGATCTGCTACTGGGCCGAGATCGAAAGAGTCGTCTCTGGTACGTCTGATACAGTCAATTGCACTATATAGACGGGCCCGTGGCGCCACTTGTTGTGATCCGATATCTAATATTATATGCTTAGAAGCTGGGCAGAGCCTTGCGAGACTGGGCAGCATAGCATATCAAATGATTGACGGCTAGTTCTAAACGCCCTTAAACTCGCGTACGAGGGGACAGTCCTTGCTTGAACAGACCATTGCCGGAGGTAATATAGCCTGGATCAACATCTGAAGCGAGTGAGAGTCAGGGCCGATGATAGGTAAGTAAAACAGTCCAGGAATCATTTGTATATGCTGTTTTTAATGGCTTTCGAGAACCCCAATGACATGATATGGAAATGCAGAAGAAGGTAAGATTTTTGCCAGCAGAACAAGAAAATCCCACTTTACCGGCAATCCTCCAAACGGGCGACTCAGCACGAAATTCAATGTCAACATTGACTCAGTAAAAAGAAACGACAGGCATTCAGTCTTCGATATCTCCTTCTTTTTGATACCCTCAAGGACTTGAAGTAAGTACACCCCGGTTCTGTGAACCGTGGGCTTTCATCCACTGTTCTGGGACGTGGGATTCGGGACTACCAACGTGGAGATAGTTCTTGATGCTTGTCCGACAAATGCTCTCACCGTATAAGACTAGCTGTGCTGAAAGCCGTATAAAGAGCGCGCTCGCCGAAAGGAAAGAAAGAGCTTGGATTGTTTTTATCGTTATTCGATTTTTTCTGGTAGCCTCTACCATCTGCAAGAGGCATTTAGGAATGGAATTTGCGAAGAAATGCAGATAGTCTTCAACCTGAAGAACTATGTGATTAGCGTGAAGGCCAGACATACAGGGCCAACCTCCACGAGGCTGTGTTTGCCACGCTGATGAAAGGCTCGGACTGGGCAAAGCCCAAGCTCTGAGGCTATTCTAGGCCAAATACTTACATGCTTTAACCGTGACGCGAAGTCTGATTTGGTTGACCTTCCCAACACCAGCCATTTCGCACCTGGGATACTGCTACGCTTTCTTCAAGTGACATCCGAGAACGGCGGAAGATGGCGCGGTGAGACGGAACCTAGGGTCTTCTAGCTCAGTTATCTCATCGAGGGCCGGGCTTCAATTATAACAAAGAACACATTATCAACACGTCAGGGTATCATATCTCAATGCTGGCACAGAAGATCTTACACCTAGGAACACTGATTAATATCTCAAACAAGTGACAAGGAAAAGAAATAAAAAGAGACCATGTACAAGTCTCAGAAGAATTCTAGCGTTGTGCAGCAAGACTAGTTCCCTCGTCTGCTCAATGATCGAGCTCTTCCGATATTATTACCAGAACAGGTAGTGACCTCAGAAGAAAAGAAGTGAATGAAAGAAACTCTCTTGTCAAGACTCAAGCCTGCCAAAATTCTGCAATTTCCCGTATATCCTCTACTAGGGCGGGAGGGTTATCCAAGGCTGGAAAATGCCCTCCGAAAGTATGGACTATGACGAGCTCGGTCAGCATGCAAAGTACTGGTGATATTTGCGCAATGTACTCACATTTATATCTAACCAGGCTGCGCACCTGCTCCACCAGTTCCTTGGGCCAGAATGCAATGTTGTACTTGAAAGCAGTGTAAAGAAGGGGGGCATCTGTGAGGGCTTTGGTGTATGCTGCTTGGAAATGGTCGGGGTTAGATGCATAGGTGTATACAGAAGACAGAGCCGTGCCAGTGAGATGGTATAGAGAAGCATGGCGAAGCATCTCCCTATGGCTCATGACTGATGGGCCCGTGCCCCATCTCGGGTCAGACCCTAAGTCATTCTTCAGTGACTGAACTCAGGCAATACGAGGTCTTCACTTACAGTCCAACAACTTCTCGCCAATCCAGGCTTTGACGCGTCGCGTTCTATCGCGTCGCGTCGCATCAGTTCTCCAGCCCAGCGCGCGTTAGGTACCTGCTGCCTCAGCCACCAATAACTCTCGAGAGTGCTGTGGATGGAATGATGGCGCTGCCTGGGTCTAAGAAGTGATGGCGTGTGCACAATCTGAGACATTCACTGTTTGCACTCACATTGGCGGCTATCTTCAAGCACACTTGTCAACGCCAATAGGTACTATGCACAAGTCAGATGCATAAATATCCAATGCAACTTGTAAGAATAGTGTATTGTTATTCTTAGAATTATGAATGGCTACTCCCACCCACCACGCCAATGTGTGAGGAAGCCACAGGCTCTCCTCCAGCTGGAAGCTGACGATACCCTGCTTGGATATCGTGGCGGAATCTCGTGTCGGCTTTTGTGACCTGCTTGTCTGTGATGGAGGTAGGCTTGTATCAATGCCGTTATTGGTGAGGCCGTAGTGGGTGTCTCAAACTCCTGTTTCGTCGGTTTGTGATGACTTGAAACAGGTACTTGCCCATATATCTCCTGTTTGTAATAATAAGTAAAGCCGATCTGGGACAAAACCTACCGGTATTTGCTTTCAGATTCTGACTTTTTTACTTAATTCGTAATTAACACGAGTTCTATTTGACTGCTGCTCCTTTAGAAAGCCAAGCGCATTCAACACGTAGAAGGAGTTCTCATGGCTCTGGGATGGCTTCTATCAACCCGGCAACTTGCTTCCGAAATATTATGACGCCATATAGTGAAACGTTTAGGCCACCAATCATGACAAACGAGGGTTCAACACATCAAGGATCGCACTTGAGTTTCACCGACTAACACTGACCCCGGGATTTTAGATAAATGCTAGAAAGTAGTGGAAAATGGCAAGTCTAACCACGTAAGATATAACTAAGAAGAATGAAAATGAGTTATTGAAAATTTTCTACGAGAAATTGCAACCCTTGTTATGACGGAAGATGCAAAGACCACTCATTATTCGATATAAAATGATGACCTAACTAAGCCGCGGGTCACCATCCTGCTATTAGATACTAAAACTAAGTACATAGGGGGCAAAGAGAGAATGGAGAGACCATGATTAAGTGCTGTGGCCAAGCACAGAGACGCCGCCTGACTCTTTCAAGGGGCGGATGGTTCCAGTGATAGCCCATGATGACCAGGACTAGCGGATTGAGAGATGGTGCTTGCGTCACATGCCATTAAGCGCTAGGGAAAGGTCGAGGAGGCCGCAGTGTTGATTGCTTTTCTTCTCGGATACTTCCAGGATATGAATATAAGTACATTACTGGCGAGACTATTAGGATTGACGGTGGCATGTGTGCCTGAGTTTGAGAACATGCCATGCTGCAATAGTCTGTAAGTACGGTCTTTTGCGGTATTGGGTTTGATGTCACGTATTGATAACTATGTTTCTACTAATGTGGCAGATGGCGTCTTTCAGAGACGACATCAATATACAAAACCATTGACTATGCGCCAAAGCTGAAAGTCTGTGGCACGTTGAGAGTGTGCGTAGACTTGACGTCTCGGGGACTCGAGCTGGTCGAGACATAGAGGTCATGATCGCCCCCCTCAACCTTCCATAGCTTGTCTTCCTCGGACCAAAACGCGGCACCATCTCGTTTGAATGAGAGTTGCAACTCTCTCTTCTCTCCTGGGCCTAGGTGAATCTTGTCAAATGCAACAAGAGCCTTTGGCGGTCTTCCCTTGTCTTCACCCCCTTGGGGGGGTGCCAGATACACCTGAACGACTTCGGAACCTGCTCTATCACCGGTGTTGTGAACTGAAGCTGTGATGGTCACTTCAGAATTGGCATCGGCTTCGCTCAAGGTTCCGGACAAGGCAGTCCCAGAAACCTCGAATGTGGAATAACTTAGGCCAAAACCGAAGGGGAAAAGCACCTCCTTCTCAGTGCCATACTGAGAGTCAAAGTGCCTGTAACCAACATTCACACCCTCGACGTATTCTACCTCTCGAGATTCCCAACTGTCAAGGCCAAAGTTCCCGTAGCAAGCCGTGTGCTCGATCTTCTTAGGCCAGGAAGCAGGCAGTCTTCCGCTTGGGTTCACCTCGCCAAGAAGAACATCGAGTACGGCATTGCCAGTTTCCTGACCGCCATACCAGGTTTGAACGACGGCAGCGACCTCGTCAAGCCAGGGCAGCTGAATCGGCACACCAGTTCCAATTACGACGATAGTGTTGGGATTAACCTTGGCAACTTCGGCGATGAGCTTATCCTGGGACCCGTCGGCGGGAAGTGACATGGTAGCCATGTCTTGGCCTTCGGTCTCCCACTGCGGTGTGTTTCCGACAAAGACGAGTGCTACATCGGCCTGCTTCGCCAGCTCCACGGCTTCCGATTGGAGATCAGTCTCCATCTCTGCCTGCTCAATGAATCCGAGATGAACTGCAACCTTGTCCTCTGCAAGAAATAGCTCGGCGTTCGGTACCGGAGAGATGGTTGACTCAACCAAAATGTAATACTTTTGGCCTGCGATGAAGTCGTACTGGACATGCTTCTCTTCTTGCGCACCCAGGAAGAACATCATTGCCTCTTCTGTCTCCTTGATCTCACCAAGAAAGACTTGGTTGATGAATAGCTTGGTAGGCCCGATGCCAGAAAAGCTCAGGTAATGCTTTCCGCTGACACTCGGGATGTACGTGGTGGTCATACGTACAGCCTTGGCATCGTCGATCTCTGCGTTCATGATAGACATGAAGCTACCCCGCGGATATTCACTGGTGTGGAAGGCCTCGTCAGACATGTCGAGAGTTTTGAAGAAGTCGCAGATGAAGCCGGGGTTGCCGTTGCGGTTGACAGCACCAAGAGTGAAATCGGGGTACGTGCGAAAGACATGTGCGCCTATGCAGGGGTGATTAGCGGCCATACCAACAACAGCAGTCATCTTGCGTACCTTTGGAGTATGAGACTTTGCTATCACCAAGCCTTGATGTGATGGCATCAAAGGGGCTGACCTTGTAGTGGCAATTGAGGGATGCGCTCCCGCCCCCATGGGCAGCCATCTGCTTCGCTAGTGGACCAAGCACCGCAATGTTTTTGAGGGAAGACGGCTTAAGGGGTAGTGCTTTACCAGCATTCTTAAGAACAACCATGCCCTCGGCACCGGCTTCACGAATGAGTCTCTCATGCTCGGGTCGGCTGACAGAATACTCAGGGACCGGCTCCCGCCTGTCAGTGAATTTTCCCGTCTGGCGGAGAAGCTTAAGGATATTCAGAACGTGCTCGTCAATATCCTTGAGATGAACCTTTCCATCGTCGACCAGCTTCTGCACGACATCTCCCTTTCTCCGGTGAGGAGGACCAGGCATCTCGAGATCAAGCCTACGGTACAATGTTAGTGATCAAGAAATCCAGAAATACCAGGTCTAGTGCTCACCCATTGTGAATACCGGCGTCAACAGCAGCCGAAGCAGCGCCCCAGTCAGTCATGGTTAACCCCTTGTAGCCCCATTCATCTCGAAGTATGTCTTTGAGAAGCGTGGTTTGATCATCGACGTAGTGGCCATTTACTTTGGGGTAGCTTGTCATTATGCACCAGGGGTCAGACTTTTTGATGATGATCTCAAACGGGCGCAAGTAAATTTCTCTTGTATTCTGTGGTCAGTCCACTTCGTGATAGCATTTAAAGAGATCACATACCTCATGGCCCGGTCAGAGACTGTCTCGTTGACAGTGAAACGACGGGTGTCTTGTTCATTGATGGCATAATGCTTCACTGTCGCCCCCACCCTCTCGCTCTGTAAGCCCAGAACGTACTCAGAAGCGAGCTCGCCAGCGAGGAGAGGGTCTTCGGAAAAAGACTCGAAATTGCGTCCGCCAAGCGGCGAGCGGTGTGGGCACACAGTGGGACCCAGAAGGACATAGGCTCCCTTGGTCTGGGTCTCTTGGGCCAGGGCAACGCCAACTCGCCACGCAAGCTTGCGGTTAAAGGTAGCCGCCAGCGACACGCAGGCTGGGAAACATGCCGCAGTCCTGCCGTCGAGAAAATCGGCGCCTCTGGCTCCGTTGGGGCCATCGCTGACCTAAAGAGAGCGTCAGCCAACCTAGGTGGGGAAGGCAAGGGTTGGACCACATGTACCTTGAGAGAGGGGATGTTGAGACGGTCAATATTTTGAGTCTCCCAAGAGTTCTTTCCTGCAAGCAATGATATCTTCTCACTCGTTGTCAGTTGTGACAAGAGCTCAAGAAGCTCAGCATCCGTAGGTGCTTGTGTCATGATGTCGGTGCAGGAAGATGGATAATGATAACAGGTGCAAACTCGCCCAGCAGAGACAGTAGAAAGGGAATTGTTGACCAGCGTCAGATCTACTCATTGGAACAAGAAGAATTGATGCGAGAATTGTCTTGTCTTCTATATCTTGCCATGTTCCAACATGCTCGTCCATGATGGGAGAATCCTCGGAGTTACCCTGGCCTCTACTTCAGGACCCGACCCCGACGCTAGCCCCCGGACTCCATATTCAGCTCCTCCCCACCAGCCACGTGAGCATTAGGATTCTCCTGAGGTTTCTCCGCTAGCGTCAAGTGCAGGCCTCTCATCCATGAGAGCACCCTTGGCACTTGCATTGTGCCATTGATCAAGGTTTGCAGGGATACCAGAAGATGATTAGTGACCCCGTGGGGAAGAAAACCATGTGGCGGACCGCAATCCGGAGTTGGTTCTGAAGGCCGGTGTTTAAAATATATAAATCTGGTCGTCTTCAGACTCGATGAATATCAACAGCCGATCTTTTCCATTTAGACCAACTGGCATCCAACAGTTCAGCTATTAATATCCAACTTGCATCCTCCAACATGTCGGACGACAAGGAAGCATACCCTGCGCATGTTCAAAATGCGACAGAAGACGACCTTCCCGCTGTCCTTGAGACATCATCACCGGCCGCTCGTTTTGAGCACCGCCAGCACAGCTTGACAAAGATCCAGGCCATCAAAGAGAACAAATGGTCGTTGGTTTGGTGTAAGTCGGCGTACCGTTGCTGTGGCATGTGGATGTCGCCAGTGTCTAACATTGACATGAACAGGCATGTACATGTTCTTCCTTTGCATCACATGGGGCTATGACGGCTTGGCCGGTGCCATTGTCATCTCTATTGCCCAGTTTCGGAGGGATTACGGAACGCCATACAACGGAGATTGGGTCATTGATGCCAACTGGCAACTTGGATTCCAAGCAGCTACATCATTCGGTACGCTCTACAATATTTTGCCTGGTCTATTCCCATCTCTGGTCTTCAGAGGCTGATCCTTCTAACTCTAGGCTTGATCTTTGGCGCCTTTGCCTCGGGTCTCGCCATCAATCGCTATGGTCGTCAACCTGTGATCCTGGTAGCATTTCTCTTGTCTATTGCCGGTGCATTTCTACAGTACTTTGCCAAGGACCTTGCCATGTTCTTTGGTGGGAAAATTCTGACTGGTATCGTATGTGCTACACTCAATTTCCATCGTTTCGGATGTGTTCTCGCTAACTAGTGGAATCCTCCAGCCGATGGGTGCCTTCACAACCGCTGCGCCTCCTTATGCCTCCGAAATGGCTCCTCTCGTCATTCGCGGTTCCGTCTCTGCCGGAATGAACTTCTCCATCGTCCTCGGACAGTTGCTCGGCTATGCCGTTATGCGCGAATCGACCAGCACCTACACCGACGACCGAACTTACAAGGTCATGTTCGCGACGCAATGGGGCTTTGCAGGCGTCGCCCTCATTTTCCTGCCCTTCTTTCCCGAGTCCCCATACTGGCTGGTTGCCCATGGACGCGAGGACAAGGCGCGACATAATCTGGCCAAGCTGCACGACTCCTCGTACGACTTGGATGGGCACTTGGCCGAGATCCACGACTCCCTAGGACGACTGAACCAGGACAACGAAGCCCAGGGCTCTTTTGCCGAATGCTTCAACAGAGACAACTGGAAGCGAACTCTAGTAGCGGCTGGCATGTTCTTCATCCAGAATGCCTCAGGCCCTGCGTGGGTTGTTGGTTACATGAGCTGTAAGTCGATCCCTCTGCGCAGAACGAACAAGTTATGCTGATCCACCATCCCAAAGATTACTTTCAGTTGGCAGGTATGGCTGCGGATGTGTCTTTCGATACCACGGTTGGCCTCGCTGGCGTGATGGTTGTCGGCAATATTGTTGGTTGGTTCTTTGTCGACTATTTCGGACGTCGAGGAACAGCACTCTACGGCTCCATCATCCTGACGGTGACGCTGTTCCTTATCGCAATCCTGTCTCTGATCAAGGCCTCGGGTGCAATCTGGGCCCAGGTGGTATTCATGGCCGTCTGGTCGTTCTGTAAGTCTGACCCGAGAGGCGACAGGTTGGGGATGCTGACTGAACCGTGTGTTGCAGGCTACCAGGCAACTCTCGGTGCCGTTGCTTGGCCCATCACGGCTGAGGCGGCCACAACCAGGCTCCGTGCTCCCACGCAAGCCATCGCCACCATGATGAATGGCTTGAGCGGTTGCATCTGGTCCTTCAGTCTACCTTACGCCATCAACCCGGACGAGGGCAATCTCGGAGGTAAGATTGCCTTCATCTTTGGTGGAACGCTTGCAGCGTGTTGCGTCTTCATCTTCTTCATGGTTCCCGAGACCAAGAACCGAACCTACATTGAAATCGATGAGCTCTGGAGCCGGAACATCCCTGCAAGGAAGTTCAAGACGACCAGCCTAATTACGGTGACCAATGACAAGGCGGAAGAAGCCGGGAATACCGAGGTTGAGCACGTTCACTAATCAAACGCGGGGACAATACATAAATTCTCTACACCAAGCTGCAGGGTGCAAGTTTGACACATAATTGGGGCGCTGATTCGATGTTGTCTCAATGACAGATGCCTTAGATAGTCATCTTACTCTCTGCTTTGTATCGTGTCCATGTCAACCATGAGAATAGAAACTCTGGTCTCCCTGAATACCCGTTTAATTACCAAACCCCAACTATTTCGCAGTCGTCTCACACCTGAGCCGAAGACGGAGCGGGGCCACCAAATGGCGCTTTTTTAGTCCTCGGCTACAGGGCTTGGCAGTTGGAGGAACTGATGACCTGCTAACTGGGTTCACTCCGCTCTTTGTCTCCTCTTCTCTCACGCCATCTTCTACCATTGACCAGTTCCCTACAGAGAGTATAGATCAGTCTATCATGCCCAGAAAGGAGGCGATAGAACGTCGAGCAGCGGGCAAGACCCGCAAGATTGCACGACGGGCCTGTGATGTGTGCCGCAGTCGGCGAATACAGGTAAGCAGGTCACGCACTAACTTCGTCCCCTCTCAGGGGCTCTTAGAGACCTTGGGCATGGTCCTTCCTTGTCTTACATGCTGACCTTCATCCTTCATCTCGTACAGTGCTTGTTCCCTGCCAATTCTTCAGCTGCTTGTCTTCGATGCCTTCGACACGATGTGCCCTGTACCTTTTTGACAAGCCGTAAGCCTCGAGGACCTCCGAGCCGGTATGTCCATCCAATCGCCCTGTCCGAGTTGAATTGATTGACTCATTGACCCTACCTAGGCATATTGCAGAAGCAAAACAGCGCGCCGCTCTCTCTTTGTCACCATTGTCGCATCCTGACCAACAACCGTTGCCACTACCACTACCACTACCAATTGGACCGATTGGTATAGCTCATTTTCTCCCTGAGCCCGTATTTCTTACTGTCATCGATGACTTTCTTTCCCGGGTCTACCCTCTCGTCCCTTTCATACACCTACCACGGTTCAAGGCTCAGCTCGCAAGTCGCGACTTGGAAACTGACCCGGCCTTTTTTCGCCTCTGTGTGGCTCTTTGTGCCATCACCGTTGCCTCACTGCCTCGAAACCTCTCTAGTTATGGCATTGTGGGCTATCACAATGCGGCGCAGGTCGTCGAGAGGGCCTCTCATCTCATCACCTGTAGTTACATGGCAACACTGCCGTCATGGCAAGATAAGCCTTCCTTTGAAAGGCTTAGGGTCACAATTCTAACAGCGGTCGCCTTTCTCTACGCCGGAAGAAACCACGCAGGCTATGTATGGCTCAATGAAGCGGTCCCGTGCTGCCGCGACCTGGAGCTATACAAGCGTGATGCATACAGAGGGTTGGACATTGTCGACATTGAGCTGCGCAAGCGTGTCTTCTGGCTGCTCTTTATTGCTCAGGTGTAAGTTCGCTCCGTGAAACCGTATCTGCTACATTCTGACTGAAAAGAACCAGGCATAGCCGAGTCAACGACTTGATTCCCCCATATGGTCTTCATTTTTGTCCACGGCAGACAGATTGGGAGTTTCTGCTGCCCAAAGAGCTTAGCGATGAGCAGCTCTGCGGCGAGAGTGCTCACTCTGCTGGGGGCACACCTCTGATCTCTGGGTATGTCGCACTTGTGAAGCTCTACCTTTCTGTCTTGGATCACTTGGATGAGTTCTTCCCAAGCACCTCAGCACCTCATATTCTCTCACATGGTGGGGTCGCCGCTCGCGTTTTACCCAGGGTTGAATCATACTCGAATCAAATAGAGATCCTATCAGCGTTTCCAATGCTTGATTCGCTTCTCCAAGTCATTCAGAGGCTCAACACTGTCGTGGATCAACTCCCTGAGCCCCTCAGCCTACCACTAGGTGGTGGAGAAGCACGACACTCAGATGACCACCCAACAGCGGTCTTCCAACAAAATCATCCATTCCATTCCATGTCGGCAAATCTCTACATGACTGCAATCTATCTGCAGTCCGTGATGCTAGAAGTCTGCTTGGATAGATGGCAAAATCGATCTCGGGAACTGGCAAGAGAGGGTGAGGGTTATTATGTACCAATTGATGAAGCAGTCAGCGCACATCTATGGTCCATCAAGGCATCAATAGGAGAAATGTTGGTAGGTGTCCTGACATGCCTCTCTGGTGCTGATTTGGAGTCAAATGGCCAATCTATGGTAAGAGTTTCTCTACACACTTGAATCATTTTTAGAGTGTAAGCTGATATTACGATAGATTGTTAAGCTACGACAGGTGGCATCGACGTTCCTGTACCCTGATGGCAACCCTAAAGACCCCAACTTTAACTTTATCAACAGCTTCGTCGGTCGCCAATGTCTCGACAAAGCACTTAGTGTCTTGATTGAGATAGATTATTTAGTGGTCAAGAACTGACTCATGCTTTCGTTAGCCATTTATACTGAAACGGATGTTTCTTGTAGCTTGGTGGCTATATACTGACTATATGCGCTTGCCATCTCCAAGATCAGCAACCCAGTCGCCAGGAGGGACACTACCTAGCACATGAAAGCAGTCGCGGTTTTTTAAAACTGCCCAGGCCCATTCAAACTCAAGGTGACGTTAGGTTAGTCCCTTATTTGCGAGAAAGGCTGCACACACGGTCTACCGAGGCACTGTCATAATTCACAACCTCCCCCATGTCGCGCAATCTGAAGGGACTTGGATGTTTTCCAGATTCATCCTATGTTACAATCTATTTCAACGTCATTTAGTTGTTCCTCCCCGAGCTGTGAGCAGACTGAATCCACAATGCCCTTCAAAGATGAGAACCTTCCCTTTCTTTGATCAACTTCTCGTAACTTTCAGCCGTCCTCTCGCGAATCTTCTTCCCCCACATGAGCAAGGGGATGTGAAGAAAGCCCGTTACCATAGCCAAAACACCCATTACAATACACATGTTCTGTAAGCCTTGGGCATCCAGCCACGGGACCGTGGCGAAGGAGATAGCGATGCTGAAGCAGTTCCGAATGAAAGCTACTCCAATGAAAGCCTCGCCAGTTACCTAAAGCGAATCAGCACCGACGCATGGCATTAGGAGATAAGGGACACTCACAGCTTCGTAGCTATCGATTAAGACGCAAAGAGCGACGTCACCGAGACCACCAATCCCGAAACCAAATATGGCACTTCCGACACTAGGAAAGATCCAATGCATGCCCTGTGTCATCAGCACTGGTACAAGAGAGAAGAAATCGAGGGGGTATGATGTACCTTGGTCGCTGTCACCCCAAACATGATGAATCCACCACCCAGACAGAGAGCAGGGAGGTGATTAAGCTGAAGGCGCATCTCAGGCTCATAATAGCCATAGTTTCTTCGCGCAAACCAAATCACAGTCCGATCAGAAAGCGCAGCATATATCGACCCCAGGATACAACCGACAAAGATGCCCAGGTTCATGTTGCCAACGCCAACGGTACCAAAGTTATAGGGCGGTTGCGTAAACACAATCGAGATGAGCGAAGCTTGGGCTGTGATCCAACCAACGGTGAAAGCGTACGTGAGGGCCGTGTACATGACTGCTGGGAATCGGTACATGATGACAACCGATTGCCACGCAATGCTCAACAGGCTCTGATCCGTTTTCGTGACGAGGCGCATTCGCTGTCGCCAAGTGAGCAGGGGGATGCTGGGGTCGATACGATGAGTCCCAGCGTCTGAGACTTGAGGCATGATGGGCGAGCCTTGGCCTGCCTCATGGTTCTTGCATGCTGACCCCTTGTCTTTGTTGCTGCTTGAAGTTGGTTTGACTTTTGCCGTCTCTGGGCGTCTAGCCTCGATGCAAGGGATATACTTGGTTTCCTCGAAAAACAAGCAGAAGTAGATGAACAGTACGGCCTCGAATGCAAAGAGGACCCAGTAGCATAGCCTCCAGTTGCCGTCGGCCGACATGTATCCGGCGATGATTTGGCTTAGAAAACTCTGAGTCCACTTAGTTAGCTCAGGTCCCATTGCTAAATGAACAGTGAGTACGAACTCCTATCATCACCATGACCATGTAAAGACCATTGGCGGTTGCACGCTGGTGCACAAAGTACATATCCGCAACCTGACTGTTGTTAGTCAAAGAAATAGACAAGTCGCGCCATCTTATTACCGTCATTTCGACAATTGTCTCATTGGTAGCGTTGGCAAGACCAAACAACAGCTGTGAGATGAACAACTCAGGAAGGCTGCTCAAGCAGGCCGACCAGACTGCCATGGCGAGAATGATGGCGGTGGAGAGAATGTACATGGACCGTCGGCCGTACTTGACCGCTGGCGGGATAAACAGGATGCAGCCCACGGCCGTTCCGACGTAGTTGACGGCCGAGGCAGCGTTTAGTTGGCCATAGGTCCACCCGAACTCAGGGATCCAGAGAACCCAGAAGAGGATGGGGAGGGACGTCCTCGAAGATGCTCAGTCAACATCGCCCAAGGATGAAACAAGCCACTTACTGTGTAAAGATTATTGCTGTGATGGCGAGGGCAGGGACAAAGTTGGCCAGTTTACGACCGCGACTCCAGTTCTAGGGGTAGAGGTCAACGTATGATAGCACGTGTCGTAAATGAGAGCAGTACCAATGGATCGTTGGGATCGGAGGACGGGGTCGGCTGCAGTACCAGCTCTGAGGTCTCGAAACGGCCATCTTCTGTTCCGAGATATCAGTTGAAAACTCAATACTTGGAGGCTCATGAGACTAACCTCGGATCACACGAACGGTGCCCGGAGGCGTGGTAAACTCTGGAGGTGGAGGTTGAACGGGCCGAGTCATCTTGAAGATGCAGCAAGGTCGAGCGGTGTAGGTGATGGTGGTTCTCTTAAAAGAGACACGAGTTGGAGAGTGCTCATGGCAGTTTGAGTGATCAAAGCTCTCGGACTCTTATGTATGTGGCTATCACAATGCTTGAGTCTTGATATCTCTGGAAAGGATGGCCGATAAGTGGCCAGCAAGGGGTTCATCAGGACGGCTCCGCCTACTTGATGAGGTTAGCGTTATCGCAACACACTTGAGCCTCCCGGTCATTTGAAGTGCCAAAACGCGGGGAAAGCGGGGGGAGGATGGGTTCGGCAATCAGTGGAAACGGAACGGAGCCGAGGGTGAAGTTGTATTCAAAGGAGGTGTGCGGGACATGAATTTAGATCACTTGGCACAAATATTGCGTCCCGAAGGCATCCAATTAAGGTCTAGCAAGCTTTTGAGAGGCAACATGAAGCCGCTCTGCCTGCCCACGCAGACATCATCATCCATAGTGCCCACCGAAAGGAGAATGACTGAAGCACCTTCAAAGTGCCATTGACCACAAGGCTGTCAATTCAATTATGCGGCCCATTTGGCATTACCTGGGGTCTCTCGTTTCACAGGAGTCAAGTATTCAACCTTGATTTATGTATCGACCATATCTTCAAATCTCTAGACTCAAACTCCACACCTGATCCAGTTCTGGAAAGACCCCTACCCTGCATGAGTGCGTGACGCCCATCCCGAATTCTGGTTAGTCAGACCTAACAAATACAGCATATTGTCCTATTTTGTAGTGCATCTTCTTAGCTTAGTCAATAATACTGGTGTTCGCGACGGTGAAGTCTTCTACTCTGGTGTTCGAACGGTATCTGAGAGGGCTGGTCATACTCCAGTCCATGCCGGTCTGCACCTCGGATATTCTCGAAAATCGCACCCGGTCGGTCGTGCGTTGCATTGGCCACCAGATGATAAGCAATCTCCAAGCATGGTTCTCTCATTACAGGCATATCTAAGTAAGTCTCGTTGCCCGGGACAGGGTGCGCCGGGGATCAATTGGCCATTCACAACTAGATTTTGAACCACTCTTGGAGGCCCTGGTCCTCGATTGCCACCCACTGACAACACCCGCACAAGGCGCGAATCCCTGTCCGTCGGCGATAGCGTCCTCTTAGCATTCACCTTTCCTCTTACGGAAGCTGGTGCCGCGCTGATCAGGGGATGAAAGCGCCGCGGACCGGCCCCATTTTTCTTTTCATCATGGGGGCCGTGAATGGGTCCGTCGTATACAGTCCGTTCTTACCATGACTCGGATTTCACAGGTTCCGCATCGATAAGCCATATTTAACTCAGCAGAGGAAGAGTGTACTCTGCAATAGGTATTTCTTTTATAGTGCATCTTGGACCATCAGTAGCAGTCTCCGTCTTCAGCATGGCAACAGCAGTTCGACCCACGATTCACATGCGGCCGTTGGGCCTTGGTATGTCACGACACATGTGCAGTTTTTCTGATCTCAAGCTCTCCTTACTAACGTGGCCTACAGACTCGACATCCGTTTCAGCTGCGGCGCAAACACTCAGCCTTTCTTTCGCCACCGACCCTCTGATTACTTGGCTCTATCGTTGCCCAACCGACCCTGGCTGGGGGAGTCTTGAGCCTCCCCTACAGCGATGGCAGGAAGCCCGAGTTCGAGAATACACTGTCCGTGGGATTGGCATGGAAGCGGTTACCGAGGGGAAAGCACCCTCTAGTGTTGGGGTTTGCTTTTTATTCCCCCCTCTGCCACAACGCCGGTGGTTAAATCCGTTATGGTGGCCGGCCTATTTGAGGGTCTTATGGGATCAATATTGGATCAAACCGAGAGAACCATTTACAGACGAAAAGGTGAGATGACCAATCCAAGGCAATTGGAAGAGACTGACATTCTCTTCTTTCTCTCTCAGCGAATCGGCATCATGATGGATGGCCACTATGCATCTGCAAAGACGATTAAGGGTAGATATCCCCCAAACTCGCTCTACTACCTAGAGATCGCTGCGGTCAAACCAGACACTCAAGGAATGGGTGTCGGTGGTGCTATTATGAGTTGGGTTGTGGATCGGCTGGGAAAGTCCCCCTGTTTCTTGGAATGCACCAACGAGAAAAACATTCCCTTTTATGAGAAGTATGGATTTAAACTGTTGGAGGAGAAGACACTGTCCCATGGGGCAAATCAGTCCTCCACGACTCTGTATTACATGGTGAGAGACAAGGCAAGCCTTGGACTGTAAATAAGTAGACATTATCTTTTCCTCATTGAATCATAAATATGTCAACCTAAACTGTCTCAGGCTCTATCTGCTATTGTGACGGGTCAAAGACTGGCGCCTGAACCAGTCCGACAAACCTACCGACGGTCGTGCCGAGGTCATCCCCGATAAGAGGGGGTGCCCCGTTAGTTACTTATAAATCGAACTTCCGCATCAGGGATGGGCATCGACGGATCCCCGCTTTGTCTCAATTGGCATCATCACTAACCAAAGGAGTCATTCCATTTAAGAGGCAACCTCCTTGATCAACAAGGCATCAATGATTCGACGATCGCGGCATGGGTAAGCGCACCATCTCAAGCCTTTCGAAATACCTCGCTCATCATTCATTCGTCCCCCACAGCTGCTGGACTTGTAAGAGAAGACATAAGAAATGTGACGAGGTGCGACCAGTGTGCAATAGGTGCGCCCAGGCTGGGATAGCCTGCGAAGGGTACCAGACGAGACTGACATGGGGCCCTTCGAACCCTGACCCTGCACCACCAATGGCAGGGGTTGTGTTGAATCCTATCCGTAAACCACGCCTTCAGAAGAAGGCTAGACAGCGCGAAGAAGCAGAGGCCATTGCCGAGGCACCGCCTGACTCTGACTTGGAGATAGCCGACCCGGGCAGTGTTTCATCCCCTGATCAGTTGGATCTCTTGTTCCTCCAGTACCAACTCGATGATCCCTGCAGCAACGGAGCCCTACCGGATAATGAAGTGTCTCAAAGACTGATGGACGATTGTGAGTTTCTCTATCATTTCGCCCTGATATTGCTAACCCTGCTTGCTAGTCAGTTCTAAAGGCTGGAAAACCCTCAGCGGGCGAGGTGGGCAGCACAGCTTCGTTCACTCCGACATCATACCTCTTTGCGATAGTAACATTTCTCTTCGCCATGTGTGTCTAGCTTATCAGGCGAGCCTGGATCCAGGCATGATACATGCGACCCCGATTTACATGCAATCGGCCCTTTCACATTATTTCAACGACCTCAATACTCCCGAGAAGCTGGATCTGGATGAAACATTGGCTACAGGAGTCCTGCTTTGCAGTGTTAGCGTGAGTTTTGGAGTAGCTCATAGACAAAAAATGTGGCTAATGGAAGTAGATAAACTCTCTGTACATCTGGACACCTCTGTTGGAAGGATTACACGGAGTTCTTCAACATAGAGACCTCCTACACAAAACTCAACGACCTCCCCTCACAAATCACCTCATCGAGGTGATTGGTCTCCTTGACATTCCATGTTTTACATTAAACAGAATCACTGTGTCCCTCAACCTGTGGAAGTTACACGTGGGCCCCAGCAAGCAATCCGGCGTTGAACAGACATCTGGCCTACCGTACACACTCATGACCCTGTTCGCTGACCTGGGGTCTCCCGAGGCAGAGGACAGGCTGCTAATGTGGCCAGGTGAATTGGGCGATGAACTTATCCAGATGCACCTATGGGAAGCTTTCCGGAACGCTGGGATACTTCACAACCGAGCGCTTATCGGGGAAGCCCAGGACCCAAGTTCCTCACCAACGAGCAAGCCCAGAACTGAGGTGTTGCGGATGAAGGTGTTTGCATCGATTCAGGCCATATTTGACTCAGGGGCATTTACTTGCCGGCGGCCTCTTGCTAGAGCCGCCCTGTATCCCCTGTTCATCGCCGGTCTCTTGGCGGACAATGCCTGGGAGCGGAGGCTTTCCCGAACAGCATTCCAACACCTCTGTGAGAATGGACAAGAGAGGCCAGTTACAGAAACCCTGAATATTGTGACACAGGTATGGGGAAAGGGCAGTGGAGGGGATGAACAGTCAAAATTGAAGCTGGCCACAGAGATTGCGGCGGAGATGAATGTTGAAATACACTTGTACTAGTTGACGATAAAACCTGAAGTAACCTAGTCTAAGCTGGAATGGCCTCCTGTCTTCCAGTCTCGCCCTTCAGGGTAGTAAAAGCCTCCATCTCTCTTGGCTTGCACTCAGCTCCATCATGATTCCGTGGGAACGTACCCATCTTGTCCCTCTCTCCCGCAATCCAATCAACCGCCAGAGTAAATTCCTGATAGACACCCATGTCCATGATCTTCTGCATGCGTGAGTACTTGCGTACCTTGTCATCTTTGGTCTCAGTGACTGTCTTGCAAGTCTCATCCGGTCCGTACCGCATCCACCGTGCACCTTCACTCATGCGAGCCCACGGGTCTTTACCGTGAGCAAAGTCGATAAAATGATCGGCCATATTCCTTGCGAGTTTCCGTTGGCCTTCGGTCAGATGCTCATCGAAGTTCAGGAACAAGTATAAGAGATCCAAGGCATGGTATGCCTGTCCCTTGAACATGCCCTCGTGTGTGCACACTTGGTCAAAATGATAACCAAATGTCTGCGGAATTTTCGAACGATGAGCCGCGACCCAGTTGTGTGACTTGAATATCGCGTCAGCAGACATGTCCTCCATGCGCTTCGCGAGCTCTTCTTGCTCAAGTCCGGGTGTAACGCCATATAACGCAAGTATAGTATCAGTTGCTTCTGTGCTAAGCCAGCCCATCATTTGACTTCTGATGGAGCCAAAGTCTTCATCACAGAAGGCCTCAGTAAAGAGCATGCCTTCATCAGCAGTGTCTCCAACCATGTATGATTTGAGCCATGCAGGTGGTGAAGCGATGGTGTTGAAGGACGGTTTGGCCGCGTGGAAAACACCGTCATCACATGGGTTTCCGGTAGCATTCAAGTGTCCCTCTACCGGTATCGTCGCCTTGGCTACTACATGCTCAGGAACGCTTCGAAGTTGTTCAAGTGAAGAAGGAGAGTCTGGATCAATTCCCAAGTACTCAAGTAGCGCCCGGTAATGTTTCTCGTGGTGACCCAATGGCCAAGTGGGGATGGTGTTCAGATGGCCTGACATGGCAATGGCTCGGTGGAATGGAGCTGGATCTCGGGCGACAATGTGATGAGAAACACTTATGCCTCCAGCAGACTCTCCGTAAATAGTAACGTTGTCTGGATCGCCACCGAACGAGGCGATATAGCGGTTCACCCAGTGGAGCAAAACTTGTTGATCGTAGAGGCCGAAATTGCCGAAACCTTGGTATCCATCACGCTCTAGATCAGTTTTGATGGCGGATGAAGCGAGGAACCCTCCAAGGCCGACGCGGTAGTTGAAGTTGACGGAGACGACGGGAGTGTTGCGAGCAACGGCGTGGGTCACAAAGTTGACGCTGTCGAAAACACCCTTGTTGGCACCTCCAAAGAGCAAAGAGCCCCCGTGGATGTATACCATGACAGGGAGTTTCGTGCCAGGGTCCATGGACGGGGTGGTGATGTTCATAACAAGACAATTGAGTTCGTCCTCGGGCGGCTCCTCAAAATGAGGTGCGATATCAACTGGTACAAGAGGGTCGCTTCCGTTGTACTCTGGAGGATTGGGTGCGTTACACCTGGGCAAGAGTCAGTGTTTGTTTTCGTATGAGACTATGGGATAGCAATACCCGAGCTTTGTTCCGTCATGAAAGTCATTTGGCCACGAGTCCTTGAGTTGGGAGCGTGTCCAACGTTTGGGTAGGGAAGCGTAAGGAATGCCACAGAACTGATGCACACCCTGGGTGAAATTGAGCCCTTCGACCACTCCAAGGCCATCGACAGGCAATCGAGTCTTGCCGGTAGGTGTTCTGCTGGCCGGCATATCTGAGATTGAGGAGAGACTTGGATATAAGAAAGAGCTCGGGATGTATCGGTGCAGTGAATGAGTTGGGCTGAAGACTTGAAGGGCTTGCACATGTGTATTTATCCATCTCATGAAGTGTCTGGCCATCTCGAGCCCCGATAGGCTGCCATGGCCCACCTGGACCAAGATGCTGACTAGTCCAGAACTGGCATGCAGAAGAGCGCGCAACTAACTAATTCAACCCCGCGTGCTGGATAACCACATCGAGTGGGGAATTGATAACGCCCCTAGTGATTCTCTCCTGGCACCCGAGAGGTATTGGGGCCGTAGGTGACCGTGAAACCGGGAGTTATCATTCTACGTAGTACGGGAGAGGCCGATGTGGTGCATACATGCCGAGCCGAACTGCCAGATGCGGTCCCTCTCGGTGGCCGAGGATACCGGAGTGCCGATCAAGGGTCAACTGGATTAATCAAGTCATCATCTTGGATATGGAACAACATGGTATTGTTTGTCACGAAAGAGGGGCAAGGTTCATTCATTCTTCTGCCCTGGCCGGCCTTGGCCGTGCTCTCTAGGAAGTTGTTGGTCAAAAGCCGCAAGAGGCGTGGGGGGGACTGCAGAGCATCCCAAGCACCGGCAATAACACGGCAAGTCAATAAGCTTTACAACCGCGCCGTGGCTGACGGTTGGAAGAACAGCACAATAACAGATCGGGGATTACAATACAGCGGGGACTTTACGGACTTGAAGTTCTTCAATAGTCCGGATTCAAACAAGGCAATGCTTTCAATTCCACGCGTCTACATTTTACAGTACCTACTAGAGATGGCTCGAGGGAGGGGCACCACCCAACATGATGTGATCCATCAACGTCTCGGCAGCCTTCTCAGGGGTCCAAGACTCAACCCTTCGGTCACTTAGTAGATACGCCCTGGGAAATCCACGTGCTGTTTCTCCAAGAACCATTCTAGCGATTGCTTCTCCGCTAAGCCAGCACTTGTCCATGCCATGGCCGTTGAAACCTGCAGCCAACCACTCCCCATTTCCCATCCGACCTGACAGACTTGGTGGAAGCTTACCGACAAGGGGCATGCCGTCTGTGGTAAACCCCATGATTCCAGACCATACCTCTAATGGATGGGGAGAGGTGTCTTTCCAGATACGTGGAACGACCGAACAAAGGGTTTCGCGTGCATCGTCGGCAGCCATCGAGTCGTCGCTTGAAATCAAGGTGGCTAGTTTCTGTGACTCTCCACCGAGAAACATGACGCCTGATTTCGCGTTTTGCTGGGCATAGAATAAACCAAGATGAATATGCCCCGTCTCTGCGCCGTAAGAGCCTTTTGAGACATGTGCCCAGGATACCTTCCCCCCACGGTTGGGAAATGAAGGTCCCATACTATGAGTAGACATCGTGCCTCTCATAGGGTAAAGCTTCCCAGCGAGGTTGGGAATCAGGTTGGCGGAGTATCCGTTCGTACAGTGAATGATTTTCTTAGCCACAAGGGATCCCCGTGGAGTGTGAAGAGTGTAGGGGTATGTCTGGGACGCACGATCGTGGTAATTGATCGACTGAACCGGAGTATATGTCTCGAGATGAAAGCGATCAGGGAAATCTCTCTTCAATGATGCAAGAATTGTAGTCAGCAGCCTATAAGGCCACAAAGCTGCGACTCCATGTTGCTCGATGACGCCAACAACTTGCCCATAGCCAAAAGTCTAATGACGAAGGAGTCAGCAACGAAAAAAACCCCACGGCATATGCCTCGTTGCGTACCTTGGTGGCGTCTTCCTGTTTAGATACCTTGTACTTAAGGTCGCCGTTGGGGTAAGCCTTGATAAGCTGGCGAACAGCTTCAACAGCCTTGTCAAACGATTCTCGGTCTTCAAAAGCCGTGCTTGTCGTCACGTTGCGAAACTCGGTAGCCTGACGATCCTCAAGGTCGAGTTGGTCCACAAGCTCCCTCAGACGCCGAATGTTTGCCTCGCTGAAGCGTACAGTCTCCACGGCGAGTTCAAGGCCGACCGCCTTGACAAGAGCTGGAAATAGAGAATCGCTATCTGAGACGAGGTGGCCACCGTTTCGGCCTGTCGCGCCGCTAACGGACCCGCGTGCTTCTAACATGGTCACCTGAAGACCTGAAGCTTTTGGGTGGTTCAAGAGGCAATGTGCCACCGCAATCCCGGTGATTCCAGACCCAATAATGACGATTTCAGATTCTCGAGGTAAGGTCTCGGATTGTGCGTTGGAGATTGTTGGATGCGGCGGTTGCTGCCATGTTGGGACGGTCGGATTTGCACTTGGCAGGCCTGGGCGACAAGTGATGAGCTTGACGGCGTCGTGTATGAAGCCTTTGTTGTTAGCTTGGGGATTGACTCAAGAAAAGGATGAGTCTTCGAGGATAGCATTTACCTGCTTGTGACATGATGGGCGTTCTCGACGAGATGGTCTTGGTGAAGCGTTGCTCAAGAAACGACGACAATAATTCGTCCTACATATTTAACTCACTCTTCAGCACAAGATATGAATGAACTCAGGGAAAGCAATAAGTCGCCTGGAGGGCGCGGCTGTAGATGCCTAGATAGGCATAGCTTGAGTTGACAGGTCCGACTGTGGAGATGATTGTCAGTGGGGCCGGGGCCGGAGATGGCCGGGCGAGAGGAACTTCAAGCTGTGCGTTGCACGGAGTGGGTAAGCTTGAATCTCGAGGCGTTCTCCTGTAGGCGTATAGAAGAAAGGAGCTTCACCGAGAAGCTGCCAATAAGGTCTCAACTTGTCCTGCCACCGTTGAAGCGGACGAGGAAATTACCGAGGTCGGGGAGGACTGGCGGCCTGCATGATACGTAACACGTTGATAGTGTTGGCGAATGATGGCTTGGACTTGGATTGGAGTTCGAACCCCTGCAAAGTTGGTCGATACGGACCAGTGTTTGAGGATGGCACATTGGTCTGTTTCGGTCGCCAGTGTCAAATCGCCGGCTTAGAAGGCCGCTTCCGGTACAGCTTTGACCTCGAGTATTGATCAATGTGTTCCGGCAAATCTAGCTGTTATGTCGACAGCATATACAAGATGGCGAGTATAATCTTGCAGTCCATATCGGTGTGGATGGATTCCCATGTCTCCATTGCTCGGGCGGCGAGTCAGTGGGGATATCCTGACTTGAACCGAGATAGGATGGGTCGAGATTCAAGCGAACCTATGTATGGTGTACTAGACACAAGTCAGCCTGTTTGCCTACTCAATTCACTCAAT
Source organism: Fusarium keratoplasticum (assembly GCF_025433545.1). NCBI lineage: Eukaryota > Fungi > Ascomycota > Sordariomycetes > Hypocreales > Nectriaceae > Fusarium > Fusarium keratoplasticum. Next base: position 459,329 of record NC_070541.1, on the reverse strand, counting down.
AACTTACTACCATCGACAACATTTGTCAACCTATTGTTGACTACCCAACAACAGTGCCACCCCACCAACCATCCAGCTTCAGACGCACCAAGCTAGCCAGATGAGTTGAACCGTCAGCTTCTACAACCCCATCGTCCATGTCCCGAAGTATCCTGTCAATGCAACTCCCAGCCGCACTGAGCTGCAAGATGTGACAAATTGCGCGATGAACGGCAAGAAGTCGAGGGTGCGGGGGGTCAATAGTCCGTTCTGGGGTCAGGTGAAGCTGACGGGTCATAGGGAACATGGTCTTTCTCAACCCCCGGCTTTGGGTGGAGTCAATACGGTAGGTGTGAGGCTGGTGCGTGGGCTCGGGCATGTCTTCGAAAAAGATCTTGAAATTTCCAAACTGTCGATGGAGGCCGATCCGTAGAGTGAGAGCATTTAAAGGGCGATCGATGTCTGGGCCGCCGATCAGATGGATGATGCCGTTGTCAAACATGTCGAGTATGTCCAGAGCTATGGCTTTGGACTTGCTCTGTTTCATGTTAGCTTGAGCTCTCGAGTTCCAAGTTGACTTATTAGCTCCGGGTTTGCTGTCAAAGTGTTCAATGAGTGAGGGAGTATATGCGCAACCTCAAGCTCGGCAAATGAATCAGGGTTTTGGTCTATTAGGGTTTCCTTTGTCATCTAAGGCTAAATCGTCTCCGCTGTTCTCGAAATGTCTGTTGGCTTCATCGAGGCCAAAGTTGCGAGAAATTACGCAACGATGCCGATCGCGAATGAGATAATCCCGCCTCAGTGAGGCCACTCGTTCCCTAGACTCTAGCGTAGAATATCTGCTTGGGGCTTGAGAGGATCCCGCTGGTGAGGGTTGTGGCGTCTTGGTAGCAGAAGCCTTGACTAGAATAGAATGAGCATAATCTCTTGGGACGCTCTGGGGATTACCAAGGTGGAAGAAAGAAGTTGTCCAGTAAAAAGTCTGCAAATGAGTTTACGCCCGAGCGTATCTCATCCACTCTTGTTTCATCGTCGAAAGTAATGTAGTTATCTATTGTGATATTGACGAATCTGAAAAACTCTTGCAAGAAAGGGCGACGAGGATCATCGGAAAGTGAATGCTCGTATGTCACCCCCGGCAAATGCTGCTTGACAGGGACGTGGAACTGACTCAGGTGCTCTTTTGGTTCGATGACTGAGTGCACGAGAATAACTGGCGTGTTATATGTTCCCGCAGAAACGATAATTTCCTTGGAAGCGCTGGTCTTTTGTGTCTTGTTCGTTCGCGGGTCATTTACTTCGACAACGACTGCCTGCCATTCACCTGCAACCATGTCGATCAAAACTCGGATGCAGTGGCAGTGAAAGCTGATGGTCAGGTTGTCGGGTTTCTGGGTCCCTTGAACGTAATAGCCCCTATGGGCCCAGCCTCACTGGTCAGTTATAGGAACTGAAGAGATTGAAACGACCAATGGCGAAACGCACCCGTGCTCCCAGAGTCATTTGTGCCATGCACCTCGGGAACATATGGTTCGTTCCCAAGCTGGTGAAAGGTTTCGACCTGCTTTCGTAAGCACGTTGCATTGCCCAACAGATGATACTGTCATGCTACATCACCCAACTGTCGGAACTTCCATTGTGGAAGAAGGGAATCATCGACTCCCATTCCCACCCAAGATTCCCGGTGGCAGCTTCATCATTCCCTAGAGGTGAAGGGGTGGTTAAGTCGGAGATCTGGCTTACCCACCCCTCCACACAGAATCTCCTGTCAGGCTTCAACCTCTTTTGCGATGTCGGTCTCTACTTTGCACTCAATGGACTCGGAGCAGGAGGAGAAAAACCAAGTTCGCAACAGGTCGCTTCGACAACCAACGTTCGTCTTGCCCCTTGACGCGACTGATGGCCAACCAAACAGAGTGGGCGGATCACTAACACGCGGCTCAGTGCATCCTCTTTGCTGTCTTTGCATTCACCGGGCTGTTTGGCGGCGTCGTGATCAACAAGATTGGGCCAAAGTGGGCAATGGCGGTGAGGAATCCTTCACATGTTGACAGTATGTAGCATTTGCTAATGGTGATTTGCCAACTGAAGATGGGTACCTTGGGATACCCGGTTGACGTCGGCTCGGTAACCAGAACCCTCGACTGCTTTGTCAGAGTTCCCGATTACTGACTTTAGGCCATGGCAGCTTTGGCACTACGATTCCACAAACGAGACCGGTTTTGTTTACTTTGGAGGCTTCTGGCTGGGACTAGGCGCAGGTGTAGGGCTCGCCACATCTCTCGCAGGCCCCTGTTGTGATGCTGAAACTGCTTTTTCTAGATTCTACTTCCAGGTACTGTCTGGATTCAGACCAGCTACCCCATCGAGTCTCGTAAGATGCTCTATGTAGGTTCAAATCATTCATTCTTGCTTGGACAAGAAGCAGCAGATTAACTAGCCCTCATCATAGAGCTCGATTCAACAGTTCATGCCTGCTTTTAGCTTGACAGTTGGCGCGCTCATAACCTTTGGAATTGTCAATGGGAACCAAACCACGGGAGGTGTATCGTACGTATTTCCATGTCTACTCCATATTGTCGACCCAGCTAACCGTCCTTGAAAAGCAGTGCGGTATATGCAACTTTCATTGTCATCACAGCCCTTCCAACATTCACAGGCCTCTTATTTATCACAGACCCGAAGGAGCTGCGTCGTTCGTATGGGTCTGGTATCGCCCTCTTTGAGTCGGGAACCGTTTGGGGGGAGCTGAAAGGCATTGCAGAGCTGTTCAAAGACATAAAGGTAAGGACCTTCAAGATGATAACCCTTGGTAGTCTGCTTCATGAGCTAACAGTCACTGTAGATCATGTTGATGGTCCCTACTATGCTCGCGATTCAGGTTCCGCTGGCTTCTTAGCCATCCATCAACGCGCACTACTTCAACGTCCGCACCCGTGCTTTCAACAACATCATAGTCTGGAGTGTCCAGTGGATCACGGCAGCTGCTATGCAGCCCATTTTGGATAGCAAGCGTTTGAGCCGCCGGACCAGAGGCTTTTCCGTGTGTATCTTCCTCACTTGCCTCGTGGTCGGAGACTGGGTTGGAGAGCTCGTATGGCTTCAGGCCCATCAGGCACCCCGTCTAAGTGACGGCCCCGGATGGGGCTGGACAGATGCCGACTTCACCTCCTTCATTGTGATTTACCTCTTCCAAGGCATGTTGCATCAATTATACTGGATCTTCATCCAGTGGGCGGTTGACGCGTTGTCGAATCCACCTCACCTCTTGGCCAGATGTAAGAAAACACTCGAATATTTGCCATTTTTCTAAGCGCTAACTATCGTGAAACGTCTAGGCTCTGGCTTATTGAAAGCCTGTCTCGCGGGTGGCACCTGTATTGCCTTTGGGGTTGACTCGGTTCTGCCACCTTTTGAGTATGAAGTTGCCAGGAATTTCGGTCTTCAAGGTTGTGCTATGTGTATTCTGGTTTATATCTGTGGCTTTAAGAGCACTGCTACCAGCTACGGAAAGGAAGATGATGTCATTATCCCTTCTTCCGAGGATGCTACTATTGAGGCTGCGTCGGAGGATGTTGCTGTTATCCCTTCTTTGAAGGAGACTGTTGCTTCTAAGCAAGAGAGAGCTAGAAAGGTACCCAAAGGCCGATTCGAGGCTTACGTATTAATACATTTCGTCGCTCAGTGCATGTGTGCTTGTTTCGAATATGGAGAACATGGCGCCTTGAGCGTCCAACACCTACTGACCCCCCAAGTTCAGAGACGGCTAGACTTCTGTCACTCATATATTCTTCCTCTCTGTATCTATTGATCTTTGAAATATGCGCCCAGCGTAGTCGGAGAGACATTATCCCACTAAAGTGGAACCTTGAATGTTCACCATCTATCGAACCCAGCGCTTAGATCCTTGTCACATTACCGCTTGTGTTTGCAGCTACAAGCGACGAACCGTCAACTCCAATTAAGCTTCTATTGCTAGAACACCCCGGTATCTCATCCTGCCCTGACGAAGCTTCGACATAGCCTCATTGATGCCGTCTTCACTAAATGAGAAGGCCTCGATGATTGGCTGTATTTTGTGGAGCGCCGAAAAGCTGAGCATCTCGCGTTGGACGTTTGGGGCGGCAGGTAGACTTCCTTGTATCCGGATAGCGTTCATCAGAATCTCCCCGTATGGGCATCATAGCTCGGATGAATCTACAGTCGTGGCGCTGATGACGCCACCTCGCCGAACCAGTGGCAGAACCGTAGACCAGTCTGGTTGTTGAGCACCGGCAAGGAGCAGACAGTCAACGGTGCGGCCAGGGCGAGAATCGCTACCCATGACTTGGAAGTCTGATGCTCCCAGCTTTCGTGCTGCCTCTTCTTTACTGGATGAGTGCGAATAAACCGTAACATGACATCCCATCTTGGCGGCGCACTGAACAGCGAGGTGACCCAGTCCTCCGAGACCGAGAACACCTACTCGGTGATGCCACTGGACTCCTGCACTGCGTAGAGCGGAATAGACGGCTGCACCAGCGCGCATCAAGGGAGCTGCTTCGGCGGAGGGGATGCTTTCCGGGATGCGGAAGAGGAAATGCTCGTTCCAAGTCGCATGAGTCGCGAATGAGCCCTGATCAAATTCGTCAAAGCCATAGAACTGTCGTTGTTCGCAGTAGAGCTCTTGACCTTGATGACAAGACTCGCAATTGAGGCAGCTACCTTGACAGTATCCCCAGCCAACCCGATCTCCACTGGTTTGAGATAGGAGACGTCAGCGCGGAAGCAAGGCTGCAGTTGGATTGCTCCCATGTCACTTACACCTTGAGAATTTTGACAGAGCCGCCAATTGCCTCGACGATTCCAACTACCTCGTGACCAAGAACCATGTCTTGCGACTTGTAGTGTTCGTCGGTACCACACAGGCCGGAATGAGTGACGCGAACAGTCACTTGATGGGCTTTTGGAGGACCAGGCCAGGCAATCGTGCCCTCCTGAGCCTTTCCACCTGGGGTACCACGATAAACGTTGATCGAAGACATGAGTGTTAGGGGTAACAGGAAAAAGAAGGGATATTATTGAGGATTGGCGTAAGTATTGGCCCAAGTCAGCCAGCTTGCAGTTCATGGCTATTAATGAGAGGCTATACATGATTCAACAACGCTGCGAGTTGCTTTCACTGTGACCAATGATGGCATAGGACTGTACGCCATATTTCTCATTGACATCTGTAATCGACTGTCTGCTAAGACATTGCCTTCAAACTAACCAATTGTAGAATCTCGTCGCGCCACTTCTCGGCACATTTCTCCATATTGCTTTTGAAGTAGCCAATCATACAGTAGCGCACTCGTCGATCACGCCAAGCATTTGCCGTACTGTACCTGGGGACCCCGAGTCCTACAGAAGTTAGATTTTGCTTCAGAAGTGTCCAATGACGAAAGCAGGAGACATGGAGTTGGTCATCAAAACTTTGGCTGGATAATGTTTGTTACCGATTGGACAATTCTTTAGCAACCTATACGATCAACAGGTTGACGTGTATCTCTGAGGTGGACTCGTTGCTACTACTTTATTCCTCGCCAATAATGGTATAAGAACCAGAGTATGCCTCTCGATACCAAACAATCTCTTCCAACGAAATTCGTAACAACTTATCATCGTCCCAGAGCAAAGCTTTTACGTACAACCATCTTTAACCACCAACACGATGCCTACTCAAGAAGAGACAAAGAATCTCGAGGTCATCGGGGAGTACTTCGCCGAGTTTTGGGGCAAAGGCAACCCCGATATCGTCGATAAGCTTTGCGCTGATAACTTCGTTATCAACTACCCGATGCACGGTCCTCGATATGGAAAGGAGAATGCTAAGAAGATGCTCTCAGAGTTCAAGGAGGTAAGAAGATACATGCGGTATTGGCTACCTAACCGCTGACATGGCCACGACAGGCATTTCCCGACATCTCATTCCATGCCTACCAACATCCCTTGATCGCAAGCGGGCCTTATGTGGTCGGGCGTTGGATCGGAGGCGGCACTCACACTGGAGGTGCTTTTGACGACCTTGCGGTCGGTGCGTTGGAACGCCCGAATACGGGAAAGAAAATCTATTTCTCCGGCACAACCATCTTCACCCTCAAGGATGGCCTCATTGTGGATGAGACTGGCGAGGAGAGTGCTCTCACTGCTCTTCAGCAGCTAGGCTTGGTTCAGGAGCCGAATCCTGGAAAGGAGGTCAAGTATCTCCATGAGTAAAGGGAGCTAAAGAGGAGAAGGAGAGCTCTGGGTACCTAAAGAGCGTCATTCTGTCTAACTATTGGTAAAACAGCATTAGGAACTCCACTACACCCACCTTTGTTCAACTGTTTAATGTATTTTCCTATGACAAGTCGCGTTCATGTTGTCGATTTGTTCGTTGGATCTCCTCTCGTTATAACGTACACTAGAGACCCGGCTCATCTGCTTTAAAAGAAACTTGATACGCGTTGGGCAGATATCAACTATTGAGTACTCGCCGAAGACATGAGCCTGGTGTTTCAAATGCTAGGTGGCAGCTTCTGGTTGATGAGAATCGGTTCATACCAAGGTTGCCTAATATCATGTTGGGACGTGATGTCTACTACTTACAGTGGTAGTTGAGCTCTCAACTACAACCACTCTTGAGGAGCCTGAAAATAAGATGCTAACTTCCTGGGCTATCGGTGTGGTTGGCATGATGTAGCTTCACCGACATATCCAACTACCAGTCAGTCCTGTGATGAGAAGATTCGGCGGCTTGGCAGGTGAAACCTCACCGCACAGTACCTCAACCCCCCCGAATCACAATCTCCCTATTCATTGTTGGCCGAGATGACTAAAAGTTCATAGATTTCTATCGTCTGATACTTGAGGTTGCCGTCCTGAGTAAAGACTATGTACTTGATGCTCAACTTATACCTTTTATACATTACTCAAATCATCAATCCACAGCACTTCCTCATGACAAGTTCAGTTATTCCTGTAGCCCTAGTACACTGTCCATTTCTCCTTCTCCCCGTCGCAGAGAGGTGTGCGATGAAAGTGGCGTCAAGGACTGGGCCAAACGCAACCGGCCAACACCTCTATTCTAAACACCGGATGACCAGGAGAACTCAACATGAATAGGGTTATGATCAGACAAGATGTTTCCATCAGGCTGAACAAAAACCTTGGATGCGTAGTTGAATGAAGTGGCTGTGAGCTTGACTGAGTCACCCGAACGGTAGCTGAGGGTCATTATTAGGACATATACTTGTCATGTTCAAAGACCGACAACTTACAAGACTTTGTCGACAATCTCGCACTTGTTGTCTGCTGCCGGCACTTTGCAAGGATCTGCGGGAGCACCAGCCTGGGGGTACGAGCCGCTTCGGATGAGCTGGACCCAGCTGTCGGTAAAACCGGCGTCGGTCAGCTTGTTAATGCTGCGTCCCGAGTTGGTCCACCTATCATTGGTATCACCAGCAATGATGACAGGCTTCCCCTTGGAGTTGGAGTTGACCCAGGCAAGAATTTGGTCAATGCCAGCAGAGCGGGCATCGATATCGCCCTTGTCAGACCTAAACAACCCAGAGGTTAGTACAGGGACGGCACCAAATATTTCCTTCTGTAGACGTACCCGGCATCAGCGTGGAGGTTGTACAGGTCAACTTCGATACCATCGATGGTCATGCGCATATAGGTGAATCCCTTGGGGGTCAAGCAGTCGCCAGAATTCAGGTTGCATTTGTTCCACCTCTTCCGGGCAAAGTTGGCCCAGTTATAGTTGGCGACAGTGTTCAAGCCATCGCCGAACGGAACACCCCCAGATGTCGGAGTGCGGTGGGGATGGTTGTCGGTTTTGTAGATGTAGGCATGATAGTTGAAGTCTTCCTGCATATGAACTACATCGTATGCCTGCTTGGCAAGAACAGAGCCGATAGTGTTGGCGTTGGTGCCCTTGTCCCCTGGGACCTCGTTGTTGTTGAAAATGGGAGGTAGTCCGGCCACGTTGTATGTCAAGAGGTCGAATTTGCCAGTCGCTTGACCGGATGACAGGCCGCCCAGGCACAGAGCGACAGTCAGGAGCTGCGAGGGAAGAGACCGGAGAGACATTATGAGCTGGTGAAGACGATAGGTGCCTGTAATGGACAAGTCAAACTGGAACAGCACGGACAAAGCCAGCATAAAGTAGCTCGCTCTGACCGGCGGTGTCGCATTGGGATCAGCAGGGATCCTTCCGATTCGAGGTAATACGCCGTTCGAGTATAGGAGATGACAAGGATGCTAAGACGAGTTTCTACTCCAAGCACCATGCATGCCGTGTCGTGTTGATGGAATCAGGCAAGACAGAAAGCTTAAAAATGGCTCTATTCGACTCAATCTATCTTTGTTTGAGGCACGGAGCGAGAATAGAGCATGTGACTGGGCGCAAAACACCCAACTAGCTTGTGCATTACCTACCGAATGCGGTAAACGTGTCCGTCGTCACCGAGGTCCAGGGCTAAGAAGACGCCGCGATTAATCCGGCCAGTCACGCGAGACTGTCTTATAATGCCGGTCGAATGAGTCTTTTTTGACACTACACGTGTTATCTAAGAGGAGCCCAACTTTGGTGGTCGTAGCTCGTATTGAAGGGCCACGTCGACAAAAGTCCCGCTATCAGGGTAAGTTGCATTAGAGGCGTGCTTGCGCATCTTGGCGCGAGCGGACGAACATACAAAGGGATAGCTCATCTCCGAGCCTGGCCACAGGGCAATATTATATCATAAACGGCAGCATATTGATACCCTCTACATTGAAAGCCTTCATCCTAGCCAATAATCAACAGCACCAATATTAATGCCATGTGCATATCAAAGAGCGACACTGTTTTCCTGTACATATGCTTTGTTTTGTGTTGACAGAGACACCATTGCTGTGCCAGAGCTCGTTTCACTTGCTCTCCACAACCTGGGCCCTCAACGCAGGGCTTCGGATTTTCGGTGGCCAACGCTTGCCATCCTAGCTCTATATTGACGATATCTCTACATGCCACAACATGGCCTTGTAGCCTCTTCCATCGTGAATGTTTAGGGGTGGTAGAGCCTTGAGAGGCCAAGTCAGCCAGGCCCCCTCTGTTAATCTTCTAAACCGGCTTAGCCAAGTATTAGTAGACCTCATTCAACCCGCACAAGTGACAAAGGCTATCCAGGCTCGTGTTGGACATAGTTCTTGGGTTACCGGGCGAAACATGTAACCATTTCGTAGCTTTTCTGCTCAGCGCTCGCGTTGGTACTTGAACTACAGAAGTATATCTCTAATAACTGACCATTAAGCGAGAAAAACGGTGCTTACTCGTCTTCCATTGGGAAGTTCTTTGGCGACAATTGAATTCCTCTAGTTGTGAAATCTGTGCTCTAAAGTATGTCGAATATCCTTCACAAGACGATATCACTTATCACCGGAGGACTCTTTCTGAACCAGCCCAAGTACGAAGCTTGGTCGTCTATTTGGAGATATGCAAGCAATTCTTGAGGTATTCTTCCCTTTGGAGTGAACAACCGGAAATAGAAAACTCATTTGTCGTTTTAGGATACCCACATGGTGCATATAAGATAGACGCCATAGTTAGGCAGACTATTTCAACTAGAAAGGAGCTATCAGCATCCCAATCATAATCGTAAGGTTATATTTACTGTCTAGCGTCCCAGTTCTTGTTTCCGAAGGATTAAATGTAGGATGTCGTGGATGCTATTGCCTTGTTTGAAAATATCAGAAAAGCTACTGTGCCAAATCTCCAGACGTCCTGTTACATTTGATACTGTCTCGGATAGCTAGCAGCAAAGACTGAAGGTCAAGACAACGTTCCTTCACACTCAAGGACGTTGAAAATTACGTAGACTCCCTATATTCACATTGCTTTCATGTAAATGAATCTGGTTGACATGTATTGCACGAGGGTGAATAGAGCTGGCTAGCACACTGTTAGCTGCAAGGACAGGCCTTCTGAAGCAGCCAGGCATCTCCGGATAGCCCGTCCTCTCTCAACAAATACAGGCCCTCCTGGATCTCGGTATCGGTAACCGCAACCATGCATCAACCGATCCTCGAGAGAGGGTGTATGTATGTTGGGGGCTCGCACGCGCTATTCCCGCGAATGTTGCACGACACGCGATGCCTTTGAAAGAGTATAGTGGATGTTTCAAACAGCCAGAGACGCAATCATCTACAGCGCTGTTCCAGGGCCAGTACGTTAGAAGCAAAGTAGTGTGAAAGCAAATGCTGATGGAAACAATTGCAGAGAAAACGACCCCAAGTTGGATATTGGTCCACTGCCCTGGAGTGGCTGAGTAAGTGCTGCGCCCTCATCTCATCTGCGGCTTTTAAATCTGACCGTCTGACTCAACAACTCACTCACCGTCTTGTTACACCTGTCCCTTCAAGTCAGAGAAGATGCACCTAGAAACCACCATCGGAGGTGATTGCGATGCCCGAGATGAGCCCAATCCAGGCTTCAACAACGACGACGTGTCCCACTTGATATATGAGCCTCTCAACCCTACCATTGATGAGATCCGGCTGCTCGCTCTGCATCCGGCTTCGCAGGTAGATTCAACACTTTTCTGTACCCTTTCCTATGCATCCCTTGCTGCAGAAATTCCAGAATATGAAGCCCTGTCTTACGTGTGGGGAAAGCCCAATCTCTCAGCATCCATCTTGCTGAATGATGTCAACTTCCACGTCACTCCAAGCCTAGCATCTATTTTATCCGCTCTGCGACTCGAGAACCAAACCAGAGTCCTCTGGATTGATGCCCTTTGCATCAACCAGTCGGATGTCCAGGAGCGCAGTCAGCAAGTTGCCCTGATGCGCAAGATTTACTCTTGCTGCCGACAAGACATAGCATGGCTAGGCGAGCTGCCAGACAACGACCCAGAACCTGAGCCCGCTTGCGATAACCAGTATAGATTCCGTCCGCAGAGATCGACTGTCAGGGAAGGGATGGAATTTATGTATCAGTTAACGCAAAAGAACCCCGAAACCCTCAAGTCACTTCGAGATAAGTTCAACAGCCTATTCTCGGGTGAAGACCACTCCCCCCCACGGCAAGATGGTCTCGAGCATTTTCCAGACTTCCTCCTCGCTCACAATGACCAAGAGAAGCTCTCAGCTCTCTTTCGCGGCCCATCTTTCTGGTGGCGACTCTGGATTGTCCAGGAACTATCAATGGCACCCCGCGTGGTTCTGATGTGTGAGGGAGCTGAACTAAACTGGGATGCATTGTCGACTTTGTTCAAGGATGAACCGTATTTTGACGCATTCCATACCACGGACCATCACGGGGGCTATAGATATTTCAGCAGCATATTCTTGAAGGTTAAGCTAGTCGAAGACCAGCGCCAATTGTCCAGCAGTGCCCTTCCAACGCGAAATCGAAATGAGTCGAGCCTGATGGATGTCCTAGGCCGATTCCGAAACTTGCAATCAACAGATCCAAGAGACAAGATATATGGATTGCTTGGCTTGGTGACGCAAGACCACGGCATCGTCGTCGATTACTCGAAGCCCTTGCGCGATCTGTATAAAGAGGCGACTCTATCGATTATCAACCTCTCCAAGAACTTGGATATCATCTGCCAGAACCCCTTCGAACGCGAGGGTGGGCCATTGGTACTTGGACAAGACGAGGATGCAGCTCAGGCGCCAGATATGTTTCCTTCCTGGACTGCCGAGTTTCATCTGGGACGACCCGACTGTGTTTCGATCCTTTTCGCGCAACGCGGCATCTTCAAGGCTGGTTCAAGGCAACTGGAGACGCCATGTCGGCTGCTAGGTCCGAAGAAGGATGTGTTGATCGTGAAAGGGAGCGTGCTGGGCCGTATCGGGCCTGTCCTCCAGGGAGGCTCTCCCAACTTGAACGTACGGACCGAAGCGACCGAAATTATGAGAATGTATCTTGGACAAGATGCTCTCGATGACCCTAGCCGACATCATTACGCGCCAGTCATCGGCGGAAAACAAGTTTCTCCCAAGGAGACGATCATCCGGGCTTATTGGCGCACGCTGGTCAAAGACTGCACAGCGCCCCCGAGAATGCGACGTCTACTCAAGTCAGAGATTGAGTCTCTCGATCCCATCAACCGAGACCATCTCCAGGCCGGACAAGTACTTCAAACCTTCCAAATCCCCTTGGACGAGAGCAAGTCCAGGTCAGCATTCTCTTATCACACCGGAAATGATCCCGACTTCGCCGAAATCGAGGAATCAAAGAATTTGGAGTTGACATTCTTGCCGTGGATATCCTACTCGGATAGGGACTGGATGTTCACCGTGGCTGACAACGGCCTTTTCCTCCTCGCCCGTCCAGGAGTGAGACAAGGCGATGTCATAGCAGTTTTGGATGGAGCTAAAATTCCCATGGTGCTTCGCAGGGCTGAGACAAATCACGAACATCAAGACCTAGGAGAGGTCTATCAGGTTGTTTGTTCAACATATGTTCATGGGTTCATGAATGGTGAAGCCGAGATAGGGGTTTCGAAAGGCTGGTTAGAGAAGAAGGATTTCCTGATCGCTTGATTCAAACTGGCTGGAAGCATGATGCTTATTTTCCCGCCACTGAAAAGCAGTCCACCGCAGCGCAACGTGGCAACCCCTTTCACAGAAACGATGCGAACAGACGGCGTCGAATTGAGCAGATAGAGATCACAGAAACCAATCAGAGCAATCTATGCACAGTAAAATTAATGGCAGAGCTGTGCCGTACATGTCACTGCATGTTGGATTTGCATTGCAAACAGGCTTGAGGCTGCTGGTGCTCATCGCTCTTGATGGTCCTGCCTATCAAAAGAACTTGACGAGCGAGCAAGCTGGTGAGTGGCGCTTTTGATGTTTCGTAAGAATTATTGCGTGCAGCCGGGGACAGTACGTGATAAAGAAGAGGCACCGAAACTCACTGGAGTTGAAAGGTCAACCGCCGCTTCGAATTATTCCCTACTTTTTTCTCGGACAAGCCTCCTCACTGATACGTGCTTAATGAGTAACGGTAGGGGGTTATTACCATCTACCTACTGGATTAGGGATGGATCTGACAAGGTGCAGGGCTTGTGATTAGCGAGAACCCATCTGGCAGTCCCCGGCCTATCAGCTCCAATCCTGGCGAGGGGGTTTCTGTGCGCTGAAGACGGTCTCTCGGCTAAAGGAGTACGAGTCAAGGTTTCCTGCAAGCCAAAAATAAAATCATAACCAAGATGAGAGGATGTTGTCGACTACCACCACCCACATATCATGGCCTACGTCTTCTTCACCGCATACTATGAAATATACTGTTCGTGGCCAATTCGACCAATAATGAGTCTATCAATTTACACACACATGCAAAACCAATGGCGAGTAGGAAGGATGATTGATGATCCGAAGGTGGCATCATGTGAACCACTTTCTTCCCCGCACCTAGGGCAACATTGATAGAGCCTCATTTCTCACCGAAGTAACTGCTCTAGCGAAACAGAGACTAGAATCTCACTGTCCGCAGGATGAAGGTATCTGGGGTATTTCACGTGCTGTTGACCGCGGAGGTTTTCGGGATAGCTGCCACTGGTATACGCTACCAGCTATCCTTGCCCCTTCTTGATACTGACTGAATGTAGCTACAGGGCCTCTTCACGATGCCAGCGAGCATTTCGACAATGGCGACATCCTGACCATTCAGAAAAACTTCAACGGCTGGGTGAACCCTGAGGATCTGGTCCCCATGCCACAGTGCATCGCTCAGCAGGATCAGTCGGCTTGGCTCAAGACCATGACAGCATGTACTCACCTACGTTGCACCTCGCACTTCGGAATCATCTGCACACACCGTCAATGGTTGACAGAGTTGAGCTGCCTCAGCACCGAGTTCTCCCCCAGTGCCATCAAACCATACCTTCCGTACTGCAGCAGATCCATCCTCGCCAAGGCCCAGCTATACCACTGGATACGCAACGCCACCGGTCGAAGGTGGCTTGTGGATGTTGGCGACGCGAACAGGCTGCAAAACCTCTGGCCATCAAGCTTGATTAGAGGCATCGCAAACTTTGATGTGGCATACAAGGCGCCAGAATGTCTAGCAAACTCGCTTTCGGTTTCAGCGGCCGAGTCATTTCAGCACGTGTTGGCATCTTGCAGCTTCACGGACGCTACGCAGCACACAGGCAACGCCAATCGTCCATGGGAATATAGCAAGCCCTTGCGATCCATGACCGCTCTGAGCTTCGACACCGTCGGCTACGATCTTACCGGGGGGCATATCAGGCCTGGGGAGTACTTTGACAGAGAGTGCTTCTGCAGCACCTTCACCATCGGCGCGGAACGAGAGCCATGCCCAGCATCAGATCCTCTTGACTTGACCATGGAGCGGCTGTGGTTAAACGCCACTTGCGGATCGGCATCCCTACCTGGCAATTGGACGGCGCAGCTCAAGATGATGGGGTTCACATTTATTCCCGTCCCAGACTGGCACTGGCCAACATGCGTCTCAGATATGCCGAGGCGTGTAACGGACCTCACCGATCAGTGTGCAACCGATGCCTGCCAGCTCGATCCTGACGGCTACTGCCAAACCGGACGTGCCATAGACAGAGCCTGCTTCTGCCGCAACATTGAATATGACTCTTGCCAAGGCTCTTGTCAGACTTCTAGGACCCGGATAGACTACGTCGAGTGGCTCCACGATCTTTGTGACGATGTGGAGGGCTGGCACGGTTTGCCAACAAACTGGCGCGAACTGACCGTCCTTCTACCCCGTGAGATGATCCCATGGCGATGGGCCGTCAAGCCAACAAATAGCTCAAACGTCGATCCTATCGCGGGGCCGGAGTCCGGGGAAGCAGAAGAAAAATGCGCGTCAAATGGGTGGAAACTAGGAAGCATTGTCCTCGTCAACGTGGCGACTCTCCTTGCTGCATTCTTGGATCAAGGGCGAGGGGAGCACCTCAACACGGTCGACTCGGTATCACACTCGCAACGGCTACATTGGCCGCTCAAGGGAATTCTCCTCGCTGGCTTACCACTCCTGGCGAACTGGTTCAATGCGCGCATTGTGCAAAGCACCCCTGGCTATGGAGCCGTTCCTGTTTTCCAGCTAGCGCTCCTGTGGTGCTCACTTCCTCAGCCTGATCTGTCTGCCGTTTTACCATCTCGAATCCACTGGCATGGAGCAAAACTCTGTTCCTCGACAGCGTCCTCTGTAGTCGCGAGAGTGATCCTTCAGGTTCCGGCATCCTATCACATGTTCCTGACTGTTGACTTTGCCAGACGACAGGTATTTAACCTCGATAGTATAACGAACGCGAGAAAGGGACATATGGCTTTGCTCATGTATATTGGAGCGCTCATATGGCTGCTCACTGTCGCAGCATCTTTCATCGAAGCGACTCGCTACATGTACAGAATCGGTTCACTTTCTTGCTCCGATGGAGCGGACTTACCGGACTGGCATAGACGCAAGTACGCAACTGCTAACAACCAAGATATGGGTATCTTTGAAAGCCTACTGGGACAGCCGCAACCGAGAATGCCACCGAGTCGGAAAGAGGAACAGTATACAGAATATGGCACTTTCTCAAGTGGAGGAAAAGAGAACAAGCTTCCCCAGAAAATGCCTGCGATGCTGTTCACTGTTGTGGCCAGAATGATGCCCTTTGTTTGGATTGCACAATGGCTGTTCTGGGTCGGGTTTATCGGTCTCAGCTCTGAAGAGTTCGTATACGTTCGCTACGCGGTTTTGAGCTGCGCGGCTAACCAGATGCAGGTTCTGTCTGCCCAAACTAGAAGTTCTCACTACCATCTGGGTGGCTGCGTCAATAGGAGATGCTGCTATTAGATCGTACCTATAGACATGGGCCCCGTCGTGGGCCGAGAGTGGACCCCGTTTCGGTCTCCGCCCCGGATTCGACTCGGAAACGAAGCCCTTCTTTTGATCCCTTGGGTAAAGGAGCAAATGATTTGGACCCATACACAATCTATCTTTGCAGTATCCTTACTTGCATGACGGTGCACAATTCCTATTCACTGAGGGGACCCTTGGGCGACCCGCTCGTTGTGATATCAATCAGCGGGTTTAATATACTATGTATCACATACAGGTTAACGGGTTCAAGAATATACTCCGAGTTCTTGTTTCAATCCAAGGACGACTGGATGAAGCTAGTTGCAGAGATAGCTTGTTTTTCGGCTGACGAAAAGGCAATGTCCATTATGAAGGTGCGGTGAAGTGCTGCCGAGACAGCAGATACCGTCAACCAAATCCATTGGGGGCAAAGTGGTATCGGGGTGTATGAGAGAGTGCTTTAGGAGGTGGCTCGGTGTGGACGGGGCGTTAGGCTCTGTTATCATTTCTTGGAGATGGTTTGCAACCTGCCTTGGAAGTAGAGTATATTGGATTGAGAATAACAATCTTCTCCCCTGTAATCATCTCCTTATACACGGGTCTTAAGGTGTGTTCCAAGGGGCGTCCCAAACAGGAGGGTAGCTAGGCAAGGAGCCGCAAAAAGCCCGGCTCAGTAGTCTTTACTGCGTTTTCAGTGGTTCTCGGTATTCTGATATGCTCTCCCGGCGCTAGGATCTCGTGTGCGCGACGATGAAACTACCAGTCGGGTGTCAAAGGCGTAGTAATCGTAGGACAAAATACGCCAGTAAGAGGCACTTAGGCGCAGCGCCATACGATATCAAGCAGACGATTAGAAGAAGACACGACCGGCGGCGAAGGGCTCATCCTTGATAAGACTGTCGAGAAGAGGATTAGATCGAGATCCCAAGTCCCTTTCATACAGCATCCACTCGGCAACTGAGTCCCGAGATTTTATCTCCAGCCTCCTTTCTGCTCCAGTTGATATTCAATCACTCAAAGTCACAAAAGTTGGTCTGCGTGCTCATCCCGTCTTAGTCTCCAACCTTGCATCCACGTTAGGTTGTAAAATCAGGTGAGAAGTTACCTCTATCTAATCGCAAGATGTGTTTAAACCTCTTGCTGTGAACACCATTGGATGCCCGTAGCCAAACAGAGTCATTCCAGTGATAAATTTCATCATGGCGAGGTGGAATGAAGGAGTAGTGCACTATAAACCCATATCATCTGACTTCGGAAGTTGCGTCAAACGCCACGTCTCCACGGGAGATATTGGTTAGCTATGGGATTAAATAATAATTATTTATATTAAGATAGAATTATTTATTGTATTTAATTATCGCCTTAGTATTAGATTCGCCAAACCGGCCACATCGAAGCCGCCAACCTACAAAAAAATTCTAGAAAAGGAATACAATAGCATAAATAATAGTCAGCTATAATATTCTCATGAGGAAAATAAACCAAGACCAAATTAGCTTATTATCTAGCTATAAAATAGAAAATGCCACTTAAACTCTGAGACATAAAACCCATCTCCCTCCGACCTTATAGCTTTCGTTCCTTAAGGCTCTATGCGTAAGCAGGTCTCGGCTTACCTCTCCTGTTAATCGACAATAAAATTCATTCTAGTAATAGAGAGATATAGATCCCTTTTCTTTCTAAGGCAATATGATTATAGCTATTAATTGGTTTCAATTGTATTGCGTGAATTTATGTGGTTGATTTATTGCAAATTTTTATCCTAATATTTAACCGACGTTTGGATTTTGACCAAGACTTTCACTATGGTCTCAACCCTCGCCCTACACGCAACATTGATCAGAAAAGAGGGACGTTGGCTCTAGGGGGGCAGGGAAGCAATTGGCCAGAAGGATGTTAATGCGCAGGCGGTGGCCGAATCGGTCGAGAAGTGGTGGTCAAGGAGGGTCGGCACGAGTGAAGGCAAGGCATTGTGGATCATGCGGCAAGATAGGTCATAATACAAGAACATATCAGATAGTTGTCACCATATCTGTAGAATAGTATAGCGATTAGTCTTAATCAATCGGACGATTTGTTGTG
Source organism: Fusarium keratoplasticum (assembly GCF_025433545.1). NCBI lineage: Eukaryota > Fungi > Ascomycota > Sordariomycetes > Hypocreales > Nectriaceae > Fusarium > Fusarium keratoplasticum. Next base: position 441,442 of record NC_070541.1, on the reverse strand, counting down.
TTTTTATGGCGATTTCTATCTGAAAGAGTTAAGAACAGCATGTTCTTTCATAAGATTCCGTCCTAGGTTGTATACGATCTTCTGGCTCAGTTAACCCATCGAGGGCCGGGCTCCAACTATAATAAAGAACACATTTCTAGGTTGTATACAGTCTGACCTCATGTCCCGTCTGCTGTCCTTGGGCAAGCAGCTTCTTGTTCTCCTTCTTAAGCAAGAACTTCATCAGCATAGACGCTGCGATGCTAAGGGCTGAGAACGCCATCATCAGTAGCATGGCCATGACATAGCGCGGCCCATCGGAAGCAGGGAAGAAGTAGGGACTCCAGATATTGCCGAGCTGAGAAAGTAGGTTGATGATTGCTGTTGCGCAGGCTCGTTTCTCTGGTGTCTGATTGAGTGATGATGCGGCCCACGAGTATACAGCGGCGTTGGCGGCAAAAGCCCCGGAACAGTAAAGAAAAGAGGCTGTGTATCGAGCCGCATTGCTTAAAGTCGCGACTGAGATGATGAAGCCGACGATTGCCACCAACATGGGACCACTGATATGGTAGCCGCGCTCATTGAAGTGATCACTGGAGTAAGCCACAAGAAATGACACGACTGCACCAAACAGGTACGGGGGAGCTGTGAGGACTAGTGTGATAGTTCGAGACCCGAGATGCATAGAATTGACGATGCTATCGTGGATATGTATTTAGTGACTTTACATCTGGACCTCAAAGCGAACGACTCACGTTGGAAAGAAGTTGTTGAAGCCATAAGCAGTATGGTTGGCACATAGGATAATAACCTGTTCAAGTTAGTACAGAGATGACATACGGATTCTTGACCTTTGAGAAGAACTCACGAAAATCCAGGTTCTGATGTCTTTGACAGCAAGTCCCAGACCATGCCACACTGTCCTCTCAGTCTCGGGAAGTGAAACACGGTCAAGGGCAATGCGCTGTCTAGCCAAGTGTCGCTCTTCGTCGTTAAAGAGCCATTTACCACTACCAGTCTTAGACTCTGGAAAGTCTGGGAGGAGAACAAACGCAAACAGGGCAGCTAAGACGCTACCAGCTCCCTCAAGGATGAACAGCCACTGCCAACCATGTAGGCCTGCCTTGTCAGATAGACCCGCAAAGATACCAGCTGCGATGAGCCCAGAGAAGGCGGTGGCCAGAACAAGGCCCGAGTATAAGACTGCTGTTCGGAGTGCGAGTTCCTTTCGAGTGTACCAGGCAGAGAGCATGAAGAAGGCCTAAAGTCAGGAATTCTGTGGTTAACCCGGGTGCAATCATAAAATATCGTAGCCCAAGAGCTGTAGGAGGTGACATACCCCAGGGAAGAAGGGTGCCTCAACTATTCCCAAAAAGAAGCGCACTGCAATAAGGCCGGAGAAACTAGTAACCCCAGCAGTAGCTGCTGACACGCACGACCAGACCACGACGCAGGCTGGTAGGTAAATGCTTGGCCGGACTCTAGTCAAGATCATATTCGAGGGTAGCTGTGCAAGCATGTAGCCCACGTTTAGGATCGAGACCGCAACGTTGAACTCATTACCAACGAGTCCGGTGTCCTCTTCGAGTTTGTCGAGACGTGCTTGCCTGTAACGCAGTATGTGTCAGCGATGAATACATTATAGACTGAGTTTGGGAGGATAGTAAGACTTGCGCAATGTTGTTTCTGTCCAAGTAGTTGAACATGTAGAGGATCCAAACAATGGGCAAAAGTGTCATGTCCAGCTTGCGAACAATTCGCTTCTCAGCAGTCCTCCACTCTGAGCTCTCATGATGACCGAAAGGGCTTTCCGTCAACTCCGCATTGTGAGTGTCATGTTTCGAGACCATCTCGGCGTGGAATGAGACACTGTCCTCATTCACAGCTTTGGGCATGGTTTCATGTGACTTCTCCGTAGTCATCTTGAGAAAGAGGAAGATAGTGGCTTTGAAATTGAGAAGTAAGGTTAACCCCACAAGATAGTCTGTGGCTCAACCATTCCCAGGCAACGGCGTTGGCGGGCTATTATATAGTTATCTTCCTTGTTCACAAATGCAACTGGATCTTACAGGGGAGTCCGATCGTGCTCATTGAGTCGCCCGGAATGCGGAGACCCCGGATTTTGCTCACCAAAAATGGGAACGAACAAGCAAGGTAGCATCGTTTGCGGGGTTGAGGAAGGTGAATGGTTTGCCTAGAAAACCTTGAGACTAGCTGATGGAATTAGCGTTGTTCTGGGCTAATATCGGACTTGAACTCTGCGGAATTGGTGAAGAGGTTCACCGATCGGACATGCGATCGGACATGGGATGGCGCCGGTCGGATAGCCCGCTGGGCAATAGCGTCGGGAATAGGTCAGTTGCGTCTCATGGAGAAGTCATGAGTACTGTTTCCATGCGGCATCGGAAACTCCAATTATCTATATAACTGAGGAGTTTTGTAAACCGATTAAGTGAAGGTTGACAATAGAGTACAACCACGACTAACACATTAATTGGCCAATTGATCCTGATCTTGTTTAACCAGTCACCGCGCAACAACGCACCTACCCAACAACATGACGTTCAACAACAGAAACAGCAATGGTAATAGTGATGCAGCCCAACACTTGTCGGCTGCCACTAAGTTGAGACGCCATCTGGAGACTGACGAAATCATTGTTGCTCCTGGTGTCTACGATGGCTTCAGCGCCCGCATCGCCAATGAAGTAGGATTTGACTGCATCTACATGGTGAGTGAACATGTTTCATCTCTCAGGCCGACCATTTTGACTGAATTTGGGACAGACTGGAGCTGGTACCTGTGCGTCTAAACTAGGCCAGCCCGATCTTGGTTTTGCATCACTTAACGACATGCGAGAACACGCCGAGATGATTGCCAACCTCAATCCATCGGTACCCCTCATTGCTGATGCCGACACGGGATATGGAGGACCCAACATGGTCGCTCGAACTGTGTCGCAGTATCATCGCTCCGGTGTCGCAGGCTTGCACATCGAGGATCAAATCCAGACCAAGCGATGCGGCCACCTTGGAGGCAAGGCAGTCGTCGATATCGACACCTTCACGCAGCGTATTGGTGCGGCTTACCAAGCTCGCAAACAACTAAACTCCGATATCGTTATCATAGCACGCACCGACTCGCTGCAGACACATGGCTTCGATGAGGCTGTCCGGCGACTTCAAGCAGCGGTCGGAGCTGGTGCTGACATTGGCTTCCTCGAAGGCGTTACGACGGCGGAAGAAGCTCGCAAAGTTTGTGAACTTATGGCACCCACGCCTATGTTGCTAAACATGGTTGAGCACGGAGCGACTCCCTCTTGGACGCCTGACGAAGCCAAAGAGTTGGGTTACAAGATGGTCATCTTCCCTTTTGCTTCAATTGGGCCTGCCTACCAGGCTATCAAGGATGTGTTCGTGAAGATCAAGCAGACAGGAAGGACTGGACTGGAGAAAGACTTTACACCTAAAAAGCTATTCACTATTGTTGGTCTGGAAGAGGCCATGGCACTGGACATTGCGGCGGGAGGGCAGTTGTACAACAAAGTCTAGAGTTCACCCAGGTTTTAATGGAACCTATCCTCATATCTGCTTGAAGAAAGGGACCATAATTATATAGAAATACAGCAATAAACCTTGCTAACCAGCTAAGCTTAATCCATTCGTATCAGGTAGCCCGTCTTGAGTACCCTGAACAGCTGAAGTAGGCTAGTGTGATTTTCATCTCTGGTGTTGCTAACGAGGCTTACGCAAGTATGATGATCGACTTCCCCGCACTTCGAGTCCGACCGGACATTGCTCTTAGTACAAAGGTATGTACCAGCCTGCTTTGAGCTGGAAACGTCCGCCTCGGACATTAGAGAGCTCATTTTCATCGGATTGCAGAACGCCGTTGGCCGGCATTCACATCCGCCGATGAATGCCGATGCGTCTTCGGGCCAACCTGACGGCCAGCCAAGACGCGGAACCTCGAGACCACGCCGCAACGGCGCCGGCACCGACAATGCGGATGGATCTTCCGGTCGAAGAAAGGCTTGCAACGAGTGCAAGCAGCAAAAGGTACGTTATCCTAAACTTGTGCGGTTGAAACACCTCCGTCTGAGTAATGTCTTAGCTGCGGTGCGACCTCACTTATTGTGACACAACAAATCTTCCAGTTTGTAGCCGATGCAACCGCCTTGGACTGGAGTGCAAGATTGAGCTTGGATTTAGGAGAACAAGAAAGCGGAGGTACGTAACAACATAAGAATAGATGTCGTCGTCTTTGTTTACCGAAACTGACTATTTAGACGGTCGGTCGACTTGGTAAACGAGATCCGCGATTTGAAGAAACGGCTGGAGGAAGCTCAGGATGGCTCCAACACAAACCCAACATTAGAGACAGCTCAAACCAGGCCAACAAGTGAGATGGATTGGGCACTACCCGCGACTGCTGGAGGTCTTCTACCCACCCCCTCGGTTGACGCAAACCTGGGTCAACTTCAACTCGATAGCAGCCGTTCGACCGTTCCGCCTATGCAACAACCACCTCCGCCCCCGATCCCTGTCGATGAGTCCCCTACAGCAACAACCGATGCTACAGAACATTCACGTGCTCCTGGCCTCACTACCCGACCTGTTATCGATGAGCCTGGTCCGCACCGACGCTTCTCTAGTTCCCGCCCACGTCCGCAGGCGCTGGGTAACACGGCGCTCTCGGTCGAAGAGATTGAAGAGCTGTTCAATATGTATGGTCCACGATGTTCATGCTGATGGCACCACTGACAAGTCTCTCACTCATAGTTATCGGACATCGTATCATCCTCATATGCCGGTTATTGATATCAACAGATCTCCTCAAGAGTATTACCACCTATCTGAGCTTCTGTTTTGGACCATCATCTCGGTCGCCTCTAGGCGCCTGTCATCCCATCCAACATTATTGCCCAAGCTCGCTAGAAGCGTAACGGATCTCATGTGGAAGACACTGCGGTCCGTCTCCTACTCCATAACGACAGTCCAGGCATTGGCCCTCCTCTGCACCTGGCCCTTCCCGACAAGCAGCAGCACGGCAGACCCGACTTTCATGCTTGTAGGAACAATGCTACAAATAGGGACACAGATAGGCCTGCATCGTGCTCTTAGTGCCCAAGACTTTTCTAAAGTACCTATCAAACTGGAAGCATTAGAGTATGCTGAATGGGTGCGAACCTGGGAGGCCTGCAACATTGTAGCGCAAAGGTCAGTCGGCCAGGGATTCTATCATTGCATGTGCTAGGCGAACAGTTGCTGATTCACTCTGCTCAGTGTGAGTGTTGGCTGTGGCCTTCCCATATTCGTACAGACACATGATGGTCCTTCATCAGTGACCCAGATGACAGAGTTGTCAGATTCCCCCGCCCCAGACCTGTCGCTTGTTTACCGTCGTCGGGTAGAACAATTTAGACTGAGGGTATCCTCTTCCCTCGAGCGTCATGTTCCAGAAGATGGGGATGGTGCTCGTGCAGATGAGAGGTTGACCTTGTACCGTCTACTTAACATGGATTTAGCCGATCTAGAGTGCGAATGCGGCCCAGAAAGAGGTATTTCACGCCCTTCGTTGATTTTTCCTCTTTGTCGACAATGGTTAAACATGATCCAGCCTTGAACGTATGGTACCTCACAGCAGCTAAGCTGCATCTGCATGCATCCTACCTTCTTGACGATGCCACTACGGATGGTTACAAAGACAGAATCATCACACTCTATCTCACAGCGCAACGTCTCATAGAGCTAAGCATCGACAAAGCCACGGAAAAGACAGGGTTCTGTCACTACTGCCCGTTTTTTTGCTACCAAGTCTTTACTTGCGCTGCATTTGTGGTCCTCAAGATTCTAATGAACGGCTATTTCCGCTCCATCATCGATGTCAGTGCTGGCACAAAGAATCTCGAAGCCGCCATCGCCGCCCTCCGAAAGATCAGCGTTGTGAACAACGACTTACCTGCCAGACTCGGAGACGTCATTGGCTTCTTCTGCGCGCTGCCTGACACAACCGTCGTTGGCGGTGTGACCATCGACGACTTACGCTTACGGCAAGTGAAGAACAGAATGAGCATGAGTGTAGTGTACGACTGCTTGTGGACATGGAGACGATACTTTCAAGAGGAAAATGAGAAGGACGTGGGGGATGCCCCCTTCGCGGCTCAAGACAAGTCACCAATTGCACCCAAGTTGCTTACAAGCATGCTGACATATCTTAATACAGATAATTGTCACTCCCGAAGATCTGCAAAGATCTTTCAGCTTCGATATCCCTATGGAGATAGGTGGCTTCCTGGATAGCCTTTCCTTCTAATAGGGGACAATCCACACACCCAAAGAGCCAAGCGCAGTGTCACCAAATAGACCAACATTTCCCGAGGTTCAGCATCATCAATGTATGGATAGCTGCATGAGTTATCCATGTTACATCAACTACTGGTCAGCTTTGTCTTACCCCGATGCTCATGGGGGAGCGTAAGCTTGACTTGCGACCATTCATGAAGATTTTATTCGGTTCGCCGTACGACACACGCATGTTGAGCTTGCAATCACCACCAAACTATTCCGATCGTACATGATAAACATCAATTACGGTCATCAGCTAGATGTAATGTGAGAGACAACCAAGACCATCCCACCGTACCCGGCGAAGCCCATGGTGGCTTTTTACCGTCTCTCTTCGTCATTTCTCAGCCACATGTCGCTGGTGGCAGGAATTATGCTCTCTCTTTCACTCTGTCGCACTCAATGCTCGACAGCCCTCTTGCAATGGCTATGCTCACTTGCGCCTCGGCTCTGTATGTCCCTTCCAGTATCCTTGTAGGTTTCCCATGTGGACAGGGATCGGTCAGCGAGGCTGAAAAGATGTATCGGCCAGGTCTTTATTGCTGGGTGTCGTGTGATGTAGAGTGTTGATAAGTAACTGGAGAGAGGAGATGCCCCGAACTAAGGTAGTGCCATCTTAGTGGGTGAATCTTTTGATGTGGAAATATACGAGCGACAGCCTTGCCGATCAACATCCTTGGTCCTCTACTTTGCCAGACTGGGCCCAGAGAACATTGGATTCTTTGGGAAAAGCACGCATTGATCAGCCAGCCGATTTTAACTGCCACTGAAGTGCTAAAGTTGGTGTATTTAACTGAAATTGGCTTCGGCGAACGGGGACAAGACCAAGACCGTGACCCAACCTTCAAGCTACAAGAGGGCATCGCAGGCCATAATTACGCTTTCGTTGTTAGACCCAGCTGATATTTCATTAGTCCCGCCGACACAGAAGGTTGGAGAACAGAATAATAAGAACACTGGGTGTTTGCCGGCAGGGATATCTTTGGCATCGTATGGGGACTTGATGGTGATAGAGGCCAGTAACAACGCCTCGGATTTACCTGCTCCGTAGACGCTACATATGCATGCAGGACTTTTAAAACGTCAGGCATTCACCTCAGCTGATGAATGTCATGTGGGTCATTCATGGCCATTTAGTTTAGGTGTTTCCTGAATCGTCCAAGGTAGCAGACGTTGTGTAGCCCCGAAGACTTATTCGGTTTGAGATGCTTGTTTCTCTCTATTCGTTGTTAGGCATCAACCCACCTTCAGTAGATCCGGGCTGTTGGAAAGTGACGTCAGCAGTATCGATAGTGTCATCCGGTGCCGAGAGGAATCGATCGCGAGTTAGGTCTGTACCGCGTGCGGAGGTTGCTTTGATGATTTATGCTTGCGTCTATCAAGAAACTGCCAATATCTATGCTATCTAACACGTATTAGAGGAGTCATCCCGATTTTCATAGTAAACCAGGTCCTCCTTGACGTTGTGACGAAACTGTTCTTCCTCCTCTTTGAGTTGGGCCTTGAGTATCTTGTCCGCTTTCCATACCGGCTTCAGCTCAAACAGCCGGTCGATCTTCTCAAGAGGAATGCCACTTGTTTCGGGAATAAGGAAAAAGGCAAACAAGAAGGCAAGGAACGACAGCGACGCAAAGAACATGTAGACGCCATACCCCATACCAGCAAACATCTGTTCGGTGAATCTTGATACCAGAAAGTTAAACAGCCAGTTGCTTGCAGTCGTGAAGGCCTGGGCCAGTGAGCGGAAGCTTGGATCAAAGAATTCCTGTTCAACAAGAATACGTTGTCAGTAGGTGCGTTTAGACACTGCATTAAAGCAAAACGTACAGAGTTGATGACCCATGGAGTACCGTTCCAGGTCGGGGTATACACAGCGGTCCACATGTAGAAAAAGAAGATGGCAGCAATACCGCTACCAGTCAAGGTCTCCTGAGGATGCTTGGTGGGTTCGACGACGTAGATATAAGCACCAATAACCCACATGCAAATCGAACCAGTGATACCACCAATGAGCAACAACTTCCTTCTTCCAAGCTGGTCAACGAGGAAAAGTAGCCACACAAAAGTCATGACTGCCTTGATGACACCGAAGATGCCAGTCATGACGTTCACAGTGTCGGGCTGAACGCCAATGCTCTACAAATGGTTAGCATGTTGCTGTCCCTCTGGCTGAGAGCTTGGTGGACAAGGACAGCACACTTACAGAGAATATGGTAGGCGAATAGTAGTTGATGGCGTTGATACCCGAGCCGTTCTGCCAGAAGAAGAGCATGCAACCCAAAAAGAGACGCCACATCATGTTCGGGCGCTGACCCAGGGCCTGGAAGGGCTTCCATAAGCCAACGCCGCCGACTGCCTTCTGGGCTTCAAGAGCCTGGTCGATAGCTGTCACCTCCTCGGTGATGTAAATGTCGGTAGGAGATAGTTGTCTGATCCAGCAGAGGTTGTCCATGGCTTGCTTGCGGAAATCATGAAGGAAAAGCCAGCGAGGAGATTCTCGGATCCACACGGACCCAACAAAGAGTAACCCTGACGGAATTATCTGGATGGCAAAAGGAATGATCCATTGTTTATTGCTTTCGGGGAGGTGTTTTTCGACGCCGTACTACACATGATCCAACGATTAGCCTCCAAAGAATGGACAAAGGGAAAGACTGCATGACTTACGTTGATCCAAAAGCCTACCAAGCCACCAATCTGCCACCCAAGCTCGTACAAACCCACGAGCCGTCCTCTGATAGCTGGCGGCGCAAGCTCGGAAAGGTAAATGGGGATAATGTTCGAGGCAATACCGGTGCCCAGACCCGACAGCACACGTCCCGCATATAGGATACCAAGGCCACGGCCTCCATCGGCACCGCATTGAAGGCCAGCTCCCAAAGTAAAGGTGGCTGAAGCAATGGCTAGACACCACTTGCGACCGATCCAGTGGCTAAGAATGTAGGTAAGAAGGGCGCCGAAGAAGGCACCAGCAATGAAAAGTGAGACTATGTTTTCGCTGATCAGGTTGCGTTGCTCGGTAGTTTTTTGATCAATGCCAAACTCCTTCTGAAAGGAATCGAGTGTGATTGTGGTACCAATGAAGGCACTCGTGTAACCAATCATATTGGAGCCACATGATGCCACGAGGGCGAGGACATAAACTCGCCAGTTGTACACAACTGGGGGCGTTGGTCGGTCTTCGACAAGCGTAAGAAGACCCATGACTGGTAGGTGAAGGGTAGGATAAAGAGAGAGAACAAGTTGGGAGGCAGGAAAGGTAAAAACGAAGATGAATTGGTGAGATGAAACCGGTGCGACAAGACGACAGATATGGGATGGAGACGATGAGGCTGGGGCCCCAAGTTTTGCCCCAGGCTCCAGTCAATGTGGGCATGTGGGTTAACGAGTAAAGACTTGTCCATCATCTACGTTGCAAAGAACTCTATCTTCTGGGGCGGTAGGTGATTCGAACATGGAGCTACGAGGCGGAGAGCTCGGAGGGATTTACGGTTCATGTGGAGTTGGAATCCGCAACGTTTCCACGGTGGAGAGGAGCTAACAGTCGCCGTCGTGAGTCCAAAACAAGCGACTCTACATTGCTTGATGACCCATAAAGGGTAAGCTTGACAACAAGCTGGAATATTATCAGTCACGATAAGATTGGACGCCAAACGAGGAATGATTCAAATTCTGTAGATAATTTGAGTAAGAGGAACAAAACCAATCTTGCCGCTATCATCCTCTGTTGAAGAATTCAACAACTCCTCGAATATTCTCTGGATTGGGTTTGTGACGCAGGAAAAGGGTATTGGACGGAAATAACTCAGATCCACAAAAGGGTGAAATACCCAGAACGAGATTGGTCCCCATTCCTCAGAGCAAGGACGTCAGATGGAGCCTCCAGCCGGGAAAACCTTTAACCACGGAAAGTCGGCAGAGGAGGATAAAAGTTTGCACGAGGTTGGCCTCAATACACCGCAAATAATGGGGTAAATAGACTAACAAGATGGCTGACAATGCGATCGGCGGGAGTGATGGGCACATAAGCCCCTGCATGGCAAAAGCTTTCGGCAGCCAGTGTGAAGTTGATCATGTCGCCAGTCTAGTTCTTTGCAATGATGAAATTCCCTTCTCAATCTGAGCTGCCTTGAAGGCATGTCCGATGAAGCCGACGCGCACAGGTTCATGACCGGAACCTAGTAAATTCCGCATATAAGTTCTAGGATACTCGTAAATGCTTGGCATTAGCCTTTTTAAATTCCAGGTTGATGTCACCTGAAGACGCCATGACAGTTTCTCCTCAGAGCGCACGATGCTCAACAAGCTGTCATGTGTCAAGGACAACTGTTCAATCGTCGGAAGGCCATCCGTTGTTGACCCAATTAAACGAAGCTAAAGATTTTAATTTGCTCTCTTGAGCTATCGCGAAAGGCAAGCGGCTATCGAGGCTAGTGAAGAACACGCCTGGTAAGATAGATTGATCCCCAGATGTTCCGTTGGTTGCCGTGGAAAAGAAAACATCGATGCGAAGGGTTATCCAATGTATATGTTCCCCGACAAGGAGTATTTTTGCCGCTTTGACTTCGAGACTCTGCCACGGTGAGTGGTTTACAAACACCCATGGAGAGCGCGTAAGGAGAACAGGTCTACAATGTATACGGATGCTTGAACAGTCACACAATTATATCGCTTTCATAGTAGTAACGAACAGTAGCCTGCTGCGTAAGCCTCTTTCATCCCACGGGGTCTACGCTTGGTCGGGTAACTCCGTTAGCTGGCGGATTTTCGGGGGCCGACATTGCCTACAATCTTGGCCAATGCGATGATATGAATGTCGTCTAACCAGCCAACAGCCCAAGTCCCGCCAAGTATGGCAATTGGTGCTTCCCTGATACCTAGCGCAGCAACTTAGATGCTATTAGCAAGGGGCCATTATCTTTTACTCTCATCCACTCCAGAGGCCGGCTTGCCTGAGTGGCTACTGATCCAGGATACGGGCCAAGTGGACGAAAATGATGAAAACTGGGCCTATGACTTCAAGCTCACCCTTAAGGCGTGGTTATTGTACATCTATGCCTTCGTATTCCTTTCCTAACAAGTCTCAGTTGCAACCCCGACTTTTCCTGGCCGTGGTCCAATCCTTAGGCTACGACAAGACAGCATCCTTACTATAGGGTTATCTCGCTCAGTTATCCCATCGAGGACCGGGCTTCAACTATAACAAAGAACACATTATCAACACATCATAGCAACATATCCCAATGCTAACACAGTGGGCATCTTTACTATAGAGGGCGCCTTCATACTTCCTAGGGGTTATTTTCCCTACTACCATTAAGGAGTCCCCGGATCGAATCCAGAAATTATTCTTCCACATCTTGTGGCCTCTCGCGCTATCAATTGTGGGTGTGTAGGAGATGCGGCTGCTCTCCAAACTATATCACGATACTTCACTGTGATTTTGATGGTTCGAGAGTAGAGAGCCATAGACCGGGCTTATCCTAGTCCTATCACGTTAGGCGAGTGCTTCTTATCTGAATTTGGCGATCTGAAAGTAGCATGGTCGATTGGGCAAGATCTAGGCCTTACGGATAGTTTACTAAACTGACTTAGAAGTCGGTGGCAGATATTACGTAGACCCCTGGCATGTCATAACAAGATAAGATAGATACCGCGCGGCACGTAAAAAGGGTAAAACACCCGAACGCACGTGTATACGACGAGCTGTGCCTTTTTGCTGACAATGATGCATCATTTTCCTCTCACTGATCACCCACTTATTAAACTTCAGGGTCCCTGAGAGTACTACTTGGCAAAACCTGACGCCCTTGTCCGGGAGAACTTTGTGTCATCATCGAGCATATTTAATTAATATCGACCCATGTCTAAACTCTATCCCATCGGCAAGACGCTGGCGATCCGTCCCGTTCATGGATTTACTCCATGATCAAAATGCCACTGGATTAAACATCGCTAATGTCTGAGTGGGAATAAGTCTTGACCCGACAGCTGTCCCCTACATGTTTGAACCAGCGTTTCTTAAACAGCTATTACAAAGGATTATTAAGTGGGCTGCCCTTGTCCTAAAAGGCATCCCAGGTGTGTCTGACTTCTTGGCGATCCGTGACTGGGAGACCTTCCTCCACTCTAACATCCACGTACGTCTGTCTCAAAATACGACCGGTACTGTCCACGTCGGCAAGCTCTACCTCTTGCCCGGACGATCTCCTGTCGCTCAGCATGTCCCTGCTGCTGGCTGCATCTGTCTCCGTATTCGACACTCGAGCAGTCTTGAGGGATCCGCCGAACCCAGGCAAGTCACGGTCGTTTAGCATGATTCCCGGGCCATTGTGTCGAGTGTGAGATGCCGGTGGCGTCTTGGTACTGCCGAGCCGACTGCGGAGCTTGAGCTTGTACGAAATCAGTCGTACTAGAGGTTGAAGTCCAGCGAAGCAGCCACACCAGATGCCTACATGCACCTCCAAGGCGGTCCAGGAGCTGACACGAGCCATTTTAAGGGAACTATCAACAAACAACAGGTTAGACCCTATGGATCAAACCGGGAGCGTTTCCAGGGAGACTCACGTATTCACCTCAAAGTTGGCGGTGACGGTGATAGCAAATCGAAGGATGCCCGTGATAATAGCAAATAGACCAACCGCAAAGACGAGAAAGACCTTTGCAGTATGAACAGTCACCCTTATAAGATTTCTGCAGATAATCCAAATGGGCAGAATGAACAGGGCCATGTCGGTGAACACCCCAACGATGCTGTGAGCCCAGACCATGTCACCCTCCTGGCTCATGGGCCTGCACTTTCTGTCGGGCTTTCCGGCGTCAAAGACATCCCTATGGTTGTGTTAGTAGTATGTCCAACAAGACGGTCGAGCACGGAGGTAGTTGCGCACTGCACGGAGCTACATTGAGTAAGAAGCCATATGATCGCAATAATAGAGATGGCGACAATGACAAATCCGGTTACCCATATGCAACGGATGTATGTTCCTACACTCAAATTAGCAGACAGGCAGTTTTATCACCTAGAAACGACCCTACGTGATTTATTCAGCCGTGGCAGGAAGGCCAGGATGGATAACCTCATGAAGCAGGTGCCAGCAAAGAAGATGAGAAGAATTGCAGGCCGCAGCTGTAGAGCAGTCAGAAATACTCGCCACATAAGCCCAGTAGTCAAAGTGGATTACCGAAAACAATTTGATGCGTTGCTCGGTCGTCAGAAACGTCATGTCCGTCCCGGCGCCGGCGAAGGCGGAACGAATCTCCAGCCCTGATAGAGCGACAGCTAGCACCTAAGATCATGTTTGTCTTAACCCCGGTTCATGTAAGCATTGGAGAATATCTCACGTATGCAAAACAGGCTAGTAGATCGTCGAGGCCGAGTGCTCGAACTAATACGCCACGGGAATAGAGACGCATAGCCACAATGACTGTCGTGAGTACGATGAGGGCAATGTTGAGGTCATATATCCGGCGGTCTCCTGCTATTCCGCTCATTCTGTGCGTGTAGTCAACGCCGGGGCAGCAAGTTGGGTAGTAACCAAAGGACTAATCTTGGATGTGGGAGCAAAAGAAAGATAGAATGGAGGTGGAGAGCACAGGAGAAAATTGGGACAAGCAATAGCTGACAATGAGCGAACACGAATAAACATAAGCTCTACGTTTCAGCAACAACGTTGAGGACCGGGTTTATAATGAATTACCGAAGGGCCGAGAGCAAGATAAGGACCTTCCAAATTAGTACAGTGGCAAATATTTCAGATACTGACTCGATCAGTCAAGTATGAGTTTGGCAAGAGGAAGCATCAGCCACGCTTCTTGGTACACATTGGCTGCTACTCTAGCCAGGGTGCAGCATAAAAGATCAAGTATAGATTGACGCTGAATACGGAATAGGGAGATCTCCCGTCCCCTATACCCGGTGGGAACACCGAGTTTCAACACCAGCGAGACCCTTGTCGTTGCCAATTATACCGCCAATCAACAGAGAGACATCCAGGACGGGATGGCCGCGAATAGCGACGGCCGTGGGGGCACGGACGGGCAGGCCGATGAAACGCAAGGGTGGCAGGCGTGAGCTAATATGGCAACAAGGAACTGGTCAGATCCTATCTGATATGAGAGCAGCAGTTCGATGACGTTATCGTGTCTTAAGAGTAGCTAGCTGAACCGTACCAATGCTGCTCTCTCGATCTTGAGGTCGTCGATAGTGGCTCCCCCCCGCCCCAGTGTGGGCGGGTGGCGGCCGAGACACAGGTGTGAGTGACAATGCAATTGCAAAGGAGTGTTGAGATCTGAGTGAGGAGAAATCCGCAAGGTGAGACGTCAGATGACTTGACAAAACGCAGTCTACCCAATTAAGCTCTGCAGGGCCTCGAGGCAGAAGAAGAGGTCGAATTTCCAGTGTCGAGAAGCCCCCGGAAAAGAGTATAAGAGATCTTCCCACAAGTCTTGCTTCGTACCCTCCCACTTTCACCTTCATTTTCTTTACTCCTATTACCTCCCCTAGAAACATCATTTCGCTAACCGTGCGCACAATCAGAAGAAAGACACCCTCAAGCCACATCAAGAACCAGTATGATGCATCATTTTCATGTCCAATCATCCACAGCCTGCTTGCTGAGTGGCACGACGGGCCTCCGCCTCATGGGGCTTCGGAAACGCCCGGCTACTACTCTAAGGCGGATTGTTTCCTATGAACGTTGGGAGAGAACCTGTGCAGCTTCTAGCAAAATGACAGTAACCGTCTCGGCGACGGATTGGTCACTTGGGTTATCGATCAGATGACTGGCGTTCCTAGGCGGATCATGAAAGTCCAACGCTAAAACTTGCCATGCAGACGTCGAGCCACCCAACATTGTCCACTCCATGGGCTCTGACAGAAGCTCGTATAGCGGAGGGTTGGCTGTGGCCGATATTGGTGGTGGTGGCGGTTTGAGACCGAGTTTGAGGACTTCATATCGGTGGTTGACAGAGAGTTTATTTCCTTCTCACTGAATCAGGAAATTTTGCTGTCGCCACTGGATATACTGAACAGCGAACGCAATATCCTTCCGAATGACCCAGATACTCTCCTCTGGCACGAGCCTCGGATTCAAGCTCAGCTGAGGAAGAGGCTCCGGAGCCGGTAATACACGTGGTATATGAAGCAGTTACATGATATCAACAACGCTATTTCGAAATTTCTTGCTCTTTTACCGACCGGAAAGGTAGGTTGTTACAGATGCCACAACACCAGATGGCCAGCTACCAACACTAATAGGCATATCACCTCGACTTGTCAGGACTAGAAAGTGAGCTTTTTAGACTAAAGTGGAGCTTCGGTCACAGAAAAGACAAACTCCTCGCTACTGTAAAAGACCGAAACGAGAGCATTTATGCATTCCTTGATCGATCCGCACACCTTGCCAGAGGCTTCGAATCGACGAGGGCTGGGTCTCGCGCGTGGCTGTATCTCAGTGCTCAAAGGCAGGCGACATCAATCTACGAGTGCTTACAGAGTCAGGGGAAGTGTCATTGCCTGAGTGACCACACATGCGGTATCAGGGCGAACAGTGTTGGCCAAGACCGCGGGGACCTGGAACCCAAATCTTTCGTCTTGTTATTTGATGAAGGAGCGACATTCACGGAGCTGAGGGTCGAGGTGGCAGAACCGAAACCTGTAAGGACCACTTCCCAGCCCTCTAGCCAGAGTATTCCCGACGTCTCCCAATTGAAGGGGGATGTCTCTGCCAAGATTCGATCTCAGCACGTGAGAAACAAGAGTTCCAGCCTCACTGCTTTGGCTGCCTCCTCTCTGTCAATTGTCGGAAACCCGTCTAACCTTGAGGTACATCTTGATGCCACACCCCAACGGAACCGGAGGCTTCAGGTCGGCCTTCAGCTCGTCCAGACCGTTCTCACGCTTGGCGTTACCCCTTGGGTTCCTGATAAGTGTACTAGGATGGAGGTCCTCCTTATACGGGATCTCGATTCCACCGATCCAACACCATACATCTCCCATGAGTCGGTACGGAACACCTTCAAGGGCAAGCAGCGCGTTGAGCGCTCTGCCCAAGCCCGCGCCAGCCTCTTCACCATTGGCATTCTCCAGCTCGAGCTACTCTTCTGTAAGACACTGGAAAGCCTACCATTACGCAACCAGTACTTTGGGAGGGTAGGTGTGGCGGACTACACAGCAGACCTCTGCACGGCTATCCAGTGGCAGAAGCAGGTTGAGGCCGAGTTTGGGGATAGAATCGCGGGTGCCATCAGGCGGTGCATGCTGTGTGCCTTCGAGCCGCAGCCAGACCTCAGTGACTCAACGTTTATACGGGCGGTATGTACGAATGTTGTCCAACCTTTGGAGAAGTTTCTGTTGGCATGGAATACCCGGCAATAATATAATAAAATGAAAATATTCTAAAACGAGAATCCGCGCTTATATACCCGATCCTTTCAGAGACGGCATCACGGGCGTCTGGATCTTGCCGCCTACGCTTGTGGGTTCGACCTTGTTGAGAGCTCATCGATCCGGGTGACTTTTGGGACAAGAGCGGCGCAAGACGGAAAGAGAAGTCTGAGGTGGAAGTGGACGACGGGATCATCCTTTTTTAAACAAATGAAAACACAACTCTTCCTGGCATCGTCAACTCGGTCTCGCCCCAAGCACTGGGGTAAAATGATCAGCCCTGGGAGAGAACCAGGCAAGGATGGGGCTGCCAAGATAGTTAATGGCTAGAAACCCTTAGGCGAGGTTAGGGGCATTTTTATTCCTGGCTGACTTATGCTGTGATTTTATGCCGGATCTCCGCTTGCATTTCCCTGTGAGCAGCAAGTGAGGGTAGGCTCGGTTAAGCAAAGAGTTTTTTACCAAACCAATCCTAGGGGCCGCCTATGCCTCTTCTGGTGGGGAATTAGCCCAAGACTTGGCTGTGCACCTAAATCCCACAGCAGCAAGTGTCATCCCTTAACAGGTGGGAGCCACAGGGCTTCACGTCTTAGGAGCCTAGTCCCTGAAGGATTCAAGGCCAAGCCTTAAATGACATCACAAGGCTTAATCCAGATCCGGGGGTATCCATTCTCTGCCTGATATCTCAGGCAAACAGACAATCAAGTGGACGAGCCAGACGAGTCAACCTGCCAAGCACGACTGTGACTTGGACTGGGCGTATGAATTGCCAATTTGGATTGCTGACAGCTGGCATGCAGATGATCTTCCACCACGCTACGTCATTTTATACGAGAAGGCGAGTTTCTGAAGGTACATATATAGAGGGCAGAACCGCATTATTTTGTCGGAGTCAAGTCAGACACATACGAGCGTTTACATCATGAATCTGATGAGATGCCTTCTTATTGCAGTCACTGCGGCGCCAATTCTGGCTCAAAATGGAAACGACACCTATGACAAGTGCCGGGAGATCATAAGACATGTCGCTGAGGACGAGATTCATTTCAACTCTACAGGCTCAACGTCGTTCAATTTTCCCGGGCAAAAGGACCCTTGGCACCTTTCTATGGCTACGTTTTTCCACCTTGCGAGGAACACAAGCCAAGTGAGAGACGTTTCGTCGACTGGAGATCGAGTTGTCTTCCTGAGCGTCCCGCAGTCACTCATCGGATCGGCACGGGGCAACAACACGGAGGTCTGTTATTATCAGATGGACCCAGTCAACGCGACTTCCAATGCGGACGACGACGGCGAAAGTTGCAACGGTATACTCAGCGAGAAATGCCAAGAAGCTTTGCGAAGTGCAGGAGGGCCAATAAACGGACTTTGTTCAAGGTTCAACATTGATGACGATTGCGGAAAGGCCATGAGGCTATGGACAAGTATGTTTCTTCAAATACTCCTCAGCTGTCTCCCCGGGCACAGATACCCACCATGCCTTTTATTAAACACGCGGCGCAAACCATGATACTTATTAAACTGCCTTAGCAAAACCTCTCAACTTTTCAAGTTCTGAGTGCTCAGTCGATGAACTCCCGGGAGTGGGACTTCCGACAGGATATCGGACATTCAGTATCATGTCCGAAGGACACGACCTTCCTCCCGAAGAGGATGGCTTCCTCGATGCCTACGATTTGATGGTGCGGCAACCACTTCCCATTGTTTTGGCAGCAAGGGTTCCCGACCAGAACAAGATCGCAGTTGAGATTGCTTGCGTGGCTCCAGACAATATTACAACAGACAGCCGTGTTCCTGACAGTGAATTTCCGCCTAGTGGTGCTGGCGACTTAAACGTGCGAGCAACTGCAACGTTTGCAATGGCTGTAGCTTGTATCGTTGGTGTGATATTTGTATGATAGATTAAGGCCACTCTTGTCTTGAGGATTCAATACTGAATTAGTTCTTTTCTTAATAACCTTTGAAGGCAATGAGCCATCCAACAAGCATGTTGGAGAGTGGGAAGACTAGGAGTACCTACTTACCCTGCACAGGCCGGAGCGTCTTTGCCGAAATCCTTGCCATCACAAGTGGCCTGATAGAGGATTAGATGCGGGCCTTGGCCATGGAGCCAATCAAATCATTGGGGGTGAGACATTAACCAAGAAATGAATGAGATTACCTGGTCCTAGAGACGCACGATTACAGATTGGAGAAAACAGGCTGGCTGTCTTGCCAGCGTTTCAAACAATAGGGAGTTTTGCGGTATGCCATAGAAGAAAAAAACACTGAGGAGATCGAGTGTGCATCACGAAACACAAGCCCCAAACACAAGCCAAATGATAGAGCATCTTACGCATCACCTAGCCGCAGGGAAGACTTGCACTTTATGAATGGCAGGGGGGTGTCAGGTGGGATGAGTGTGAGACCAGGAGTTGATCACTTCCCCTCATCGTCCAGAACCGTCACCACTTTATAGCACTGCGGGAATAGAGACCAACCGACTGCGGGGAGCTGTCCAGATGGATCCTCTATCCATATTGTCGGTAGTGGCCACCACGATCCAGTTTGTTGACTTTGGACAACGATTATTCTCGGAGACATGGCAAATCTACCGCTCTGCTTTAGGCTAGACCCTCCAGCTGCAGAATCTCTCGGCTATCTCATCGGACCTCTCGCAGCTATCCACAGGCGTAAAAGAAGCTTTCCAGTCTCGACAAAAGAGCCCCTCTGGCTTGCAAGATGCTGACAAAGAGTTGCTTCGCCTTTGTGGCGAGTGCAATGCTATCGCCTCCAAGATCCTCACAGTTCTGCCCAAGGTCAGCACCGCCTTCCAATCGGAACTAGCTCAAGACAAGCAAGCGGTTGAACGAGCTTGGCTTGGGTCGTACGAGCCAAGATCAGCTGGGAAGTGCTTCCGAGCAGCACTGAGGAGTTGGTGGCAGCGAGAGGAGATCGTGGAGATCAGTGATCGCCTCGAGAAAGTGCGTCAAGGAATGATGATGGTAGCGACCATGTCCATCTGGTACGTCCTTCTAATTATGCTCCAGCTGCCTTCATATCAGACATCTCGCTTACTCCTCTTAGGGCTAATGGCACAGAGCACCAAAGACTGGGAGCACCAGTTCAGCAGGAAGCTAAACACCATGATAGGCATGCTGTCTCAAGCCCTAAAGACAAGCGAGCACGCTGGCCCGGAACAGGAACGAACTGACAGCCAAAAGACCGTTGAGAAAGGAGCTGCCAACTCCATACGACAGAACGATCTGACAGCTCAGATCGTAAGACGTATTTGGAGTTCTCACTGGAAATTCGATCGGAACCTTCTGGCCTCCTTTCCGCGGCAGACTGACCTTTCAGCCGAGCAACTGAAGTCAATCATCTGCGAAAGCTTGAGATTGGACTCAATGAACAATCGTGAAGAAGCCATCGCCAAGACGTTCGACTGTACCTTTCGATGGGTGTTTGATAGAAACCCGCAGGTTTCGCTGGAAGGAGTTCCTATGTGGTCCAGTCTCCCAGATTGGCTTGAGGGGGATTCTGGTCTCCCCTACTGGATCACAGGGAAGCCTGGCTCTGGATAATCCACCATGATGAAGTCTATCCTACATCATGAAGCATTGGATAATCACCTATAGAAGTGGTCTCGAGGATCTCCGCTATAGAAGATCAAGTACTATACGTGGAAACCAGGAGCGGAGATGGCAAGGTCAGTAGATGGGCTGCTACGCACCCTCCTTCACCAGGTGCTCGTCATGAGCCCTGGCATGATGCCCTACATCTGCCCACGACGCTGGTCCCTGTTCCACGCAGTTCGCGACATTGAATCGTTCCCTCCCTGGACCACTTGGGAATTGGAGGAATCCTTTGCGCGCTTACTGACTTTCAAGGAAGGAGGTCCTCGTTCTCATCTTCTTCATCAATGGCCTGGATGAGTTTGATATCGCTCATGTTGATTTATGCCAGAGGATACAAAGTATATCTACTCACCGAACCGTCAAAGTCTGTGTTGCTAGTCGGCCTTGGCCACAGTTCAGCGACGCCTTCGCAAGTAGCCCGGGACTGCAGATGCATCTTCTGACGGATGCTGGTATCCAGGCCTTTGTTGAGGTCACTTTCTCGAAGTGGTTGCTTTTGAAGAGCTCAACGATCTGTACAGGGGCGGTGGTGACCAGCTGCTTGAAGACATTGTGAAGAAAGCCAAGGGTGTCTTCCTCTGGACTGCACTGGTGACCCAGACACTTCCAGAAAATCTTCTCGATGGGTCGAGCCTACCGCTCAAAGCGATTCTTGACACGATGCCAAGTGAAATTGAGAGTCTGTACGATGCTATATACGCGGCAATTCCCAGGAGACTGCTGCCCGAAGTGTCTGCAACTCTGCAGCTCTACGTTCTGGCATCCCAGCCACTCGACTGGATGACCTTCTGGCTCGCTGATGAGACTAGAGGTGGATCAACCGCCATCCATGTCCAGTCATTAGATATGGATAAGGTACAGGCTTCTGTCAAACGCAGACTCGGGGCTCGTACAAGAGGCATCCTGGAACTCGTACCTCAAACACAAACTATTGAGTACATCCACCGAACAGCGGTAGAGTGGGTAAACCAACCCCGTGTCTGGGAACAACTCAAATCCGTGAGCGCCCCAGACCTTGACTCTCACTACTGCCTCCTTCAGGCAGAAGCTATTCAGGTGGAAAACTGGGAGCCAACCGACCTCCCGGGCAGTACCGCCTACTGGGAGGATGTGACGAAAGGGTTGCATTACGCGTCTCACATTGACCCCGCCGTTACCTCAGATTCAGCATTGACTACCGCTCTTGATAGGTTTCATGATGCATGTGCAAAAAGGTTTACAACCTTCATCGGCCTGGAAGACACCGACTCTTCTGTCAAGCTATCTTGGGCATCGTACCAGCCTATGAAAACCCAAGGCGTGAGAGCGAATACCTTTAATGGCTTGATGGCGCAATTTGCCATTGTCCCGTACACTCGCTACAAATTCAGAGATAAGACCACACCCTTTCACCCAGTACCTCAGAAGCGCTCCATAGCCTTGCTCGAGCAGGCCATCTTTGGACCTGGAGCTTATAGTTCTCCCGGAGCGCTAGCGGTTTTTGACCAACCAAACTTGCCGAAGATATCGTACTTCCAGAGGCTACAGGCAGTCAGTCTTCTTCTCGAGCGCGGGGTACGACAACCTGGTATTGTGTCCATGGTCAAGGAGCGTGGATGTGATGCGAGTAGCAGAGGCGATGGCGATTATGGCCAGTATCTAAGTGATGTTCTGCAGCTGCTAGTTCAGCATCGAGCAACAACTGGGGAGAAGAGGAGCTATATGAAGAGGTTATTCAGGCTGGATTGACTGAAATGAACAGATTATTTGGTGCGTGGAAGTGGTGAGGGCATTGCCTAGGTTTCTGTGAAGCTTGGGTGGCAATGTGTTCTTTGTTATAGTTGAAGCCCGGCCCTCGATGGGATAACTGGGCCAGAAAACCGAGGCTCGGGTGACGTTTCTATCTAACGATCCTAAACGATGCCGCGGTAATAGGGGGAATTTGCATGAGTACACGAGCTTGTGAGGACACTTTGGCCGACATGGTGCTTGGAGTCTCAGAAGCACTCTAATGGGATCGGCGATCAGTATCCCGCAGTGTCCGAACTAAGGCTTGCGCAAAAAGGATCCGGATGGATTTGGATGAGATTGAATGCAGATGGCAGTCCGAAATAATGGTCTATATAATATAGCTCTGGCGTATACGAAATATCAACCCCCCGACACTACAACGCACATATTACCACTCCCACTTTACTTGACAGACCTACAACACTTTCGCTTTGTTCCATAACACCAACCAAGATGCATCTTCTGTCCTTTTCCGGGCAGTGTGCGGTCTTGAGTCTGCTGAGAACTGTTCTTGCGGCTCCAGGCCAAGTCGCCTGCCCTGGCGGAGGAGTTGAGATTTTCGAAATCCAGCCATACGAAATCGTTTGTGATGGGAAGGCTTTCATTTCCATGGGGACCAGGTAAGAACGAAAATTTCCTTCGCACAGAAGAAATCCTCCAGATAACGAACATTACCAAAAAAGAACTTATGCCAGGTGCCCAGGATCGGCTGAAGTACCGAGTCAAGAACAACCCGGTCAACCCAATCGACCTTGGGTTTGGTATCATCCGGACGTCCTGACAATCCTCCGAGTAACCCTGGCCAGCCATACATTCCCGGGAACCCAGAGGAATCACCTCCCTGCGAGAGCTGTGTCACAGTCACAAGTACGGTTGCAACTCCATTGAGGCGGTCAACCACTCCGCCATCAGGCCTATGTCATCAGACACCTCCTCCCTACACACCACATCTATCATAACGTCAGAGCTTTCCCCCCTGTCTACCACATCTACTACAACATCATGTGCCGTTACGGAAATCCGAACCATGTCAGCCAGTGGTTCAGAGGGTAGAGAGGCCTCATGGATAGTGCTGGATTGTGCTAGAAGCATGCGCTTTGAGATTGCAGGTGGCCATGGCGGCCAGAATGTGGTCCCGTATAATGGAGGAGGTAGTGTCGTGCAGGGTTCAGGGGGGAACGACCTCAGAATCAATAACGACGACAATCAGGGCAACGCTGGGCTTACCGGGCAACAAGGCGTCTCCCGATATGTTGTTGGTGAGGGAAATACTGGGACAAGCGGTTACTATGCAGTTATACGTGGAGGTGGTGGGGGTACAAGTACTGGCCCCGGTGCCGGTGGAACGTATGGAGGAAACCAGGATCAAGCCAGCAATGGAAATTCAGGGTCCGGCCATGACGGCGGAGCTGGTGTTCCTACCCCGAGATCTGCCGGGGGCGGAGGTGGATCAGGAGGCGGCGGCAGTGGTGCTACCCTGGCCTGGAAGTACCAGAACGCCGGTACTGTCTCTCCCGCTGGCGGTGGCGGGCGATCTAGTTTCGCTAGCTCTGATGCCACTGGTGTCACGCAGGGTCTTCGGGCTGCTGTCGGAAGCGTGGTTGGTTGTTGCCAGGTTGTGGCTTTGTGGCGTCTAGGGCAATGGACTTTGAGTATCTTTCAGCCGTGGCTGTATGGAAATGTCTTGAAGACGTAGTAATGATTGATACATGTCTCTTGATACCCCGAGAACCATCTCATTGATGTCGGTCAACTTGTCCACAAGATGGCGTGATATTCATGACCAGCAAGTCAATAGCTTAGCATGTTCCTCTTTTGAATACCGCCTCAATCTCTCTCAGCACAGCTATGCATTTCTCATCTTCATATCGTCTAGTGACGAGCTGTAGCGAAACCTGTGCATCCACATACCGCTCAGCCGTGGTGTAAAGATCATGATTAAAGCGGTCGAGCTCGTTCATGGGCACGTAATCGTCGTTTGGTATGTCCAATCGCGTGTCGACTTGGGTTACTGGAAAAGAAATGGCTGGATACTCAAGGAGATTCCACTGCGAGGTGTAGTTCCAATATCTGGCTTGATCATGCGGGGGTGCACATCCAGGGCCAACAGGACAAAGAATGGCATCTACAGGATGACCATCATCCTTTCCGGTGTCAAGCCAATGCTGATTGTACATTGACCTGTAGGCGTTGCGTTTGGCTTTCAGCTGACAGGTATCATCATCAGTAGGTGCGGTTGGCGTACAAGCGTTCTGGGCAATACTCACGCCTCAAACTTCCTCCACGCTTCTAGCTTTCACCTCCTCTTGACCCAGTAGCCATTCGGTCAAGGGCAACACTTGCTCATCGCCCATCTTCAGCATATATCGAAGGCGGTCGCCTCCATCTTCATAATACAGGGCGCTCGTTAGCTTCCAGCACTCGTCGTGGTCCTTGGACTGCCAGTCGACAACTTCGAAGTCGGCCGACTTGAGTGCGTTGGCAACCTGTGAAAGGGCTCGGTGAATGGGTGGGTGGGGTTTGACAATTCCATCAGACCACATTATACCAATTTTGAGTGTCTTTGGGAGCTCAACATCTCGCCAAGGTATCGGGACTAGATAATTCTCTCTAACCCACGGCATGGTGTCGAGGTAGGCCTTCATAAACAGCTCAATGCCAGAGAGAGTTGGCGATAACGGCCCAATGCAACCTATGATGCTACAGGACTGTCAGCATAGCTCTTGAATACCCCGTCATGCATGATGAGTCTTACCCTTCTTGGCCAACTATGAGGCCCATGCCACCAGTGTTTCCAACCCGGAAAGGTGTCGGCTTGAAACCGTAGACGCCATTGTTGGCGGCGGGAGATCTGATCGAGCCGCCAATGTCGCCGCCAAGACCCTGACACAATGACTCAGTGTTATTAAGTGAGCGTGACCAATAGCCTGGATGGTGGAATGCGGTTTATGACTCACCTGAGGGCTCCCGCGAAAGCCAACCAAAGCACCTTCACCTCCAGAGCTTCCACCTGCGCTGAGATTGCGGTTCCATGGATTGACTGTCCGGCCGTAGATGTTACTGTTCGTTTCGAGATGCATCACTGACTGCGGCTGGGTTGTTCTCGCAAAGATGACGGCGCCACATCCTTCAACAACGTCATGTAGGCTGCAAGGAGGACCTTGGATACGACCACAACAGGCCACAAAGCCGTTGTTGTTCATCTTACCAGGAACACCGAATTGTTCTTTGATTGAAATTGGCAGGCCATGAAGGGGGCCAGCTGGTTGCGGCAACGAATCCAGATGCCGAGCTCGGGCAATGGCCTCTTTCCAGAGAAGCTCAGTGATGCAGTTGGTCTGATATTGAAATTGAAAGAGTTAACAAATTCACAACAACTTGTGTAATACCATTGAATGTTGTTTGCTGCTTCTGGGTAGACAAGACTTACGGTCTTCTGTGCCAATGCTGCTCGCCTAAGAAACCCCTGGACAACTGTCTCACATGACCACTCTTTGGACTGAAGTTTCCCAACCAACACTACCGGATCACACTCCGTGATTGCAATTTCATCGGCAGAGAGTATCTGGGCGGGAAGGCCTTGGACGTTTGATGGCAAAGGGTCCGGTAGAGCACACTCCGGAAGTATGGTATTGACACTGTCGTCGCGAGTGCCTAGGGCTTAAACGATTTCTGGGCGACGGGTCATTTGGGCGGCTCACAACCAGTTTGGTACCCGTTCTTTCGGATCACAAGTCAAGACACACCAAGCTGAATTTTCTTCAATCGTCATCGTGTAGCGTACAGCTGTTAAATAGTCGCTATAGGAATGGCGCATTCTTAGAGTAAATGACTCGGCTCAGTGTCCTTCTTTATTGTGCCCCTGGACTCTTTTGGAGACTTCATTCGGATCAATACCGACGACTCGGCTCGCGCTCGAGTTGTCAGCATTGCAGTGGCGTGCTGATCCTTGCTTCATCCGTCCTCGCACTCAAACTTCGGTTACCTTATTCCGCGACAGGCTCAAATCCTTCGCCTTATCGCTGGAGCTCTGTGGATCGAACTCAGCCCGCAATCCTCTACGTACTGACTCGGCCCAATATCTCTTAATAAGGCTATCCAAGGCTGAGCGGATTGGCCAACAACATGGTTACCGCTCGAGTTATAAATATGGTGTTATGCTGTTGAGTCTCTGGTCAGCATTCATTCATAAACTACTGTTTTCAAATTCAACTACGGACTCTTCTTTCTTCATCCGGCTTCGGGACCTGTACGATCATGCTCGACAAGCCAGACATCAAAAGCGACAGGGCCTCCGAGAAGGAGGGCGAGGCCGCGATCGTCGATGGGGCTTTTGTCCTCAATGACGAAGCCGCTCGTATCAGAGATGAATACCTGATGATGACCCCAGATGAGGCGCAGGCGGTGGAAAAAAGGCTTAAGCTCAAACTCGACCTTAGACTCTTCCCCTCGCTCATGATCATGTACATTCTGAACTACATTGACAGGAATGCTCTGCCAATCGCGAAACTGGCTGGCATTTCCCAGGAGCTCGGCCTCTCCTCTGTTCAGTTTGGAACATCCATTTCCATCTTGTTTGTCGGGTACCTGTAAGTTCACCCCAAGAGATGAATCCAACTCCCCCTCGTCTCAGCTAATCTCCTGTAGGCTCGTGCAAGTGCCAAGCAACCTCTTCTTGTCCAAGCTTCGCCCATCTCTGTATCTGCCATTTGCCATGGCTGTCTGGGGAGTTGTATCAGGAGTCACAGCAGCCGTTCAAAACTACGAAGGGCTACTCGCCGTTCGCTTTGTTCTTGGCTTTTGTGAGGCACCATTCTTCCCTGGCGCCGTCTTTCTGTGCTCTTCCTGGTATAAGCCCAATGAACTTAGTCTGAGAGTGGCCCTACTTTTCGGTGGTAGCATGTTGTCAGGTTCATTTGGTGGGTTGGTGGCCATTGGCATTACTGAGGAAATGGCTGATGTGGCTGGAATATCGTCTTGGCGATGGTCAGTATACTCTCTTGCAGTGGACGACAGAGTGTATGAGAGACCTGACATGTTTTTAGGTTGTTCATAATCGAGGGCTCATTGACAATCGTGTTCGCCTTCATATTTGTATTTGTGCTTCCAAACTATCCGCACAACACACGGCAAGTGGACAAGGCTTGACCCTGGGTTGCTGCATCAAGTGCTGACCCCACGACCTAGGCGGCTCACTGAGAAAGAACGCATTGTTGCCCAATATCGAATGATGTCTGACACAGGCGTCAATGCATCCAACGATACCACAATGGCACAGGGGCTCAAGCTTATGATCAAGGATCCCAAAGTGTGGTTGATGATGCTCAACCATCTCCTCATCACACTATGCGCCTCATTTACCAAGTATGTCTCCTTCTCCGCCCACATTCGAGCCGCTTGACCTTACACACGTAGTTTCTTCCCCACCATCATGGCAACCCTTGGATTTGAGCGAAAGGTAACATATGCTCTTCTATCTGTGCCCTACCTGAGTGGCTTCTGCATCGTGTTGGTCACTTGCTGGCACGCAGACAGGGTGAAGGAGCGCACATGGCACATCGTCGTAAACCTCTCGGTGTGCATAGTTGGATTGGCAATTATGGGTGCAACTCTCTCTGTACCAGCTCGCATTGTTGCGAGTATCATGATGATCTCTGGCATCACGAGTGCCTCCAACATCAACTTGGCGTGGATTGGAAGCTGCATCCCCTTCCCACCCCCGAAGCTCGCGGCGTCAATCGCTTCAATCAACATGATTGGAAACCTTGGCAACGTTGTCGGCGGCTATCTCTTCCCTGCCAGTCAAGCCAACAGATATCCGATGGCCGTGGGCGTGGAGGGTGGCTCTGCGATCCTAGCCATCGGCGGCGTGCTTTTCTACAGGTGGTATCTCAAGAGACAGAACCTTAAGATTCAGGAGGGCGATGCTACAGCTATTGTGCTCGTAGGAAGTGGGGACTGGAGATATATCTTGTAGGGGAGATTAAATCCGTCAGATTGGACCCTGTACACAGCTTCAAATGTGGTCACGTGCATGCAATCGCCATCAAAGCTGCCCCTGGCCCTTTTCTATACATAAAGAAATTACCTAGTAGCTTAAAATAGCATAGTATACTTTTCTCCCAACTTGGTATTATATCCCATTGCTAACACAGTGGCTGCTGTTTTATCAATAGAGCTATAACTAATATTCAAGCTATGATAGAAGAAGATTAAAGACAGAAAGGATCAAAGTAGCTCCAATAATAAAAACATTAAAACTCTGCCGGTATGCACTGTTACTAACAGCTGTAGGCCCTTCAGTTGTTTCTAGTTGAGTAGAACTAGGACCGGTGGCAGCACTAGTAACAGTGCCAGAAACCCTCAATGTTGACTCACCGCTTGGCTGAATCGTTGCACCATTCGTATCAAGAGTGGAAGGCCTTGCGCTACCATCATTGGTGGGCTGTTGTCCACCATTGGGACGCTGGCTGCTTCCATCATGTCCAGGAGCAGAACTTTGCAAGGCCCCCGTAGAAGAGCGAGGAGAAACTCCTGTAGGTATTGAGGCGTAGACCTTGGATTCAGCTGGTTGGATAGGTATAGCTGACCTGGTGGAATCGCTGTCCCATCCGTGCGACGAGACCTTCGCCAGTTGTGTGCTGGGACCTTCTTCACTTTCCACAGTAGCCATATAAAGAGTCTCAATTGTTTTGAATGACTTGTGGCAGTGGGAGATGCCACCAGGACATCTGGTGATAGTGACAAGTGGGGTCTTGGTGGTTGGGGCGCTCAATCCACCAGTACTGCCGAGGCGTTTCGTTTCTGAAGCAATCCAAGAGATCTCGTCGGTCGACGAAAGCGGACAAACTGTCGTACTGATGGCAAGAATCTTGGTAGTGATCACCACCGTGTAGTCAGACGCAGGACACTTCTCCACACTTGAGGGACATGCTGTAATAGTGATGGTGTTGGTGGTAAAGATGGTCGATGTTGTCAAGTGTTGGGTCCGAGTACTGTAAGTGTGGGCTGAGGCGGAGGACAGGCTCGAAAGGGGCTGTGTATGGGTCTGAACGCCTGAGCTAGTTTCAAACAGTGTGGCATCAGGAGGTGAAGAAGGAATATTTGAAGATTTGGAAGAGATGGAGCTGTCTGATTCAGTGGAAGACTGCCTTGTGCTTGTCTCGAGAGATGAAATCGTCTCTGCTGTTGTCGAGGTCGGAATGGCTGATATATGGGGCGAAGAATCTGGGTCCCCCGTAACGGATACAGTGGCGCCCTGAGAGGTTGTATTAATGCAAGAGCTCTCGGATGGCTTGTTGACGCTGGTGGATATAATCTCAGCACTTGATTCCGATGCTGTGCTTGGTCCCAAGGTAGTTGTCGATTCAGAGACAATGATCGGTTCTGAAGACGAGGTAGACGCAGTGCTGAGCCCTGAAGTAGAACCACTGGTATCCCAGGCAGTGCTTGAGTCAGAGGTAGTAGGACTTGATTCAGAGATAGCAGAGCTTGGCTCAGAGGTACCAGCACTCGATTCGGAAGAAGCACTTGACTCGAGGGTGTAGGTACTGGTACCCCAGGTAGTACTTGGTTCAGAGGAGGTAGTACTAGATTCCGTAATGATAGTCAAGTCTGAAGGCATCGAGCTCCATTCAGAAAAAACGCCAGTCGTCGATACGGAATCGGCGAATGTAGAATCCGTCGGTCCTTCACTCTCCCAGGAAACGGAAGTAGTCTGAGATGTGATCATGTCCTCTGTCGACGTGGTGACCTCGCTGGTGGCGGTAGCTATGCTGGTAGTTGATGCATCCAGTGTCGTGATGGAGCTGGCAAATGAAGCCGTCAGCGTAGATTCAGCAGAGGATTCTGTGGTCGAGCCTGAAACACTACCAGTGGTGGTTATAAGCGTATCAGAAGTGACTGAGGCGACAGAAGTAGTGGCGCAAGGATCCGAAAGGTCCTCGACCTTGAATGTCAGAGCTGTGCAGCCGTCCACGATAGTCGGGCCGTGGCGCATGAGACCTGCGTCGAGATCGCAGATGTAGAACTTGTCCTTCTCGCCAGACACACAGCTCAGTATGCCCTCAGTAGTGACGCGGCACGCAAGATGTGACCACGCCCCCGTGATGCGTGATGCGGGATACATGTATACCAAGCTATTGGTGTTGGTGTGGACTGCGGCAAAGATATCCGCACCGGTAGTCAGAGACTTGGACTGGAGATGGCCGTCCTCTGTAAGCTCCCATCTCAGAGGTGACTGCTCACTACGGAGATCTGCGGCCAGAAAATCTGAATAGAGATAAAGCTTGTAGCCGTCCTCAGCATCTCCCACATATGCCGTCAGAGACACTGCGCGAGGAGCACCAGCCGTGCATACAGGGGCCTCGGAAGTAGTCGTAGCATCCGAGGTGACGCTACTCGCAAGGGTGGTAGCACTTGCGACTTCAGAGGTTGTCGTGTCCGTAGGCTTGATGTCTCGTTTCACGGAGAACCACGGTGAAAGCGCGTACTGCCAGTCGTCGAGGTTGTTCAAGTCTCCAAAGGTACGGACTGCTCGGCCAAGGAGCCGATATTCGCCATCGGGAATTGATGAGCCGTTGGCAAAGTATCCCTGGGGTGCCACATAGAAAGCTCCAGAGACCCGAGGATAGTTCACCAAGGGGAAGTTGATAATCTCATCATTGAGACCACTAGGCCGAGTCCGAACCGAGCCAATCCAGTTGTTCTTGCCGGCAACAGGCGGATACACCCAGTCACTGGGCTCCCAATCCCTGGTCACAAACTGTCCGGGTAAGTCAGCCGCAGTTTCTCAACGAGTCAGAAACCCAAATCTTACGTCAAGGCCAATCTCGCGAGTGGACCACAGGATGTTGAAATAGGGCTGGAACACATCGGAGCCGGTCTCCAACGAGTACTCGTAGCCCTCTTCCATCAAACCACCATAGCCACTGAGCCACATTGGAACCCCTCGATCCATCTCCCAAGTGTCACTTGCGTATATACTTCCTTTTATACCTGTTGTGCATTAGGATCAGTAACCCCCAGATGCTAACGTGGTGGCTCAGATGCCGACTTACCCATGTAGGTGACAGAAACAACCTCGCCGTTCGAGCCCCCGAAAAGGATGCGGCCACCGTAGACAGGGAGATAACTGGCGCTGACGGTCGCAGGCTCGACAAACTCAAGGTGGAGAGTAGCAGATTCGCCGGCACCGAGGGTGAAGGTATCATCAGAGAGCGAAACTGTGGCCACTTCACCCTCGTCACTGGAGTACGAAGGCTCACTGGAGACCCAGGCATCCCCATTTCCTTTGGTATGTATAGTGATGCCCGCCTCGTGAGTCACTTGGTATGTGACCGTCTCGTCGTTGGAGTTGGTGAGAACTACTTGGTGAGACGGGTTGAAGTGAACCGTGTCGTTGAGATTCAAGTTTGCCGGACTGACAGAGGTGCCCGACAGAATGACAGAGGCAGCGTCAACAATTCCTGCCCCCTGTCTAACAACAGACGCAGGATTGCTGGTTCCATCGTTGTGTTGGACCGGTCTTCCGCTGGCGATGATACGATCGACAGCCATCTGGGCAGCTTTGGGGCCCAGAGCAGAGCGACCACCGCGGGAACCGAAGAAAAGAGCTCCGACTCCCGCAACGTAGGGACTTGCCATGCTAGTGCCCGAGTAGGTTGCCCATGACCCCGAAGACACAGGCCAGGTAGACAGAATGGAGCCACCAGGGGCCGAGATTTCAGGCTTCATCCTGGCATCAAGAGTAGGCCCCCAAGAGCTGAAATCGTTGATTCTCCCCCCTGCAAAGCCAGAACGAGGGATAGAAATGGCCTGGTTATTGTGAATGAATTCAAATGTGACATCGTAACCAGCCTCAGCCTGGCTCATGATCCAGTCACCGTCTTCGTACAGGATGACAGCAGCTGTGTTGAAGAGCCTGTCAGTCACATCACTCATAAGGCCAGCTCTCCATACTCACAATTTTGAGGTTGATCCTCTCTGTAAACGGCGCGATCTGGACGTTCCCAGTCCCCTGACTCTGTCTGAATATACAGGATGCTGTTGGTCTTTCCTATAACACTTGAGTCCTGGATTTGCCACGCGCATGTGCCCTTGCTATAATTTTCCTTCATCAGTGCCCATGAGATTCATCTTTAGATAATGGCTCACTTACGGGATGACCGTTACAGAGTCCTTGGGACCAGTGGGCTGATCCCAGGTACATGCAGTTTTCTCTCGAACGTCGGGACGAGTGAAAGCCGCGAAAGTGCCGTTCAGGTTGAACTGCTTCAAGGTGTCGCTGAGATAAGCCTGTGTTGCTCACATGGCTGTTAGCTACTGTTAATGCCGGCAAGAGTTGTGACTCACAATATCTCGGGTCTCTCCGCTGGAAGAAATAGCTGTGAACTGATACGCAACCCAGTCCTCGGCTTGAACACTACCAACTGCAAGACTTCCAACGCCATTGCCGCCACTACTAGTGTAAAAAGGGCCCGTGGAGCCGCTGTTACCGGCAGCAAAAACGACCAGAACCCCAGCTGCTGCAATCGTCGATGCGATAAGGGCTGTTGGACTGTCCGGAAACCCCCTGTTTGAACCGAGAGATGCATTGATCACATCAGCACCGTCTTCGTATGCTTTGAGAAATGCAGCCACGATGGTGTCCTCGTAGGTGCCATCACCACAGCCAAACACCTTGTAAGCACGAAGACGGGCTTTGGGTGCCACCCCGGGGAGGTACGAGTCTCCACTCGCAGCAATTCCAGCAACATGAGTTCCATGGCCCAAGCAGTCCATGGGGTCATCATCGGGCTTGTACTCACCCCCAGCCACATAGTCATCTCCGACAAGATCATAGCCTGCCTCGACCCGGTAGCCTGGACCGAATCCGCCACCGAAAGCGGGATGGGTATAGTCAATGCCCGAGTCAACGATTGCGATGACAACATCTTCACCAAAGTGACCAGCCTGGTGCATGGCAGCCACATTGGTGTCGTTGTGAACACTCCAAGCAGGGTATGTGAGTCGCGAATCGCTGTCAGCAACAGCAGCAGACCCTTCAACCGGCAGGTGGAAGAATGCCGCGGGCCAAATTTTGGCAACCTCTGGAAGAGCTTCAATCTCGGCAAGTGTGTTGTTGGTGGCGTTCTTTACATCGAACGAAACTCCTCGAAAGACTTCCGAGTCAAAGACAAGTGATGGAGTGACATCTTGACCCGAGTCTTGCAGAACCGAATAGAATTCGGACGCGCCCTATATGATGTAGCTGTAAGTAGAGGTCTTATCTATCACGCGAAACGACTGGAAGGGAGGCGGGACACACAGCATCACCCTCATCTCTCTTGAACTTGGCAGAACCGGAAAACTCGACAATGAATCTAGTGGTCTCGACGGATATGGGGCTGGGAGTGCCCAACGGGGTATCAACGACGTCACAAAGAGCAAGGTTGGAAAAGAAGAGGAGCGGAGCCAAAAAGAAGAACGACCTGATGAATGTCATCTTGACACGTTCCACACCGAGGCGATGCCGATGGGAAGGTGTAGAGAACGAACGGCCGTAGAAGAAGGATTGTGGGACGTAGAGAAAAGGCTGTGACGACCGTTCTGATGAAACATACTGCACCTGATGCTGATTTTTATAGAGGCAGCAAGATGGGACAGGACCCTCCAGCTTCTACAAGCCGCAAGAAAACGCTGGGGATGATCAGATAAGATCTTGTTGATAAGATTAGATGTCAGTGGTCCAAGCCAAAGCAAGTGCCGTAATTTAAAATCCCTGCAGTTGGCTGCAGTGGAAACCACGATTCCTTCAATCAGATGTTGGGACCCATCCAACAAGCGAAGGATCGGGTTTAGCCGGCCGTTTGAGTGTCATTTCATTCCGATATTGATAACCTTACTTCTCTAGTCCGACTCTCTGCAGGAACACGAACCTGCCAAGACGAACTACGCAGCTGGATGATATGCCTAGTGCACCACGTGGTGACCAGTCAAAGCTCTGTTGCGTGGTCCGAACTCGGTCCAACACCCCCACAACCCGATTTGTGATGCCAGGGGCCCCTAGAAACGGAATCACACTCTCGGACATTGGAAGAACGACTTCACGCAGACAAGGGTTGGTTAGGATGCGGCGGTTCTCTGGTGTAGAAAATCCCGCGTCTTGTTCCCTACGGGCTTGCCAAACACCGAGACTCCGATATTGTTATGAGGGACCCGGTGGGATGTGGCTCTTCATAACAATCTTGAAAGCTAAAACCATCAACTATGGTGATTGACATGGGCTAGGTGTGATCCTATGCATGATTGTGCAGAATGGTTTAATTCTGGCTACCACCTGCCCAAGTTGAGGATGCTTATCAGCATGTTGGAGGAATTACCTCAAACCAGAAGCAGAAGAGTTGCGCAATATACTTCGGACCACGAGACCTTTTAGCATCAGCCGCCAAGAAGCTACCAAGCCGCAAGGGGAGGTTGTTTCCGGAGGATTGTAGGTTTAGTGGGCGGGGCCCTTGCTTATCAGATGTCAGGAGGGTTAATTGAACTCACTGCAAAGGTCTGATTGGTTTGCCAATCAACATCACATCAAGACCTGGTCCGTTGGCGATGGCACATGGTCAACAGGGTTAATGTGAAGGATACTTTGTGCGATATCGGTGCTTCCTGTACCTGCCCTGTTGCGGGATGGCCAAATTTCCGACCAAACCATTAGCAATATGGGATGGAGAGTTGCAATGCTGGTCCCAATTCGAGAGTGTTGGTTCAGGACCTTGAATAAAACTCGGGAAAGCTCGTGAGGACATCTCGCCACCATGGAGAGGGCTTCAAGGCCGCCTGTCAAGCGCCAGTAGCCGTCTTGATGAGTAAGAGAAGAAGTGTAGGGCAGCTTGGCTTGAGACTTGAATGTCTGCAGTGTGAACTGTGTTGTCTTAATCAACAAAGATGCGATTTGCACTCGAAGACACGAGAAGGAGGCTTAGGCAATAGGAAAATATGTCAAGAACATCTGAAACTCTCCATTCGAAAGAGCGGTCTTTATCTCACTTGGAGGATGCATAGCGGTCCTCGATGCAGCGAGTCGAGGCCAGCTCACATATGATCATACTCGCAGCCACTACTCGACCTACTATGGAACGCCAGAATCATTTGGACGGCGATTCACTCATGTTTCATTCTCTTTTTCTGTTGGTATTAATGATGTCTCTGTGGGGCATAAGAGCGAAGAATATAACTATTAAGATATCATAGCATTAAAGCCTGACGCTATGAAATACCGCAAGTTATTGATCCCTCTAGCAAAAGTTTGACTCGTTAAGGATGGATAATGCTGGTAGCTGAGATTTTTATGAGAGGTGATATCACAGGTAAGCCGGAAATCGTAACGCCCAGCAGGAGGTAGAAAAGAATAGGTTAACAGAGTGAGTAATAGGAGGGGGATTTAACATGCACTTTATATCCAGAAGAGAAGCTCGGGTTACCCAAATATGAACCACACCATTTATTAGAAACAAAGCAGCCATATTTTCGCTCTTGAGGATCCAGGTCTCGTACTAATACCTTCTCTAGAGGCTGAATAACCTGGAGTGTAACCAGATTGTGCCTTGTGGAGTGAGGGTGGAGCATGGCATGCTCGGCACGATGCAGCGTAAATGACAACATGACAGCGATTAAACAACCAGATAGGAGTTAACTTATCCGTAATAATACCCTTGTCGACCTTGTCGTAAAAGGCTGAATTGCAAGCCCTCTCTGTCTCAATTATCTGCAAGGTGAACTTCAAGCTGGACCTACCCTGTACCCTTATCGCGCACTGATGTAATCAGATGACGCCACAGCGCCACAGCAGTTGGCGGGGCGACAAATCACAACAATCATCACCCCGCTCCATCTCAGGTCACATTAACAAACGCTTCAAAAGGGACGACGCGACACAATCGGCAACTGCCAGTTTATGACGCGGCTTACCGGGTGTCAAGAACAGAATGTACGCGACTGAAGCCGCCGTTGCTAGCTGGCTTTCATCCATTACCAACTTGAAGGACAATCCCCTCCCTTTCCCTGCCGAATCCAGCTCAGTCAACGAGACCAAGCAAAGCCGACCGCGCAAGCGACGGAGGCTCAACACTAGCTCCCATAAGATTCCATCGCCGCCAGCCTCCGAGACGACGAGACTTGAATCAGCCATGGCCCCGACATCCCTCAGAAGCGACAGAGAGATCCCAACGACGACGGCACCGACTCAGCACAATCAGAGGAAGCAGGCGATGACAACACTCCACGCCCCAATCGATTCCAACAAAACCAGCCTCAGGAATGGGCTCATCATATCTCGACCGGCTCCGCACGCACCACCTCGTCGTTGGCGTCGAGTGTTTCCAGTCGCTCCGCACCCGCCCTGAAGAAGCCAAAATCAGTGTCTAGCCGCACATCGCCCTCGCGACAGATTCGCAATGCCCAAATGAACGACACCGGCTTCAACACTGGCAGTTTCATACTCGACACATACCCCGACTCTCTTGATAAGCTGCTCAATGAGCTTCGGGATATTGCTGAAGGACGGGGCATCCTGCCAGCTTCCCCCGAGAACAAGGTATGGATGCCTTGATGCTGCGCCTCTCCTCACCAAATCTGTTTGTCTACTCTGGCCTTCTCTAACCTCGATGACTATACAGTTGCCGCCCCGTTCCAGAATCTCGCCATCCGCCTTCGACCACGACGAAGCCGCACGATCCGAGACTGAGGACACAGCTAGCTTCTTACCACCGTTCGATTGGGTAAAAGGAATGATGAAGCGCGCTGAGGAGTGTAGAGTCAATCGAGAATGTGAGACGTCTTGGAATGGGGAAATTCATGCTCCGATCCTTCAAAGCGTCTTCCGGAAAAGCCAGTTCACGAGTGATGGGCCTGCCGACTTTCGATGGTCTCAGGCCGCGCAAATCATCACGGAATACAGACCCGAAGAAGCACCATCCAAGATGATTGACTTTTGCATCTTTTACCGGCCTGATAGAGGAAGCAATGTGGAACAGGCCATCAATGACTTGTGCAGAGTACGGCCCGCCCAGTCCATCAACCACACTGACCTGGGGGACCTCTGCACGCGCCCTATTGCCCTCTCAATTGAGACTAAGCGTCCCGGAGTGGAGGGTGATAATGCAGAACTGCAGATGGGCACATGGCACTCTGCCCAGTGGCGTAGCCTAAGGCAGAATCGTCGTGGACGCTTGAGGTCTATCGAGTTCCTCCCGGGCATCATCGTGCAGGGTCACAACTGGCAATTTGTGGCCAGCGTCGTGGATGGCAGTGGCAAGTCTTTGCTGATGACGGGAGAGCGTATTGGCGGGACTGACTCGCCAATGGGTAGTTACTCATTGCTGTTGGCGTTGCGGCGGTTGAGACGATGGATTATGGATGAGTACTGGCCTATGTTTCTTTCAGATGTGTTGGATATTTCTTCTCAAGATACCCCGGCCTGAGTTATAATGTTGATAAATATAGCTCCTCTTTAAACTATTGTGCAAGTTTCCTGCCCCGGGTAAAAGACGTGTTGAGAAGGCTCGCCGTCAACGTATCATTGCATGCATGATGAAGTAATCTCAGATGATCCAAGGTGCAGGAAGGGTCACAAGGCAGTAGTTGATATCCACAAGGCTAGCTAATCTACTGGAACATGTCGAGTCCGCAGGAGATATCTGGGGCGTTGAGCGAAAGGAGTCTGCTTGGCGCACAATGAGTAAACTCATGACCAGGGCTTGTTGCCGTCGCCATTGTCTCAGGCTTATCTGTTGTCAAGCCTGCGAGGGTTCGACAGAGTTCTTCACATCCTTCTTTGCATTGCTCTCCAACTCTGCCTCTGTAATAGGCTTCACTCCATAATAGACCTGCGTGATATCAACAAGCTGGTCACGGGGGACACCCTTGAAACGCTGGTCGATCTGTTCCAGTGTGAGACCACGTGTCTCCATGTAGGTGAAGAAGATGACGATGGCGACAAAAACATTCCAAACAGTACCGACGATGTAAAACCTGTATGTGGTTAGTCTTGCTGACTCGGCCTGTAGTATAGATTGTAGGACAATTCTCACCTCCATCCAATGCCACTCAGACCGATGGGGATCACGTATTGGTTGAAGAAGCCGGCTGACGAAGTAAACACGCTGTAGATACTATACATAGTCAAGCTCGTTAGTGACATGTCTAGTAGAGCAGGGAAGCAGAAACCCACCCCATGCCCTTGGCCCTGATGGTAAAGTTGAGGATCTCGGCGCAGTACGAGAACGACAAGGGCGTCCATGTAGACGAGTATCCAATCTGGAAGAGGTACACCATGGCAATGATGCCTTTACGGCCGACAGAATTGTCCGTCTCCCGCGCAGTCAGGCCAGCCATGGTGGCGAGAACGGCGGCACAGAAGGTAGTGCCGGCCACCAGCATGGGGACCCTGCCGACCCG
Organism: Fusarium keratoplasticum; assembly: GCF_025433545.1. NCBI lineage: Eukaryota > Fungi > Ascomycota > Sordariomycetes > Hypocreales > Nectriaceae > Fusarium > Fusarium keratoplasticum. The sequence goes on along the minus strand of NC_070541.1, from coordinate 402,908 downwards.
GTCGATGAAGCAGATACCAACCAGGGCAGACAGGAAGGCGACGCAGTTTTGGCTGACGTTGATGGCGAACTGCTCTTTCTCCGATGTGATGCCCGCCAGGTCGAGGACGTTGCCCAGGTAAAAGGTGATGATACTCGAGCCGATGGTCTGCTCGAATACGCCCAGGGTCATGAGAATGAAGCCCCGGTAGAGGTTTTCCTTGGCCCCGACGAAAGCCTTCCACCAGGCCCTGTAAGACTCGAACCGGTTCTCCTGCTCAAACGTAATCGCCTCCTTGATCTCTCTGAACTGCGAAGTGACCAAGGGATGCGATTCGTCTCCCCTTCCGTGGAACCTGGCGAGAACGCCGAGGCCTTCTTGCTCCCGGCCGTGGGCGATCAGCCATCGAGGAGACTCTGGGATAAAGAAGAGGCAGATGATGCAGGACAGGGCAGGGCCGGCCATGCAGATGCAGATGAGACGCCACGACCAAGATCCCGCAATGCTGCGCGCTCCGTAGCCGACGGCGGAGGATATGATGGCACCGAGAAGCCAGCACGCCCAGTACAGGCCGGCAACGAAACCTCGACGCGTGGGTGGCGCCAGCTCGACTAGGTAGGTCGGTACGGACGCAATGTCCACTGACTTGGCGATACCCACGATGATGCGTCCGATAAAGAGCTGCGCCTTTGTGGTTGCCGTGGAATGCAAGACGCAGGACACGAGCACGAGGCAGGAGGATATGAGGATGCCCATCTTGCGGCCATACTTGTCTACCAGGGCACCGACGAAGAATCCGGTGACGATCGAGCCAAGGTTCTGAGCGGCGGTCAACAGACCCTTGAGGTTTGTGTCTATGTCAAATTGCGTCTGGAACTCGGACTGCAGACGACGAGTTAGCATTGGTGAAGGCACAGGGAAGGGAGTACAAACCAGGATGTTAAGGGAGGACATCATGCTTGCGTCGTAGCCGATTGTTGCACAGTTCAGCGCTGCGACGAGGCAGATGAGTGCCATCATCTTGCTGATGGCGAACATGGTGGCGGCGTTGGGAGGACGAGGATGCAAGTGACTGAGATGTTTCTCCACAAGTAGCCTACAGTCCCACGTTCTGTCTCTCAGTGGAGTTTTGATGTCTTGTCCGCCAATGGATCAGCCTTGGCTTCTTATAGTCCCGATCCCCGCGTTGCGAGGCTATAAGATGCGCTTCATGACCTCGCTAGCGAGCTAAGGGTCCTATCGGCTAAGATATCGGGGAAGATATCGATGGGGCCGATGGATTATCCTGGTGTATCGACTGTCCCCCAAGTTATCCGAAGAGAGATCGGCGAGTCCGCCTAGATCCCTCTCCCGCCTCTCCCACCGATCCGACTCTGAGAAAGCATAGAAAGGGATTGTAAGGGTTGTTCTGGGGATACTCGAGTTCGGATATCTATCCTATCAAACCGCAACCAGTATCCAACAAGGCGGGGGCGGTGAATCCGATGCGGTTTAGGCCACACCAATTGAATTGGGCTTATTCCATCGGCACCTCCGCCCCTTGCCGATTCTTTGTGAAGTAGGCTTGGCGTTGTCTCTTGGTATATTAACCTGATATAGACAAGATAATAGCGACGCCTCATCTACCACCCTATCTTCCCGTGGCTTGTCTAGTCCTATACCAGGTTAATCCTGCCCATCATCCGTTTGCAGCCCAACGTGACAATCCAGTATCAATGTCTGGAAAAGTTAGCAACTGGCCAGCCTGGAGCGAATTCCTGACACCTCCCCAAACCGTCTCTGAGGACACATTCGCATTATCTACCGCAGCCAAGGCCGAGGTGATTGCGCAGTATGGACAAGATGCGCTGAGACAGGGCTGGCTGAGGGTATGCAAGGATCTCGAGGCCGTCACCGAGAGGCTGGCAAGGCTTGGCAGTGATGCCATCCCTGTCCTGGAGCTGGCGGATATCTCCCGCGATGGCCTGTCGGATGAGCAGCGTTCCATCTTGAAATCTAGCGGCTGCTGCGTGATCCGGGGCGTTCTCGGCGAGGAGGAGGCAACTGACCAGTACCAGGACCTCAAGGCCTTTCTCACAGACAACGAGGGCGCCATCCCGGGCTGGCCGTCAGAGTCTCGTGTCATAATCAACGTCTACAACTCCCCAACCCAGGTGGCAATCCGCACCCATCCCAATCACATCCTGGTCCAGAGGGCCCTCAACTCTCTCTACCACGACAAGTCGGGCGAGACATCACCCGAGCCCCTGAGCTACACCGATGCAGCCCGTATCCGGCCTCCAGGGCAGAGCTTTCTTGGACTGGGACCGCACATCGACGCTGGCAGTCTATGCCGCTGGGCGGATCCGCAGTATCGCAAAGTCTATGGCGAAATCTTCTCGGGCCACCCGGAGCTGCATGATCCGTATGATCTCGACGTCCGAAAGAACGCTGACCAGTTCCTGTTCAAGGCCCAGGCGCACTCTGTCGTCTTCCGCTCGTTCCAAGGCTGGACGGCGTTGACGCAGACATCCGCAACAAAAGGCACCCTGCTGCTCTACCCAGAGGTCAAGGTAACTGTGGCCTATCTCATGCTGAGGCCTTTCTTCGCTCCCCCGCCCAACCAAGAGGACGTGATGGACGCCGAGAAATGGACCTTTGACCCGGATTCCAACTGGTTTCCAGGCACCATCAAGGAGCAAAGCCAGCGGTTAAGCCCAAGCTCACATCCCCACCTACGCTTGAGGGAATGTCTTTCGTACATCCCGGACATGAAGCCAGGTGACACTGTCTGGTGGCATACTGATGTAGGGAATTACCAGGCTGATCTGCGGCCCACTGTGGAATAGAGAAGCTAATACTGCCCAGATGTGCCATGCCGTGGATCCCGACCAACTGGGCTGTCAAGATGCCAGCGTGGTCTACATAGCCTCGTGCCCGACTACTCCGATTAACAAACGCTATATCAAAGAACAGCTCGAAGCTGCTCTCGCCGGCCGGTCGCCCCCAGACTGTACGGGTGTAGAGACGGACGAGTCCAAGCTCAAGGGATATACCGGTTTTTCCCAAGTGTCTGAAGAAGGGAAAGCTGTTCTGGGATTTGGGCTGATTTGAAGGATGGATAATCCGGTGCTTCCTTTTCCCAGAGACCAGCTTTATAATGTTACCATGTTGGCTAGAAGCAGTGGCAACGTATATCATTATCTTGCTGACGTTGACCTGTGGATTTCCACAAAGAAACTTTGCATTTGGGCTCCCATAACCGTATGTGCTCTCTATTTTCTCCATATCCAGCCATGCGCCTTTTACTTCTCAGCGAGAAAGATGGCACTCATCTGCCTTTGAGTTGGTGCCGGGCTAGCAGCTAATGATAATAGAGATGGCATAAGGCAAAGTAGAACTTAACGATGAGCCCTACGAAGTAGCCGGAGGTATGTAGCTCTTCAGGAGGGCGGCATGCTGCATGACATCTATATTGTATTTTGCCATTCGTATTACCTAACTAGAAGCTTCAAGATATACCCTATGTATTTAACGTGCAACCCGTCTCTTTCATAGTCGCCGTTGTTGAGATTACAAAACGCGGCAGAACGAACTCTTGTCTAACTGCGCCATGCACAAGACAACATCACGGCAAAGAAAGCGGTTATGAATCAAAGTCGGAAACAGTTGGTTGGCTATGGATATCCAGTGGTTCAAGGGGTTAACTATATTTGGAAACAGAAAGTATCCCATACTTGTCGAGGTAGGCCCTAGATATTCAACAGTATGTGCGCCTTTCATTACGAGGTGAAAGTGTTGTCCTAGGGATCTCCCCATAGTGCTGTTCTGAATCCTGGACATTACAGTCTCGCCAGTGCCAGACCGTATCATTCATTACTCGTCTAGAACCCTGAAGATGAGAGGCTTGGCTTGGACTTTACCCGCACAGTTGGAACCACCCAAGGTTCAACGCTTGTCAATTAGGTCTACTTTCGGGGCTGGATTTGGTGGTGCCGGGGAACATCTCAGCGGGCTAAGTTGATAACACAACGGGCAACACAACATGACAACCATCAATTGCAGCTCCGATTCGCCTTTGCGGAGAAGATGCGGTGACTACCCGATACCAGTGAGTGAACACCATGCCAGGGGTTCACGACACGGACCCACGCGATAAGGGTACGTCGGACGCTCCGACGATCTAGGGGCCTTTGGCTGGGGTCTCAGATAACAGCGTTGTCAGACTCCACCAGTGCGGGGTTTGAGCGACTCCAGCGAACATTCTCTTGAAGCGCCGCTGTTGAGAGAGTCTGGACACGATGATGTCATGATACTGTTATCAAAGACGGCTGACCTGGACGAGTTACAAGACACCCTCCAATCATGGATCCATCTGCTGGAAAGCCCCTTCACCCCCATCCCCCTTGCCCAAGTTCCCCGTGTAACTAGCTTGTTATCCCCGGGAGGGCAACATCTATCGCCTGGTCAAACGAGCTGAATTCTGACCAGGCCGATCCATATGGTGCAAAATTTAGCAAGAGTATATGCAATATATTACTATGTAGTCGGATAATCCTCGTATTTCTCTACGATCTTGCTGAAAATGGCCTTAATCTTCCTCGCCGTTACAAACTTCATCCCCAGAGTATCAAACAACTCGATCGAGAGGCGCAAGTCGTCGGTTGCCCTTGTCTCTTCCAGAACCTTGCAGAGGTCATCTGGCTGTGCAGTAACGGAGTAGACCAGCGATATCGTGGAAGTATACAAGGCGAGAAAGTTCAGCCAGTTGAATGCAAGTCTGCCTTGTTGGTGCATACTAGAGGCATGCCGGATCGACAAAGATGCTGCCTCTGCGAGTGTTTTAATCCGGGTCTGATCGAGAGTAGGGAACAGTGGTGTTGGCCGATAGAGCATGGCAAGGTGGGTATAGTAGTTGAAATCGTACCAGGTGCTCGTCAGATGTGGCACCTGGGCGTCGACCTTGGGCAGAGGGAACGGCATGTCTCGACGCCATTGGATCAGCTCCTTGTGGAGAGACCGGATGATCTCTTCTCGTTCAGCAAGTGTCAGCCGAGGCGTGTCCGGGTTGGAATAGACTCGTCTGTTGATCTTGCTGGAGATCCTCCGCAGGGCCAGGATATGAAGAGGAATGGCCATGATTGAAGGGTTGAGAGATGTCTGTGGCCGGATCCCATCGGGCTTTATATTTTCATCATCAACTGGCGCGAAAGGCTATTGTTTTCTCAGAGCAAGGTCACAAAAAAGTATACCAAGGAGATGCGTCTCTGATCTGTCACATACCAGTATATCAATATCGTCGTCGTGGACTGCAAACGGTCGACCGAGGGCGGTTGAAACCACGCTGTAGTGCCCTAGAGTTGAGAATCTTCTCACCTAAAAACTCACAATCTCAGACTCACCGATCCATCATATAGAGTGAGAAAAACACTCGCTTGCGCTTCTCAATCACGTCGAAAGGCAGTCCCTCGCAAGATGATGACGATTGGAGGCCCATGCCAAGAGCGATCCGGGCGGCCATTCCCACGAGAAACCAGGTATCTTTCTTGTCAGCCACTCGGATATGCTGTATAGGGGTACTAGCTTACTCGGCCCCAGCTGGTTGAAGAAAGAGTAGGACACCTGTAAGATAATGACCTCTAAAGCAGCCTAGACAAAGGGTGAGTCGGATGTGGACCTGGGAGGTGTAGTAGAACTTACCATATCCCCGAGTCCAAGAGCTGGCTCGAAATATGTAAGGGCTTTGTTGTAGTACAGCATCGACTCAGACTCATCAGCCAGAGATATAGAGCAGTATGCTGTCGACCCAATAGCTAGTACCATCCATATCCTGAACAAGCACAGCGGCGACTGGGCCCAAGACGATTGCGGCTCGTCACGGGCGCAGCGAAGAGTCGACAGGACTTCGGCACGATCAACAACAGGATAGAGAGTGTGTGAGTGAGAAAAGTAAAAGTCGACAAGGCTGTTGATGTGTGACTGGTCTGTTGGAATGCTCAGGTTGACCAGGTGATGATCTGGCTCTGTAATGTCGTTGAAGACAAAGTCGTTGACCCACGCTGGATCGCACGGCATGGACACTCTCAGATTGTCAAACATGGGCGAGTTCAAGAGATCCGACGGTGAGCCAATATTGAGGCGTGCCAGCATGTCTTGATCTCCATCGTTTCCAAAGACGAAGTCGGCTCTGTCCGGCGTCAGCCTCCGGAGCACTGTCTGAGTGAGCTTTGCGAAGGAGAGGCCAGAAGAAGAACCGAGATGTCGCTCGGCGGTGGCTTCTAGTGAAAGGTGCTTTAGTTCTCCGTCCAAAGTCTGTGGAGGACTGGGAAGGGCCGGGAGTATGGCGTCTTCCGATGGCATTGCCAGACCACTCCACTCCTCGTCTTGGGCCTGGAGAGGCAGATCCTGCCCGCCGTCCTGCCCAGGAGCAGCTGCAGCATCACTTCCGGTCGGGACTGCGCTTGGGGTCACTTGGACGGCTGTTGCTGCTTGTGTCACGGCATTGGCCGACGGGGTTTCACCTGGTCCCGTCTGAGGCGATGTGCGTCGAAGGTAGGAGAGCTTCTTCTCCAGGTCCTGGACTCGACTCTCAAGTTCGCGCACGTAGCTGCAGACATCCAGGGTTAGTCGGCACACCAGCATATGATTGCATGTTACTCCTTACGCTATAGGATACGAGGCAGTATTTCGATCGTCGTTCAAGAAGCTGCAGGCGATAAAGGCTCGCCGACAGTTCTCGCATTGTGGCAAGCCCCGATCGCACCTCTTCTTCCGCTTATGGCATCGAGAGCAAGAAGTTCTTGCCTGGCCCGTGGCGCTTTGCGGCGGCATCTTGCTGCGACGGCACCGTGGCAGGGGAGATGGGGTAGCCAGAAGAGGGGTTGTGGGAGTTCCAGGTGAGCGAGCCGGATAAAGACTGTAGATAGATGTTGGATGCCAGGGTCGAGGTAACCCTGATAACTTATCTGGGCGGTTTTTCTTTTCCCCCGCATTACCACCCCTTCCGGTTAAGCTCGGATCAAGTCCCAGATCTCGACATCTCGATATCAGCTCCTGTTGCTCAACCCTCACTGCCTAGATGTATTATTGTAACTAGATTACCCCATTCAAGCTTGGTCTGCTTGCTTCTTGTTTAGATCCGAAGCACCAAGGCCCCTCTAGGCTGCTTTTCCTACTCCGCACCCTCCCCTTGGGCAACTTTGGCTGGAATATCGACAGGGCTCTGCTCCGGTGGCAGAACTGGGGGTAATCTTGAGCTTACTGCGGAAAACCGTGTGGTGAATTGATGGCAACATATAGATAGGTACCTGGTTAGACAGTCACTCTTCGATTCGTCGTTTTGGTGAAGGGGTTCAAGGGCCTACTCCCCAGGCGAAGCGGTTTTAGGGGCACAGTGCTGCTAATAAACAGGGGCAGCTTCTGCCATGATTCAGGACTGGGCCGGAGATCAGAGATAGACAAATCAGACCTATCATATAGCAGCAGGCGGAAAAGATTGCTACTGTATACCCTAGCCCAAAGACTCCACTGATGGATGGTCGGCTTTTCCGCCCCGGAAGAAAGCGGACAAGGCAATATCACAAAGAACACGGGAAGCGTCAAGACTCTACTAAGCCATCGCCATCACTGTACTCGAGCAACGCCCAAACCCTCGCCTCGATTAAGTAGACCTTGGCTACTCTAAGCCTCAACTACAGCAACAGCTTTGACCTCCACAATCAGCCGCGCATCCGGCAACTCCTTCACCCCGATGGTCGCCCGGGCTGGTGCGCTGGCCCGAGAAGCAAACACCTTGTTCCATTCCTCATTCATACCTGCGTAGTGATTCCCCATGTCCAAGATATAGACCACAGCGTCAATGACATTGTGGATGCCCCCCTTGCCTTCTGTAGCTCCCTTGATGATGTCGTCGATGTTCTTGAGGACGGCAGCCGTCTGCTTGCGAATGTCTAGGGTGCGTGTTCCGTCGGCGTTCTCCGCCACTCCCTCCCAGGTACCATCCGGACGGCGGCATGCCATGCCAGAGATGTAAAGAGTCCGGTGGTTTGAGGCTGGTGCAATGCGTGCGTGGGGATATCGTGTAGGGCCCTCGGGGGTGTCTGGGTCGAGAAGAAATGCTTGTCCGTTTGGTGACATGTTGGGCTGAAGGAAATACAAGGTGCTCGTGGGGGCAGTAAGAAGTGCAGCTGGTGCTTGTATGGTGATTTGACTTCCTGAAAGATGGTGGTTAGAATTCGACTTGCTCTGACCTTTGAATGCAGTAATTATATCTAACCCAGGGCCCATTGCCTGCAACAAGCAGCAACCGAGGGTGTATCGGACTCTCCGACTCATTTACACAAGGCGCATGGTAAACTTGGATCGAACCGTTGCCGATCCCCCAAAAGGTGCTAGAGAGCTGCCAAGATGCATCACTTTCTAGCTGTTGCCACTTGAACTCTATACCACCTACTAAACTTCCATGCTATCGGTCGGAGCCTATTTAGGCCAATGTGGTCTTTTCGTGCCTTTCTTACAACTAAGCGGGAAATAGCCATGCATAAACCCCAATCCGGGATCGGATGTTCCGACAGAGATAAACCCCAGTGCAATAAATGGTGATGCAGGTCAAGTTATTCGAGGCCAGTAAAGTATCCAAACACCATGTCCGCCCAATCAGAGCCTCAGGTCAAACACTTTGAGATCAAAGACATTGTCTTTGAGGACGGGACTCAGCTGGCTTCAGCGCGGCTGGCCTACCTTGACCTGAATCCAGAGGCTCACAAAACGGCCCTAATCATCACTTGTTTTCGTGGACGGCTACAGTCAACACTCAACTTCTCCAACGGTGCCTTACAGAGCCATCGGATCATTGTCGTAGCCCTTTTTGGAAATGGAGAGTCGTCAAGCCCATCCAACACGGAGGGATTCCCAGGATCCGTCGACTATCGTGACTGCGTGCGCGCCCAGCGAGATTTGCTGCACCATCTCGGCATCCAGTCTCTTGATGTTGTATTAGGATTCTCCATGGGTGGGCAATGCACGTACTACTGGACCGTCATGCAGCCAGAGTTTGTTGCAAACGCCATAGTCATATGTTCTTCTGCGAGAACCAGCCGGCACAATTACCAGTTCTTGGAGGGTCCAAAAGCAGCTCTCGTGAACTCGCTTGACTATATGGATACGACGCGTTCACCAAGCTCGCCACCGCTTCGAGGACTTGGCGCTTTTGGAAAGGCCTACTCGGCCTGGCTGACGAGCGCCGAGTGGTTCGAGCAGGAGGAATACAAATCTCTGGGCTACGAGACACAGAAGGCGTGGGATTCGAGTATGGTTGTCACTAGCTACTATTCCTGGGGGCCTGATGACCTTCTCGCCCAGTTGGGCATGTGGCAGAGGGGCGATATTACGGTCCTGAGCGGCTCCAGTTCACTCCAAGCGACTCTAGCTCAGATCAAGGCACGTGTGCTGCTGATGCCTTGCCAAACGGACCAATATTTTCGTTGGGAGGCCAGTCAAAAAGAGTCGAGCTGGATCCAGGACGCGACACTGAACGTGATACCTTCAATCTGGGGGCATCTGGCGGGAATCGGAACCAACCCAGTTGACATGGAATGGATGGATAAGACGATAGATGATTTCTTGAAAGGCTGACTTATTATTGACCTTGAAAATAGACCTGGATGGGACTAAAACTGTCTTGATGACCAACCTAGTAGTCAGATCAATACCAGCTTCCGCCTCCTACCCATGCTGTGTAGAGTAGAAGAAACAACAAATAAATTACATCGACTTCAATTCACGGCCCCATTTAAACAATGCCGCTGCCTTAATCACCTGCTCATCATCCCAGCGTCGTCCAATGATTTGCATGCCGATGGGCAGGCGGGCCCCCGGCTGGTCTTGAGGGCTGGAAAACCCATAAGGTACGCTCAACGAGGGATGCCCTGTTACGTTGAACGGACACGTGTTGCTCGTCAAGCCGATGGCTATGGATAGCTTCTCCAGGATGTGTGATCCCTCTTCTCCACCCGTAGACAGGTCGGGATGGGGCATTGCGACACTTGATGCACACGGGGCTACTAGGACGTCGACATCTTCCAACACCCGATCGTAAGCTGCTCGAAGCTCAAAGACCTTTCGATGAGCCTTTGCCTCCAACCCTGGTTCAAGGTCAGTCTCTGCAAGTTGCCCGCTGAGGATAATGTTGACAACGGCTGGGTTGGATGAGGTCAGCAGCTGGTATGTATCCTGGGTAGGAGGCCATCTAGGCTTGATATGGGGCGGCAGGTGAGTGAGGTGGCCAGACGTCTTTCCCTTGCACATCCATTCAGACATGGATGGCCTTGTCGATGCTGTCCAGATCACAGGGCCATCAAGGTGCATGGGTACTGATACGTCCACGACAGTTGCACCCGCAGCTCGGAAGTAGAGACTGGCCGCTTCAAGGACTGTGTCGCGGACTGCGGGGGCGACACCAGGCATAAGAAAGGATTCGCTCAACAGACCGACTCGTAGCGGAGGAGAGTCTCTAGGGGCTGTACCCAGCGTCGCTCGGAAATCTGTCAAGATCTGAGAGTATCTCTTAACCTGATGGCGCAGAGGTGATTCAGGCGTCATCCGAGGATCCAAACCATCGTACCCGGCCATAACCTCGAGCAACGCGGCAATGTCATCGAGACTGGATGCGAGAGGTCCTATATGATCTATCATTGGCGACATGGACGCCGCGCCAGTGTATGGCACCAAGCCAAACGTAGGCTTCAGGCCGTAGATGCCGTTGAAGGAAGCAGGTATACGGACTGATCCAGCCTGGTCACTTCCTATGGCTATCCGTACCGTGCTGCCCCAACTTCCATCTCGGCCACGGGCCAAGGCGTGTGCAGCAACAAGAGCGCTGGACCCACTGCTGCTGCCACCAGCGGTATACCCATGGAGGAGGGGGTTGTGGATGGGGCCAGTTGCTGAGGTGAATGACAAGGGAGATGCACAGAAGCTCTCGCAAGTAGACGTCCCTTTGATTTCAGCGCCGGCCCTGAGGATTCTAGAGACCACTGTAGAATCTATTTCCGAGACGGGATGCGTCCCGTCATCAGAAAATAGGGAGGAAAAGGTCCCGAGCGTCGTTGCCAGCCCACCGACCGAAATGTTGTCCTTGACAGCAACAGTCAGGCCGCCAAGAAGTCGGTTATCTGGCTGTGCTGAGACGAGGTTGCATCGATGACTCCAAGCGTTAAAGGGGTTCTCCTCGGCCGTTGGTTTCCGGAATTGACGGCTCCCCAAGACGGGCTGAGACTGGAGAGCAGGGTGAGTGTAATCCGACATCTGGTCAACGTGCTTCATGACTTCTTCGAAGGACTGTAAAAGCAGCAAGTAATCTTTGGCATCTTGGCCATGGCCGAGTCGGATGCTAAGCCTACCGGCAAGCTCTTCTATCTTGTCTCGGGTGATATCCGAGTCACTGGCTTCAATCGTTAGCCTAGCTGCGTGAGAGAGAGGGTGAGGGACAAGGAATAGAGCCAAAGCTCAGTGTAAGGGCCGAGACATAAGGGATTGATAATGGTATTTAGCCAGTACTTGAAGCTGGGCTGGGGAACAACTCACAGGGATGTGTCTGCAAGTGAAACGATAGACATCTTGAACGGGTTGAAAGATAATGGCAAAGTAATGGTCCAACTATACTCTGGCTGTACTCTGTAGTCCTAATAGAATGTTGCTTTGAACTTAACAATAGCAATGGTCTCCCAATCATAGCCTGCAGGGGGCCATTGATAAGACTGGCAGGGCGTCGGAAGTGCCGATACGCCAGGCAAGGAGGGCCCGACCTGCTAAACCATAACCAGGAGCCTTTCTCCACTAGGTTGTAGGAAGCATGCGCGTGGTAGACGAACATGTCACTTATAATCAATTGGAGGCTAGTTGATTCGCATTGTAGATACCTCTGCCTCAATGATAGTGCTAGTACCTGATACCAGAGCTTGGTCTACTTTTGACCATTAGCCAGCAGAATGCGTCCCCCATCGACGCACAGCGAAACTCCGTCAACGTATGACTGTAAACCGTTAACATCACGCCCTATGTTTCATCTGAGCGTTGTAAGAACCTACCCCAGCTCGGCTGGCGAGATAGAGCACCGCGCCAGCAATGTCCTCTTCGTCCCCTGCCCGTTTTGCAGGGACCTGGTCAAATAATGCACTGAACATGTTTCCTTCTTGTCCGACCGGGTTCATGCTGCTCGGAACGACTAGATCAGATTAGCAAGGGCCGGCCTTACAGGCATGATATCCGTCGAAGGGCTGGTTGGACGCACGCACATCCTGGATTGATGCCCGTCACTCGGACATAGAACCTGCTGAACTTTGCTGCCAGCAGCCTGACTAGATGGTCAGTGGCTGCTTTGCTCGTGGCATAGCTCGTGAGGTCCACATTTGTAGCATTGTGCATGCTGGCGCAGGAACTCGTCATGATAATGACACCGCGACCCTGGCTTCTTCCGAGCTGGTTGGTGCCTAGGTCAAGCTGCGATGCAGCAGAAAGCAACGGCAGTAGAGCAACGGAGAGAAAGTAGTGCGCTGTAGTGTTGACAGAAAACGTGTCGGCCCAGTCCGTGTCTACCGACGACCACATTGACCCCTGTAGCTCCGGAAGAGGCGCCGTCAGCACGTCACACTGGACCGGGGGATCTCGTCGGATACCGGCATTTGAGACGAGGATGTCGAGGTGGCTCTCCCGGTGGCTAATGTAATCCGCAAGCACCTGGATATCCCGCTTGGACGACACGTCGCATGGTACGCTAGAGATGGATAAGTCGCATGTTGATGTTTATATACCAAGGAGTAACTTGCCCGAATGCAACTCCTCCTGAGGATTGACCAAGTTCGTTAAGCTCGGCCACCTTTTCTTGGATAGGCTCCGAGGATAGAGCCACCACATAGACTCTGGCCCCATTGACCACGAGGCCCTACCATCACCGGTAAGCTACTGTAGAATCAAAACAAGTGCTGGGTATTGCGGAGCGCACCTTGCTGATCATAAAACCCAGCCCACTGCTGGCCCCTGTCACAATTGCGACATGGCCTTTGACGCCAAAGAGTTGTGTAATGTTGAGTGAGGCCATTATTTTGTGACAGGCGGCTTAATTATCTCAAAGGTGCAGATTAATTGGTTGGTGAGAAGTCGTAGTCGGAGAGTGGGTGGTCTTGGGGTTTATGTATGAGCTGCCGAGATTATGTGTGTCGGGGAGGCCGATGATTCAACTGAGGCATTTGTCACGGTTCTACAGAGTCTAAAGATCTCCTGTTGGAAGGTCCTTATTTTCGAATTATTTTAATCCCAGCTGATAGTCAGATCTACCTCGAACACAAGGGTTCTTCCCACTGTTGTCAAGCCCTATCTCGTCTTGGCCCCATATTCAGCCATCCGAGATCCCCCTGTGCTTCTTTCTCACTCCTTGTATCCTCCTTATTCCTTGTAGTGCTCCTTTGTCCTCTCTTCAGCCGCACTTAGGCATTCGGCAGTCATGACTGTGTCCCTTGGAATGAGCTTCACCTTAAACTCCCGGGGAATCGCCACCAATGCTGTCTTGAACTGATTATACTCGACGTAATCGGTGTTGGGTGGCATCTCCTCGCTGGCGACAATCTTGTATGACGACATCAGCCGGACTAGAGCCGCATACAGCAAGCGAGATGCAATGTATTGGCCAGAGCAAGCACGAGAGCCAGTTCCGAAGCTCAGATGAGCAAGCCCGACGCTCTCTACCTCGGTGGGCGGATCCAGGCTCTTCAGCCATCTCTCGGGGTTGAACTTGCCACCGTCGGGCCCGAAGTGATCAACGTCTAAGGAACTGCATCAGCTTCACTCGTTGTTGCTCGGTGAATTGTCCAGGCAAACTTACCATGGTTGCCGGCCTGCGCATTGATGAGAATCATGGTCTTGGGAGGGATGATTGCACCATTCCAGTTGACTTCGGTGACTATCTTGCGGGGGAGACTCATGGAGCTGACGGTGTAGTATCTACCAGCTTCCTTGATGATGGCATTGATGTATGGGATCTTTTCCTCCACGTAGCAGCCCGTCCAGGCATCCCGTACGTCGGGGTAGTGGCGCTTGATGTCCTCATAAGCCCGGTCCTGCCAGAGCTGACCCTCCTTTGTCGAAAGAGAACCGATGCAGGAGGTTAGAGTCCCTGGGATGGTCTCGAATCCACCAGAAACCAGAGAGAGGCAGATGGATGAGACCTCGACGCCCGTCAACTTGGTCTCCTGATCCTTCAGGATGGCGGCCGAGATGCAGGGCTTGTCCGTCCCTCTCTGGATCATGTCACGAACCTTGTCAAGAAGCAGGTTCAAATAGGCGTCACGCCGTTCTCGGAGGTCCTTAGACCGGGCATTCTTTTCGTTGTTGGGCAAGTATCGTAGAATGGGGACGTAGTCTTGCAGGTTCTCGGACGCACTTCGCAGCAGTGAGATGGCGGATCCCACGTGCAAGATTTCGCGGAGCAAATCGTCGTAGACAGCGTCCATTCGGATGCCGTAGCAGAGAGTCAGGGTGGTGTTGAGCGCGTACCGCTGAATATAAGGCCGGACATCGATCTCAATCTCGCCATTTCTCGAGTCTTTTTCCATATCCCTCAGGATGCAGTAGCTCTCAAGGTCAAACATGGGATAGTAGTTCTTCAGGGCGGGTCTTCCCAGTGCGGTGCCAGCTGCCTTGCGCTTCTTCCTGCAAGAGTCGTCCCAAGGAGAGGACCCGATGGTGAAGCCCTGAGTGCTACTGATGACGCCATGGAAGGTGTAGAGCTTGGGACGGTCAATGACGGCATTCTGGTTGCCGAGAAGCATCTTCTTGCAGTCCTCAAATGAGTTGACCACCACGGCCCTGGTGTTTCCAAGCTTGATCTGGAAAACAGAGTGGTTGTACTGACGCCACCACTTCTCGCATGTACTGGCATGATCTTCGCCAAGCTGGAGAAGGTGTCCCAGCACCGGGACAGCACCAGGAATCTCCGGTAGGCCCTTGATATGAGGTATGTCGGTGGCGTACAAGTACTGCAAAAGATCAGGGCCGGCTCCAACCATGGGGGTAGTGACAGAGAAAACGTACATTGTAAAGCACATAGGTCACCAAGACCACGGTGAGCGCCGTCAGCAATGGCCCGGCGTACTCATGGTCCCTGAGCTGGGCCCATCGATAGCCCAGAAGCTCTGGGCGCAGGTCAAACTTGACGTCCATGAGGGGCTAGGAACTTGGCGATATCACTGCTCGATAAACATATGCGTGCACCAGTCGATAGCGATAAATATAGGTGATCAAAGCAACAAGTTAGCGTTCAAGTTATGTTACAGATATGCTTCTTATCTTCAAAGGACGGCCCCAGGCACAATCCCGCTTCCCCGCGATGTGGCGGAAGTTTGGCGTCGGACCCTCCGACGAGGGCCTCCATGATAAACAATGCCACTTTATACGAGATAAAGCTGTCAGTCATATCACCGTCGGCCGGATCGACGAGTGTCGGCATATCAAACAAGAGTGGAAAGGCCAATTGTCGCAATGCTGCACCTTGCAACTGTTAGCAATGGATCCTCAGTTGGAAGCGCCATGGCGGCATCCAATCACCACATCTTGGCCCCGTTCCGTCTCTGGGCAGTAGGGCCACGCTAGCAACACAAGATTGTAGTTCACGGACCTCTTTCAGCATCATGCTTCTTTTCTATCTCTCTCCTCCTCCGTAACTCCAGTTCCTATCACATTCAGTCTGTTGGTGGCTACTTCAATAGAGCAGGAATCGGCACTCATGTCGGCACCAACGGTTCAACGGCAAGTCTCTAGCCTGCTTCCTGTCAGAACGGAGGCACTATAAGGGGGGCGGTATCTTAGCGTAAGTCACGTTATCTTCTACTGGTATTGTTGTTACTGTTTTCACCAGCCATAGAGAACGAGCGTTTCACCTTCTTACCACTTCGCCATGATGCTCCACTGTGAACCTTTGTCAAAAGCATAATTTGACGGCATGTCAGATAAGTGATACAGCCGACATTCGAGAACCAGTCTTGCTCACAGCGACCATGATTCCCAAAGAGGAGCCCCCGAACAGCCATTCTCCAGCATGCTGCAGATGCTCAATACAAGCCCAACCTGTCTAATAAATTCCTCATCCTGCACCTATGCTGGTGGCAATCCAGGGAGATGCCATCTTTCAATTTCCTACACACTAGACTTGGGTTGACTTGGGGTGGTATCCTCAGCCTGATGCTTGAGTTTTGCTTAACGCATTCCTGGTTGACTACCCTAGACAAAGAAGCAGCACGGCTGGTACGTGATGGGGTGCACGTGACTCCATCCACGTGACCTCCACCTTGTCATGATGCATCACGACTGCAGCTTGCGAGCAGCTTCATCATCATGATGACTACAATACAACACTTCTCACCCTAGGCCTTCTTTTTGCACTAATGACCCTGCATTGCACTGGCTCTTTAGAGTATTAACTATCATTTTCATCATTTTCATCATCACCAACACTTTCAACAAGAAAAAACTCTCTCAATCCACATACGGTCATGCTCACCAGGCTCTCCGGGCTATCATCGCAACATCACCTTTTGTCCACCACGCTGTTGAGGGGAAAGGGGCAATAGAAACACATGATTCTTGTCGGCCTCTGATATTCCCTGCCGTCAGCCTAGACTAGGCAAACTCCTGAAGTTACGGTCGCTGAGTTGCAACGTGATCAGCCTTACCACGGAGGATTGGCCTGTATCATCACCTGCCCTGCCCCTGTCGGAGTCCGACCCCTTGAATCTCAATCCGTGAGCTGCCTGGTAATGGTCCGCAAATATCCTGATTCTAGATGCTCGTCGATCATCACTGTTGCGCAGGTCCCTGTAAAGTGTCCAGCAGACCTTGAGACTGCACTGATTATGATGTGCAAGCCACGCCTACGTGTAATCCTACTCAGTGATTTATCAAATCAGCTGAGACGAAGACCGTTGTCAGCCCAATACACAGCCTCCCTGTCAATGTGGGTGGCGTCTGTCAATAACTTGGCGTACTCAGGCTCATTATTCACCGAAAGCCACCCTATTCAACCTCCTGCATGGAGGGATCAATAGTCGCTTGCCAAGACACGGCTCGGCCACATCGACTTGTCAGTTCCGGAAATCTCTTCATGTAATGCCAACAGAAATCTGTTCTTGCAACCGCGGGTAGATATTCTGATCAAACCTTACCTTGGGAGCCTAATGCATAGGTCGCCT
Organism: Fusarium keratoplasticum; assembly: GCF_025433545.1. Lineage (NCBI taxonomy): Eukaryota > Fungi > Ascomycota > Sordariomycetes > Hypocreales > Nectriaceae > Fusarium > Fusarium keratoplasticum. Next base: position 385,713 of record NC_070541.1, on the reverse strand, counting down.
GCCACTTGTATATCATGATCGTAGTTGTTTCGTCTGTATCTCTGTGATGCGCCTAACATTCTACTATTTGGATTGGCAACACGGGTCAATCGAAAAGATGGCAAGCCGGTCAAGTTGGTGTCGCTTGAGCCCTAGTTCCAACCTCGTGTTTGAGCAGTAGTTGAGATCCGCTATTTCAGTGCTGTGGACCTGGATACCTGCGGATCGTGGATTCATCAGGGCCAGTCTGTAGATTGCTTTGGATGGAATGACGGCTGACGGGTCTCGAAGTGACTGTCAACTGGCCATGTTGGGCATACCCTGGTTGGTCCTCTTTTTGTACAGTACCTGCCACTCCCTAAGGCTCCTGGGACAAACGTTCTGATCACGTGGCCTTTGATGGCCCGAAAATCCCACTTCAGTTTACATTTTCGTCAACAGATGCCTTTTGATACAAGAGTCAATAGCGAATCAGCTCTACAAATGCTTCCGCGCTTAACGCTCGGCCTCAGCGAACCTTGTTTCATCCAGAACACGTCGCCAGTTGGCAATGATCTAACAAGATCAGCACGCAACAAGAGTGTCAGTGTGTAGTCACATGTGGGCAAGATCATCGCCGAACAATAGCGGCAAATGGCAGTGAATGCTCATTTATTGATTGCACAAGGCAAATTTCTCAAGACAAGAGTTATCAGAATAAGTGTAGGGAGAACGATAATGATCGACTAGAGCACGATGTAGGCCCCCTTCTCCAAGCATCCGACGTGGAAGAGTGTGGGAACAGGCCAGGCATGCGCCTGTCTTCCTCTACTCGGTCACAAGCCAAACCCGGTAAACGATGTACGGCTGGATGACCTTGGTAATCTCATTGACCGGAGGCAGGATGGGAACAGTAATGTCCCACTTGGTAGTAGTGATGACGTTGACCAGCTGGGGGTTGTCCTTGCCGACGGGAGGCTTAACCCACTTGAGCTCCCATTTGATCAAACCCTCGCCAACGCTCGAAGTAACCAGCTTGAGGAAGTCGCTGTTAAACTCGATATCCAGCAACGGCTTTGCCTCCTTGGGGATCACCGCAGTGATGGACAACGTGCCCTCATCGGAAAGGAGGGAGCTGATTGGGGGCAGCACAGTAGTGATGGTCTCGATCTTCTTGGCTTGGTCGCTGGCCGTGGTGACACCATCGGACGCCTTTGAGTTGACAGCGACTTCGGTACCATGGGGAGGCTCGGGCCACCCGATGTACTCGATTTTGACCTCGGAAGTACCATAGGCCGTCTCAACTAGGACCGATTTGTTGTTGAAGTGGTCGATGGGGAGAAGGATGGGCAGCTTGAAACTGATGTCCACGTCCTGGCTCGGGGGCGTCTTGCCATCGCCACCGCTGAAGGCCTTGATGGAAAAGCGCAGGCCACCCGCCCAAACCTCTCGCTCAAAGAATGGAGTGAAGAAGTAGCCGGGGATTTTGCCCACAGCCTTGAGCTCGAGGTACCGGCCCAGGCCATGATACCGGGCCGAGATGCCTTTGGGTGCGATGGGAACAAGGGAGGCCATTGTGTGAGAGGTTTTGTGGTGGTGTTGTATTGATGGTGGACTTGGATGTATTGAGTGATGGGTTGGTTTGACCTCACTCGGTTGGAGGGAAGGACTGTGAGTATATATAGATACAGTGGGACGTAGAAGTGAATTCAACGACGTATCGTCATTGCACGTGTCTGCTAACGAAGTAAGACGGCCCGATGACCTGATATCTCAAAATTATGATGCCATGACAGTTGCCAGAGACGAGTTTTAGCCGGTGGAATGTAGGGAGTGGTCTGGACCGTAGCTGAATGGTTTTACAGCCAGCCGCAGATACGCCTTTTCCCAGCTGTATGGCGGCTTTCCTGGCCCCTTCGATTAGCCATTCCAGTCTTCGTGAGCACACTTGTCACATAGCAACTGAATACAGGGAGCAATGCTTTGTGGATGCTGAGCAATCACACCATGCCATTGGCGGCACAGCAAGAGTTAGCAAACACTGCTACTGTAAGAGAGTCAGTCGCTATAATATCTTTATGGTTAAAGGCTCATGGAGGTATCAATAGCGAAGGCCCGTGTGACTTGGTAGCTACACAAATTAGCCAAAAAATCTCAATCAAGAACAAGTACTTTGGCATGTGACTGGCCCAGCCACGAGGCACGGGACGGGACGAAGCCTAGCCTTGATGTGAAACGCTGTCTCGGTCACTGAGCTAAACGCGGGGCCTATCAGCTGAAAGCAAAGCAGGAAATTGAGGCGCTCACCCTAATATCACATATGTAAAAGGCGGATAGTATGTGACAATGCAGCGCCTTAGACCATGGCGCCATGGTCCGCTTTCAGCTGCGGTTTATCAAGCCACATTTACCCCAAACAGCTGCCAACGTCATCAAACAAGATACGTAGACTCAGCATAATCTTCCTTTGATCTAACCCTGAGAATGCATGCGACGTTGTTGAGGGCACTGGTACGGTTTTGCTCATCTACTAGTATCTGGCGAACACCTGAGGACCAGGACGACACAATTACTTGGGGCTACACGTGGTGCTCTTATTACTAGAACTATGCAAGTTGGTAGCATAGAAAGAACAGAAATCTTGTCAAAACTCGCGGTCAACCTTTCCTGTGATCAATTATCCCTATATCTAGACAGTCGAGGTTTTGGGGAGAAGTCCATGGGCAAAGGCAAGCCCAGTAGCGACTACCGGGATGCTTCAGCCACCCGTGCCTTTTGCCACCTGCTCCCCAGGTGCCACCGCAACCACCACGGCAGGAGGATAAAGTCACTAAAGGTTGATTATTGCTCCCGACATAAGGCCGCCTTCCTACCCAAACCTAGCACAGGCCGAGGCTCAGGATTGAGAAATCGACGACCTCGCAGCACCGGCGGCCGCAGAATAGCAAGTTTCGTCGCCAATATTTTGCCCCCTTTTCATAGAAGCAACATAGAGTTGAATTGTGAGACGTCCAACCCATTGTTATTATTATCTGCAAAGATGACGAGAAGCCATCGGCCACAGCAGCAAAAGACACAGTTATTAATACAAGACAGCATCAGAACCCAATACCGTAAAACACCTTAACCTAGGAGCTGTTCTCCTTATGGGGTACTATCAATTCGACGGCCCACGCAGGCCCCCTCAAGTTTCTATTTTTTCTCCCCACCATTAATACGTCCCTCTCCAATGAAGAGCAAGTAGAGTCATGGGAAAATGTGTTCTTTGTTATAGTTGAAGCCCGGCCTTTAATGGGATAATGTGAGCCAGAAGACCGTCAATACATTGTGCATCAAGGGATACTTGATTGAAGAGCTCAGTCAACTTTATCGAGTTTCTCTGACTTCGGTTGAAAATGGCTTGTGAGACTTGGGCGATGGGGTTCTCACTTGAACGAAAAGTCCACATGCTCGTACGCTCTTAGGCTTTAATGCTGTTGTGTATTGGCCATTATGCCTTTGCTGGTGTGGCTGATGGATGCTTTTAGAGAGGCCATCAGTAACAAGCTCCGAACCCTCATGTCTGGGGAAGAACTCTGAACTAGATATTCTAAGGCATCGAGATCATGTCCCATAGCTGACCCTCTCCAGCCTTCTTTGTGCGCCGCCGCCAACGAGCGAAACTTGGCCTTCACGAGAGGCCTCAAACACGGCATTAGAGCTCCGTAACATAATATTCAACAAAGGATGGTCAACGCCGCTCATCGTGAGCCTGTTCTCTCAGAAAAGGCCCTCCTCCAGTTTGGCGACTTTCCCGGCCGCCCCATTCTATTCATGCAAGAACACACAAAAAGATACGCAACGCTTGTTAGAACACCCTCGTCACACCTGAGTTACATCCTGCAAATGGCACCTATAATGCCAGACCAGTAGATCCATTATTCCACCTATATAACAACAGAACTCGTCGGCGTGCTTTGCTCTCCTCCACATGGGAAGTCCCGGGACTCTGTACGCTGTATAATGTTGAACGAAGAACCTTGCGGAAGCGTTTCTGTTTGAGTCACGACCAAATTAGCATTCACCTGTGTCTGCCAAAACTTTATCTTACCTGAAACTCGGTGCTCAACGTGACCACACAAACCTCATGGGCCCGTATAATAATCTCGCACGCCTTCTCAACAGCCTCATTGGGACCAAGTTGAGGCATACGATCGGCAAATAAGAGTAAAATAAAGCTTCCATGTAGCAAGTAGATGCCAAATAGATATGGCATGAACGATAGCTCTGGGTCGCAGGCCAAGATACGTGACATGGCATCTGACGCGGCTATAGCATGTGAAGCACACTTCATAAATCCTACAGAAGGGATCCATCCGTCTTTGTTATCCAACATCGAGACTGCATCCCATTTTCCGTGCAGAAGAACGTGAAGGACGTGGAGGATGAAAGTGCTATATGCAGTGACGAGCTCTGCCTGTGCATGCTGGCGGTGGGATGGTGCTCGCCGACTGTGATATGCAGTAGTATTGGAGTGGTGGCGAGCGTCGTTGTTATCACGGCGGGCGTTGTGCGCAAGTTGAAATGTCTCGTCGTATTGGGAGGAATTCACGGTGCTTGGAGTGCGGACTTGACTGGATGGGATCGTCGCGCCGTCGAGGGCATCAACTTGGTACAAGTCGGCCAAGTCAGCAATGCTCTGCGCACAATCAGCCATGATCTGCTCAATCATGGCCGTGGCCGTGCCATGTTCATCTTCGTTATCATGTTGCTGTTCTCCTCCGATACCGCCGTTCGTGTTGTTCGTTGACTGCCGCATATTGCCAAATCTGGGATGGCATTTTTGACGGTGCAGCTGGATAACATCGCCTAGAATTGTCATGAGGGGTAAAAAGTACTCGAAGAAACTGATTCCTGAAACTCGTGTTGGGGCCCCGAAACCGCGTCCTGGATGCTGTTGCTGCTGTTGCGAGTCATCAACAGCTATCGGGTTATCGCTTGCAATTGTAGAATTTCCTGAAACCGACAGTGACTCCCAAGCCTGGTCTGACAGAGGTGCGTATAATTGGCACTCGTCATCAAGAATGCGTAAGGGCGCATTGAAGGCGAGAGCCAAGTGCCGATCGAGACAGAAGATCAGCCAAAACACCCGTCGACGCTCTTCTTGTATTTCCGGTATTGACAGCCCCGTACGCGCCGCCTCACAGGGTCTACACACACATGGCGTGTTCGTCTTGCCCCCTGTACACATAGTTGACCCTGCTCCCGACGGCTTGTCTTCGGGAGTGTCTTCTCGGTTCAGGCACATGTTGTTGGACAGACGCAGTGCCTTGTTCCACCACCTGATGCAGTCCGTCTTGAAGTCACCGCCCGAAACCACGATGGTAAGGAGGACGAACATGAGGACATCATCTATCAGGGGCATAGGCGGAGATGCTGAAGTGGATGAGAACTGATAGTCGTAGTCGTGTGGGTTTGTCTGATGCAAGCTGCCAAATGTGGCATCAGCCGAGGCAGGAAACTTGAAGTCCTTAACCAGAGGCCCGTCTGGTCACGCAATATTTAGCAACACCCATAGAATAGTGGCAGGTGCCTCACCAGTAGTCCTATTCCAGAGGTCACGATCTCTATCCTGGATCAAACCCATCATCAACTTTCTCAACCCTTCACAAACGCGCGACTTTTGACCTGGCAGCAGAAACAATGAGCTCTCAACTGTTTGCGCGCTGACCCAGAGCATCGTGACCAACAGTGCTGGTGTAGATCTTCGAGGGTTAGTAGATCGGAGGAGAGACTCTTTTCTCAGGACGTGAACGAGGACATAGGGTGAGGAACATCGAAACAAGGATCCGCCAGGCTCGACAAAGTAAAGCTCCAACAGCTCGCATGCAAGATCAGCGTCAATAATGCCTTCTAGCATAGGGACAATGGGCCCAAGACATTTATATCGACATCCCCGGGTGCTATTGGTATCTCGGCATTGCGCCGTCGTTTGTGATGGTGCAGTTGTAAACCAGCCACCTTGATCTCCTGAACGGCTCTGCCCGTGTGCAGGTGATACGGAAACACGTGGGCCCTGCGGCGGTGCAAGGATATTGGGAACGGGTGCCGTCTCAAGGCAGAGATCAGGTAGAGCATGGAAAGAAGACTGATTCCCATCCACGTGATATGCGTGGCCGGATGCTAATGTCGTTGTCGTGCTTTCCAATGAATGAGGTAGTGCCGCATCAGTGTGTGATGAGAAAGAGTTGTGGTTGTTCGTAGCCCCACTAGCATCGTCCTGTGACACGCGCGGAGCATACATATGACTGATGTCCTCATCTGCGTTCAAGATATTTTGAGCAGCAGCTATTGGGTCATGATTTGCAATCCCGCGTGATGTCGCTTGCGAGTTCTCGTCTGGTTGTGTTTGCAACTGCTGCTCCTGTTGTTGCTGTTGTTGTTGTTGACGAAGCTGCGGATGTATGTTTTGCTCCAGCTCATGGTTGGCTTCAGATAAATCACCATCGCCATCCCGAGTATCATGGTCATCTGGACGTTGCCGAATGGTTCTTGAACCTGATGGTTGCCGCGTAGCTTTCCTAGAGCTCGGCTTGCGACCACGCCGGCCAATGCTGCGGGCATAGTGGCAGCTCTGATCATATTCTGTTAAGACAGGGAGTTGTTAATCATGATACTAAGAGACAACGTTGTGATATTTCAGGACAAGATAGGGCCACCCCTACAAGGCTCATATAATTCGAGATCGGGCCATTAGACATGGTAAGAGTTGCTTACCTTGACAACGATGACTACACGACGGACAACATCATCATGTCAGCATATTTCCCCCCAATTGGTGCTTTGTGGCATCATATCTCAATAGGTATCAGAATACTTACCACGGCTTTTGCCCATCGCAACGTACCCTCAGCGCGTTACATCTGTCGCAAGCGCGTCTTGTTCTCCTGCGACCACCGAAAGATTGAACGCCCTGTGTTTCTGAGAATCCATTGTCCCCACCGGCCTGAGAGTGCCCATCACTGTACCCTCTATCCATCTTGATTAGGGTCCTCGCGATATCGGATGTCGGTTCGTGTTCATGCAATCAGGGAAGCTCCTGATGGATGAGCGGAGCTAAACATGTACCAAATAACCGTGGGGTAATTGTGGTCAGGATATCGGTTATTTATTACGTAGCAAACATTCCCGTGACAACTTGACTAGTCCATTTTAGTCTTGGGAGAGTCGGTTATTATCCGTCGGGGCATTCTACAAATGGCTTAGCATCACTCAAGGCGGGGGAAGAGGAGAGCAAGAATGAATGGTGATTGGCTTGCCTAATGAACCGACGGCAACAAAACGATCAGTCAGACAGGGTTGGGACAAGCATCGCTGGGACCTTTACATTAAACCGTCGGGTAAAAGGAATATTCCTTTTGTACCGCGGTATCCCGAGAACTTGGGTCAATCGGGCTTTGACCGTGACTCTTGATACAGGATGTGATTCTCTCAGTTCCACTTTGTCTCAGAAGGGGATCCATCATGGACATGGGCGCAGCATTACAACGTTGGGCTCAAGAATTGCTGATGTATATAATGGTAAACAATGCCAATAATAGGGAGCTGATCAACGAAGAAGCATATCCCTTACCCTTCATCATTACCCTCCCGTCGAACACTCTACACTACAATACAACATCTCCATACTAAAGTCTCAGTGATTTCAAGCCAAAATAGCAGCATGGTGGTCATCAAGAGTATCAAGTCACATGATGTGCGATTTCCTGTAAGTATTACTGCTCCATTGGCTACAAGGTATACGGAGAAGAGTGACTAACGGGAGACATGCAGACTTCCCTAGACAAGGCTGGCTCAGACGGCATGAATCTATCTCCAGACTACTCGGCCGCTTTTTGCGTCCTTGAAACAGACGACCCTAGGCTTACCGGCCATGGCATGGTGAGTAATCTCATCCTTGGGGGTTTTGAACGTCTGTCTAACGGTAATTGTAGACGTTCACGATTGGCCGTGGCAATGAGCTTGTCTGTGGTGCGATAGACCTTCTTGCACCTTTGATCGAGGGCAAGGATCTCTCTGAGCTTACAGCCGACTGGGGCAAGACCTGGCGGTACTTGACCTCAGACTCTCAGCTGCGCTGGGTCGGTCCAGAGAAGGGCGTTATCCACCTTGCCCTCGGCGCTTTGGTTAATGCCATCTGGGACTTGTGGGCGAAGCAGCTAGGCAAGCCTGTCTGGCGCGTGATCGCGGATATGACGCCGGAAGAAGTCGTGCGGTGTATCGATTTCCGCTATATTTCAGATGCTTTAACCCCTGATGATGCGCTCGAGATTCTCAGAGCTGCGCAACATGGTAAGGAGCAGAGGATCCAGGAAGCTTTGAAGAACCAAGCTGTTCCAGCGTATACGACTAGTGCAGGATGGCTAGGCTATAGCGAGGACAAGATGAAGAGATTACTTCAAGAGAGTGTACAACAGGGCTTCAAGTATTTCAAGCTCAAGGTTGGAACGGATCTCGAAGAGGATTATAGGAGGTTGAAGATTGCGCGGGAAGTTCTGGGGTATGACATGGGCAATGTGCTCATGGTGGATGCCAATCAGGTATGTTCACCTCATTATCATGGCACCGAGAAGACGTTTTACTTATTTGAGACTGCCTAGGTCTGGTCTGTTCCTGAGGCTATCACGCACATGCAAGCTTTGGCCGAGTTCAAACCATGGTTCATTGAGGAGCCAACGTCTCCCGACGACATCCTGGGCCACGCCGCGATCCGCAAGGGATTATCCGACACACCCTATGGCCCAATCTCTGTGGCCACGGGTGAAATGTGCCAGAACCGTATCATGTTCAAGCAACTGCTTCAGGCGGGTGCTGTGGATGTGATCCAGCCTGACGCATGCCGAGTTGGGGGTGTCAACGAGGTCCTCGCCATCCTACTGCTCGCGTGCAAGTTTGGTGTCCCTATCGTGCCCCATTCAGGCGGTGTTGGTCTGCCTGAGTATACCCAGCATTTGAGCACAGTTGATTATATCGCTATTAGCGGTAAAAGGAGCGTGCTCGAATTTGTAGATCATCTACATGAGCATTTTCATCATCCTTCGAGGATCGAAAATGGTTATTATGTAACTCCGCTGGAGCCTGGCTATAGCGTGGAAATGCTTCCAAAAAGTATGGAAAGATACAAATACCCAGGCGGGAAGAAGAGTTGGTGGAGGACGGAGGAAGCAAGGACGGTGATTAAGCAACCTCGAGTTAAGACGCTATAGATGTGCCAAGTGTCGTTTTTCTCCTACACGTGCGTTAGGTGTGAGTAAATAGAAATATAGTGCCTTTAGGCTCAGGATTAATCTACAAAATTCATCCATTTCGGCAGAAGTGGTGAATTTTCTATACACATAAAGGCTGTAAATAAAGAGATTGACTTTGGGGTTGTATTCCCAGCCCAATTATGTTAAATAATGGCCAGAAGAATGCAAAAGAACCAGTACAATACGAGTCAGTAAGCCATTATCCGCTCACCGAGTCTTGCTTGTAGCTTGAAGCATTCTTGAAAACACAGCACAAGTTAGATAAGCCTACTTTGTCGAGTTCCGGGTTGCATACAACGGAGAATTATATAGATGTATCGCATATCAATTCACCAATTTCTAACGCGTGTATTGCTAGTCCTTGAATACGCAACCCCTTACATCACTCTATCCTGCAGCCTGAATCGCTGTGGGCTGTGTCAAGCTATCCTTCTCCATCGCACTCACTTGAACAGCGTCTTTGTTGGCACCGTTGGTGTCATTCGGGGGACTAACCTCTTCCTTCGCCTTGGTTTTGCCGCCTGAGAAGTCGTAATCTATCCATTCCCCAAGGATCGAGCGAACTCGCTCAAACAGGGGCCCGTTGCGCTCCAGAGTCTGCTGGTCAAGCTGGCTGTAGCTCTGTAAGCTCTCGGACGCTTCGTCACAAGTGAAAGGAGCCGCTTCTAGTATCCTCTTGGCGGCTGCGACGTTTTGCTCCAGATCCGACAACGTGCTGATACCTGTAATTGTGGATACTGTGAAAGAAGATGTGCAGTTTTGTCTAGCTTTCAGGATTGCATATTGCAACGCAACAGACGAGAGAGACTCTCCGTTTCCATGCCTTTCTACCCACTTGGCAGCTTCAGCCGCGGCCGCTCGCAAGCCTCCTGGCGCGGGATGCCAGTCGCCCGTCAAGCCCGTGGGAATGCCGCCACTTCTCAACAGACCAACAGCCAACGGACTTGAGCAATAGACAGAATCTACACCAGCAGCACGGAACAGCTCGAAGCCACGTGTCTCGACTTGTGTATTGTGGAGTGTAAGCTGTGCCCATGTTTGCACAACATCGACGGGGTGTCCATAACGTTGTCGCACCGTGTTAGCAACCTCTGCCAGGACATCAATGTCGTATCCTGATATCCCAACGCGGAGGATCACACAAGCGCGCTGGAGTTCCAGGAGGACGCCCACGGCGGTGACGGCCTCATCGACGGATACATACTCGACGTCGTGGCAGAATACAACATCCAAGTACGTGGTCTGGAAACGCTCCAGAGACCGAGCGACTGATTTGCGGATCCAGTCTGGCGAGTAGTTGAATTCATTCTCTTTGATCCGGCCGACCTTCGTCATGAGCTCATAGTCGCCACGCTTATACTTGGACTGGATGTCTGCGTGTGAGAGGGCAGCACCCATAAGCTGCTCGGAGGGCTCATAGTAAGGCGAGGTGTCGATGGTACGGACACCAAGCTCAAATGCGCGCCGGAGAATCTTGGTGATCGGGAGGGACTGTGGTTCGGGGTGTAGCTGGTAACTAAAGCCTGCCCCTCCCATTACCAGCGGAGGGGGATTGAGACAGGTGCGTGTTGGTGATGATGTTTGAATCGACCCCATGTTTGGCGTACTGATTTTATGACTTGAATGACGGGATTGATGGATAGAGCAACGAGGTGTAGCGCGGCGCTGAGAGTATAGTCGGCGAGAAGCGACCGAGATGGGGAGGTATTTGTTGCTGGCTGTGAGAGCGAGATGTGACAGTGCGATGGTGCTACCCGAGAAGTATAGTGCCATGTATGTGGAAATCGATGTCGGCTTTTGGGGGGAGAATGATCAAAAGACTTCTTTACTCGTTGTTCAGGTCGCGTCCCGAAGAAGGGTGGGCGTACTTGATCAAAGGGACTGAACATTGGCTTAAAATTACCCGTAGCCTTGAGCCTAATAGAATCAAAGAGTGATTGGTAGCAATTGCATTATGGTATCCATGTGGCAAGATCAGCAGTTAGCGAAAGGTTTCTGTTGATCGATTCTCACCCGTCGGTACAATATAAGCTACATGAGATTAAATTAATGAGCCGTCGGGTCATTGAGGCTTAGAACTTAAGCATGCCAAGACTCATTGGTCCCCACAATGGAGAATCTCAAGCCCGAGCCCGTAAGGTTCAGCTGACGGGGGACTCTGGACGAAAGGGTCAATGTCATTGCATTTCCCCTTGGCAATGAAAGAAGCTTCATCAATAGCAGTGACTGCACGACAGACAAAGGGTAGATATGACCACCGTTTCCTGTGAGATAAACATGATGATATTATATCATGGTCCTCAGCAATCAGTCATGAAGTTGCGACTGAGGGGTGGAAGCCCGGGTACCATGCCTCAGCGTCGTGGAGCCGGATCGACTCGGCACGTGCCCTGACGAGTGACGACCCTCCGCAAGGCACTCAGCAGCAGCCTGTGTCACGTGTTGACAAATCCCCATAGATATGTCTGTTATGAAGCCAGATGCCGAGCCAGCGTCTTGTGATGTCTCATCATACGACATCACCATGACGACGTACCAGGGCGGTCCAGGGCTTGCCGCGAGGAAATTTCATGACTTCCATCTTTTTCGGATGAAAAGACTCGCAGTTTGTCACGCCCCAGGGCACCATAGCCCCACCACGAAAGCCTGCCCGTGACCCCTCCAACCGGCGCCGGGAAACTAGGCTTGGTATATTGCCGTGGATTTCCATGGCGAGAGGTTGATTGTTCATGGGAGCATCGCTGTCTTCCATGTGAAAATGCTCAAGTTTCTAAGTACCGAGATATATATCCCCAGAATATACCCGACGCTTCCAGCGACTGCTGCAGTCGTGTAAATCCACATCACCGCCGAGATCTTCCCCATGTTTGACACGCGATCTAGTCCTATAGTGTTGGGTAGCCCAGCCGAAAGATGGGCGAGGAGATCAATACCACTTTGCGCGATTCGGGAACACATGGGCCGAGAGCACTTATCATTTTGAAATGATGGCGCAAGGCAACTTATCAGTATCTTGCTTCTCGCCCTCGGGCATTATATCAGAAGTGAAGACTGAAATATAAAACCACCCATTTCATGCCAAAGACTCGCCAGCCATCAAGGATTCGTCAGATCCAACGGTCACCATGCTCCTTAACCTCTTCTCTTTTTCCTGTCTAGGCCTTTGGGCTGCAGTTTCTGCTCCGACAACCACGGAGACTTCTCAATCAGATCTTGCCTTGGACCTGCAAGGGGATGTCATCATCAAGGGTGCCAGCTTCCAGGAAGATGCCATTGTCACCTACGGAAACAACCAATATACTAACTTCTACAATAACACGCCTGCGGGTTACAGCAGCCATTATGTCAATCTCGAACGCCGCCAGGTGGTTCCCTCTGCTGAAGACTGGGAGATTATCAAGTTTACAGATTCAGAGATCCTCAGCATGCATCGTGAGCCTTCCACGGCCAAGCACTAAGTTAGTTGTCTAGCTGGCTAGTGCATGGGTAGTGTCCGCTTAGTAATAGGAAGCTCGTGGGATTGAGTTTTGGTTCGTCAGGGACATACATCCCTGAGCTGATATTCTTGGACGGGGCTGTGTGGTTGATAAAACCTAAAAAAAAGCTGAGGTGAGCTCGCATTGTTCGGATGATACCTCGAAAGTGGAACGGAAATTACCATATGCTTTAATTTTACGCTTCCTAACTCTTTTCTCAGCCTCAATGCTTCTGCCGGCTGGCCTGTCAACGAGAGCCGGAGGTGTAATGTAACATCCCAGCAAGCCTCGCATGGCAAAAGGAAGTCAAACATGCTCAAGAGTAGGTCGTTGGTCTATATGCCGTTAGTGGACACTCGCCTGGCCCTCGTATTTATGGAGTTCAGTACTTTGATCGGACTACGTCTACGTAATACAGGCCTTGCTGACGCGCCTAGAACCAATTTCTTAAACTTCCACGCTGGCGAGACTTGGGATGGATTGCTGCGACCTCTTGCCTAGACATTATAAATACCCCAAGGAACAACAAAGATAGATTTTCCATTAGCCCTATACATCTGATCGAGTTCCTAGTTCCTTCTTTGTGCTTTTTCTACACTCGTTTTCTCACGTCACTCGTTACAACATCACCCACCACTCGCTTATCGACTTGATAGAAATGCCTTCTTTAAGCTCCTATCTTTCTCTTTTCGCTATTGGCAATGCAAGCGCGGCAGCGGTATGGAATACTACATGCACCACTAAGACGCAGCGAAAGGCTTGGTGAGTTCAAAGCCAGAGACTCCTCATCTAGAGCCGGCTGACAGCGGGCAGGCACACGTTGACCGACAATGAAAAGACTGCCTACATCGACGCTGAGCTTTGCCTCATGTCCAAGCCTGCCAAACTCGGAGTTGAGGGTGCGGTAAACCGATGGGATGAACTTGACTGGGCACACATTGCTCAGGCCAATGTCATCCATAACGTGGTATGTGAATTCCATGACGTCGGCCTCCTAGATGACGAGCCAGTGCTGAACGCAATCGCAGGGTGCTTTCCTACCTTGGCATCGCTATTACATGCGAGTCCATGAGTACCTTCTGCAATCCGAGTGCGGCTACAAAGGAGGCCAGCCATACTGGGATGAGGTTCGTGACCTTAAGGCTCTCAACGAATCCGTCGTCTTTGACCCCGACACTGGATTCGGAGGGCAAGGCGACAATTGCGTCAACGACGGGCCCTTCGCAAACCTCACCTTACATCTCAACGCGACCTCGAAGAATGTGAACGAGTGCCTGACTCGTGAATTCAGCCCGGATGGTTTCCAGAATGGCCAGCAGGTGTACATCGACGAGTGTCTAAATACGACCAACTACGTGGATGCTTTCGAATGCTACATCTTCAGACCCCACATCGCCGGGCACGCTGCTGTGGGGGGCATAGTACGTTCGATAGCCATGGTCTGGACTCTTGAAGATGGTTGAGAAACTGACAATTCCTTACACAGATGGCCGATCAGATTGCGAGCCCCGGCGACCCGCTCTTCTTCTTACACCATAGTTACCATGACCGTCTCTGGTGGCAGTGGCAGCAAGACGACTTGGAGAACCGCCTCAGAGACATGGGCGGACGCAACGTCCCCTATGATAGCTTCCTCGAATCCAACGGCATGGAATACCCAAGTGATGCCTTTCTTCTCTACGATGGAGATGATGGAAACGTTACCACACTCAACCACAATCTTTGGATGGCTGGTATTGCACCTAACGCTACGATTAGGGAGGTCATGGACCTGGGCGGCGACCTCGTTTGTGCCGAGTACCTTTAACCTGGCCGAGTGTAGACATTTAACACATATACAGTTTTAAACTAATTACCCGAATCACAATCCTCTTCTTTGTCCTGTGAGGCCTTACTGTTGTGACTGATTGCCTCCTTTGGCGTCGCAATCGATGAGAGCAACAACGATTTTGTGGCTTGATAAGGTGACCACGGGCAGGATAACAAGCCGATGAAACAGTCACGTTAATAAGTGATGGGCCAGCCTAATCCTGTGATGGCTTCCACAGGGAATCTATCATCTCTGCTGAGGAGTTGAACCATTGTTGAGTTGCACCTACCAGCGTACCACTGGGACTTTGTGCCTGTTGCCCAAAATGAGGCCACGAAGTCCGGAAGTGTCTAGCTGGCTGCCGTTACAATGGATTCCCACGATGCACCACAATCGTCACTATGAGCACTGTAGAACCTAGAAAGGTCAAGTGTTGGAAACCATAATTCTATTCCTTGCGCCCCTATAGAATTCTCTGCCTTAGACCCTAACGTTAGTTTCTGTACTCTGGTAGGCCTCCTGGTGTAGAACACCATCACTGCTTAGACCGTCTCTCCCGAGTCGTCTCGGTCTTCCGGCTCAGTTATCCCACCAAGGGTCGGGCTTCAACTATAATAAAGAAGACATTATGTCGGACTACCAACAACTAACGTGAAGTACCCAGTCTAGCATGAAAGAGCCAACACCTGCAGCCGACTTCGTGCTGTTAACTAGAAGTGAGTGATAAAATATCTTCCGAGGGCCACTGCAAGCTCTCATAGTGCAGACGACGTGTCGTGTGCCTGAACTTCCCTTTAACCTGAAACATTCGAGAATAGGAATTAGCAATCCATCATAGAGGCCACTGCTGGCTGTTAGGCGATAGTCAGTGTGTGCTTCCAAACCATGGCAAGAGCAATGTATTGTGTTTAAGGACGTCTGCAAATAAAACCCCCGCCCGTAATAATGAACCGTAGAGCTATTGATAGGCGCTGGCCTTAAGGGAATCAGTTAATGATAAACCTTTATCCGGCAGGGAAGACCATTGTAGGGCATAATTTATGACCGCATGTCCATCTGAGACCACCCCCTGGCAGCACGAGCTTACTCATTCAGACTCTGATACGCATCAGGATAACATTTCTGTCGTCGGCGACACGGGATGCGTCCAGTCCCGTAGCGAGTGGTCAACCGGCTATGATGAGGGTTGCTAACCATTCTTACCCATGATCCACATTACGATTTGCGGCAACTACACCAAGGATGGTTGACCTTCAAGGAGGACTTGGCTTATCTCCACAAGGATGTGGGTATCAATCGGTGATGAAAATAACTTCCGATGCCGTATCGACGTGGAAGCATGGAAACTCAATGTTGACCAGGGGTAGTTAGTGCAAACCCCTTGCATTTCAACGTCGTAACTAAATTGGAGCATGCCCACTTTAGACAACCCGGTATTTTGAGAAGCCGCCAAGTGCCGCTTTGTAATATTTGCGACTTGCTATAATACCATCCTCTGGCAGGCCGATTGGGAATGTTGATCAAACTACCAAACAACAACCATTCGGCCCATTCTAAATCATGGGATTCAAAGTCATCATCGTGGGAGGCAGTGTTGCTGGCCTGTCGGTGGCCAACATGCTCGAGCAATTCGATATAGACTACGTCCTTCTTGAAGCCTACCCACATATAGCGCCCCAAGTCGGTGCCAGCATCGGCATCCTTCCCAACGGCTTCCGTATTCTCGACCAACTAGGGTGCTTTGAGCCCATCCTTGACATTGCTGGAGAGTGTCGCTACACCCTTGGCAGCATGCGAGGATCCGACGGGGTTCCGCTCACTGCCAACTCCGAGACCAGCTTATCAGTCCATTTTGAGAAGAGGTAGTAACAATCTCTGAATGCAATTATTGCCGACCGCTTGACTAATCACAAGAGTAGAGTCGGATATCCCTCAATCTTCATCGACCGGCAGATGCTTCTTCAAATTTTGTACAACAATCTCAAGCACAAAGATCGAGTCCTGACCAAGAAACGAGTTTCTCGCCTTGAACTGACCGAGGACGGGGCTCAGGCCTATACCCAGGATGGCTCCCTGTACGAGGGTGACATTGTTGTGGGTGCCGACGGCATTCATAGCGCAGTGAGGGACGAAATGTGGCGTCTTGGAAAGGAACAGAGCCCTGGGTACTTCTCCGAGGATGAAAACTCACGTACGTATCACTGCACATGCTGCCTTGCTTACTACTGACGTGTTATCATCAAGAGGTTCCGGTCTCGACCAGGTGTATATTTGGAATCTCGAACAGGCCCTCTTGCTACGGCAGCCGAAGTCAACAGATGGTGTTGGGGCAAGATCACGCCTATCTGGTCATAGCGGCTCCAAAAGATCGCGTCTACTGGTTCCTATTCGACGGTCTCCCTGAGACAAAGTACGGCCGGGATATTCCGAAATACTCAAAGGCCGACGAAGAAGTACTGGTAGGGGCGCGCCGTGGTGACCCCGTCACTGAGGACTTGACTTTTGGCGACCTCTACGATAAGAAAATCATGTCGACGCTGGTCCCACTTGAGGAATATGTCTTTGATCGCTGGCACTACAAGCGTATCGTTACCATAGGTGATTCGGCTCACAAGGTAAATATTGGCACGCATGTCCCACATTACACTTTGGCTAATAACGGGTTATCCTAGATCGATCCAGCTTCTGGTCAAGGAGGGAATGGGGCAATAGAGTCCGCAGCTCTACTGGTGAATGCTCTTTTGCGGCAACTGAGGTCGACTCCTCAAGGTCTCTCTGGTACTCAAGTCGAAACCGCACTCGCAGAAGTTCATACTCTCCGTTACGAGCGTTCCAAACGCCTGGTTCAACAAGCGCACATGCTTCAAATGATGGTTAGCCAGCGATTCCCACTTGCCCCTCAGCTGCTGAAGCGTATCCTTCCGCTTTTTGGCCCAACCGCCTTTGCCGACGTCGTGGTCCCGATTTGCGCCGCCGCTCCTAGGATTGAAGGTATTCCTGTCCCACAGCGACCTCACTTTGTCCCGTTTGAAGATGAACTGCCAGCAAAGCCCATCAAGGGCGGTCTCCTCAGCAGAGCGCCATGGGTGCTCGCATCCAGCAGCCTTGGGGCGTTGGTATGCGTCGCCCTTGGAGAGAGCAACATTGGTGCTGGGACAGGAGTCATCTTCAGCACCCTTCAGCAATGGGGCGCTGGGGGCATGTTGGCCAAGTTGACAGGACAGAGCCCAAGGGCAAGTCTTGTTTCCAACTTGATACCGACTCTCTCCACGTGGCTCATTGAGGGTTCCCGCAATGGAAATTCCCTCAACCCCCTATCTTGGTTTGAACCCCTCTGATCATATTACCGTGGTCCAGTAACTGACGTGAAAAAGGACAAGGGCCTACTCGATCATATACACCATAGCTGGGCCAGCCTCAGTGCTTCCTCTCTTCTGCCTATCATCTGTCCTTTTTTCAACCCAGTCCACCACAGCCAGACCAGTTCAGCCCGTCGTTGCTCAGTCCATCATTCCAACTGTCGCCCTCGGCTACATCGCGCCAACAGTGGCAGCGTTATTACCCATTCCAGATACGGAGATCAGGAGCCATATCGGTAATGTTTGGCGAGCATTCCCACTACTTTGTGTGGCCTTTACCGAAGGACTTAGTACAGTCCGTGCCAAGAAAAACAAGACGACCGCACATCAGGATGCTCAAGACAAGACCGACAAGCCCCTTGACTTTGCCACTGAGTCTGAGATTCAATTCTACAAGAATGATGATATACCTCCTCTCAAGCTGGCTTACGGCACTACTCTCACCCTCTGCGTCGCTATTCCAGTTGCCACGAAACTCGCATCCGCTGCCGCCGAGCATGTCTTTGGAAGATGGACCGAGTCAGGTCTCTCCCAAGTATTGCCCCCTGCTGTGAACATTGGTTTCATCAGCGCAGCTTCAGGTCTTGTATACTCGTTATATACCGCATGGGAATTGCGATCACTCGGATATGTGGGAACAAAGCAGGCTGTTGTTGGGGGGTTGGCTTCACTCGCTACATTGAGCCTAGCTGGACCTGGTGCCTTGATGGCAGGCATCTCATGCTGGAGGGAGTATGTCATATCTAGGTTGAGCATGTAGATGCGGCCAGCAAACCCCATCCCAGAAAACAAAAGCGGTCTAAACACTGTTCGACTTGAAACTTTACTTTAGACTTACTCCGTCGTTGCAAAGCTCCCACATTTTGACAATGCCCGAGTCTATGGTATTAATTACCGGGCCTGGCTCCCTGAACGCGTGTACATAGCTCATTGTGATACCAGAAGCCTGAAATTCAATCTATGTTACACTTTTCCGGTAGTAGTATAAGCAGGCCTGGATGCTCCTGGTGTTATTCTGGGGCAGTGAGTTAAAGTAGTAATAAAATTTCTTCAAATAACCAAGGCCTAATGTTAAGCATCCCCCGAAGTGCCTATATACCCAGCTCGACTAGGATCTATAATAGTATTATTTTGCCTTGAGAACGTGGATAGAAATGTTTATTAACCTTCGGATGCTTCTGACTGAGACGAGCTCAACTTAGCTCACGCGGATGGGAATAGACCTCCTCGTGCTAGGGGGGAATTTCTCATTTTAGGGAAGCTGTAGGATGAGCTCACACCATAGAGTACGGAAATCATCTTGGACGCCAAAATTCCAATGCCAAACAAGACACGCACCACCTCTGGCATTTGAAGCAATTAGGTTTAAAGTCCGTCATGTACGGATAACTGTGGTTTTGGCTATTGGGGACATCAGTAATGAAAGAACAGAATTCCGAAGAATGAAGTAAAAACGACTAATTGTATCTTTGGTTATTTGGGGATTCTTCAGACGAATAGCTGTAAACAACTTCGTAGGCGTCAATCAGATTATCTCATTGAATACCTTGGTTCCATGTGCTTGACATAGCTGCCACACCAGGCGTGATTGTTTCCAGCACCGTCTCATGGTCTCTCCCAAGTGCCCCATATTACGTCGACAAACTCAACGCCTGAATCAATCCGCAATGAACGGCATCCTACAATCTACATTTTCATGCAGGCCTAGAGTCGTCGTTGCCTTACCCTACTCTCATCTATGGAATGCAGGAATGAGATCCTTTAACTGGCATACATACGCATGAGCAACTCTTCTAGTTCACTTGGGAGCCTCGATGTTCAAAAATAGGAGAGTATTTCTCATTCCCGCCGTGGCCAACTTGATTTTGTTTCGTGGACAGGTAGTGCTATAATTACAGCGCTCTTCAGGGGATGTTTCAGCGCCTGAGACAAAGTGACTTCTGGCAATTAGCTCTGTCCAATTACAGAGCCGTGCCGATGACAACCTTTTGCCGCCAATCAAGGCCGGCTCATCACGTGAAGCCTGGGACGCACTGCGCCACAGCAATGGCACGTGACTTCCTTCTCCAAGGGCGACTGCTTCTGTACATCTACGTCCAACGAAGATGGCAAAGGATGGCTCCATTGTCAAAAGAACAAGTCTGATGATATCAGATCAAATCTAATCAATCATAAATTAATAGTTTGCGTTACAGACCTCTAGCCTGTCTAGCTCGGAGAGCAGACAACAGGTATCCTCACATTCATAGGACTCAGAGCTGCCATGGTTGGAATGGACGATGGGATTTCAACCAATCTTATATGAGAGTGGTAATAACGGATAAAGATATAGTCACAATCAAGTACACGAGACCTCGACCCTATGCTCGTATTCATTTAGGCAGTAAACTCTTACCTCACACGTTTCCTGGATTAAACAACAACGACTTGGCGATCGTTGGGTTGTCTTTGACGATATTCCGTGGCTTTCTCTATCCTATCCAATACAAAGCTCAGTCGTAGCATAGCTACTAGGATGCATGGTGCCAGTAGTGCCCGTGAGATCGTCCATGAGCTGCCGTGATCCGTTCAAAAGACCAACGGGTTTGGCAGATAAAGAGGCCCTCGAGGGTCTCGCTGGTCTTCGCAAACATGACACTAGTTTTGTGGTAGTCGACCGTGTCAAGGTAGTTCTCGAGCTTGCCATGTGCCAGCGTCGTGTCATTGATGCTGCTATCGACCTTTCAGATGGGGACGTCCCTGACCACTGATGTACCAATTAGTGGAACGATACGTACGCTTGCGTAACCATTATTGGACTTACACAGATGACTACCATGGTCAATGCATCAAAACCCCGGCGCCGGTCCACAAGGATGTCGCTAGCAACTGCAACAAGTTCCATCTCGTCGAGGGGCGTGACTCGTGAGCCACCATTGCCAAGTACGGCATCCGTGCTGTCGATATCGTCTCCTCAAGCTATCTCAACACCGGATACACCAGCATTTAGGGCTGCACGTACGCCTATATCAGCGCCATTGGCTTCAAGCCCCGATCACAGCCAGGGCGGCCACAACGACACCGGCAGGTAACGGAATCCAGACGCCGCAGACCACATAGTCAGGCATAATCAATAACTGCAACAAGTTCCACATCATCGGGGAGAAGACGACCTGCCAGGGTATTGCCGATTACAACAAGTTCGCGCTAGCTGATTTCTTCAAGCGGAATCCTGAGGTCGACAAGGCCTGCGTCAACCTATGGTTAGATGCCTATGCTTACGCGCAAGTGTGATCGGATCGACTCCTGGGCCGACCACCACAGTCCAGCCAACGACGACAAAGCCTAGAAACGGAGTTTCAATACCCAAGTCTATTCGGCCCGGCATAGCGCACAACTTTAACAAATTCCATATCATCAGGAGCACCATTATGTGCCAGGGCATCGTAGATTACAGCAAAATCACAATGACCAATGTTGAAAAATGGAACAAGGGCATCAACTCGGCCTGCTCCAATCCTTGTCTAGGAAGCTGCGCTTGTGTTGGAGTCGTTGGGGGATCGTCATTAGCCCTTACCAGAGCTAAGCCCGTCGGCGGTGTTGTCATGCCCACACCTACCCAGGCCGGAATGGTCAACGGGTGCGCCAAGTTCCACGAGGTTCGAACTACAACGATCTGCCAGGGCATCTCGAATTACAATAAGATCACTCTTGCACAGTTTTTGAAGTGGAGTCCCGCCAGTGGGAAGGATTGCAGCAATCTTGAGTCTGAGACATACGTATGTGTTGCAGGGCCTTGAGAGTCGTACTATGCGAAGGGCGAAAGGAGTTACACGTGGGCTTTGGGGATTGGAACTCTTAGAAAGCGGTCTTGATACGCAAACATCAACAATGATGAGAAATAATTGACGGTTTGTGGCGATGTACTCCTAATTATGTAGGTAGCTTTCTTCCCGTTGAAGAACTTAATAATAATTCTAACCCCTACAGTACGGTCTATATATTTGGTCGCTGCATAAAATGCAAGGATATCTCATGATATCATGTCCTGCTTGCAAACACCCTGGAGTCGCTGTTGGAAGGTGTTCAGCGTTAGTTACCCCTGACCAGTAGGTACAGGGAATAAAAACCCCTGGAGCAAAGCGTGGGATTGCAGACGGGTCGCAGTGGACCGCCATTTCTCCCTGAGCTGGACTCCCATCCTCCCAACTTAGCGTCTTGACCCGTTCCATGTCACCATGGCGTTTGATCAGAATGAATTCGTCCGCCTACTAACTGACTACTACGAGTTCCGCTCTCGCACGTTCTGGGATGTCACTGTGCAATGCGCACCTGCAGGGGGCTGGCCGTCCATCAACCACGGCACCTTGGCCCATCTTCAGATGAACGACCAGGCCGTGGCACTGTTCTGTCAACTTCCATACCCCGACTTTGACGCGTCGCAGGTCGCCTTCACGCCACGACCGTCGGCCGGAACGGATACTTTGTCGTTGTTGATACTGAAGACGGCTACGTTTACTGGGGTGGGGTGATCCGAACGGGGAGCACGACGAGCCTGAACCGGAGCTCAACGCCACGCGAGACCGGTTCAACCACGATCCCGCTAACAAGTGGCGGGACGGATTTTCTGGCATTAACGTGTACCGGCCCGCCGACTTCTTCGCCCTCTGTAAGTAGCGGTTTCTAGAGCTGGTGGCCATTATGAGGCAGGGCGGGTGGTCTGGTGACGACGAGGGGCGGGGCTGGGACCGGGATAAGTTTTGCGCTCTCCTCCAAAGGGACAGCGAGAGCGGCAGGCAGCAAGGATCATGTTGAGGTATTGTGTTGTTAGAATTTGCTTCTATAACTTTGAGAACACCAGAGATTATTAATTAAACATGGTTCATAGGCATCCGAGGTAATTAACTCATAATTATCATGACAAAGTTTTGATACAGATGGCCCGACGGACCCTCAATCTTCTTCCCCGACAAGCCGTAACTGCCTGAGACCTTCAGGTGAAAGATCAGATGGCGTAATATAGTTCAAGATCATGGCCACATTGTCAAGGATCACAAGGTTTTCACATTTCCACATTTCAACCTGTGCTTCCATAAATGTGCAGGCATTCTCTCAATCAGCATCTCATGGTAATTCAGCATCTAGTGATAACAGAGCATACGTCATTGATGCTAGAGCCTAAAAATCATTTCATACAGACTCACGAGAGCTGGGAAGTAAATCATCCTTGATTATGAACAAATGGCATTGCTAAGTCATGTTCCAAATGAAAGAAAGTAAACCATGCCGTACAGCTGTATAACGCCATTGAATGCAACCTTCAGAGTCCGTATTGTACATGATATTGAAAACAAAGAGCTCTTCATTGATCCTTTTTCTCCTGAACTTTCGGATTGCGCTCATAACGCCAACGCTTACTATTATCCTGAACATGCCAACGAGTAGTGAATGCACCCTCTTCTGCCCACTGAGCCCACTCAGGGCCAAATTTCGCCTCCACGCTTTGCAAAAATGAGATGAAGTCAAAGGCTTGTACACCATCCTTTTCCAAGGGATCGGCTGTGATATTACTTAACCGCCACTCTACATTGTCGATAAGAGGGACAACAAGATGGCGCTCGGGATGTCGGGCGTCACGCACGCCAAGCATAGCTCGCCCGGGATTGACGACAGTGAATTGCCACAGTCCTTGATCGCTCAGCTGTTGCGGTCGCAGGAGGGATTGTCCTTCATAATTGTGAACGATATCCTCTGCAACTTGCCGACTGCTGTTGTCGAGCGATCCAGTCTCGAGAAGAAGATCAAGAATTGTAGGTAGCACCTGGATGGACGAAACAGCATCGTGGACATCGAACGCTGGTAGTCGAGGATGTGAAAGCACCAGAGGAACATGATCGGCGCCTATGCTGGGGTTATAATAAGGGGATGCTTTATCGTTCTCGACTAATGAGACGCCATGATCTCCAAGGAAGACTACGAGCGTCTCATTAGCCACCCCTTGCTCATCCAGTAGATCCAAAACTTTGCGGATCCATCTATCATCATAGGCTTCAGCATTGACATAATCAGATAGTGTCTCTGCCTCGTTTTTGCCGAATGGGGTAGATGTTTCATTGACAGGTAGACCATAGCCATGATGACTTGTACTTGTGATATGTGTGAGAAACACCCGATCGTTTGTCTCCTCAGCGTTGACAAAGATGTCACGGATATAATCCTCGAGGGGATCCTCTTGAAAGGCGAAGTAGTTGATGTCTTCGAGGTGAACAGCACCGTGTGAAGCATTCTCGCTCCGGAGCCAATCCCGATCAATGGTGTTTTGCTCAGGAAAGCCAATGGCAGCCATGAGCTTATCGTGATTGTCGTAATGAATGGTCGCCGCTTGGTAGAAGTAGGACTTCCACTTAGAACCCGACTCGGCTGTGTCCGTGACTTTGTTCATAGCTTCGAAGATATGTGGCAGACAGGGCTGGTAGATATGACGCTTGTAATCAAGATTGAAGTCGGCGATGAGGGGGTTTAACCCGCAAATCGTACCGACCAAGCTCTTCAGCGTATAGGTACCAGTTGTGTGAGCATTCGTGAACCGGGGACCGCCACGCTTAGGCCTCTCGCCGTGTTCGAAACCATCATCATAGTCGCCAGTGATATAATTTGCGGTAGGCATCAATGTCGATAGCCTCTCAATGGCTTCCTGAGGGATCTTATGATCAGGGTACGAGTCCTGAAATCGGTTCCAGATGGGCCCATGTTTCTTGATGGGGAACACGTCGTTTCTGGTGCTTTCGAGGAGAAATAAAATCACATGGCGGACCGGGACATCTTGTAACTTGTCGCGCAGAGACTCTATCAAGGGTTGGTTGAGGTTGGATATCTTCAAGGGGTCCGCGGCTGAGTTGTAGTGCATCTCTTGGGGTGCGTACCAATCCTCAAATCCAACCAAGGGCTCGCCCTTGGGTAGCCAGCTGAGCATTGGCGGTTCACTGAGGGCTGATCGTCCATCCCATTGGCGTTGAATGCCCACCCCGTAATGAGAAGGCAGTTGGTCTAGGAGTGGCGAGGTGGAAGAAAAATCGATGAACGGCAAGAGTCCGGCAGTCCACGAGAGGAAGACAAGGGATCGATCGCTTGGTCTTTGAAGCGACAAGACAGCCAAAGCAAGGAGAAAGAGAGACCAGGCGACATATGGTATGCTGTGTACGATGCGCTTGACGGTGGATGGTGGTAGAGAAATCCCGGACGCATTGTGTATCCTTGCTGAGAGTCGCGAATATGCCGTCTGAGGTTTCTCAAGGTCGAAAAAAGAGTCGTGGCTCGAATCGTCGTCTCCGTCAGAGTATCGATTATCCGAGCTATCAACGGCATCGGGCTCGGGGATCCGGCCGTAGCTAATTCTGTTCCTCAAAAAGCGACTCAAACTCTTTCCCGCCAAAGTAAAGGGGAAGTTGGAGATATCAGCACCCCATCCAAACACTTTGTAACAAATGTTCTGGAGCAGCCAGCTTAGGAAGAGTGAGGCCGACACGACGAGGGTAAAGGTGACGAAGCCTGAGAGCACGATGGCCCTGGATGTGGGGTCAGAGACAAGGTTGATATTTCGCCAGTGAATTTCGGATCCAGAGACGAGATAGAAGGAGACGGATGCGGTAGCAAGAGCGACATTGTAAAAGATCAACACGCCAGTCACGGCAGTGCTGAGGAAGTATGGTACCGAGGCCCTCGGTACCCAATGATCGAGGAGGAGTCTGATGAGAATTAGGAGAAGTATGTCTTGAAGAAAGAATGAGCCGAGATAAGACAGTAATCGATTTGGTGCGACAGCAAACCGATGGCTGTGGATGTGTGCGAGTTTTGCTTCAAGGATGGCCAAAGCAGCAAAGGTAAAGACAACTTGGCGATTGGCGAGACGAGAGCCAAGCCTCAAAAACCATGCCGGTGTTTGGATCATGGTGACTGTAGGGGAAAAAAAAGAAAGAAAAAAAGAAAAAGAGGCCGTCAAGGCCAGGCGAAAAAAGATGAAAGAGAGCGGACGTCGTTGCACTGAGTGAAACAAACGATACTTGAAAGATTCAGTTCAGGGTCCAAGATTGATGTAACATGATCTCTTTGGTAGGAAAAAAAAAACGCGGAGAAGGAATGTGGAGAGTCGCTGGGCCCCTGGTTGTAATTAATTGGTTTTTTTTTTTTTTTTTTTTTTTTTTTTTCTCTCTCTCCCCCCTTCCCCCCCTAAGTATACGAGATCCGGGAGCATGCGATCATCCGAGATGCCGCGAGTAGGATGAGCAACGGTCAAAAAGACCTGGCCTCTGCCACACTCTGAGATGAGACGTTTTAGGCTGAAAGAGTCTCGACTCGCAAAGGATCGCGTGCGCTGTTTCCTATTGCACCATTAGCTGGCCCCTTCTTAGCGCGTAATCTCGTATTTTTCGGACCTCGGCACCGTCTGCTGATTCTCGATGCGTGCTAAAAGGGGACATTGTTATGATTGGCTGCGTGAGAGGCTGAGTCCAGGAGCCCCCTGGTATTTTTTACGTCTAGACGAGTTATTATACGGGCAAATTAGCAAAGACGTTCCAATTTCAGGCAGCTCTCATCCGGTACGCACGCCACGTGTCCTGTTGCCTTTTCCCATCGTTCTTGATCAAATCAGCAGCTGCTCAGCTGCCTCGGTTAAGCACATGAACAATGCACGGTACGATGAGCTCGGGCAAGTATTATCTCTACTGCTGTCTCCTACGATGCAGAAGGCTCTTCCATGACTGTCTCCAGGTCTGGCTTGATCTGCGCAAGGGCCTCGACCAGGAGAGCCACCGCTCTCCAATGACCTTGGACTTGGCTGTCACACGCCTCCGGATCGGCGGGGCCGTCATATCCGTAGGGCTGGTAGGTATGTGTGACAAAAACCCCTTGTGGTGTGTGATCACGTGTGACGTTGTGGGCGTGTGTGGTAGGGAAGAATGGGAGCGAGACCAAAGACCTTGGGTGAAAATCTTTCCTTCGTGTAACCGTCGCAGTGCTTGAGACTCATCATTGACAAAATTGTCGTGTCCTGGGCAAGCGAACGGACACCGTCTCGACACAGCAAATTGTTCCAAGTCAGCGGGGTCCTACACCCTTGGAATAATTGGTTGGGCCCTTGGTTAGCTAAGGCAGCCATGGCACAGCCACTCCCGCACAGCAAGCTGCCAGTCAGGGTCCTTGCTACGGGTTAGCGAATCAAGAGCTCTAAGATGAAGGCTTTCAGGGGCACGGAGATCCACCGGTTACCAATTTGCTGCGTCGATACGACACGTGCATGAGGGCTCGTCAGTGCGGTCGAAGGATTAGCGGGGGGGCCGTGCCATCGAGTGGAAGCAACGTGATGAATCTAGCGAGATTTGCAAGATGCACGGAGTATTCGGAGCGTTGTTGAGCGAGTCTGGCAAGAGTGTTACCTTTATTGGACCTTGTTGTCCAAGTGTACTCAGTACAGAATGTTGACATACAATTGTAGCCCCCTCAAGTTGGTATGATCGCTCCTTTTGCCTCTTTGTGTGTCTAATTGTATTGAGTTACTGCATGACAGTGGCGATAATCTTCCCAGGTGTTGGCTCTTGTCCCCGTCTCGCCCCATGGCCAAGCCCACACCACCAATGTCCGAGTAGTCCCATGGTCCCTTTCTAATACCACTACGGGTTGAACGCAATACACATCAACATGTATACAACTCCTCCTGCCTCAAGAACCCCCCACCCCCCCTCTTTTGTCTTTTCTGTGACCCGGTATGATTCTTAAGCTTGGTAGAGCAAGTATGCTAGCTATTCTCAGGCCGGTGGCGTTGTTTCAACCCTGGTACGTAGACAGACAAGAGACTGTCGACCCTTGTAACCGAGGTGCCTCTGTAGGATATAAAGATACCCCGTCGGACTGCATGTGGTTTATGATACAGCGGGGTTGGGTATTTCAATGCCTGCGTTCCGCCGAATGTCATTCAAGCCAACAATCATCGAGTAAGACGTGTCAGTGGTTGACCTGGAATTGGTTCTCTCATTGCTCGCAGTTTCATTGTCCTAACCCTTCGAGTCAAGGAGATACCAGTACATACCGTCAGGCGACCATCATCTCTTCCATCAACTTCGAGGGACTTCTTCATCTTCACACTGTCCACCGGCCTTAGTGCTATCAAGGAACATAATACCTGACTTCTCCCTCACTCTTTGTCCGCTCGAGTGGTAAATAGACAGGGCTGTATAGCTATGGAGTCGGAGGAGTGAGTGTAAGAGGGTTGACGCTATGCTCGTGACTGGCAAACTCCCGTGACTGAACCCTTTGGGGTTATCTGGCACTCCTTGGACGCTCTTTCAACAAGCATCGACTGAGCGGAAAGAAACAATCTAGCCGGGGGTCCAACTAACATACTTTTAAACCAAACTGCCTGTGATCTTTCAGATCCTCCTATCATATCAGATTCCGCGTCATACTTCAGATAAGAAGCCACGCTGTCTAGCTCGAGAGGAAATACGTCCCAAGGAGCCCAGACGCATTCGTGGGTGTTGCTTGTGGGCAAAGGAGCGATCTTCAGGCTTCTCTGGGTGGCCTACTCATAGAAGAATGTTGAGCAATGGGATTAAGAACCGCCTGATGACGCCGAACACCATAAATGGTACCGTTGTCAGGGCGCAAACAGAGAACCAAGTCATCGAAGCTGTAACCTTCCCGAAGACTTCCGAGAGTCCAACCTCTAGAAGGTTGTCGAGGGGGTTGAGAAAGTGTGAGAAAGTAACAACCATTCCAGAATTTCAGTTGTGGCTGGGGTAGGTTGTCGTCTTGACGAGATGATGACTTGCGTGCGGGCGACGACATTGGAGAAGACGAGAGGTCGCCAGTCACAATATGCCGTAAGAGCCTCGTAGCCTCAACATCTCTAGTCTGACTTGAAGGTATCCACGTGTACTTTCTGGCGTGCTCTCGAGCAGGGAGCAATTCAGGATTGCTTGATTGCTCATTGAGCCATTCTGCAACTTCGGAAAAAGCGAGTCTTGCGTCCGCGTTTTTTGGTGTCAAGATGATTGTTGCCTCTCCAGCTACTGCGCCGGGCAAGGTTGGATCTTCGTTAGTGGCTTGACTACTTGGGAGGTCTTCTGTATTCATGATTGAAGCTACAATGAATGATGTGGATTGCTATCAATTCGTGATTTGGGCAAAGATCGAGGTGATTATGCAGGTCTAGGGTGGCATGCTGAGGATTGACCGGAATAATATCACTGCGTCTCCGATGACCCATTTGTTGACTGCTCCACCTGACCCAACCAACTCTCCACATCGTCATGAGACTTGGTATGTGATGGCTTGATGAGCAAATCACGCAGTTGGCGACAGTCCCTTGCCGATGATTTCGAGGAGGAGTACGACGTGAGTCTATATTGCCGGCCATTTCGGGCTGGGATGATTGAGGCTGACGCGGTAATCTAGCCTCTTCCTGACCCTGGTGACAGCACCGCCAACACCCGTCCTCTCGTCTAGTATCGCCGGTCCCGATCCTCTATTCATCAGTCAGCTTCACGAGCGCATGGGGCGCATCGCAGCTTCATGCCCGCCGAAACGCCTGCGGGATCCAACCCACCTTGAACTGTCGCAAGGCTCCAGCGATTCAGACGAGCCGGATGCCGCGCCGTGGTCTCTACAAGCCTATGCCACCAGACTCTTTGAGAGGCTTTGAGGAAACACGACCAAGATGGAGGGCTGATTGATAGGATGGGTGACCTGAGACGCACTGCCAAGCGACAGCGCGAGCGAGACGTGGCGGCAACACCGACACTTGGCAAACGAGCTCGACACGACCAGAACGGCGAACGAATATTGGGGCGAGAAAGAGCAATCTATTCGGCGAGGCCGAGGAGACGTAATAGTCGACCTTGACGGCCGCAGCAGCTCCACAGCCCTGCCCAGACGGATTCATCCACCTCGCCTGATGGCCAAATCTCAACCATGTGGCCAGCCAACACCTATGCTGATCGGCCGACAACTTGAAAGCGTCTTGTTGTCTCGACACCTTCCTTGGCCGATAAGTAAATACCACCAAATACCACCAAATCACCGTCAATCGCATCGCTCCCACCAACAAGAACCCCCTTGTCGTTAGCTTCCGGCCCTGCTAGGCTTGAAGTTGAAGTGTCCCTGGTATACCGATTGCCCATCTCACTCCACCACATTGGCGCCGGCTAGAGCACAGCGCTCTCGGTTTATTCACCGTTGCCGAAGAAGTGAGGGACTGCTAGGGAGGACTTCTAGACAAGTCTGAGTCGAACTAAGTCGCGAGGACCTGGGCGAGTCTTGGTGCACTTCGATTGCGAGGCCACGCCCGTTCGGCGTAGGGATGTGCAGGGAGCCTATTCTACGGTGTAGACTATCAACACGCCACCTTAGCAACGCTTGCAGAGCAAGGCTGTACCATGACTCAAGCCAGATCTCATTACTCGGCTTCTTGCTGAATACCTTTTGCTACTTGCTCGGGCAATAATCAGCGGAGGAGAAGATCAACAGCTTTGGCCATAACGTAAACCTCCAAGACTCTGGTTCTCCCAGTGCTAGCTATGGAGCTCTCGTAGGCAGAGGATAATGAGCTGTATCGTCCAAGTTGGAGGGCGAGTTCCGGGCTACTCTTCATTCCTCGTTATTTTTGCATTTACGACATGTCTTGACCCTTCCATGTAACTGAAGAAGGGAGGAGACATCTGCAGCTGGAGCAAGGCTTGAATGCCATCAGATTTGCGCACAAGCCTTTTGACATCTCGCACTTGGCGCTCTTGGAGCTCGATTACCTCCTTGATTCGACCATTGACGTCAAGAAGTGTCGTCAGGCTATTTGCGCACAAGACATGGAACAAATTCTGATCTTTGTTATCGGGCCTGACAACTGACTCAATGACAGCCAACGCGTCCTTGTGGTTCTCGACCAGTGTCGAGAGGTGCCGTGCCGTGTCGCATATATGTCCCGGAAGGGTGGAGTGTGGTTTTTGATATCATCCAGAGTCCGGAATAGGGACTCCGCAGCTGGTATTTGTCCAACTTCTAGAGGCTCGGTGAGCCCTGTAACTGAATTGCCATGAGGAACCTACAATACCTTCAAGGGCACTTTGGAGTGGCCGAACAATAGTCGAGGCAGTCTGTTTGTGTGTCTCGTAGCATTCCGCGAGTTCCACGGCCAGCTTTAAGTGAGTTGTCAAAGGTCTTCTCGAGCAGTTTGACGCCTGACAGGCGTGGCTTGGCAAAGCCCGGCACACCAAACCACCTTGCCACGAGTCCCTTACCTTGTGAGGCTTCATGCTGGTTTGAATCCTCCATCCGGAGGTAGAATCTGGCAAGGCCGTGCTGAACGGGGCAAATCCGCCATGTCTGCGGGATTGACAACGCTTTTGTGACCGCAAGCACTGATTCCGCCCACGCTGCAACCTTGGGATGTAAGGTGTCGAAGCCCAGGTTGAGCGAGGTTGGTTCATAAGAGCCGCGGGCAGACGGTTGGGTCCAAAAGTCCTCCGTCCGGGTCAGACCGTAATTTCACAGGCGAGCCGGTTGGTCGTACGTCAAAGATATGCGAGCGTTAATGTAGTATTCTGAACTGCTGTGTGTGACGAACCGAGAGCTGGCTTTCTGACGGTTATGGCTTGTTTTGCGGCTTCAAGCATCCTACCCTTTTCCCGGAATGGTACAATGATACCTAAGCACCGCGGCCTCGAGTCCAATCACTGACTCTGAGCTGATGGTGCTTAAGAGTTCCTCTCCCCAATCTGAAACCTGGTTGCCTGTTATGCTGACTTCATCCAGTGAAGCGGCGTGCAAGACCAGTACATGGTGGCGTATTCCAGAAGAGCTCCTTCACAGCTCTCGAGAATTCCCTCGGCCAAGGACAGACTCTTCAAAAGAACTTTCACTCGTGGCGCTCAGCCGGCTAAGAACCCACCCATGATGTCGCTCATGAACAATGGAGTAGGGAAACACTACTTTGTTTGGCAACACAGCCAAAAACCTCCCTTCTGAGACTCGTCGTCAAGGGACCACCCCGTCCGAGATTGTTCTCGCGTTTCCCAACACTGGCATCAATGGAGATGCACCTGTACTCCTCGTCATTGAGCCTTAGAATGTACATTCTTTTCTGCCTATCCGAACCTACGGGTTCTCTGTATGACCCCCCTTCCCCAAACTTTCACTCGCCCGTAGCTGACTTTGTTCTAGTTTCTTCTGCAAGCCGACTTCCTTCTCCCGGCAAATTGAGAGGACGTTCACGTCGATTCAAACTGGAATGTACATTTAAGAAACGAGGCTATCAAAGCCTTCATGGAAGCCGTGCGTCACATGGATGGTCTGAACAACTCTCTATGACACAGCTGGGTTCGCTACACGCCCATCACCCCGTCGCAAAGCGAGTTCTTTGACAAATTGAGAAGGGATATTTGGGTTGATTTGACAACCACATTCACGTTAGAGTCCGTGGCTGGTCACAAGAGAAGGCCACGTGATCTCATCATGGTCTCTGAGAACTGGAGAGATGACGATGGCCGCCCGTTGATGATGGACACGAACAACGAAGACGAATTTCTTGCCGCAAAGTACCACGACCCCAGAAATGAAGAATATCTACTCAAGTTGGGTGTCAGGGTCACGAGTGACGGAGTCTTCCGTAATCAGCTGATCAGCCTCCTCCAGAGCCGGCCACGGTCGTTCCTGGAGAAGAAATCCAACGCGTGGCATGCCAGTCTTGCACGTATCATATGTGAGATGTATCGATCCTCGACAGACTATCGCTACTCGCCGATATCTGATCTACCAATTTCCCCCCTGAGAGGAGGAGAATGGGTTTCCCCGCAGTGGTGCGGTCGAAAATCTTACTTCCTAAGCAGCTCTGGATTGGCCATACCTGAAGGTATCACGATATTGATGGTGGACGACAAAGCCGCTGCTGATCCTGACCGGCGGAAGCTTTACCAACTGCTTGGTGTCCCAGTGCTCACGAAGGACTGCATCAAGGAGGCCATAGTCAACACACACGGCGACCGAGGTTTCGACCCCAACAACCTAACCCCGACGGTGCTTGTATTGCACGCTGAATTTATACACAACAACGGTGGATGGGAGGAGAGTCTGGGTGATCATCTGTGGGTGGCGACATACTTGGGCCACTGCCGCAAAGGAAATAACACGTATCGGCCTGACGATGATGACCCGTATTCCGCCAGTCGCATGCTACCAAGGGAACCCAAGCAGACGTACGGGTTTCTACACCCAGCTTATTTTGAGGCGGGACGCTCACAAAATAGCACCTGGATCAACTTCCTCTACAGCAGTCTCGGTATCTGGGTCATCCCTCGAATTGATGACTTGAAGCTCGTTATCCAGCAGTACCCGAGTCAAAAATGGCTTATATGCTGAGAGATCGGTTGCAAGTCTACGAGGATTGTGTCGGAAATGAGAAGTTGGCTGAGGCTATCGGTTTCGCCCGGGTCCAGTGCACGAGGAGCATTACAAGGGAACAGATACGGCATATCTATGCCCCCCTTGACCACCTCACAAACGACTTCGGGCCCGTGGCGCCGTTTATCGACATTCCAGAGCCGGAGGATCCCGGGTGGAAGCCGTTGCTGAAGCTTCTAGGGGTGAAGGTGGAGGCTGATTTTGACTTGTACCTCGCCTCCTTGAGACATGCAAAGAACACAGGTAATGGTGGCGTGGAGTTGATTCGACGTTTGATGCACGAACTTGAAGAACACGGCAACTCATCTAGCCTGGTGTACGCGCAACCCTGATCAATGTCGTCAAGATTTGCCTCGTACTGATTGATTCTAGTAACCCCTTTCGGAAGGACAAGCTGATCCTAGTCCCACCCAAGACAGAGGGCGGCGAGCGAGGATGGGTGTCCAAGACGAGTGCTTTTGGCGAGGAGAGTCCTGGCTGACTCAGTCCGTGGGCCTCGAGAGGCTTTATCCAGATCTCGAGACCTTCTTCCGCGACCATCTCAATGTGAGGAACGCCGGCATTGATCATCTGATCATGGAAGCAGCCGCAGTCCCTACACTGCCTCAGCCGGCTTTGCCTCGCATCCAACGACTGTTTCTGGCTCTGGAATATCACGTCAAAGCCCACGGTCTGAGCGAAGACCAGAAGAAGGCGCTTCTAAGTACCAAGATGTTTCCCACCACTAGCACTGCCACGGACGAGACCTACGAGTACTTGAGCTCTGCCACAGTCAACGATCATTGGTTGATTGCCGACAGGAGCTATTTCAGGGAACCGTTTCAGTCCCTCATTTCCGTCCTTGCGTTCGGAGCCGAGTTCATTTTGAAGATCATGCATTTGCTGGTCAAGTTGGGCTTGAAGAACAGGTTTCTCAGCGATCTGGCTGTGAGCACCACCGAGGCACACGGAAACACGCATCTTAACGAGAATCTTTCCCATAGCTACAGGTCTCGCGGCAAGTATTTGTTCAGGTATGTTCTTATGTCTTGAGTGCCCCCAGATGACTGCCATGATCATGCTAATCTGTCATTTCTTTAGACTCATGGGAGAAGGTGTAGATAACAAGCAGGAGTTACGCTGCTGTTTCAGCCAAGTCCAGGTCTTCATCTCCAATAGAGTAGTGCAGAGCTGGCGAGCAACTCTCAACATGCAACAGGTTGACAGCTCCTTCTCCGAGGGCACAGCCTTCCTGGAGTGCGACTATGCCGGGGATCTTCGCATATATCTGCGCTCGGGGTACGAGAAGGAGGCGCATCCTTGTGAGCTGGCGGAGCAGCTGAGGAATTTCTTCAACATATCGATCGAGTACACAGAGATCTGGTCAGATGGTGCTCAGCGACAGAGAGGAGAGGCTCGATCGCATATTCCAAGAAAGGGGCATTGTTTCGTTCCAGGAAGACTCCACTGAGTCGGGCGAGCTTGACGGCGAAGAAGGCGAGCACAGGCCCGTCAAGAATCCGGCACTGAGCAAGAAGAGTCGCCTTGGACTCACCGATGGCTCAAGGCTCAACCGCCTGCTCAGCCACGCCAGATTTAGCCCATCATTCTTCAAGCAGGCCGACAACGCAAGTAACTCTTTGCCAACATACGATGTAGCTGTTGATCGTGCCGCACAAAACGCCCTTGGACGACCAGTAGAGCTTCGAACATTTGCTGGCGCCATGACCTTGCCCTCGGTGAAGGGGGCGTTGAGAGATCTGGAATTTACTCAGAAGACCGGTGCGGTAATCGGCACTCCCGCCGGGCCAACTCAGATGCTGGATCGTGTATTTGGACTCGCAAAGCGTGACTCTGAGGTTGGAGAGGCTATTGTAAGTAACCCATTCCCTCATTCTGTTCCTGCTCCTGACCGCAACCCAGGTATCCGATATCCTATCAATTGTGCTAGCTTCGCAATATAATCGCGACAAAATGTGGACGCCCAAGGGCTCGAGGGGTAGCGACCACGCAGCTTTCAACTTCACGGACTCGACCGGCAGATTCAGTGCTTTCCTCATGCGGCTCGATGGCACGCCCAGGAAGGCGAAGGGGTATACGCGAATGACATACCATCTCGATATCAAGGCCACGGACTCGGGGGGTTTCAAGATTACCCAAGACGAGCTTGACAGAGGAAGCTTCCTTTCACTGCAAGACGAACATCGTAGCTAACAATTTCACAGGCTCGCAAGAATTCGGTCCACAGCGAACCCCATCCCGACGAAGCCGCCCCATCCAAAGACGTCTCAGTCCTGGTGCACATCTCGGACGTCCGCAAGAAACCAAAGATCCAGTTCCTCACCGACCCGTGGGACCTGTTCGAAGACGGCCAGCTGATTCTGGGGAATGCCTGAAGCTACCAGGCCAGGCTCGAGCTGTGGCCCCGCCAGAACACCAAGGAGGCGACCAGCGCCGAGGTTGGGTTCGACGCGGTGCAGTTCAGGGCGAGTGCGGAGTCAGTAAGGGGGAGTCCAAGTCTGGGGTATGAGGACCCTAGTCCGGAGTATCAGGAGGGGAAGGGGAACGATAAGAAGAAAGGAGATGTTTGACTTGTTGGTGGTGATGAGGAGATAATGGACAGAGGAACTGGCTAACTTGCCGGATTGTACTTGTTATGACTATTTCCCACTATCAAAGGTCCCTTCAGGACCTGCCTTTATTTATGGCCGTGGCTCTTTGTGAAATGGTGCTTGCTCAGCAATTTTTCCATATGTTATAAAAGACTTTTTCTTAGAAATAAATTGACCTGCCGGCTTCATCTGCTTGCAATATGTGCAAAGCGTTATTGATAGGATATAATCAGCTTTGAGGAGTAATAGAAGTCCTTTGGACTACATGATTCTCGACCCTAGGATACCCCCGCTTGTTAGTATCTTGAGCTTGATGCTATTGAGTCACCTGCTTAATGGGCTGGACGTGCCTAATAGCAAGCGACTATGAGCTCGAAATCTTCCAAGGGCGACATAGAGTGAACAGCAGCAGATATTCGTGTCCGTAATCTCTCAGCTCATCACAGATTCAAAGTAAAGCCTTTGTTTACTATTCAGGATAATCAAGCAGCTTGACGGAGTCCTCCAAATTGTTCCGTCCAGAGCCATAGTCGTTTCTCCAAAGGTAGTCCCGCGAACTTTCGACCATACCGTATCGAATTACACAACACCTAACCTTGACAACTAGTACTCAATCCGAATTTTTTATTCCTCTAACAAACTGCGTGTGTCTTTCCCATCTTTCCCTGAAGAGAATGGGTCTCGTCCTGTCCCGTGTTAGTGGTTCCTGACTTGATACAGATCCAATAGTTGCGTCCATGGAGGGAGACTGACCTTGTATTCGGGATGAGCACCATCACTCTTACCCAGAGCTGTGAGGTGCTTATTGATATACTCTTCAAACCTTTTGGAGCTTTCCTTGTCCATGTCTTTGAGAAGCCGACAACAAAGGGCAATGTCACTTATCAGCGAGTCACACCGGGACCGTGTAAAGCCCTCCCTCACAACAATCCTCAACATCTTGACTCCGGACTTGGGAGCCATAGTGTATGCTGGAACCACCCATCCGCGAGATCGAAGATGATGGGCAAGCGCAAATTCATCGTAATGCCTGCCCTGCTCGTCACTGCCGTCGTCCTCGGGTGTACCGAAGCGGAAGGCAACAAGTGGCAGGCCTGCCCCGTTGCGCTCTGACATGATGATGAAGCCCTGCTTCTCGATGGCGTCGGCGAGGTAGTCGGAATTACGGGTGAGATTACTCATGATACTATGGTAGCCGTGCCTACCGAGGCGGATGAGTTGGTAATACTGGCCGATGACTTGGCATGCGCTTTTGGAGAAGTTGAGGGTGAAGGACGACTGATTGGCACCAAGATAGTTGATATTAAACACGAGTTCTTGGGGAAGATACTCGGGAGCCCGCCAGATAACCCAGCCAACGCCGGGGTAAACAAGGCCATACTGTTGAACAGGTTAGCAGGACTAACAGTCATGGTTGCAATGAATGATAGTACCTTATGGCCAGACACGTTGATGGACACAACCTTTTCACATCGGAAATCCCATTCTAGCTCGGGTACAACAAACGGAGCAACGAAGCCGCCACTTGCGGCATCAACGTGAATAGGCACGTCGACTTTGCGTTCGATAAGAAGGTCATTCAGCGCCTTGACGTCTTCGTACTGGCCGGTGTAAGTCGTTCCAAGGATGGCACAAATCCCGATGGTATTCTCGTCGCAAAGGTCAACAGCTTGTTCAGGATCAATGACGTAGCGATCAGGGTCACAATAGATGAACCTTTCTTCGATCTCGAAATAACGCATCGCCTTCTCCCAGACGACCTGCACGGCCGACGACATGATCATGTTGGGCTTGTCGACCGATTTTCCATCGGCGAGACGACGCGTCTTCCAGCGCCTCTTCATAGCGAGCACGGCGAGCATGATGGCTTCAGACGAGCCGACAGTAGAAGTGCCCACGGAAACGCCAGCCGGGGCATGGAAGAGGTTTCCGAGGATGCTGACGCAGCGGTTCTGGATATCAGCGGATTGGGGATATTCTTCATAGTCGATGAAGTTTTTGGAAAAAGATTCCGTCATTAGCTTCTCGACTTCATCTTCCTGTGAGATGCCATGCTGGTTAATGTGTCTGATGGGATGGGCAGATATAGAGATAGACTGAGTTACCATGTAAGTGGTGACAAAGGACGCCAAGCTTTCAACCAGTCAGCGAAATCGCAACAGGCGTACCAAGCACATAACTACATACTTGAGGGCCGGGTTATTATCCAGGCTGAGTTCATCCTTGATCAGGCGATACGCAATGTCGCGTGGCATCTCACTATTGGGTAGCTGATGGCGCGGCAGCTCCATGCACGCGAACCGCGAGCCATAGTCGCTTGTCTTGAAGGTATCCTCCTCCTCGGCGGAGAGCTCGACACGAGGCGCCTTGCCTGGCTGAGTTTTGTGGGAGTGAACAGTGGAGAGATGAGACATGTTTATTGTTGACGGCCGCTGATGCCTGTATGGAGAGTGAGTGGTTGCTAGTCAAGACGTGCAGTTGATGATATATATGGGCTCGGAAACTTCGGGGGATCATGCCGGTGATGATCCATGACGTACTAATGTATCAAGACGCAATTCCGTCACCGTTACGTCGTGATGCGTGATTTGAGTTTGCGGTAGTGATACTGTACGTCGGTAAGCGAAGTAACTAGTGGCTAGGTCAGGGTTGAGGCTGCAGGAAGTGCATCAGAGGCTTATGTGGCTTTATGGAAGTAATCAACACAATGGCTCACACTCGCAAGAGCTGATGTCAGGAGTAGAATCCACAACGCCGTGTGGGGTTGCTATTGTGGTTTGGTACTAACTGCCCCCCTTCTCATCTACATCCGCCTTGCCGTGCTGCCCGATATGCTCTACTGTAGCCTCTACCTTCTCAGTCATCAGCTCTTTGACACCCTTAAGGCAAGCAACAGCAACAAGAGCCAAGACAGCAAATGGGATAACGCTTGACCAGGCCAAACGATAGGCATGCGCATATTGCCATCTGCTCTCCGATATGGCAGCATTCCATACCGCACTGGTGGCGCCCTCGACATCACTGGACCCGATTTCGCCTGTGGCCAGGGCCTGCAGCAAGGCCGGCACACTCTTTTCCGGCAACCCTGCAGTCACGGCCGCCTTGCCTACCGCAGGAGCGTAATGTGAGGTTAGCCGACCGTTGATTATTGCATCGAGAACAGCAGATCCAAATGCTCCGCCAATTGCACGAATGGAAAAAGCAAGTCCGGTAGCCGTGGACAAGTATGCGTGCGGAGCGGTGAATTGAACGCAAGCGACCAGGAGCGTCAAAGGTCCTGACTGTCCGATGCCCGTAAGAACATTGAGAACGTGCTGGGCGGTGTTCCATGATGGTCGGATGGCAGCGTAGCAACTTGATCTATTGGAGTCTTGTTAGAGCAGTCAGGCGGGAGTGTGGATATGGACCTGATACTTACACAGCGATGAAGAAAGTAAAGGACATAATGAGAGGAGACTTGAGATCTTTAAACTTAGTGGCATAGAGCATGATAGGAATCGAAAGACCGAGATTCACTAGCGTGAAGCCGAGGATCCTGACCGAAATTTGCCATGGGTCTGTCTCAAAGCCCAAGTGAAGGATGATCTGTGGCACTATAGAGTTGACAGCCGAATAAAAGACCCAGCCCTCTACTCCAAAAGCGAAAACAGAGAGGGCAAAGTTTGCGTTTTGTCGGAAGAAGATATGGGCCACTAGGCCGTCTGATCTTCCCTTCCATTCTGAAGAGACAGACAGCAGCGTCAACATCAACCCAAGGTAGTAGTGTCTTTAGGTAGGTACTTACCGTATAAACCAAAGAAGACAAGCAAGGCTAGACCAGCAACGAGCGGGCCAATTACGTGGGCATCGGACCACGGATAGGTCCCCCCTGCCCAGTTCAGGGCTAGCAGCATGAGCGATACACTGGCGATGTAGAGGACGGACCCAATAGGGTCACAGGCCCACAGGCATTCTTTGATAGACATCCGGGGATATTCAGCTCGCTTGGGTGGCCAGTAAAAGATGAACAGTGCCACGGAGGTAGCCCCGTGGAATGCAGCCTGCATCCAGAAGATATACCTCCATCCAGATGCGTTGGCATTTGTGACAGCCCCGGCTCCCAAAGAGCCGATGCTACAGATAATGTCAGTAGGATTGAAAAGAGCATGACTTGCGGCAGAGAAAGGCTCACATGCTACCAACAGCGCCGCCGATAAAAGCCAGTCCATTTGCAATTGGCCGATACTTGAGGGGGAGGATTTCCGAAGGGATGGCCTGGACGATGGAAATCGTGGATAGCGTCGTTCCAATCAGGATACCGCCTCCGATGAGCACGCTCATAGAAGTTGCCTTGGCCGACATGACAGCTCCGGCAAAGGCGATGAGTGGCGGAACTGAGGCGAGATACTTGCGGTCAAGGACATCGGAAAGGCGCCCGACAATAGGCGAAAGTACGCTTTGCATCAACAAAGGGCCCTGCATCAACCGTCAGAGGGCAACCACAAAGGGAACCAGAGGAGGTGGTACTTGGATAATCCATCCGGCGACAGCCCCGTCACCCAGGTCACGGACGATGAATGCGATGACTGATCCAGCTGCAACCACAACAAACACCTGGGCCATGATGCTGGGCAGTTCGTTGTTAAAACCAACCAGGGATCAGAGGGAGGGGGGTTAGAAAGACTCACGCAAAGCAAGTACAAAAGACCACAACCTTTTTTATTGTCAGGTCAATACCCATTCGACGACGACGCGTGGCTGGGATCGTTGCTTACCCATGATCTCCAGCCGAGCTTGATATGGTAGGCATCCTCAACGGCAGCCTCCTGAATCGGGGTGACGTCGAGTTCCTTTCGATGCGGCTGCGAGGGTGGTGCCTCGTCGATGTTGACAGAGGGCTTGTCGTCAGCAGAGTTCATTTTTTTTTTTTTTTTTTTTTTTTCGCGTTTATCTTGATCTGCTGTCATCACAGGTCAGTGCCAAGCCAGCATGCAGCTGAGTCGCATACGATTTATACCTTTTCAGTCGGCGACCGAAGCTAACAGGGGGGTTTGAAATACCCGAGGCAACAGGAATTACCCCTCCCGCTATTTCATCTCGCTTGGCGTGACTAGAGACAGATGCGCGCTCGGGTTGGCTGAAGACGTTGAATGGCTTCTGGCCCTTGGCCGCTTTGAGTCTGGGGAAACCTCAGCTGAGATCGGCAGTTGTATCAGGGAGATAGTGCGGGGAACCTTCTCTTGTAGCGCTATTGGCTGCTCTAATTCACATGGTACTTTCGCTTCGTGGCCCACCAACGGTTCTGGTGCTTCCACGTGGGGGTGTTGGTTGTGTCGCGTGGTGCTTTGAGATGTTTTGACGTGACAGCCCGTTTCGGGACAAGCCTTAGTTCTCGTCCAGTCCCGACTACAAAAAAGTACGTCAAAGTCATTGCATCAGCCCGATCATGATATTGCCCGCTTGTGGTTAGAGCACGTGGTGATGATGGCCGGCTCGGACGTCCCTTGCGCAACAGACATCCGTGTTTGTGCGATATGAGCTGCCCTGATTTGTTAACCAGTTGCTGCATTGCCTTGATCCTTTTTTTATCTTTGTCTTATTGATGTCGATGACACTTCTGTGTCTGAGAAAGAGAGTATCAGCTGCACAAAGAACGCAGTTCAACACATGGCCACATTATAACTCCACCATGCACTAAAATATTCGTGTGTTCTTTGATCTCTTGTATGATGAATACGTCATTGAAAAATCAGAATGCACTAAGATATCATGGCATCACCAATACCACCTGCGGTGTCTACCTTGTAGTAATGGTGTGAGTGTTTTTTTGGTTCACATTTCCGCGAGGACTTGAATCGGTGCGGATGTTCGCTCTCTCTTGAGCTGGCAAATAAATGCCATAAATCCTGTAGAAGAAATCTTAAGTCCCCTCGACACGGGACTGAAAGTAGTGGTGCGGCCCAGTATCTTCTATATAAACAACGGCATTGGCATCTTATAGAGGCAGACGGCTTCAAGGTCAGAGATGGAGCAACAGGTCTTTCTCAGGAGAAACCGGAAATGTCTATGAAATAACTGTATTTATTGCCACAGATGCTTAGGGGATCGTATAGGTCGAGTCGGGTCGGAAACATTCATATGGAGAAATCGGGATCCGCACCAGGCTGCGCCGATATGAAGAACTCGGCAAAGATAATTAAACAGGAGGGATTGAACGGTATATAAGCCATACGCAATTATCATGACGCAGTCTTGTAAGAAGGTGGCTCTTTCGCCGAGACCAATAGGGCAAATAGTTCAAGCAGATCAATATTATACAGAATAATGGGTTAACTGAGCCACGAGATCGACATAGTTGCTGTGCGCTGGGAACCGGCATGGCGCTGGATATGGCTTCACTTATACTCCCAGAAGCCATTGTGTGGCTTGGAATGGGCGTGTTAAAGCTTGGCCGGAGCTTGACCGGAGCAGGACAAGATTCAGAGCCAGAGCCGGAGTCAAGGTCTTTAGCCCCCACAGCCGGGCACGGGGCAATGACAAGATGAATTTCTATGGAGAAAGCGGCATTTCCCTATGGGCCAAGCGAAGCGTGCAATCATACAAGAGTAAACGTGGCCTAGAGTTGGAAAGATTACCATGGAAAAACTGGGACTGCCCTCGAGGCCAAGTGAGGCCACGTGGTGCACAGGAAAGGAGTTGGATCAAAGGACCTTCCCTAATAGTCGCTTGGTAAGGGGGGAGTTTCTGCAGAGAAGCGGGCATTTCCCATCAACAAGAGCCATTTTCAACCCGCTATCACAATCCAAAGCGACAGGGCTCAGACTGGTCCACTGATAAGTTCCCCCCTTGCATCACGACTGACCCCTCACCCCCGCTTTATTCATACACCAGATTCGCTATCTCGCTATCTCGCTATCAGCTTCCAATGACCTCGGCGTTAGCCTTGCTCAAGTCTTCTACCTAAGCAACCCCGCCTGCTCCTCCATCTGGTTTCGCCTTGACATCTTACTAAGATCTTAACACCTACTTGCCAACATTCGCGCTAAACCATTGTCAATATATATATATATACGTGCCACATCAACATGGAGGCATACCATCTTTGGATCGGCGGCCAGACGGTGGCTGGAAATGGCCAAGAGTGAGTGACCGAGACCACCCTTTCCATACCTACCTTCGCATGCCTTATTCTGACATACGTGGACAGACTGACTATCAAGAGTCCAGCCACCGGGGAGCTGGTTGCGAAGTGAGTCTGGACTCTCGTTTCACGGCGGCATGGCTTTTTGCTGATCCTTCAGATGTCATACAGCGTCAGAGCAAGACATCGATATCGCAGTCCGGGCGGCGCAGAGTACGTTTGAGTCAGGAGTCTGGTCAAAATGCCCACGCCAGACGCGAGCAGAGGTACTAGAAAAGGCCGCCACCTTGCTCACCGACAACCTGGAGGAACTCATCTTGCTCGAGGTTGCGCAGACCGGGCGAGCCATTCGTGAGATGCGAGCTCAAGTGCCCTCTCTCGTCCGCTGGTTTCGGTACTACGCAGCCTTGCTCCGCACCGAAGAAAGGGCTGTGCTTCCCACTTCTGGCAAACTTCACAACTGGGTTGACCGCGTGCCCCTCGGCGTCGTGGCGCAGATCACTTCCTTCAACCACCCTCTTCTGATTGCGGTCAAGAAGCTCGCCCCTGCGCTGGCAGCGGGAAACAGCATTGTCCTCAAGCCTAGCGAGCTGACACCGCTTACAAGCCTGAGGCTGGGGCCAATCTTGAAAGCGGCAGGCTTGCCCGACGGTGTGTTCAATGTCGTCCCTGGCTTTGGGGCCGTCACTGGAAGAGCGCTCACCACCCACCGTCTGATCAGAAAGGTTGATGTGACTGGCGGCACCGCAGCAGGGCGCCTCATCGGGGCCGCGGCTGGGCAGAACTTGGCTCACCTGACTGCCGAGCTCGGTGGCAAGGCGCCAGTCGTGGTCCTCAAGGACGCCGATATCGACGCTGCTGTGAACGGTGTCGCCTTTGGGGCCTTCATCGCAAGTGGCCAGACATGCGTTGCAGCAACGCGCATACTCATCGACAAGAGCATCTCCCTAGCCTTTCTATCCAAGCTGATCGAAAAAGCAAAAATGATCCGCGACAACATGGGACTTCCCACCAATCCAGCCTCGTCCATGGGTCCTCTCATTTCTGAACGGCAACTGGACAACCTGCAAAGCCTCGTCGACGATGCAGTAGCTGATGGTAATGCCAAAGTCCTCTTCGGAGGAGCACGATTGAGGGGTTCGTCCAAGCTCGACGGTGCCGACTTTGGTTACGGATTCTTCTTCCCGCCAACCATCTTATCTTCCACTGTTGACAACAATATCACGCGTAGCAGGATCTGGCGCGAAGAAGCTTTCGGGCCCGCGATAGTGGTTGCCGAGTTCGAAACAGTGACTGATGCCATTGAGCTGGCCAATGATACCGAGTTCGGCTTGGGCGCTGCAGTTTGGACCAGGGATATCAGCCAGGCCTTTGAGGTTTCGCAGAGCATTCAGGCTGGCATTGTTTGGGTAAATACGCACCATCGCAATGATCCCAGCAGCCCTTGGGGAGGGGCCACCAACGCCAGCGGC
This sequence comes from Fusarium keratoplasticum, assembly GCF_025433545.1. NCBI lineage: Eukaryota > Fungi > Ascomycota > Sordariomycetes > Hypocreales > Nectriaceae > Fusarium > Fusarium keratoplasticum. Next base: position 341,214 of record NC_070541.1, on the reverse strand, counting down.
GTAGGTAGTGAGAACGGGATAAGCTCATACCACGCCTACACTACCATGAAGAGTACCATCATCAACTACGCATCCACCGAGGAAGCACGGGAGCTGGAGGACTGGTTCGGAGGGGAAGATAGGCAGGTTCGATACGGATGATGGATTCGCGCGAGTAATCTAGCTGTCATAGCCTCCGCTGAATTGCCTCTTCGCTCTGTGTACCAGTCTAGCCCTCTCTGCTGTGTAGGTGTCTGTTTTCCCATGCACTATTAGTGCAAGTTGTGATGTGTTTCCCAAGGGATAAACCAGTCGTGCTGGGTGTATATTGGCAATAATATCCCCCTCCTCTTACCCGCCTACTATCCTAGATCCTTTTAACCTAAGAATCTATACTCTTACTAATCTTAACCAAAGGACCCATATTACCCTCTTATAGAATACTGGGAAAGCCATCTGGGTACCAAGTGCAACGCCATCATGAAGTTCAACGCTCAATCAAAGTGACGCTCTTTGCGTCGTTGCTGAGCCGTCTTTGGTCCTCAATTGCTGTGAAACTAATACTTGTATGCCACCTGAACAAAATTATCGTGTATGCACAGCCGCAGAAAACGCTAAGATGCATCTCATCGACCTATGCTTTTACATCGCTAGTACTCATGAAAACCAAGACCGGATAACCGACAAGATGGTGGGTACGCAGGTCGGTACACTGCCAGCCAGCTCAGGTTTGGAATATCTCATTCAGTATCTACAGTTCGCCTCCCAAACGCCGTTTTCCCACACGCCTTCGACTTCAAGCTCGTCAACACATCTCACAGGGGCATCACCTCGGCCTAAGTGAGTCTCTCCGCCCTTGTACCGCAGTGCTGCCGTCCCAGACCTGTTGGCGTATCTCTCTTGCTCTTCCTGCGCCGTCGCGATAGCAGCTTGTGCAAATTCGGTGGCATCTTGTAGACGCCGTGCGAAGTCCTCGGCTAGGGCTTCGCCCTCCTTATGCCTGCCTGCGGTGCCTCCTTCCCATAGCTGGATGGGTCATTGTTGTGCCCGTGCATGTACAAGAAAGGCTCATGCCCGTTGAGGATGCTTCTCGCTCGTTGATCGATGCCATTACCGTAGGGAGGAATAGCAACCAGTTGTCCTGCGTGTAGCATGCCCAGATTATCATGATTTTCTCTTTCTCTTGATTCATGCGTTCAGTTGCCCCGTATGTTTGAGGATGGTGCCCTGTAGAAAGGCAACGTTCGGCTCCCAATAGCTTGCCGCTCCTGGCCAAAAGAATCGTCTTGATAGGATGGTGTAGGTGAGATCCCATCCCGGTTGTCCAGTGATATGTGAATCGTGGATGTCTTGTATGATCTTGGTGCGTAGCGGCTCTAGGGGTGGGATCCAGATCCTATCTCCAAACCGTAGTTGTCCCCGTTCATCAACAGAGAGCTCTACCATACTGATAATCTTCTCCATCTGTAGTAAGGTAAGGAGGTTGCGCTCCCCCCTACTACCGTCAACGTCAGATCCTGGTACTGTCGGTCAGTTCTGGCCTCAACCCATAGGCGGTGTAATCCCTCGTCCTCGAAGATGCGGACTTCTCTCCCAAAGTCGATATCCTCCGGCTTAAAGGTGATACTAGCTGTAGCTATCTTCACACTTCGCAGCTGTTTGTTCTGGAAGAGGGTCATAAACCTTGCCTTAAGTCTGTCGTCGTCTTGGTCGGTAGGCCGGTCCTGGTCCCGTCGGGGTGAAGCACCCGGGCGCCCTGCGCTGGTTCCAGGTCGCCACTCCACCATAACGTGAAACCCTGCGAGGAACTGGGACCATCGTACCTGTCGTTCAGATAACCTATTCTCTCTAAAAGTAGCTGAGGTTCTTGTGGCCAGTTAGCACAATGAAATGTTTCAATGCGGGAAGCTCAGGTTTCCCACACTTCAAGGCACCTCACAATCGCTAGCAGCTCCTTATGGTGGATGTCGTAGTTTGCTTCTGTCGGGTGTGCCTTTTCCAGTATTACGTGACAGGCTGCCAAGGGCCGTCAGTCTCTTTTTGTAACATCAGAACTCTTGTAGCGTACCCTGATGAGTCCGCCTCTACCAGTGTCTCCTTCTCCGGGTCGAAGTGCGCCAAGATGGGGGCCGAGATAAGTAGCTCCTTGATTCTTTCAAACGCGTCTTAGCAGTTGACCCCCCAATGGAATGGAACAAAGCCGACGAAAGCCCTGACACCCTTCACGTTCTTAGTAATGGCCCAGTCGTGAATGGCCTTCACCTACTCGATGTCGACACTGATGCCGGCCTCGGCTTCGATGATGAATCGCAAGTACTTCACTTCCTTGGTCTCGAACTCGCACTTGTCGATGTCGATTTGCAATCCCGCATCTATCAGTCGTTGCAGGACCGTCCCAACTTTCGTGCGGTGATCATTGAGCGATTCCGAGGAGTAGATTAAGATGTCGTCCACATAAGCGAACACGAGGCTGCCGAGATAGTCCTGGAGTGCACTATTGACGTATCTCTGGAATGCTGCGGGGGCTCCTGTCAACCCAAATGGGACGACCAAGTACTCGAATAGCCCGTACCTCGCCCGGAAGGCCGTCTTATGGGCGTCCTCTTCTGCCACCCTGATCTTGTTAAAGGCAGCGATAATATCCAGCTTCGTAAACCATTTGGCTCGTCCGATATTTCGAAGTGTGTCTGGATTAATGAACATGTGAAAGTGAGGCACAAAGTAATAGGAGGGCCTCACCGCTTTTTCGGTGGGGCCGCACGAAATGGGTGTAACCAACGCCGACTCACTTCCATCAGTTTTACCACATTCTCGTGGTATTTCCATATAGGTAGGGGAACTCTATTCATAAGTATCATCACTGTTACCAAATGGGCCAAATTCATAAATAGCTGATAGTCACGAATGGGATAGGACATAAATTTGCACTAAAGAGGCAGAGTTTCTTCATACTTGAGATTGTTTGAGGCAAACGCCTCTATTTACTTCACTGCTATAGAGTAATATAGAAAGCTACATCTACTCAATTTTGATTGCAACTTTGCTGAAATGCTTCTGATCCCATTGGTATTTGTAGGCCCTGTAATGCATTAGCTTATAATAGGAATCATTTCGAAATGGAATGGTCTTACTCTTTGAGGTCCTCGAGCTTGAATACTTGTTGATCAAGAATGGGCTTGATGTCACAGGCCTCAATCGTCCGGATCTATTCATGTTAATAAACCGCCCATGAATTGAAAGTATAATGTTGGCAGAAGAGGTCCAAGGCAGGCAATCCTTTTCCAAAGTACATACCATTGCTTCAAATTGTTCTCGGCTTCCAACAACGATTCCCCTCACAACAGCCATGCTGGATGAAATCTGGGGGAAATACGGTCCCTTCTCTTCCTCTCCGCCTATCCAACCAATGATAGTGACAACACCACCAATGGCGACGGCTTTCAGACTCTGTGTCACAGTTGTCGCGCCTCCAACCTCGATGACATGTTGGACACCTCCCGTGAGGTTCGTCGCCTTGTCACCCCAATTCGGATTCTCCTTGTAATTGATGACATAGTCTGCTCCGAGCTTCTTCAACGTCTCAGCCTTCGCTGCAGAGGAAGTCGTCGCGATGACTCGAGCGCCTGCCGCCTTCGCAAACTGCAGGCCAGAGATACTCACACCGCCCGTACCCTGCGTTAGGACCCAGTCGCCGGGGAGGACTGGGTTAAGCCCGTAGAGAGCATTCCACGCCGTCAGGGCGCTGCAAGAGAGTGTTCCGGCCTCCAGATAGCTGAGGTTCTTCGGCATATCGACCAGCCCGTTCTCGTTGAAAATGCCGTACTGTCGTAGAGTGCCATCAATGGCACCACCTAGCCCTGTCCCCAAAACTTTTGGGGTCAATGGCCCACCGTAATGAGCCTGGTTGAACAGTGTCAGAACCTTAGAGCCTTGCTCAAAGCGGGTGACCTTAGAGCCAACTGCTACAACTTCTCCAGCTCCATCAGAGCCTGGGACGACATTCGGCGCCACTGGGAAAGGATATTGGCCCTGCCAGGCTTAGTAGATGACAATGGAGGATGTGCAGAAAGGTATAGTTACCAGAGGAATGATGATGTCGCGGTAGTTGAGAGATGCCGCATGGAATTTGACCAGTACCTCGTTGTCGGAGAGCTCAGGAAGAACGAGCTCCTTGTGAAACTTGAGACAGTCAAAGCTGCCGCTACCATCAACCGTCCAGGCTTTCGTGGTTCTAGGTGAAGACATGATAGTTAACGCAAATTGGTGATAAATTTGGAACGTTTCTAAAAACAAAGTAAAGAGGCTTGACTCAGTTAATGCTCAATGGGTCAGTTGGTACTCAAAGGGGCAGTCGATACTCGGTGGGACAACTTGAGTCTTTATATAATACAATCGGCCTTAATTGTGGGATATAGGTGAAAGGAGAGAGACGCTGGAGGCATGGAGTGAGGATTTGTCACACCGGCTTCATTCTGGAGTCAATTAATTCGCTGCAACATTACCCCTACGAGCAAGGGGCGGTAAAACAAAGCTCTGAACTTGGGCTGAGAGAATTGCCTCATACAGGCATTTCACTTTTCGTCGCCCCTCGGGTTCATAGGTCGGTGTACTTGAGTCGTGCACTCTGCAACATGGTCTTCGGCGTTTACAGTCAAGGCGAGCCAAACAAGTCAGGTGCTTACGAAGCGTGACTTCGAAACCAGCCGAAAGTGATGTAAAGCCTGTGGATCACTGACCGTATTGATACGGCCAGCCACGCCACGTAGGGCGGCGCCCATGGCTTGGGCTCTCTGCGGGGGCCTCGGCCCCGGCGTTCATGGATAAGGTTACTATGAGTCCCGGGAGAATCAGTACTTGGAAATGAACTGACCGCATACGAGAATTGGCGCCAATACAACGCGGCTGTGGCATATTCCCATGCATTCGTTTTCAATTAGACTCTCTGATACGCTAAGCCTCTGTGAGTCACCGCCTGAGGTGCTAACGTTACCAACCCGAAAACGAAATCACTCGGCCACTTCAGAGCATCCTCCCACTCATCTCCGAGAACCTCCATGATATGTCCCAGCAACCCACCTGGCCAGTCTCTCAGGCACCAGTGCTCCTTATAGAAGCTCATCAAGACAGTAAAGTGAGCCAGAATGACGAGCGCCACAGGATGTCGCGCCGAGCACAAATCTAGAAAGGTCTGGTATACCTCGAGTCCCCAGGCCCAAATCACCTTGCCCGGTTCAGGGTCTCCGAGGTTATCTGAGAGCGTTGCAATGCGGCCAAACAGTACTTCGACGGCATGGAGACATGCTGCCTTCTGTCGTCCCGCACACCGATGCTCTACGCATTCCCGAAGAGACGCAAGCTGCGGATATCTTATCTCGAGATCCTGCCGAGTGTCTTGGTGATTGGCGACGAATTTAGTCAGAAGCCACGATTCTGAGACGACTAGAGGGGGGAAGTTCTGCTGCACAAACACCAAGGTAGACCTGCTAAAGTGGAGTGCCTTTAGTAGCTCCTCGATAGGGTCGAAGCGTGCCAGAGAGCGGACTCGAGGGGGGCGAAAGACAGGTTCCGCTACCGCATACATTGAGGTGAAAGCAGATAACCCCAGTAGGGCTGGATGCTGCGTCTGATCAAGGGACTCGAAATGCGGCCTGGCTCGGGTGATTGCGGCCTGCTGGTGTGCAACGGCTCTAGCGTACCACTTAGACTGGGACTGATCTTCACTGTAGAGCTGGAGGGCCGTAAGCCCCAGGATGCTATTCAGCAAGTAATGGTGAGAGAAGCCCAAGCGGACAAGGTCGTATTGCAGGTGTTTCGTGGTCTCCGACATGTCGCCTGTGACGGGATACCGGTGCCAGTGCTCCAGCAGCTCGAGATCAGCTAGGCTGTCCTCGTTGAGTGGCGTCATGGTTAGGGTAGGGGACGAGAAGCTGCACGAGATGTTGGCCCGCTCGCAATGAAGGCATTGCGGATGGACCTCATTGCACTAGAGGGTTCAGCTGCGGGCTCCGACATGACGAGTAGATGTCACAGGGAGGGGGCTTGCCGTACCTTAGCGTGTCGCTCCTTGCATTGTACACAGCCTTCCCGAGACTTTCTGTGCGCTTTACGCCTTCTGATCATATTTGTCATGGGTAGTCGCGTCACAGAGAATATGGACGCTGAGGCCGCATTTGTCCGGTGTCGAATCCAGGTTCGAGGCGCCGTATAGATACGATGATGGAGTGCAGGGGGTCCAGTTATATGATTACTGCGTAGTAGTTTCATGCGCCGTATAGATACGGTGATGGAGTGCGGGGACCCGGCTTATATGACTAGTTTTAAGCCAGCAAATGGGCCAGACTCACGGGCCGCTTCCTAAAGCGGGTGTAAGGCCAGTCCAACACCTTGAACGCTTACAAAGCAGGAGGGCCTAATTAGGAAGGCTATGTCGCGGCCTTAAAAGAAAGGAGGGAATTATCTCGGGAGTAACAATAAGCAATACAAATAGATTAAAGCTATCCATAAGGATAGCCCGGCTTTGCAATAACTCCCCCAAGCCCCTCCAAACCCACTTGGACCGGTAGCCTTATATGCCAATGTTGCTGTCTTGCATCCGCCTCAAGTTGCGGCCACTTTGGACCATATTAATCAAAATTTTCCCACCAGCTAATGCTTGAGCCCACGCTTAGTGAGACAGGTCTTATACCGAAGGTCATCCCAGAGGCTACTAACCTCCATTATTATCATTCGCATAGATATGCAACAGGAAGGAATCGGCATCCATCCAAGGCAGTGTCTTTGCAGCAAAGCATCGCCAAGGTCGGCCGGCAGCCCAAGGCTCTCAGCAGTGCACGTAGGTCATAATCGATATGACCCCATCCTCGCGCAGGCGTCCACTCCCACTCTTTGGCAGTATCTTTTAGACTTCTTTGGACCAAAACGTGGTCGTTCCTGGGGGTTATCGAACTGGCTCCTTGCTGCCTTGTTCATGGCCCTAGCCAGAAATATTACCAAGGCCAGTAGCAGTAAAGTTGAAATCCAAATAGAAACCAGGTGCAACAGCCTAAAATACATGTCAGTTGGGCTGTCCGAGCCAGGCAGTGGCAGAAGGCAGTACTTACGGCATCATCCCAGTCCCAGCCCCCTAGAAAATCAAAATCCCCAATATCGTCAAGATCCAGACTCTGCCAAGTATTATCCAACGACGGGCCTGCCTCGCTCGTGTCGCTGTTCTCTCCAACCATATCCTGCAGTAACTCGACGCACTCTGCTGCCCCCTTTTTGGCGGCCTCGCGGAGCATCTTGTCACTCTCCGGCTTGGACCAACGAGCTTCGACCCCATCAATGTGAGCAAGCATGCAGGCGGTGCTTACTAACGCCTTTACATTTGTGTCGCCAGCTCTGATACGTTCCCGGCACAGCTCGTGCCACGACTGGATGATCGAGCGCACCTCGGTCATGCCTGATGTAAGGGTGCCGTAGTGCGATCGGGGCTCTTCCTCCAGGGTCTGAGCGAGATCCACGGCTAGGGTCAGAATTAGCTGTGCCTGGGTGGCTCGGTATGGGCCGCTTCCGCATAGGAAAAGGCGGGAAAAGTCCCAGTCCGAGGGGGTGGCCTGAGGGGTGGGGAGAAACGCCCGAGATTCAGGGGTTAGATATGTTATTGCGGCGAGGCGCGTGCTCATGTCGGTGGATATCTTGCGAGAAAAATGATAGAAGGGATTCTGCAGTGCTTGGGGGAGGATGGGCTGGTGGAGGGTCAAGAAGAAGCGGTACATGGTGAACTCGGAGTATCTCAGCTGAAACGATGTGATTCCGCCCGTCTCGTGGAACTTGCACAGCCGTCGCATCATTTCTTGTAGAGAAGTGCTGAGTTCCGAGTTGACAGCAAGAGTTTTGTTGAAAGAGGCCGTGGAGCGGACGCAATTGACTGCCTTGGCGACAGCCAGCCGGGCTGGCCAGGTTTTCAGTAAGGCGAGTTGGGCCGCCATCTCAGTGCACTCTTTGGCGTCGTCCGTACCTGGGGATGCCGACTCAGGATGGTTAATGAGCTGCTCATCATTAAAATTAGCGGGTGGGTCGGTGTCGTAGTCTTCTGGGGATATGAGAGGAGTTCCCCCCGAGTCTAGGCTGGTTTGAAGGACGATCTCTAAGACTGTAGCCCACAGCCGCCGACGTATCTCTACCTCGCGTACCGTCATCCCGGGGAACGACTTTAGGTCCTTATGGAGCCCAATATATGTTGCTGTATGAAGGAGAGTTCCAGCACCGATCCAGCTCAGATCGGAGCTCATATTAGTGATGTTTTTCGCGTGATGCAACAGGCAGAGGATCTGCATGCCCGTGATGCTAGTCCTATGTCTCTTACAGGCCAACATGAGCCAGAGATTTGCCTCAAAAACCCAGTGGCAGGCGGACATGCGAAGCGAGAAAGTATCGTCTTGAAAGGCGGCGCCGATAGCCATACAAAGCTGCAGAAGAATGACGAAGGAGTCGTCAGCTGCCTTGGGGTCTGCCCAGTACCTTTCGTACTCGGCGCGGAACGTAGGAACGTGGATGGTGCGGTACACAGTCTCAAAGGTCCTCAAGTATGCCTCTATGAGCTGATCTGCTAGTTGTCTCATGGGCATCCGCTTCCCAATAGAGGCAGTGGTGGCAGAGTCTGGGACACGGCAGGCCTTGACTTTTCTTGCCAAAGACTTGCACTTATGAAGCTGGCGAAAGACATCGCCCCTGTCTGTCTCTACTTCTTTGAGAAAGTCTATGAGAACGGGCATCTGGCCATGGTCAGCAAGAGGCTCTGGTCAAAAGCTGGGTAGCTGAGGCAGTCCTTACAAGGTGTGCAACATTAAACCAGTGACTTCGCCCCAGATATTGCATTTTGCTGATCACGGCCTTGTCCTGGCGATCGACTCTATCGCAAAGTTCATCCTCGCATTGAGGACCGCGGTCGTGGTTATGAGCACTTCGCTCACGGGACCTTGCCAGTTCCTGCTCCAGCTGTCTGACCCGATATTCAAGGGAGGCTACGTTGGCGTATGTCGAACCGCCTGGGAGGGTGTCCGGTGTGAGCGCCATGACCCCAGGGATGGAGGTGTTCGTCTGCTGAACGGTACTCGGAGCGGCGTCAGATTGCGACAAGGGGCCTGCCAGAGCTGGTGACGGTCTGGATCCGGTAAAGCTGTTGGAGTTGTCCGATTCATAGAGCTTTGGTGCTGAGGTGGGATAAGTACCATGCCCTAAGCCTGCAGCCTGGACAGGGTGGACAATTGGAGATGGTATAGAGGGGCTCAACAAGGTCAGTTTCGTTCTGGGCTGTGGATGGGGCGCATAGGTGCAATGTTGGTTCCGAGATCGCTGGCACGCCGCACAGGGGTGAGTCTTGTCGCAACGGATCTTGCGCGCCCGGCACTGGTCGCAGGCCAGAGCAGGTCGCCTCCGCTTCCTCCCCATGGCTGCTGATGAAAGGCTTGACTGTTTCTGAGTTGACATGATCTGGACGCGTTCATCAGCTTGGAAAGAGAGAGAAGGGGAGAGCGAGGGAAGGACAGGATGGTTTTTGATCGGCACGGAATGAGGAACTGAGGACGTTGTGTATTAAGGAGCATGTATGTCACTAGGAACTTTGCAACAGAGTTTCTAACGACACGTCGCCCATGCCAGACGCGTATGCTTGAGGAAGTGGGCGATTCCATGTCAGTCGAGCCATCGGCGGTTGCCGCCCTTAACTCCGAAAATCCTGGTAGCTGATTGGAGGAAGCGGCCGAGGATGACAACAAGCGCCGAGCGACGAATCAGGGCAGAGCTTAACCACGAGGCTCCCAGACCATATACCAACATGGCTTTCCAGTCACCCTATACTGAACGAGCCATTATTGTTGCTACCTCTTGCCATATGTGCGTGGCCATTATTAAGGAGTTGCCGTGCAGTAAAAGCAACCCTTGATTTGGGACCCAGCTAGCACGGGGTAATCTACTTCAGCCTGGGAGGTAATCAACCAACAATTTCCTTCCACAGGCTATTCTCGATGTTTCACGCACGTTAACCCATCCACCTCGCGTTTTTCCTTGGGTGTAAGTCATTTTTAAATGCCTGTCTTCAATGTTTAACTACAAGGCTCGATGGAGGGCGGAGAACTGTTTATAGGCACATCTGTATTCTACAAAGAGCAACTAACCACGGCCTGAGAAATAAGGACCCCCTCTCACGTCCTCTTGAGCTCCTCGTTGATGCCATTGTACGTCCAGTTGTAGTTCATGTTCTGGAAAGAATTCACCTCATCCAGCTTCTCGCTCGCCACGCGGGTGTTGAACTGCACCTGCGACGCCCTAGGCCTCCGTACCGCCTCCCACTGCTGGAGGATACTTGGGACATCTAGTGGTGTCACACCTGGCTCGAGTAACAACCTTAGCCCCTCGGCGTCCTCAATTGCCTGCCCGGCTCCTTGGCCTTGGAAGGGCGCCATGGCGTGCGCCGCGTCGCCTATCAAGACGGCCCGGCCGCGGACATAGGTGGGGAGAGGGTCATGGTCCCGGAGCTCCCACACTTTGACTTCCTCGGCGTATCTATCCGTTTCAGTTTCAGATCTTACATTTGGATGGGTGACGGAGGGAGACTCGGAAAACTTACTGCATGAATTTTCGATAAAGCGGAGGAAAGTCCTTAAAGATGTCCAAAACCTCGTTGATGTCGCCGTCAGTGAACCACGACTCTGTAGCCCCTTGCTTGAGGTACTCGTTGGGGAAGGCACAGCTAAAGTTGACGTATTGAAAGTCATGGCACGGGTACGTGATAACAGCCCTGTTGGTGCCGTCGTCGAGTCGCGTAACGGAAAGGTAGGCGCCCACTTCGGGATTCCACCAGTCAGGAAGATGGCCAGCGACCTTTTGGGCATTCTCTGAAGACACCAGGAACCGAAAAATGCTCTGGTCGGTGGGCGTTGTGGAGTATTCACTGCTGCCCACAATCTTTTCCTTGATCTTTGTGTGGATGCCGGCTGCCACTATCGAGGCGTTAACTCTGCTGTACGGTAGAAAACAAGAATCGACTCACCGATTATGACATCCCCCTGGAGAGTCTCTCCATTCTCGAGCGTGACAACTCCAGTGTCGGGATCAATGTCTGTCACTGTAGTCTTGTAACGAAGCACTGGCGTTTTCCCGGGGCCGTCCTGGACCGCAAGGCGATGCAACTCATCCCTTGCATCCACGCGCAGGTGCATCAGCCAGTCGGCACCCCAGGTCACTTTCATGTCCAGCGGAATGGTCTTGACCAGCGCTCCGGTTGCGCCATCGTACGCTTTAATGCCCTTGCTCTCGACGGCTCGCACGCGCCGGCGGTCATAGCCAATTTTCTCGACAATCTTGACAGCGTTGGGCCCAAAAACAAGACCTTGCCCACCGGCGACTTGGCTCGCGTCCCCGCGCTCAAAGATGGTGACGTCGGCGCCTGCTCGGAGCATGGCTGCCGATGCCAGGCCAGCGATGCCTGCACCAACGACGATGATCTTGAGGGACATGATGGATGGAGATTGTAGGGACAGTACTGCCGTTTCTATGCAGAGTTGAGATGCTGGATGTTTGGTGAATGTCTTGGGTTTGTGTGATGATGAGGGTAAATGAGACTATCCCGCTGTTCCTCTTATATACATCAAAACTGTGCACCGAACGCTTGCCTATCACCGAGAACACTCACGGGACCTAAAGACGACAATGTATACACCGACAAATAGTGGGCCGTAATCTTGTTCTTGCAGCACAACGGAGACTTCGGAGTCGGGGTGGAGCCCTCGGGCTCGGTCGACACATGAGCTCTCGGCCGAGAGTTGATTTCTTGACTCGTTTGGATTGGAGGGCTCGGCCGACTTACACGTCTACGGACTCGGTATTCGTGATGCCCAATGAAGGAAGACAACCAGCCGTGGATCTTGCGAAGTGCTGGTTGTGCATTGAATGAAATGACCTAAAATCCGTCCTCTCGTGATTGTCCGGACCGAGTTACGTACACCTCCAGCCGCTACTTATAACTCATGCCGCCCTTCATGGCTGCACCCTAAAACATTCAATATTTGAACAACTACGAAGCTACCATTCTAGAAAAGTCAACATGTCCACTCCAGCACAGCACGAGCCCCTCGCAACTTCTGAACTCCCGGAAGGTCCATATGGGAGGAGAGACCCGACACATCTCTCCTCTGACTTGACGGGGATACCTGCAGCCTAAATGGAGAATACCAAGGCAGAATCGAGTCCATATCTCACTGCTGAAGCTCCTGACGGTGGCACTGCGGCTTGGTTGGTGGTTCTGGGTGCTTGGTGCACTTCGTTCTGTAGTTTTGGATGGCTGAACAGTGAGTTACGGCGCTAATCTGAGGTCGAGTTTCGTCTGACAAAATTTTACTCGATATAGGTGTTGGCGTCTTCCAGGAACATCATCAGACCGTCTTGTTGAGCACCTACTCTTCAAGTGAAATCGCTTGGATCCCTTCCCTGCAGATCTTTTTCATGATGACCATGGTACGTATGGCAGGCTCCATTGTGCAAATTCCTGGTTCAGGGAACGTCACTAATGGTTTGCTCAAAGGGTCCTGTCGTTGGTACCTTGTTCGACAGATATGGCCCTCGCTGACTGCTCTTCATCGGTAGCCTGCTTCACGTCCTCGGCGTCATGATGACTAGCCTGGGCAGTCAGTACTACAGGTCTTGCTGATTACCTACTAAGTACCTTATATCCTCCCGCTTGAGATTTCATTCGTACCATCTCCCAAGCTGCGGTTTTTCCACTCCCCAGCTCGTGATGCAACAATGATTCCACCCCCATTCATTATTATCAGAGAGAACCCCCCATTTCAATTTTCCTAAAGCCGCGTACTCATCCGCCGCTGGTCCGTGGCAGGCGGCACTCACCACTGCGGAGCATGTGCCAACCAGAGGGGTAGCCGGTTCCATTCGCTTCAGGCTCCCGCCAATGGTAATCAACGTTATCAAGGACCCTAGGATAATAGAAAAGACTATGGCGATGGGGGAGTAGCCACACGTGCTGACATCGCCGTCTTCTCCCACGGCTTGGTAACCCAAGACATGCTTATCATCCTTATAGACAGCGAGCCTCACGAAGAATATTGACTGAGAGATCAGCCAATGGAGTGCTGTAGACCCTACTATAAGAGGAATTCCATATGCCTAACGCCCCAAAGAGGGGATAGTTGTTAGCATGGCCGCTGGTCGATGAAATTGCACGTACCAGAGGAAGTGACAGCCAGTAGGTCTTTCTTTGATGACCAACTGGGTATGTCGTACGAAGCCCCTTGCGTCTGATGCCATAGCTATTCCACTCATCTCCAACCAACATGGCTGTCCACATGCCATTCACTGCTGTGTAGAGGAGAGATAGAATCAGCTGCGGTAAGTTGGAAATGAGAATCATATTGATCGCTGGAACACTGTATGTGCCATCATCTGTAAAGGTGATCAGGGAATCGACGCTCACTTTTCCGAAACCTCTGTTCCAGAGATCAACAAGACTTGGTCTCTTGAGGTAGGATATGTGCTGAATCCCCATCCCGAGAAAGATGGACGCGACTACGAGTGCGGCGAGGCAACTAGGATCATGTTAACGCGGCTCAACAGTGATAGCCGTATACAATCATGGTTCAATACAGGCCTATAGTGATTCCATATCTTCTTCGTGAAACAGACGCCGCCCTGTGGTGCTTCTTTGGAGACCAAGGCCTAGGCCCAGTTTCCCAAGATAATGGCCGTCTAGAGGCCTTTGATAAAAGACATCGTCCCTTGGTTGCCGGGTCAGGATTCTCGAGGAAGGAAGCAATGACATCTGGTGAATATTTAGCTAAGCCTAGGTTTTCAGTAGTTTAGTCCTTTTCTGACTGGGTTTTATACCTCCAAGGGTGAGAAGAGGCCGCTCCTCAAGGCATAACCACGCTATAATCATACCCCCAAGCTTCAGAGCATTACATCCAACCACAACGGCTAACATAGGAATGCTCAAAATTAGCCTACAGTGCTCCTGTGTTCGCTTGCTGAGGCAATATTCAACTCTCAAAAGCGTTTCGTTGTTTGCATTCGAAATATCCGAGGCCCGGACCCTCCAGTTATCTGGGTCTGATGCAATAGTAGACACGTCGCAGGTCGCTGAACGGAAGCGGCCATTTGCGCAAATCCAATCATAAGGCGTAGACTCATATGCCATCGGGTCCCCGCCTATCAAGTCTGTGTAGTGGCTGACGCTATCCGGAGTCGAGGGATCGAGAATGAGAATAACATCCGACCGGTCTGAAATAAGCTCCCGACCATACATGACAATACAATCGCGATTTCCTATCCTCTCAAACTCGTCCAGAGATGTCTTGAGGACTTTGTATCGTTTATCAGCAAACTTGTAATTTGGATCAACAAGGTCTTTCCACTTGGCCGGGTAGACTGAGTAATGGTTAACACTGGTTTCGAAAGATACGACCGAGTTGTACCTATGATGTCAGCAGGTCCCGTACTCCTGTTTGAGGCGCTTTCGTCTTACAGCAGATGAATTGGAACTGAGGTAAGCGCTAAAATGGACCATGCCAAAACCCTCTTCCAGGATATCTTTCTTAAGTTGTGAAGTGACGAGACGCCAATATCCAACCACTGCTTCTGACTATGGGCCAAGTCGATCTCCTGCCTGGTTGGTGCTGTTAATACTTGCTGTGTGTAGTTGCCAGCGGCCAGAAGCACGGTAGCCAAGATGTTGATGGCAAGATGCAGCCAGATACTGAGTTGCTTTGCCGTTTTGCAGTCTCCGGCGAAGAGGGTACCTTCGCTGCCATCACTTGTGCCATCGCTTGTGGGCCTGTCCAACACTGGAACAGCGACGCCGAGGAATACGATGTTAATGACGGTAACCACAGCTGCCGCTGCCGTGGAGCGAGCGAGACCAGACCGCCATCCCCTGAAATAATGCGACGACATGGTTGCCGTTGTTGTGTGTCTTCTCAATCTTAAACACGGCTGGGTACGAACGACAGAGTGACGAAGGGGACTAAAGTCTTTCCTTTGTATCCATCTGTGTGTGGCGGACGCTAGGACGGAGGCTTGATGGCTGTGTCCACCAATGTAGCCTTGAGTAATAAGCGGGTTCTAGACCGTTTAGTACCAGCTTGGCTCTAGGCTGTTGTGATACCGGTATCACGTACCATTGTCAGGAGGACACCACATATGAAAAGCATTACTTGTAAAAACTTATCCTGAAGCTTAGAACTGGGGTATTCGATAGATAGAAATGTAGGGTTCGAAGTTAGAGTCAAGGCTAAACATGCAATTCCGCCGCTACCACCAATCTTGGGTTTAGTGGCGCACTATTGACAAATAGTGGGAACCGCTTTCCACTGTTGGTGATTCCAGGCCCAAACTATTGAAAGGTCAGGCGATGAGGCGTTTGCGTTCAATCACCGCAACCGCAAGTTACCACCATTTGTGACGATTGTGTTGTTTCCCAAGGGATAAACCGGTCATGCTGGGTTCATGTTGGCAGGAAGATTTGTCGCGTGGGTTGAACAATGGGCTGGTCATGTCTAGTAATGTGCTCAAGGGTTTTGAGTGTAACTCAGTTGTATTGATAGATGAGGTAGCTGCTACATAGGAAAGTGCCAACGAGTACGTACTATATACTGGGGAGCGTGGTGCCTGATCAACGTGTTCTATGGTCCTTCTGCGGATTTCAGGTTAGGGATAGCTAACCTACTGTACCAATTACCACTGATAATGGGTCCTGATACCATTTTCTGGCTAATTCCCTGTTGCCGCAAATAACTAGGGAGCGGCTTGATCGGCTCGAGTTTAAAATAGAAGAGGATATACTGCATGATGACCCTACAAGGAGCTGATCAAATTCAACCCGGCCCAGATGCCTGCTGCTTCTTCTGGAAAGACAGAAGCTAAAAATGGTCTTGGTTTGCATCATCGCGCTCACATTCGTAGCATTGCTCCAGTGCCGTTTAGCCCGTTCCCAAAGCTTTCAAGGCATGGCTCTGCCGTGGAGTGGGCGCTAGGGGCGCTGAAGTGATGGATAATAGAGGTTATTCCTTCTCCGAGGAAAGAGAAATAGCTTTGGTCCATGTCCGTTTTCGGTTTGACGCAAACCCTATCGAAAGCCCAAAAACGGCTTGCTTGACCAGCTGTAGCCATAAAAGCCCCTCAGCACAGACCGACTCCACAGGACTTGATGGCGGGCAGCTGACCACATCGCGGTGGAAGCATAGGGCCATTAGAGGTTCAGTGGCACTTGTGGCAGGCTGACAAGTGCAGGCGAGCAACTCAAAAGCGCTCGGCCAGTCACTTGGTGGTGCGAGAGTACAGCCACACTAAAGCAATCATGCACTTTGCCAGCCGAATTACACATTGCCACTATCGAGCCGAGGTGGCTATCTGTAAGGTTGTAGGGGCTTGGCGCCGACTCTCGTACGTTCGAAGGAGGCCCAAGCATTGGTCAGTGACCAAATGCCCTGTAAGATCCAGGGCGATCCGTGCACGACACAGAGAAGACGACTTGAGGAGACAACGGACGAATATTGCAACTGCGCTGCCGGGATGTAGAGTACCCGTACTTCAGCGGTCAAGCAAGACGTTTGTAAAAGAGGTAGGGAGGTGAAACCAGTTAGTCGCCCTTGTCTCAGGGAGTGCGGTTTTAGCCTGATCAGACGTATCTATCTCCCAAGTTCTTTGTCTATTAGCTCTGGTCCGTACCTCCCCTCGATCGCTTGTGCACTGTATAAGAGAAGCAAGGCTCAAGCCACAGCTTCAGGTCGATCTATATCACCGTTCTACCTGTTCTGGCCGGAAGGGGGATACTCAACCTTTCCCAGGAGCACGAGAAGATACGACTTCATCACATGATTCTTTCCTCCCAATGTCCACGGCACCTTGGCTGTCTCGGGCGAACGCCCTTACATCTTGCCCCGACAATGCATGATCGAGAATACAGAGGCGATGGCATAATTATCAAAGACGATGCACGCAAAACGGCACGGATCTCTCACTAGCTCCTATATCTGGCATGGATATGGGAGATCAGTAGACCACTGGGTTGATAGGTACTTCGTAGGTGGTATATCAGGTCAGGTTGTGTGTCAGCCAGTGTTCTGTACGTGCTTTTCTTACGCCACCGGTCTCTTATCAGGTTGCTCATTATCGCTGACTGCCGATTAGTTTGAGCCTTACAACAAGCGTTCAAGAGAGCCCCGATGTCGAATCATGAACTGGAAGGCGAGTTATCGCCCACCAGATGGAGCAGACCCGATCATCAGATCAGTTTAAGATATTCATCTCATGTTACTTATCTAGGTAGGAAGGATCGTGATCAAAAGAAACGTATACTCGTAGATACTTGTAAGAAGCAATTGTCAGGAGTGATTGATTTCCGACTAGATATATGTCGGGAGCGACAATACCGGCTCACAGTAGTCTCTCAGACTTACTCGCCGCGTTGATTTCCATCGATGCAGACAATTTAAATAACGCAACAAATCAGCCCGGGAAGACAATGTTTACCAGAATGATAATATTAGAAAATAGTTCTCTCATTCCGGCTTGACCAAAATAGAAGCGCAAAGCGAAAGGACGTGCTGACAAACTCAAGTGATATCGGCATTTATGAGCATCTCGTGGTCGCGCGCAATAACAGAAACCCGTCGATGCCACACCATTTAGAGTGGGTGGATGTTTTTGACTGCATTCTGGGCCCATTGAGGATACACTCAGAAGTCTGGGTAACAGACGGGCCTTCGAAGAGGGGTGAAAAGATTGGGAGGAAAGAAGGGGTCCTGGCTGGCATAGGGAAGCGGGACGCATCTGGACTGGCGGGCTATTAGGTTGCCATATAAGATGTAGGGAGGTGTATTTCCCCCAACATGTGTCAAGGATAAAAGGAACTTTGTGTCTCGCCGTCGTGCAATATTTTAGATGGCATTCCAGACTCCAAGTCGGTGCGGCACTTCGGGCGCATGTAAGCTCCCTCGCCGTCACTTGTAGTACGTACATCTTAGCTACTAGAGATTGACATACATCTGCGTTAACAACAATTCCAAGTTGTGACATCATCATGATGCATGCCCCCGCTGAAGCAGTCAAAGTGGCCAAACTCAGAGGGAATACGTGGTTCCCCTCCCCGCAGAGATGGAACATGATTTGCCAAGCCATCCCCTCTTCCGAGCCCCTCATGCTTGATGTCTCGCCTAGTTGCGTATGCCAAGGGCAAGGCGATATCTGGATAGGTGTCCCCGCAGTCAGAGGCAATCCCAGAAAATTTCCCACTTCCACCAGACGGACCCCATCCTTCTACCAAGACCTTTCTTCCTTGCATACAATCAAGCATCGCTTTGAAGTGAATCCGGCAATATGCGGCCTATGACACCCCAAAGAGCGCTTACGGCATCCTTCATTCGTAAAGCTCGAGGAAGAATCACCGCCTCAACTTATCTCCAAGTTCGAACGATCGCAGATCGGACATCCGCAGCAGAGCCGGCGTCTGGAAAATCAGCAGCCTCGGACAAGTCGGCTCCTCTCTCACAGAAGCATGATCCACAGCCGACCGAGTCTGAGGCAGATGTGGGTGCGGACCGGTCGCGCATTGATCCGATTCACCGGGAGAACCCTACTGAGAGCCAGGAGGACGTCGTGGCGGATCGCTCGCCCGATAATCCACTATCGAAAGCATTTAAATCTACTGTTGGTGGTAAGGTGGTTGGGAGTGAATCGCCGCGACTTGGAAAATAGGCCTGTGGTTTCTCCGTTTGGTGGCAGGCAGACTGCTCTAACTTGAGTAGTAATAACATTAATTGAAATGCATATCTGACCTCACTTACAAGTCGTTTATTATCCTTTGATATATCAGTAATGTATAGCCTGCCTTGCGAGAATGGGATATACAACCCAGTGAACTGTTCATCGCGATCCGGCTGGGCTTATGGCCGAGGCTTTGCTCACTATGGTGAAGTCTTTCCCGATATTGTAACGCGTTGGTAGGTATAATTAGAGACATTTCAAAAGCTTAACTGCACTTTAGAGTGGCCGATTCCCACCGTAGCCAGATACTTATTTACTTTCATAGCCTAGCCATTGCGCGACTTATCCCTTGACGCCTGTGTCTTAATGGTATTGAAAGAGAAAAGGAATATGTGGATAGGTCAAGGCTCCTACAAGCATGCAAAACCCCTAAAGTCAACAGTACCATTGTTGGATGGATGCCTGTGTTCTCTCTTGTGGATGGTAACCTAAGAAAGAAGAGCGGGACGTTGGTGCTGGAGAGTGAGCTCGGCTGAGGGCTCAGGTAGCCGACGCCACACAACGCTGTCGTTCAACTCGCGGATCAGTAAGTGGAGGTAGTTGACAAGACCCACGATACATGAGATCGTAGGTGAGCGACGCGTTTTTTTTTTTTTTTTTTTGTGAGGAGACCGCCTTTGCCCTGTAATTGAAAGTGTGAAGGGAGGATACTGTAGTCCTCCGACAACAGACGGTTCGTTCTTTCAATGAACCGTTGGGAAGCAGACTTGAGGCCTAGTTCAGAGGGATGCGACCGTGCTTATACTCAATACGAGCAGATGTTTGAGCGGACTGTCAGGCAAGTTGCCATCTCCCGGTCAGAAATGAATCCCACGAAATATGACAAAGAGTGGATAGCGAATAGAGAAGACGGTAGCCATATCCCAACAGAGGCGCCAGATGTTTTTACGAAAGCTCAAAACCTCCAGGCGGACTCTCTTGGCGCCAAACCCAAGTAAGACGTGAGACTTGTTAGCTAGCTAGGTCTATAAGAGTCCACAATAACTTCAAAGCCTTATCCCACGCTCTCCTCATGTCTGCTTCATTTCCACTGGCATCAAAGAGCCTTCAACTTGACAGCGCTTGTTGCTGTCAAGCCGGTATTGGCACGTCGCTTAGTCACCATGATAATAAGGTCGCCCGTCTTTTACATCTCTAGTCTCCGTTCGTCCTCGACGACGATGACGACGGCACCGTCAGCGAAGTGGATGACAAAGAAGACATCTAGGCACCGGTCCCCGGCCGTGGTAGACGCCTCCAGCCAAGAGGTCCCTCTCGCTGAAGCCTTGAACAGCTGGCCCAAGGAATCTCTGCCACCTGAGGAAAGACTAATCTCTGAGCCTTAGCGTACTAATTTGTCTTCAACACCAAGCTGTTCGGGAACCGACGGCTACCCGCAGCCCAACGGTAATGAACACAGCCCGGCTCCCGCGTAAAACCGAGTCGCGCCACCATATGACAAGGTGTCTCTTGTTCCAGACGGTACCAAGGACGACACCTCAGCTAGAGGTGAGACCGAAGGGGATGAAGCTACCGCAGCTACTCTCAGTCTCAGTTCTTTAGTGTAGCTCATGTCGCCCAGCTGCCCGGTCCCCCCCCGAACATCGGCGGCATACGCTTTGCTAGAGGCGTCTCTAACTTTGCAATGTTTCGATCACTCAACTTGACACACAAGTCAACCAGCTCAAGCTATTTACAAGATTGACATAATTCCGCAAGCTCCTCGGACTGAGCTAGTAAGGGATATATTATACAGTGGTTTCATAACCCGTTCCGTTGTAAACAGACAACCAGTGCACCTCAGCTTTTATACAGCTTTGAATGGTTCCAGCCAACTCCAAACCCCGTGGTCATTTCTCTCAGCCTCCCGCCTTCCTCTGCAGAAAATGTACAGATATTTGTTGAGTGGAATACTCCATGCTAGCCGGTCAATTCCTGAAATAGTTTTTATTGCAGAGGAGATGGCTTCCGACGATGCAACTAGACACGAGGCTAATCAGGGCGTGGCCCAAACTGCAAATCCCCCTAGGTTTTTGAAGGCATTGATAAGGGATCCACGTGACTAATTACGTAGACAGCCTGCGACAGGTGCGAACCTAACAAGACCGTGTGAAGTAGGTGATAAAAACTTTCTGTTTGCTTTCGTCTGAGGTACCTGCGTGACTAAGTAATGTAGCAATTTCTGAAACGGTCGCCATGGCGAGATGTAGGGTTGGTTATCTCAAGAATTCAGCATAAGTGACGCTGAACTAGCTCACGTATTCAATATTTGGCGAGGCAACCATAGACTAAATTCAGAGTTCCTTGAAAGCCCGGGGAGAGTCAATTGATATGCTTTTGGACGCGGAAAGACGGCCTTTTTCTTTCAGTGGGTGTGAAGAGAATCTGCCCGAGTCAATAAGAGAAGCCGAGGAGAAGGACGAGGTCTAACAGAACCGCGCAAAATTGAAGAAACAAGAGCAGAAACGGCGTTCAACACCATACAAGTGTCGCCATAAGAGGCCCAATACGGGGAGCAAACTCATGCCTCCATCATTAGATCACCTTCAGAGTCCAAGTCGTCCGTCACGCTGAGCCCGCCATAGTTCACAGTGTTGGCAGCAGCTGGCCTGTTGATTGACACAAGATGGCGGAAGGCCGAATTGAACTTTTGCATGCGGCTTTCTATTGGGTGTAGCTAATCCTGTCGAACTCTGCGAGTTTGACCAACTGCTGGGGTTGCCTAAATGCTTTGCGTAATCTAGTGGCAACAAGCCCGAATATGAACTGTTGGGTAAATGTCTCCGTAATAGGCTGCGGTATGATTACATCGACAGAGAGACTTTCCGGCTGTTGAAGCCGTCATTCTGGCGGTGGATATCGAGCCACCGACGTGGAACCCCGGCCAACCCCGGGAACTTATCATGCGGAGACGACAGCGGCCGAGGGGGAGGAGCGGGAGGTCTAGTCGTTAGGTTTGATGGTGCAGCGCCACTACCGGATTCCGTCTGGTACCGAAACGCTTTGTCGAAGCTCACAGGGATGGACGTGAGTTGGGACTGTGTTGCAGAACCAGGTGAAGTTGGTGCGTCGAGCAGAGATCGTGTCCCAGGCATGGACGTCAATGCTCTATGAGGCTCAAAGTGTGACGGCAACTTAGGACTAGCGCGTTCCGGCTCTAATGGCATCCACTTTGCCGACGAGGAACGAGATGTGGTGGTCAAGCTGGAGGATGGTGGTGGTATGTTCAGCTGTTTCATCATCTCATCATCGAGCGGCGTGGGCCAATGGCGCCGGCGAGAACGCTTCGATATTCCAGGTGTCATCAAAGGCAAGGCATCTCGGAGGTCGTCAGCTCGACGAGTGCGGATTGCCCCGGGGGCTCCCTACAGCGCATTGGCTTCGGCTCACTGGTCTATAATCCAGCTCTGGACTCACCCATCGGTGTTCCAATGGTAGAACCTGCTTACTGGAGCCGCACACCGTACACGCATCCGACCCATTCACCTCGGAGAAACGAATTTGCGGTCTCACCGTCAAGAGTAGCAAAATTGGCTGGATTGTTGCAAAAGGTGACAATAGGCATGATGTGTACCCCGCGGTTCAACTTCCAGCACCGCGGTTCACTCCTTATCTTATCATCTGAAGGCGCTAACCCGAACTTGACGATGGCAGCTGAAGAACGTCTCTAATTGGCTGGTCGTTACTTCTTATTTTATCAGCTGTTGTCCTAAACTTGGAGATTTCGGTTAAAAAACGTCGCTGATTGGATAACCGAGGCCTTGGCAACGCTGAGCTACCCGGTACCTTGATATCTAAAGGCTTCGCCAGAGGATTCACGTGCCGGATCACGTCCAACGACTACGATAAATTTACTTTTCATCAAGACCTCACTTTGACCCTGAGCGACGCTCTACGCATAACTCAAAGAGTTATTGGATGCTGCACGATGTAGCGTTGGAAGTAGAATTGGAACCTGAAGACTAAGCTCCATTGTGGCTCGAAATCTTGGTCGGCTGTCTCAACATTTTGAGAAGCTCGTGACGCCAGCTTTGAAATGCTGGACCAGGGTCGGAGGTTGGCTTTGATGCTGCTGCTAGCTCATGGCAATGTCTGACCAGAGAATGAGGCGTGTTAGAACCGGCAATGCAGTGAATGGTATACATGTGGGCGGATTTGGGCACCAGGTGCAGATGAGGTTTATGTAGGTTGGTATGGACTGCCTTGGTATTTTGATGTAGAAACTGTACTCTTTAGGCATGAAGTCATCGTAAAATGTGCGTGTCGTGGGCGCTGTTTCTCTTGGTGGCGGTGAGTGCGATTCTGGCTGAACCTCACGGTGATTTGTGCGTCTTGCTCTCCCCTCAACTCTCATGTCTCGTGTTTTTGTCATTTTTGGCTCCATATTTATCCTCCTTGACTAGATTCTACATTGATCGCGCATTCATCGAATATACTTGACACTAACAGCGTCGCTATCGCCATTACCATCACCATCACCAGCATCGTCACAGCAGTCACAACAGTACCTGGATCGAGACTGCACTCCGCTGTCTTCGGTTTCTGTCAGAGGTAGAATATGACGGCCTCGATGTCGGACTCTGCTTCCACAATAGATATTGGCACTATCGCGGTAGCTAGGATGACGATAGGCTCTGCTACCATGTCACGGTATACTTCCATGACTCTCGACGCATCATAGCTCGTCGCGCCGTGCTGTATGTTCTCCGGGAATTACCCGCGCTTCCTAACTACATCATCAAGAGCGATGACATGACCCTGCGGCTTTCGGACGACGACGACGACGACGAATTTGTACCGAGTATTCTACTATACGAGAAATGGGCTGCGTCTTTGGCGACAGTGATGACGATATCTACTTAAGCGTGGGTTCTTGCTGCGGTCTGGAAAGGGAGAGATAGCACTGCGGAACTCTGGGTTGAGAGTGACCTCGTCCCATGGCGGCAAATGGCCGCGGCTGGGCTTGTTGATCGTTATACCCTGTTGCCGGGAGGTTGAGAGACTTATCTGTGATGGCTTTAAGGGGTCGTGCTATGAGACGAGCACCGTTTGGACGATGGCTGTGGAATCTAAGTTTTGACGGTGGCCACGGCGGAGGCTGTAGTCATAGTCCTCATTAGTTTAAACCCCATTCAATTCAAAGATTGTATGTAACTCATATGACTAGTATGAGAGGACTAGGATAGGGCGGCCGCCCGTATGCGGCGCTGGCAGACCGCTGCGGATGGGGACCGCGAGGCCTGTCACCTCTGTCGGGTTGTGCTCTGGAGGGAGGTCTGCTAGAGGTCTCATTTGTGAGGCCTGCCGGCATCTTTTCGATATCTTGGGCAGTGATCGAGCCTGCCACGGCGATGGTGGAAGGGGGGATGGTGAATTTGGTGACGATGCTTGGCTCATGTAGCGCACAGTCTTGAGAGTGAAAGCTAATAAAGACGCCGTCAGGTCGGAGTGTTCACCAAGCACGGTGATCCAAAAAAGGGTATTTTGGAAAGAAATACAAGTTAAAGACCGCTTGGGGCTAGAGTTGAGTTGACCCTGAAAAGCGGATGCGCTTTTCGACAAACAACAGGAGTCCATGGGAACGACGGCTTCATGTTAGCCTAGCTTTGGCACGTAAGTTAGGCAGCAAATGACGAGTGCGAAACTTGTATTGTATGGCTCTCATATGCCGGTCGTCACGCGCCAACCACTGGAAAGTCAAGCATTGGCCATGGGTAAGAGGGGCGAAAGAAATCAAAGAGGAAGCGCGCAATCAACCAGGGAAGCATGGCAAACAGATTTGATTCAACAAGGCGATCAATTAATCGCTAGAAAGACAGTGAAGGTGCTCTACTACACCACCTCACCGTAAGGGAACGTCCGCCAAGAAGATCAAAGATCAAATCGGCGCATCTCCTATATCGCCATATCAGGCAGCATACGTCTAAATGGTAAAATGACAATACGACAAAGACAGAACCATGATGATGGCTCAATGGGGGAATTGGCTGGTGGTCTTCACCATGCACGCAGAATTACGACAATGAGTGCTCAGATTAGGATCAAGGTCATGAGTTAGAGCATAGAACGAGTCAATTACGCCTCCTACAGCATCATGGTACGTCAATTGAACCTTTCTTAGCATGAGCGAGACCGGAGATCATAACTTTACAGGACAATATAATGCAGTTGTTAACTCCCTTGGGATGGTGTGGCATGGTATTGGGCCGACTGAAATGCCTTTTGTGTATACCGTTGTGTTATTTTACTGATACGTTGCTCTCTTCTATGTAAGGGCATGAGTGAAAAAGAAACGGAGAGAAGATAAAAATAGTAGCCTTCTTTCTTTAACCCTTGCTATTAATTTTAAGCTTCATCTATGCTAATCCTCTCTAATCTTTCATAACGTCATTATGTCCCTCTCTAAGCCATTACAATTGCTTCTCATTCTGATACACAACGAGTAAGACTAGCCGTCGCCAACAGTACCGCCGCACATAACACTTGGTACAAGGCTGAGATCATCGCAAACCATATGCAAGGTTTATCGAGCGATCTCCACGGCATGAGTAAATGGGAGCTGCAGATAAACAAAGAAACTCTTCCACAACATCTAAGGGTTCAACACTAGACAGCTCAAGTGCAAGATCAATTTGCTCTGACCCCTTTTTCTGAAGCCAGGCATTCCGCAAGGTAAGAAGCAGCCTCCCTACAAAAGCTGGTCTGTGCAGTTTCGAGGGTAGCGCCCGCCACAGCTAGGATTGCATCCTCAACAACAATAGCAGCCCGAGCCATAGTCGCTCTGCGCATGAGCTCAGCTCAGGGCTCAATCACAAACTCACAGACAATTTCAGCTTCAAATTCACCTGCAGCCGGCTTGAGGACCCCCCGGGTAATCCCAAGAAGACTGTTATCCAGTACAGAAGTGTGAGTCGGGTCGACGCCGGCGATGCGGGAGCCGAGGCGCATGTATGGATCTCAAGAATCCCCGGCACCTTGTAAAAGGACTAGATTGTTTTTGCTAGCAGCATTATGCTTGCAAACACTCTTTCCTCTAAACGCCAATTCGAAGAAGGAGCAGAGCTCTACAAAGCTGTAGGCGAGAATGGTCGGCAGCATCAAGATCCAATGCAACAGGCCTCTTGTAACCCCCCGAAGACCCTTGTTGTAATTGTTGTTGCTATCCCCGGGCACAGGCAGGTTCCAACGGACGAGGACGGTGACAATGAGCAAAAACGCGTATTGCGTTCCCAAGAAGATGAAGCAGATGGTTGAAAAAAGAGAATCGCTGATGAAGAGTCGATCATGTTCGGCAGCAACCATGTTGATGAGCTGAACAATGATGGGGGAAATCACAGAGAAGATGGCGCTGGCGCATAGAACGAGGCCATAGTAGATGAAGAAGCGAGTGGCCCAGCTGATGGACAGATAGAGCCCAGGCATCCGGTAGGTCTTGACAATGAAGTAGTGAAAGACTTCGCCGGCGCCAATGGTCCATCGGCGAACCTGAAGAGCCCATTCGCGGATCTCATCTGCGTAGTTGGCGCCAGAGGTCGGGCCGTTGATGGAAATGAGATTCAAGGGCCGGATGCGGATTTCTCGTCGTGTCATGATGGTGTAGCGAATCAAGGCAATAATATCCTCCATCTGATAGGCCGGGTGGGTAAAGGCGCCCTCCTCCAACAACTTGACACTGAGAGAGTAATGAGACATGGGATTGATGTTCCAGGGAATCAAAACACCCATGAAGAAAAAGGTGCGCAAAACACCGGTAATGTCGACAAAGAAGGGCATGGAGTCGCGCTTGTAGATGATGATGGATTGCCAGATGGACGAGTGGCGGTCGGCGGAATCCAGCTTGGAGTACTCGGTTTCCAGCTCCAGCATGTATTCGGGATCAAAAACGGCGTCGCAGTCGCAGTTGGTAAAGATGTGTTCGTACTTCTCATAGTTGTAGTCAACATCTTGACGGAGCATCTGTAGGCCTTGGCGACAGGCGTAGTTCATGTTGGAACACTTGCCGCTGATTTCTCCAGGAATGCCTGAGGGGTGGAAGGTGACGATGAGACGGAGGAATTTGCTCTCGTACTTTGCGTAGACCTCATCGCGTTTGGCTTCCTTGTCAGGTGTGTGGTTTTCCATGCCAATGACGACGGAGAGGCGAGATTTGGCATCTTCTTGCTGAACGAGAGAGTCCAAGGTGGTTTGCAGTACGCTCATGGGTTCCTTGTATAAGGTCATGGCAACTATGTGGCGAATGGTAGAGTAGTCGTTGGCCGCCGTGTCAGCTAATTCGACATCTTGGGCTTTTGTGGCCTTGAGCTTGTTTCGGCTGTTAATGGCTAGTGTTCGACGGATGGCGCAAATGGTAGCTATGAGCCAGATGAGTTGGAAAAGACCGATGATGATTACGATGACGACGTTGGTCGCTTGGTTGACATAGGGAGTAAGAGGCATCCATATTGGAAATAGAAGAAAGATGAAGATTATCAGGAGAAATAATAGGTTCCAGCGGACATAGCGGTTGGCTGCTTCTAGTTTTGCAGCGTTGATGCCACTGTTTAGGCTGTCGAGAGATGAAGATGGTAATGATGAAGGCATATTGGGGGGAATTTCTGTCATGAATCAACGAAGGAAATTCTTTACAAGAAGAAAACGAACGTATGGATCATGACAATACCGCTGACCGAGTATTAAAGAGACTTCATCTGTGTACGTCCTCGTTGTTTCCAACTTCCAATCTCCATTGCTCCATAATTCAGCTGGCTAACTGTCAATACATGGACAAAAGAAGGAATATTGACTAGTCTAGTCTCCTGTTTTATTGGATTACCCATGATTCTAGAACCATTTCTTCTGGCACACTTTCGAAATGGCTTGACTAGTGCGTCCCCTCTTTCAGCTACAAGGGCTTAAGCTATTGACCTAGTGCAGCGCCACAAGGAGGCTGTATAACCCACGCTGGAGAAAGCGGTAAGACGGAGGCGTATCGCTCGACTCCATTAGTGAAATAAGCTGAAATCCATGTGGCTGGCTGTAAGGCGTTTTGAGCCGCCAGTTCTGAAATTAAGTGGAAAACCGCTAACCTTCGTTACGGCCCTGTCCCAGTCAGAATAAAACATCCGCGCGTTTTAATAAGCCAGAACAGTAAAATAATCGTAAAACTAAGAGAGAATTAAAAAAAAAAAAAAAAAAAAAAAAAAGTAAAAGTTTGAGGCCCAAAAAAACGACAGATGAAAATAGTCCTAAGAGGCTTTAAACTACGCGTTTAACCCGGTGACGATATGGGATGCCTGAATTACGCCAGCAGCTTCTTTACCTTGGCACCCTCGTCGGTGAGCCAGCGCCCGGCCTAGACCATGAGTGTGGCTAGCTGAAGGTTCGAGTCGCTACAGTGATCGTTAGTCTCTACTAGCCACTCCGTCGCAAATCGGCAGGGGTAAGTTGACTATTGATTTCAGACCCGCCTCTCAGGCTATCATCTATGTCACTGGTGAGACAGTGCATCTGAATTTTGGCACGATGCATCCCTGCAAAGTCTCGACACACTGTCGGGGCTCAATTGTTGCGGGTGTGACTTGAGGGTACTTGTCTGGGCACGGAACCAATGCCGTGGTCGCCTGCCTTTAGCGCCCGTCAACCTCCCGCCAGCGGCGGGCGAAAAAGAGCCGCGAAGTCTTTCTTGGCCTGCAACCCACTGCTGTGAATTTCCCTACAATCTACATGTATTACCGGCTATTTCGGGGGCTAAGTGTGTCGCTATCTGGGTCATGCCGTGGATGTCGTGGGAGAGATATACCTTGTATCCAGCCAGACAACTTGTCTGAGCGTTGAAGGTGTGGGCGAGACTCGATGAAGGCTGACGAGTCAAGTGGGAAACGTGAGAAGCCAGCGTGGGGCCTGCGGCGATGACAGCATCACGAACCGACTGGCACCATCACGTCTTTGACTAAACTTACTTAGAGGCATTATATCGACGTGAGCCTGGATGGGGCGAAGCCGGCGCGGTTCCCATAGTAAACGTCGATAAGGTCGGCCAAAACAGACTCATCACTCAGGCTGGGATGGAACCTCGAAACAAGGTAACAACTTTAGCATAGAAACAGAATCGATGCATTGTTTGTTACCCAACATTTTATAAAGCCAAGTAGCACACTCCGTCTTTACATTATCGAGTATCCCTAACAACACCTACACTGACTTCCGCGCCTTTTCGTCCCGCGAGCTTTCCATCCATTTCCCTGAACTGAGAACTCCACCATTCCATAAGCACCTCTAGCGTGGTGCGCAGCAAGTTCACTGTCATGTTTGAACGCAAGTCTTTCTTACGTCTCCAGATGTAGGTGCTTCTTTTCTTTGCACCCCATCACAAGTAAGTAGGAGCTCAATTTCAACGGGTATAGATCGATCCTCATGGATTAGCTTTTTTAGGATATTGCTGCACGGTCGACCAGTATGCCGAATAAGTTTCATCGTTTAAATCAAATAATTACAATCTTGTCCATCTTTTTATGCGCATATTGCTGTACACACTTGCGTGGCTGAGATTCGATAGAATTAAGTGCCCCCGTTGACTGCCTGCCTAGATTGCACAAAGACGCCGCGAACTTGGCCCGAGTCGCATGTCCTGTGTTAGAGTTCCCAGCTATTTCTGCAGTACCTTGCATGGCGGATCCCGTTCTTTCCGGCTGCTAGTATGCCGTGCAACCTGGTCCGCGAAAAGGTGATGAGTCCGGTATTCCCTGAACCCCTCCTCTGCGGCATCCTTGATCATCGCTCGCATGCATCTGTATGCATCTGCCTTTGATATGGGGTCTCTTCTGTCGTTAAACCATGTTGACTATCAGATATATCTCCCGCAGACTGACGCAACATGCAGGAAACGTCTCTAGACTACATTCATCACCCCACCTTTGCGAGATTCGTATACGTCAGTATTGACCATTCATTTTTGAGCAACAGAGTACCACCGTTGAATAGCTGTAGTGCGTCGACACCGCGTGGAGAAGATATGGGGCTAAAGAAAACGTGGGAACCGTTGTTCTGTAGTAAAACACGTGTTCCTATCACCGGCAATCAACCAACGACCCGTCGACGATTCCCCTTACCTGCCAGTTGAGCCATCTCAGCTTTTCAAAGTCTAGTTCCTGGATGCAATCCTCTCTCTAGAGAAGAAGTAGTGATCCTTAGGGAGCGTTTCACGAGGTATCCACTGCGCTCCTGGGACTTTTCAAAAGCCTCCCCGATGACGTATCACTTATGTTTGGTCTTTGAACTCGATGTTAGTATAGAATGAGCATTTCACATGTCGCTTTTGCGTGGAGTACAGCTCACCCGTAGCAGGATCGGTAGTAAACCCGTGAACAGTCTCCACACGGTAAGGTGGAGGCGATTTCACGTAGTGTCTCTATGCGTACCCGACCATTTCCTTGGTACAAGTGTGATCTTGGCTTTCCGAGAAGACCAACCTCGAAAGATACATGCTTCAGCTGAGCCACATTTTCTAGGATATTGCAAACCCCGAGTGGCCAGACTATCTCAATCTGTTCTGAATTTGTGAAGCTTCTACTATTTTCTTTTGCACCGGTCAACTGTCCTACAATTTGCTCGAGATTGTTCTCCGTAAAAGTGCATATCTGATGATGGAACGTCAGTGGGTTGCCAGCTAGGTACAGGAGTCATGACTGGAATAATCCTCCTCGACATTTCTGAGTGGTTGTGGCACAAAGCCGCATGGTCCCTGGAACCAAAGAGAACCAATCAGTTGAATCGGTTGGTCTTGTTGTCATGCTGAACTTTGACAGCTTGAAGCGAAGGTCGAGAACATCGCCCGGCAATTCTTTTGGGAAGCCAGATGCCAGGTGACCATCTCAGGGCTGAGCCACTGGACGCATTGCCTCTTGTTGATCGTAGGGTCCTCCTTGAAGGTCTTCAGGAACCGTGGGGCAATCTCAGCGGTGAGTCGGGATTTGTTTCCGCCTTGCTTCCTCCTGGCTGCGGCATCTTTAACACCTACGCTTTGAGGGCTGGGACTACGCGACATGCCCCAGAGGGAGGGAAGAGACAATCCCTGATTCTGGGCGTAGGTAGTGATAGCTCTCATGTGTAGGACCGTGACATCGCTAGGCTCTTGAGTGACTCCATTGAGACGGCTTCCCCTGCGGACGTCGTCCGGGATCCAGTGGGCGCCCCCCCATTCTGTATCGAGTTCTTCCATGACTGCGTTTATGCGGACGAATACTCGTCACCGTTCTGCAGTGTTCTTCAGAGCGGCCGGTGACTGAGGAAGGGCAAACCGGGGTGTCTGGAGGACCTTTCGATATTCGTCAACGAGGCCGCGAACGGCAAGCAGTCTATATGTTTGGTCGTATTGCGGCAAGAGTTGGGAGAAGTTGACCGAGACGTCAGCCCCTGTGGAAGAGGAAGCGATCGAGGAATTGTACGAGTTGATTGCCTGTAGATGACCATGTCAGCTTCTAAGACAATGGCGATGGCAAGGCCTGATAGCGAAAACTTTCCCGCGACTCACCAATGTTTGTGATCGTGTAGCTCCGGGAGGGGACTTTTTATTAGTAATAGGGATAATATTCTTAATCTGGGCTAGAACAGGCTCGATCTTGGACGTGGTCCTGGAAGCAATGATTATGTGGGCGAGTGAGGCCTGGACCAGGATCATAGCGATTGAGCCGCCGATGCTTCCCTGGCCGGCTCCAGTGATGACAATAGTACGGTCTTGGACCTGTGAGGCAAAGGCCTCAACTACCTCATCACTGATTGAGTATCCGTCAAAAGTAGGCATGCCTGGGGAGCGTAGCGGAGAGTCAGCATGATGACGGAGACGTCAAAGGCCTGCTTCTTGAACGGAGTTAAGCACCTAAACCCCGATCAATTGAAGCCTCGGCACACTGTGTTGGTTCTGTGATGGAAAGGCCAGGCCAGGGCCACAATCTCGGGCTGCATACCTCCAACGGGCAACGGCAGAACCAACGCACATCAGCACCGCCACGTCCTAGCTGCCAGCACAGCCCTCTGGGGCCTGGTGGCTTCTGGCCCTGCTAGTCTCGGCCGTCGAGATTTGAGAATAGCCAAGCTTCGCGACAACTTGCCGTTGGCCCTTGAACAGGTCACGAAGTTTCACCGCGAAAAAGTCATCTGAATGGTAGGCCGGTACCTTTCTCTGAGATGAATCTTGTGTGTACCGGCCATTGACTTGCCAAATCAACTGGCTTTAGGTCTCTTGCGACCTGGTCTAAAGGCATGAGATAGGATTGGATACCCGGCAAGAACGGCAATGAGGATGGGGCTGAGTTGGGTGGACTTGGACTGGACAATGTCGGCCCGAGCCTTTTTCCGCTACACAGCCTGAACATAAGATGCCAAGAATGGCCTGTTATCCATTCATCCTCCAGCTCAACACCATCGTCAGTGACAGTGACAGCAGCAGTTTTCATTACAAGCCCAGTTATCTTGCCCTGCCATTTTTAAATATCCTCCATCATAATGTCCGAATTCAACGTGGACGAGCTTCGAGAGCACATCATGATCGCTCTAGATGAGGAACAAGCCAAACGCCAAAACGGCTGGTTCTCAGCCATAACGACACGGTTGAACGATGGAACAGCCAAGGAGGCCGCTGAATGGACTGCATTTGCTATAATGGCGACAGCTGCCCTTGTGTCGTTGAAGAAAATTCCCTGGAGCAAGAGGAGCAAACGCCGCTTCCACATATTCCCTTTCATCGCCACGCTCACTTCGGCCATCTGCTACCTACTTCTCGCTTTGGGTTATACGGGAGAAAGGACTTGCAAAGAATACCATCTCGCAAATCCCAATGCCACGGATGAGCCAGATGACTGGCAACCAGGTTCTCTTGAAGGCGGGACGAATCTCAAAACCTGTCGCCAGTCCGCCGGCCTTGACCGACCCGAGTGGGGTCTTCTCCTGATGCTCTGGATATGCCAATTTGTCACTCAGGCTGTAGGCTCGCTCTCCAGCGGCTCAGCTGCATATAGTATCATGACTATCCTGGATAATGACAGATCATCGGACTCGGACGAGTGGAATCTTGTCCTCAAGTTCTGGCCGTACGCAACTGCGGCCTTCTTCATTGTTCGGAGCACCTACCAGATGATTACGCACAGAAACGCCGAGGCCCGCAGATTCTTCTTTTCCTTGGCTGCATATGTGTGTGCTCTGTATGGCATACGCACGGCGTGAGTTCACTCCTCCTATCCACCTTGAGCGCAAAGCTGACATTCTAATAAGCGTCTTCTGGTGGGCAAACAGACATGTCTTTCCCTCAAACATTGAGTACATCATCTACGCCATCATCGATGTTTTTCTCCACCCTGCCACTTGTCTATGGCTCTTGGAAGTTGACGTGCCCAACGTTGGAATCGATTATGATGTGGACGTGATCCAACATGCCGCGCCGGCTTTTGACCTGAGCCAGGCGCTTTTGTTCCTGCGTATGGCACAGGTCACGATATGGTATCATAACCAGGGTTACAAGTCTTGATAATTACACCAAGGCTGGACCGCATAGAGGAATTAAGCCACAATAGTGTTATTGAATCAATGATGGTTGTAATGTTGAATTACAACCCAGAGTCTGTCACAGTATCCTGGATCTCACTCTCCTCTCATAAGCCCGCCCTGCTTTTCCCCATGACACTTTTCAACACTTTACTTCGTCTCCTCCTCTGGCTTCCCCCATGTTGACTCATTGTAGTCTGCCCGGCCTCGGTCAATTAGTAGAACCGTGGTGAGTATACCGCGTATTGGCCAGAACTGCCATCCACACCGAGCCACACTTCCACATGACGAACATGAGGTCCCAGAGAGCTCGTACCTTCTCCGAGTGTCTGCGAGAGATGCACGACTCGATAACATCAGTACAGTACGTTGTCTCTGTGGGCAGGGCGGTAATCTTTCCGTCGGTGTAGTCCAGCACTGGCCGAACGAGCTTGGTGATCAAGCCTTGGAGGTCCTGAAGCCCTGCCTCTTTGACCGATGCTTCGATGCGGTCCAACTCGGCTCGCTGAGAATCGAGCACGGTCTGACCAGTGTTGAACTTCAGGCCGTGGTTTCGTGTAATCGAGTTAAAAGCCGGCGGCGACGTCAGCTTGTCAGGGCATACGGCGTAGTCTGGCGACGGTGCTAGTCGGCTCATCAGTGCCACCGGGCGATGTCTCAGGTTGCTCAACTGCCACCAATGGGGAAGCAGAATGGCAAGCCCAGTAGTGTTGAATGGATCGTTATCCGAGCACCACTGGAGTGTTGCCACCAGACCGATGTAGACCGACCTCAGCGCCTCGAAAGAGAGTTCGCCGCCCGTCAGAGAAGAGATAATGTTGCTCACTTCGCCACAAGCAACATCCGGCCCAATATCAATCAGGCCGTGAAGAGCACAGCCAAGACAGCCCAGCACCAAGCTTTGCTCATCGCCAGGGATGTCGTACTACACATGAGCAAAAGCAGCGTCGGCCATTCTGTACCGCGCCACGGCGGCCAAATCATCCCAGACCGCGATGCATGGCTGGGAGAGTAGCTTCCTGTCGTCTTCGAGACATGAAAAACCCATGCGAATCCTACGTTCGTGGTAAGCCACAGAATTGCGGGAGGGAGGTTCGTCATTGTGACATCGCAAAAGTCCTAAGGAAGCAAAACTTGATGAAATATATAACTGAATGTTTCTATTGCCGAGATGTCTATGGAATCAGCGCCGTTAGCTGATCATTTATGCTCCATTTCCCCCGGGCCAACAAGCATGCACTTCAAGTTCCCTGTCTAACTAGGTAAGCCGCAAATCAACAGAGGCATAGAGAAAAAGCCAACATTGATATTGTATGTACACCTCCTGCCTAAATAGAAGCAGATCTAGCCGTTTGTATCTTCTTCGCTTGCGGCCAGGAATAAACCAGCATTCCTGTCAAGTAACAAGGAGGTGGCGCCCAACGCGAGGTTCAGATGGGTCATGGCCTCACCACGGGTAAAACATGAGGTCTTTGGCCAAGCCGTTGAGTGGTATTTTAAAGGGATGCGGAAGGTGTGGGTAGATTCAAGTGGTGCCATATATGCAGGGTGAAGTTGGATTCTCCATACAAGTTGGTAGCAACTGCAAATCAGGAGACTCGGTGAATAACTTTTCAAGCAATATACATGCGTATCATCGCTTTTAACACTATACGAGGGAAATGACGCTCCTTCGCTAGTCATGGTAGGTAGTTATTTGCTCACCCTGCCGCCCTTGTGCCGCCTTAGCCACTATCTGTGACATTGTCTCGGATGACGCTCGCCAGACACGGCTGAGCAGACGTGTCTCACAGCAACTCGTCAGACTAGCACGCGGGTGCAGGGCAATTCTTTCTGAGATGTCGATCGTTGACCTATTATTATGTTCAAAGCAGGACAGCTGAAAACAGTGGCTGTACAATGATAGGGCCAGACTTACCAAGACCTGCCGGGCTCATTCGCTTATCTATGTACCACGTAGTACAGCACGACGGTTTGAGGCCCGAGCCGGCCCCGGCCTTCGCCATGCGGGGGAAACTTGCATATACCGCGAGAGCTGGGCACTGACGGCGAGCCCGAGTCCCCGACTCTCCCACTTGAAGAAGAGATTCGTTGATCTCGTGGGGGCCTTTGGCGTAGGTATGATGTACGTCACGTCATTATTATTGCGGGCTAGATGGCACATGTTGCCCAACTACAGGATACCTGTGTCTTCTCGAAATCATGTTGATCTGTTTTTTTTTTTTGTAACCCACTGACTCAAGTGGGCTCAGGCCCCAAGCGACCCAACTCACCATGAACCAACTGGTTGTCTCCTTGTGTATATACGTTCTTTGGTATTGTGGCTGCTGCTCTCTTTGAGAAGTGTTATCATGATGATCACCGCCATTCATAGTGGCTAAGTCTCGTCTATAGCCATACACGTGGACCCGGAGACTGACCTCTAGACGTAATTTGCGGTGAACATATTAGTCAATGGCCTAGACCAGTGGAAGTTCTTTCAGCTCACATTAATATTTATGAGCCCCTTTAATTTCATGCCCTGCACTTGGTTGGTGTCTTGTAGAACTCATTGATACCTAGTCGGTCAGATTGAGGACTATCAAGGCAAGAGGCTAAATCGTGCCCTGAAACCCAAGTTTCAGAGCCACCTGACAATACCATAAATACAGTCCTGTTGTTTTCTATGGAGAAAAGTCCAGCAGAAGTTGAAGTGAAGGCAAGCTGAGGCCACTTAGTAAGAGGAGCGGCTGGACTAGAGCAGAAGAGTTGATCGTAGGATAGCGATTGGGAAGCCAGGCCTGCACGCCGAAAGACTAAAGCAATTTGACCAAGCCTATGCGGGCCAGGCCGTGAGATTTCGTCTCTCAGGGATAGTCAGTATTGGGTAGTATTCCATAGCTGGGGGAAGAGCCTTGTTGTGAAAATAAGGGTATTACCTCATAAGGCCTTTCGACAGTGCACAGCCCTTCTAGCAGGACTGGTCTGAACTCTTCGAAAACTTCTTGGGATAATTAGCATGGAACTGCGGATTGGATGGGAGATGTAGTCTCAGCGGCAGCAGGAAGTATCTCGGAGCCCTGGATCAGAAGGGGGGCCTAGAGATTCATGGAGTAGTTTAGCGAACAACAAATAGTTATAGGAGGACATAGACGGCCAAGTTAGGCCTCTATCACCTATATGGACCTGGGCGAGGGACTGCCTTCAGTCGATGGATACTAATAGGGGGGTAGAGATGACAACAACTAGCACCACGGGCATTGCCTCGGGCCCGTCTCGTCGTGGTTTGCAAAGATCTTCTATGTCAACACGTCAGAACAAAGTAACGGCAAGGCACTGACGGCGTCGATGGTGGGGGACAAAGAGCGACATGGAGAGGTGTCCAAGAGGAATCATTCTGCAGGCATATGCAACTAATCATATCTGACCCAGCCCTTTGTATTGGGAAAATACGAAGCCGTGCTGTGATTGGAGTGGCAGAAGAGCCCAACACAGTGCTGGAGTTCTGGCTGAGGAAGATAACAGGCTGCAAGAGAAGGGTAAGCAACTTTTCCTGAGAGCGAAACTAACGCAACGGCTTCTCCAGAGTGAGGCCTTCGCGCAGGTGGGCTGATTTGAGGAAAGAAAAGCAGTGGCAGGTCATGCACTCATAGAAAGGAAGGGATCTCTGGAGAGGTCGCCCTGCAGGCCATGCCTCCACTCATTGAGTCAAAGCAAGGTAAGAACATGTGATGGCAGCTGCTCAAAAAATCCCGGTGGAATAAGGAGTTTAAAGGGAGTCGATCTCGAATGTGCACCGCTGAAAGAAGCAAGGGCGACATGCGTTTGTCATAGCAGGGGAGGCAGAAACCAAGGCCAGGTGCTCAAGCTTGTAATAAGCTGCCGTGGACCTTTGAGCGTATGGAGCACAATGAATCATCTGCCTGGGGAAAGGAGCGGACAGCCAGGATGGTGTCGCCTGCGGAGCGTAATGTCGTCGACAAAGAAGCGACACATATCGACGAGATCATTGCCTCGTCCAGGTGCGAACAAGATAGAGGGAAGAGGTCGGTTCTACTACACTCTCGCCTTTCTTGTGTTTAATTCTACTCTAGTTCTCTGTCTCAGCTCCCTCGCCTCCCGTTGCTGGACTGCAACTCGACCAGCCTTCCACACGGGACATGAAGATTTCGCGGCAGTCCCAGCTTGACTAGGTTGATGCTCAGGCAGCGATTTCTCGACCTGGAATATAGGTTTGACCTCATGGTGCTAGTTGGCGCTTCGCTCTTCGATACCCTGTCATCTTGCAAGCCTCTCCCTTACAAGGCACGTAAAGGTGACTTGTAACTGAATGCTGAAATCTGTGGTCGAGAACAGTCGCGATAGCAATAAGCACAACGACGGACAAGAGACTCAAAAATTCCTCGTACGTAGAGAAATACACCACCGTTACCAGAGAGGATACTGGTTCTGCCGTAGCGAATGCCGCCGCTGATGGAGCTTGGAACCTATTGTAATCCATTGCCAACCAGCCATGCTTAGTCGGGTTCGCCAGGGCCATACTTGGCCCTATTAGGGGGAATAATGATATCGATTATCGATTACCAAAAGTATAGATTAATGGCCACGATCGGCGACCAGACTGCCGTAGAGGTATCTTGATGGGTAAAGGGGGACGCTGATGGGTGTGCTCAGAGAGGGAGTGGAACTGTCAACGAACTAGTCTGGGTATAGCATGGATAGAGTTGTCGATTGAATAAGCAACAGAACGAAGCCACTCCACACTGGAGACTTTCGCTACAGGGGTCTTCGAAGCTGGGGAGGCATTTGCTGAAATGTTGAATGGGTTAAGGGCAGCGAAAGGCCAGTTTAATAGGGCCGCCTCGGAGTGTGCTAGAGTAGAGCTTGGAGGTGGCGACCTCGCATTCCCAGTGGAATCGGCCACAACTCTACCGGAAAATAGTTTTTCGACTCATGGAACACTCAGCAACGTGTCACTATGTTCATTGCGGCTAGGAATCGCAGACCTACATCACATCGACAAAAGATGATCCCTCGAAAGCCAAGTCGTCCTCAGGCCAGGTTTTTCAGGTCAAGCAGAATAACGGAACAAGTCCCATCGGCCTAAAACCTCCATGCTTCATCTGTAACATCAGCGAGAGCGCCTAATCTGTGTAGGTAATGACATCGTTATTGCTTCCCAGGCCACAACGTGAAGATCATCTCCTACATCGGAACGCCAACTTTCCAAGGAACCTAGTACTACCATATAGATTTATAAATAAGATTTCAAGTATTTAGATGAATCATGATCTATCCAAACATCTTTATCTTTCTCCCCTGCTTTGTAACCGCTGGGAGACCTCCTCTGAAGCCTTGGTAGTCAGTTGTCCGTCCGAGGGACCCGTCGACAGCTTATTCAGAGAGAATGAATCCCATATAGTGGTTTTTTCGGTATTGGGTTTTATATCGCCATGTACTAATGACAGCGTCTTGTGCGACTGTCGCTGATGGCTTCTTGTCATCATTGCAGACAGTAACAAAAAGTGGTTTAATGGTTCCCCTCGTGTAGACACAGCAAATGCAGTGGCATGTACCGCAACATCTATTCTACGAGAATGCCTTACTGGAAGCGATTTAAACAACCGTCTTTGGCGACATCATGAAACCAACGTACCCAGGCACCAGGAGGAGTAGTCTCATGCCCATGGAGATGGAATGGAAAGGATTGAGGGGGTATGACCCCCGTCAAGGGCTTAGCAGAAAAAAAACCACTGACACTTCCCCGAGGACTCAACAGTAGTACTACCAAGGACCTTTTAGAGCTAAAGAACGGCCAGCTGTCGCCTCATTTCCGTCCCGCGGCATCGAATCCAAACATACCATTGCGGACTGTAAAGGGCTTGACGTGGGGTTACCCCCTCGTCAAGGATTCGGGCGATGAGAGAGACCACTGACGCTCTACCAAGGAATCGATGCGAGCACCACTAAGGGGTCTTTCGACTCAAGACGTAATAAACATTAGACCGTTTCCATCTCGCGGGATTGAATCTGAACCAACCCTTACTGATTCGAATGACCGATGGCGGTATGACGTGATCTCACGACTAGAAGGCTTAGCGAAGACTCAAATCGTGCGAAGATACATTGGCACTCGCCTGGCCACACAGCCGCGCTCGAGTCATTTTGACTCCAGGATGGAGCCTACATTTTGCGAGACACTCATCATGAAATCAAGCTCAGTCCCCTTATCTCGCCCCATTCAACGTTCGACATTAACGCTCTTACAAATCTGGAGATAACAACAACCACGACGGTTACCGACCATCTTCTAGCATGTTGCCCAGGGATTAACCATGTTCAAGTTCCCAATGGCCCCCTGCAGCAAAGCCACGCCAAGTCCAGCAAAGAAAGCTTATATTTCATGCAGAATATGTGTGAGGAGGTGGAGTCCTCGGTCATTGGTGGCCTCGGACTCTGATGAGTGAGGGCTCCGCCTGACAGGATTTGGCCGCAATCTTACAGCTCGTGATATGCAAAGGATCAGGCCTCACTGATGATCTTCCGGAGATGAAGCCCTTCTGGGTTTCAAGCGCTCAACGAGCCTTGCGGCTTTCCTTACTATGTACTGGGTGCTTTGCCGACAGGCCGACTACCCCTGTAATGATCGCCATAAGATCAACCGGCAGATGATTACGTGGGGCCTCATAAATAGTATGCTTAGAGTCGGCACGGAGCCAAGTACTGCGCCTTTCTCATCTACGTCATGAATCAATGCGGTGGAACTCTGATAGTCCGATGTCACTGGTTGAACGAGACTGAGTGTCGATCGCCATCATACATCTTGATTTGTCTCGTATCAAGACAACTGTCAGGGGGCTATGGAACTCATTACAAGCCTTGTGTACTTGCTGAGAGAGGCCGGCCAGTACCCACTGCGAATATATA
Source organism: Fusarium keratoplasticum (assembly GCF_025433545.1). Lineage (NCBI taxonomy): Eukaryota > Fungi > Ascomycota > Sordariomycetes > Hypocreales > Nectriaceae > Fusarium > Fusarium keratoplasticum. The sequence goes on along the minus strand of NC_070541.1, from coordinate 301,023 downwards.
TATGGTTACATGGCATCTGGACACTCACATCTAAGCTACTTGATGTTGGCCGTTGTGAATTACCCTTGGGGGAGAATGGACGTGGAAAGGGCCATTACCTTCGATGCAGATACTCTATCAAACATTTACCTCTCACATCAATCGCGTCAGCGTGCCAGGGAGGCCGCGAGCCCAAAGGATTCAGCCCCCAACGGAGGATCATATGTGTCGTTGTTCAACCACGTCATTGCTTTCTTTCGGCTAGGTTCCCAACTGGCCTAGGCGCCGTAGATCCATCGCCTCGAGAACAGCATTCATGATCCTTCGGGGATCTATGGGGCAAAGCCATACCCAGGACGTCATGTGGTATGTTTAGTGAGGTGGTATGCCTGTCAGCAAAAGGTATAAATAGGTCATCAGCTCCAGCTCAACAATGTTGTCTCTCATCCAACATTCCTCACAAAGACTTCAAAGACCGACATTACCTTGACAAAGTCGCACAATACTTCGAAATCTCTGACAATCGTCACAATGCATACCGGCTTTCTTCTGAATGCCATCTTGGCTTTAGGTGCTGCCACGGCAGTCTCTGCCTCCGCTATTTCTCCTCGCGCCAATCGCAAAGCGAACGAGTTCTCAAGCGGCGACTGGTAAGCCTTAATCTGAGTGCTGGCCTAGTTTCACTTCTGGCCTTCGTACCGTTCATGTGCTGACCGCTGCTTCCTTTGCCTTGCAGTGCCCAAGGAACCGCTTCTTACGAGCATGAGAGTAACTTCAACGTTGATGTCACTATGGACGATACTAGCCATTCTGTCTACTTCGCATCTGGACCGTGGTTCTACTACGGAGGAAAGACCGGAAACGGCGGTTCTTGCACGGGCGACTTGCTAGGAAGTTGGAACAACGATGAGAATCACCCCTGCGTGAACCTTGACAGGAGAGGTGATGACGGTCGTCGTATTCAGTGCGTCAGGTGGAATAACGGAGGTGGTTAAGCAGACAGAGACCCAGAAGAGCTCAGGAATCATAGAGCGTGTCTCCTGTGAGCGTTCTCAATGTAACCACTCCGATACTCAGTCTCGGGTTGTTTTCTTTATTCATTGGAACACGAAGATTCAATGCAATGATTGTTTATGCTCTCTCTCTTGGCTACCTCTCTTCCTAGATCTCCTTAGATATTTACATATTTCGTCGCGTTGAACACAGGCGTTACAACTTGGCTTTTCTTCACCACGCTGATAGGCATGATGTGAGTACCATAGACTTAGCTAGGAAGAGTGTATTTATACACAAAGTGGCATATGAAAGATGAAACGAAATAGAAGAAGATACATACTTTAACTCGACGTTTTTTGCAATGATTGCAACCATTTCTTGACTTGGTGTGAGGCTTGCGACGTTCCGGCCCGGAATGCTCGGTCTCCTCGTTCAGGGGAGCTATCGGAACGTATACGAGAGAGAACGAAGGGTAGCAGGGTAGCACGTGCTTCAGCCACAATAGAAGGGGTAAAAACAGCAGAGAACGAGACCCGAGTGCGAGAGGGAGCCAGTTGTACCTAAGGCAGCGACAGTATTCAAGGGGCAAGGTTCCATAGAACTAAACGAGGCTGAACGAGGTAATCCGAGGCAATCCGAGGTGCCAAGATAACCCCACTTGAAGCTCAGACTGGAGGCATATTTGCTCAGCCCGAAGGGCCTGTGCTCAACTCCTGCTGGACGCCGTATGAGTCAACGGTCAAGGGCAGGAGTGGGCCGTGCGAACGACTCATACCTGGACGCCCTGTTTGCGAGGGAATTGAGAAGGGTCGGGTAGATACGTGTATGTCGCTCTTGTGCTGGCCAGTATCCGGCTGAGCTAGCGTTTTATGAGACCACCTATGATGCATAACGAGCGAAAGAAGTGGGCCGCAACCCGAAAGAAAAACGAACAGGCGCAAAGTTGATATGTGTGGGGGTGCTCAGGGTGTCGTGTTTATAATTAAGGTGCCCGGCAGTACCTCTGGATTTCCGTCCAGCGTTAAGCCACAGCCATACTTCAATTATCATATTGCTGGCATCTGAGAGCTCAGAGGAGCAACGCCACCCTACCCTCAAAATGCCTCTCGAAGTCCATCCCATAACAGAAGAATCTGATTTTTCTGAGATGGTCAGGATTCTAAATGCCGCCTTCGGCTCAGAGCGAAGCACCGGCATGGCGGCACTTACATTCATCTCGCAGGAAAACACCGAAGACGTCAAAATATGCATCAGCCAACATATCAATGCCTGGGGCACCGAACCAGACACACACTACATCAAAGTCATTGATACAGAGTTAGACGGAAAAATGATCGCAGCTGCGTCATGGCGTATCAACGAGAAGGAGCGGACCGAGGGGCAAATGCAGAGCCTGTTGCCCGCGAGGATGAGGAGGGGAATCAGGCCGCCCAGGACTGTACATGGCACCTACACCATGCGAGGAAGGAGTTCATAGGGACGAAGCCATTCTGTTGTGAGTTTTCATCAGCCTAATGCATATATCGACACGAACTCACTGAATGATTCAAGTCCTTCATCTCCTATTCACAGACCCCGCCTATGAGCGCCGTGGCGCTGGTCACGGCCAACACACTCTGCGGAGACGTGACCAGGGAAGGGGCCCACCATACCAACCAATCACTACAGGATCAACTTGGCTCATGCCAAGCCGTCATGATCCTGCTGTGATTCTCAACCGGCTCACAGCTAGATCACGACTGACGCCCCGTGAGCCATCATGAGCCACTATAATCACCTCAGTATATAGAACACGCTCATTATACTTTCTTATGTGGTAGCTACCTCAGCTATCAACATAACTTAGTTACACTCAATACCTTTAAGCATATCACTAGACGTAACTTATACCCTCTGCCTCAGAGTACGCTACCGGATCCCCTGCCAATATAAACCCAGTACGACCGGTCTATCCCTTGGGAAATACCATCTCGTCACAGCTGGGACGCTCATAATAGCAATTTAGAAATAAACCTAAGGTAGAGTTTATTTAAAATCCTATATAAACTAAAAATATACTATTAAAGATAAGAGGTAGAGTTTATTTAAAAACTAGGGGTAAAATTTAATTAGGTTTTTATTTAAAAAAATATATATTATAGGTATGTATTAATAAATAAGTAATTAGTAATCCTATATAATTATTAAAATAATTATTAGCTTAGTTTTATAATTATATAATTAAGTTAAAGTTTTAAATAACCTAGATTAATAATATTAAAAATAAGTTATATTTACTAGAGTTAATATAAGTAGGTAAGTATTTTAAAAATAAATTTAAGTAATAACCCTAACCCTAACCCTAAGATAATAAATTAATATTATAATATAATATAATATATTATTAAACTTTAAACCCCCTTTTACCTATATAGGGCTCTTTATTTTTACTATTTATAATATAACCTACTTTAGGCCTTAATCTATTTATTATATATTCTCTCTCTCTTATATAATTACTTAAATTATAAAAAAATACTTAGCTTTTAATACTTATATTCTATTATAATAATTATACCCTCCCACTAATTATTATATATCCTCTTTTTTAAATATAAATATTAGCTTAATTATATTACTTTATTACTTTTCTTAATATCTCTTAATAAAATACCTCCCTTAATTTTCTTTTAGCTCTAAATAATCTATTCCCCGCTATAATATTACCTAAGGACTCTCTTTTCTCTTCTTACTCGCCTTAACCTCTTAATCTTCTTCTTTCTAATCTTACTATTACTCCTTACCTATTATATAACCCCTATTATTAGGTATATTTCCCCTATATCTTATATATTTTCCTTAGCTAATTATCTCTTTAGTTTTTATTTATCGCTATACCTTTGCCTATACCTACTCTCTTTATTACTCTAGCTACTATCTTTTATAATAATACCCTTTATGCCTATTTAATCTTATACTTTAATACTTTCTTTACCTTTATTTATCTTAATATTTTCTTTCTATTTAATTAGCTATTAAACTTAGGCTTTTTTTTAATTTACTTATAATTTACTTATATATTACTTAGCTATCTTTTTTACCCCTTATTATAGCTAGGCTCTCTTTTCTTAATAAGTTATAAGACCTTACCTTACTAATATACTAGGGTTATAACCTATAGCTATTATATTACTTAATCTTATAATCCTACCTTACTTATATTACCCTAATAACCCTAACCCTAACTTATATAACCCTTGCCTTATATATAATAGCTAATTTAACTTACTTAATATATATTAATATATAATCTACCTATATAGCCTAATTATATAATATTATTCTAATTATTATCTTTCTTTTTTAATTATATTAAAAAATTTAATTTAAACTTTAACCTAGGTATAATAATATAATATAACTTAAAATTAATTAAAACTCGCTATATAATATTATCTAACTATAATCTTTTAATATATACCTTTCTTATAAATATTATTATTTATTTTACTTAATTAATCTTACCTCTTAGTTTTGTATAAATCTTACCTTATATTTTTATAATTTATATTTCTTTTTATATAGGATTTTCTATAAATTCTACTAGAGATTATTACTAAATTATTAGTAGGTTTTAGAGGGATTAGTTTTTAAAGTTAATATTAGAGTTTAAACTTTAATAAAATTAACGCTAAGGCTTAATACTAGACTTAGAGGTAAATAAGGATTTATAAGTTTAATTAATTAAATTTATTTAATTAAATATATAATATATATATCTTAGCTTATATAAATATATAAATAATAATAATTTTAATAATAATTTTAATAATAAAATTCTAGCTTATATAATATAAATAATATTATTTTTTTAATAATTATAATTTATAAAATTATAACTTAATAAAATATTTTATATTAATTAAATTAAATATTATTATATTACTTTATATATAAAAATAATAATATTCTTAAGTTTTAAATTTTATTTATTTATTATATATAATTTTATAACTTTAATTTATAGTTTTTTTTTAAAAAAAATATTAATTAAAACTAAGAATTATCTTATATATATTTAATTTTATATTTATATTTAAATTAGTTTTAATTATCTTTTAATATATTACTTCTTTATTTTCTTATTAATAACTAAGATATAAAATAATAAATAAAACTTAAAATAAATATATAAAAAAAATAATTAATAAAAAAGATCTTTTATTTAATAATTATACTTAGCTATATATAGACTTATTAGTTTTTTATATAATATTCTTATTTTAAGGTAATTATTATATTATATCTAATTCAATTAAACATGAGCTAAGACTTTTTAATCCCTCCCGTGCTAAATTACTTTAAATTAAATATAAGCTAAGACTTTAATATAAATTAATACTTTTATTTAATTTATTTCTTTTTTTTAATTTCTTTAAAATATTATAAATAATTTTATAAAATAGCTATAAGGTCTAAGAAACCTTATATAGGCATAAAATAATTCTCTTTAAATAGTTATATTATTTTAGCTAATTATTTTAAGAAAAATATACCGTAAATATAGCTATTAGTTCCCTAACCCTAAGACCTATATCAACGCATAACAAGGTCCAATCCGATAAGAGGTCACATTAGCGCGATTCAGCACTGCCATGCCTGCCACCTGTACTGCTACCTGCACTGCTACCTGCACTGCTACCTGCACTGCCACCTGCACTGCCACCTGCTGAGGAACATCCTGGGACCTTTGGCGTAATCGCCCTCCCCACGACGGTCGAGTCAGGCCACACGCCCGCACGCTCCTTGCTATGGCTTGCTTCAGCCGCCGCCTCGAAGTGGGCGCAGCATCCGATATAAAGAACTCCTGTCTCGCTTGACTGGAGACGGGGAGTCATCGTCTTCCATTCGCATATCTGTTTGTTATACTCACCATTGGACTCGTGATCTCTGAAAATGTCTTGCTTCCCGTATCCACGAGATACGGATGTGGAATCAATTCGGGTACCCCTGATAGCGCGAACCCAATACTCAATAACGGGACAAACTAATTTCTCAGACTTCTTCAAGAGGACGCTTGATGCAGAAACGCAAAAGATGGATGCTGCTGAATCTGATGGGCAGGAGAGCACTAGCTTGCCTCTAAGCCATTCGCTGGCTTCAACCATTCAATCATGGCTGTTCTTCGGTCTAGCATCTGAAGCGCTAGGTCGAAACATCAGACATGAGGAATTCGCAGGCGCTGACCCTGATGGACCCCATCCTTCCATTGATCTTCGCATTCCGGAATGGTACTGGCGGGAGCTTAAAGCTCGATGGGATGAACTAGATGACAGCCTCACTGCTGCGGAATTCGATGCCAAGAGGACTCAGCTAAAAAAGATCTACGAGAGCGCACAGATACTCGTCATCTACATGGATCTTCTGGCGAACGTTCTGGACGACGATAAGCTTACAGAAATTCTCCTCTCAATACACATGCTGTTATATCTTGTGGCGTCTGTGCTCGATTCTAATACGCTCAAGGTCACCCAGACGACCACAAGCTCAGCATCAACAAAGTTACTCAAGCGCAGAATGGTCAAGAATGGGTGGTGCGAAAAGAGGCTGAACTTCTTGGATGCATCTCCGATGTTTTACCCAGCATTTTACTTCCTATCGTCACTCAAGCCACCTCGCATCAATGCGGAAGATCACTCGAGCTGCAGTAGCGACAGATGTCTTGTTACTAGCAAGTTATCTAAGCCTCTTCACCGCACTGACGAATGTCTTTGTGAAGATGTCGTCGTCCCGGTCGACAAGGTGAATACCATCGTGGCTTCCGGAGGGATTCCTTTGGCCAGGATTACACGGTCACCGCTTGGCAAGACAGAGCTCGAAGTGGTTCCCTATACGCCATCCTCCAGATTTATCGCAATATCTCACGTCTGGGGTGATCAACAATTCGGATCTTCTCAGAACTGCTTACCCAAATGTCAAGTCGGATACCTTGAAGAAGTGCTTTCGAGTTTGCCCACCTCCATGGATCACTGGGGATTGCGCGAATGGGTCGCAAATTGGCGGTCTTCTCGGCCAGGCGAGATCGCACCGCCGAGTCGCGCATACGAATACTTCTGGTTGGACAGCTTCTGTATACCTCAAGCTGTCGAACACGCCGGCCTTCGAAGCAAAGCCATCGAGTCAATGAACCTCATTTACGCTGCGGCATCCCACACCTTCGTCTTTGATAAGGGGCTACAAACCTTGGACGCTGGTCGACGCCCGGCTTCCCTTGCGCATGGTGGACGTCCGACCTACTACAGCCCTCAAGACGAAAACTTGCTGGATGTTGTGGCATATATATATGCTTCAAATTGGATGGGCAGAGCGTGGACTTTGCAGGAGGGCATCCTGTCAAGACATATTGTTTTTCCACTCCACGGATCGTTAGCATACCTCAAGCTGTTATGGCCGCATTTCGATGATGGCTTTGGTGACTTCTGGGAATACCTCGTGACTACGATCCCGAAGGACCTCAGGCGATCAGCTCGCGAGTTGCTCCCGCGTAGGAGCAAACCTAAGACCGGGGTCAGTAAGCGTCTGCAAGACGAATCTGAGCCATTCCGTGAGTCGGTGCGGCATCAACTCTTAACACATGTGAAGAATTCTTTGCATGTCGAAGAGTACAACGATTACGCGCGAACGCCGGTTAGTTGTCTGTTCGATCCTTAAGAGAAGTGCTTTTGACTAATGCCGGGTAGGCTGACAGAGCAGCAAGATTTGTCAAAGCTCACTCTCTTCTCCAATCTAGAACGACAACTCAGGCCGAAGATATTCCACTGATTTTGATGAATATGTCGTGCATGAATGCGAATGCCATATCACAAAGTAAAACCATCGATGCAAGGATGAAGCAACTCTTCTATGGCCTCGAGTCACTTCCGACCGAGCTTCTCTTTTCTGATTGCGCCAGACTGGGCCCGGGCACTGTGGATGCTTGGATACCACGTGAGATAGTTCCCGAGAGTTTTGAGGGCAAGCACACTCTCAAGCTTGGCTCAGCAGGTTTCACCTTCGAGACCAGAAAAGGCGCTCAAGCTCTCAAGTTCTTTTTGCTATCATCAACGCATCGATCGGATCGCTTCCGGCTCCTCCTACCGGATCAGAAGGACGAAAAAAGCCTCAAATACAATGTTGAAGCACTGCAGAGATCGAATGACGAGCAACCTGCTGCACCCACAAGTGTATTGTGCATTGTAGTCGACAATGAACCGCCCGAACGAGGAGCACGATTTATCGTCAATCGAGTTGTGGGCAACAAGTACTTCCTCCACTTCGACTGCCCTCTGCGCCTAACCGAGATCGATGACTCGAAAAGTCCTAGCGATGCCCAACAGGACCCAAAGCACGAATGTGGTGCAGTCAGTCTGAACGGCGACTTCATCATTGAGCGCAGTTACGAGCCACAAGACTTGAGCATTTCGCGTCCCCAAAATCCAGAACAATATTCGGACAGGCTGATAGTCATCGGTCAGGCCATTTGCGGCACAATCAATCTGGGAGAGCGCTACTTGATCAGGGCGATCTGGGGCGACGAGAACTCCATGAGCACGCTCTTCTACATCTTTTACGGCTTGTACAGTTTCAAGAAACATCAATGGGTGGAGAGGGCCTTGAATGCATTTGTGCACCGAGCATGGATGGCAACATACCAGCCGGATTGGGACCCTAATGGGCCATGGAAGTGGTTTTGGAAGCTGTCGAACTGGGAACCACCGATCCCTTTCAGAACTTTGATGAAATGGTGGTGCTCCTTGGTTTTCTTTCTTAGTTTCGAAACCGAAAGTTGGTCAGGAGTGGGGATTGTCACGCTGTATTGGCTGCCTCTGTTTCCGAAGCAGGAACTGATGAATATGTATGTGACAGCAATGTTCTCGAAGATCGTTCTTTCGTTCTTCTTCTAGTTAATGACGCGAGCGCTGCCAGAATTCCAATCTTGAGATGTCTCAAACTTCGCACAGAAGACAATATCTGCGAACTCTTGCCATCCACCACTATACTAGCAATTTGCCGCATGCAACCCCACACACACCCAAGAAGCTTGTGAGCTTCCTAATCTTGATATATAGTCACTTAAGCTGAGAATGTCTCCGCCACTGTTGCCGCTTATGGCCGACACACAGGTCCACTTCATGAAACTCACTGGTTGCTAGAAGAAGGCGGCGGGTCGTCTCAAAGATATGTGAAATACGAATTAAGTCTATTGTCATATGCCGAATACAAAGCATCTACCGGTACTGTAGGTGATCTGATACAGAGTCAAGACATGGCCTTGCAGGCGCGCCAGGCGCTGCTCGAATCCTCGGAGCGCTCTCCGGCGCATACGCGGACACATCGAACAGCGGTTGAAGTCATAGTACATGCGTGATTAACTGCTACATATAAGTTAAACACAGCGGGTCCCCTCACATTCCATTCGATAGCCTCTCGCTGTCATGAGTTGAAATGATGTGCTGCGTGGCACGAGATGCGGAAACCTTGCATTCACACACCAGTGCTACTCTTCGGTGCTAGGGCATGGTACCCCGGAGCACCCGGCCGCGATGGACCCAACCGTCGAAAGATCAAGTGTCAGGGACTTAGCATCTTGTGCTTAGAATGAACAAAGCCATGAATCAATCCATGCATGCCATGCTCCCCGTCTGGAAGACGACACCTATCACCGCTCGCCACCGAGAGAGTGGGATACCGCCAGTGGCTCAGCTTCTCGAAGCACGCCGATACCGTTTCTCCGCCCGACTGAAATCCTTGGATGAGGCTCATCCCCTCGCGAAGCGCACACTTCCACCGACGGAACCCATATACTTCAAACTTGTCAAACATAAATACCAGAAACCAGCGGAGAGGCACTTCAGGACCCGCCTTCGGCGTGCCAACGAGCTCCTCGCTCGCTGTACGCAGCCGACCCTCATCCAACAACGTTTCAACCGAGAAGAGAGGGCACCCCTACAGACAGCGTCTAAGGAAGAGTCAGCCGAAGCCTTCCTCCAGTGGACACAGTCGGCAAACCCTCGCACCCTGATTGTATACTCAGATGGCTCCTTGTTGAAATGAGAAGCTAACCCTAGCACCTAAGGGGATAGTTATTTTATAGTGAGATGTTATCTAGGTATGACCTTGACATAGAGGTAAAGGCAAATATAGACATAGTCGATAGAGTATTTATTATGACAAGCGCTATGTGTTCCGACATAAGGCTGCGTTGTCGTATATAACCACAAACGGTAGTACTATGTACTCTCTAATATATTGCTTGGAACTCTACTCTTTGTAATTCTTTACTACGATTGGGAGGGCATGATACAGGTGTGTCATGTTGTTTAGCGGCGCTGTCTTGACAGCCAAAGGGCGCCCCTCACACTCCCCAGATTCCTGAGCACTAATTTTCTCGGCTGGCGCATTGTAGATAAAATCATCATAAGTCCAGGCCTCTGTCCAAATAGACTTACCCAGAAAGTTTCCATTCGCATGTTGAGCCCATTTGAAATTCCGAGCGGAAAAACGTGTGTTCTCATTGTCCTCCTGCCAATTATCCCAGATCCAGAGCCAGTGGTTCTCGTAATTGTCTTGCCCCACTTCGTGGTCGATGAAGTCAAATAGGTTAAATTCCACCTCGATGAATAGCCCGGGCCATTCTTTCTGGAGCTTGCTGAGTGACTTTTTCCAGTGACGGTTGTCGACAATCCAGCAGCCAAACCAGAAAACAAACTTGACTTTCTTGATATTCGGGAGTTCTTTCTTGAAGGAGAGAATTTCATTGACGACTTTCTTGGCAAATCTCTTTCCTCTGTCGTGCTTATACCAAAACGCATACAGGTTTTTCAAGTCCCCATACTCTTCAAAGAACTCTTTACCGTAATGAGAAATTGTTGTCTGAGAAGTTTCGATTATGAGTGCCCTGGTGGATTGCCTCATCCTCTTTGAACATGCGGCAACTCGTGGAGCAAATGGCAACTCGCGCTCCACATAGTCGCACGGCTCCTGGATAGGAACAACCATGGTGTGCTTCCGGTACAAGCAAGGCTGCATGTCTTGGAAGATTTTCTTGTCCAGATAGAAGAGGGGGTATTTTTCTGCGGTATACGCCGTCTGCGATGCAATGGCGTTGGTGAAGACGGGCTCGGATGGTTCAAAAGTGTATTCGTAGATCATCTGTCTGATCTCTCTGGGTAGATCGCCGAAGGTGACTTTGGGTGCCATTTTGACAGGAGACGCAATTGAAATCAAGAAGATCTATGCCGATATTCAAATCAAGAGACGATTGCATTCAACAAGCAGTTTTGGGACTAAGGAAGATGTTTATATAACTGTGGGAGTCCACCGCTGTAGATAAAATTCACGGCTTACGTGAGATTGCCTACCTATTCTACCTTGCAAAAAGAGACAGTAAATGTAAGCGAACTAATTAAAATTCATTAAAGTAGGCAACACAACGGCTTATCAAGGCGGTCTGAGATTAATCATACGATATTTCAAGGAATGTCTTCCTTATGCCGGCGCAGACTTGGCTGATGCCAAAGGCTGACTTCAGATATATCTCAACGACTTCGGCGGCATCACCATGGAAGCGACCGGACAATCCCCGCTGCCTGACGGCCGGCGATTCACAATTTTGACATTACGAGTATTACAGTAATGGTATTGACCGACACTATGGCTAGACGACAAAGTTGAGAGTTGCCGTTGCTCGTTCCGGATCATACAGCCGTGATTCGGTCTTTGTGGCTATCCATGTCATGCACGCCACCGATGGCTCCCCAAACGAGCCAAGGTGTCTGGTTTGTTTCGTCTCCAGCGTCGAATCCAAGCAACTCAACATCGTCAAGGCCTGCAGGCGCTACCGATATTGTGGGCAATGCAGATCCTGGCTTTGGGGCTCAGCAGCAAGTGCTGTGGGCGAGAGACACCGACCGAGTCGGCCATAATCTTGCACTTTCACCTCCCACCCAAAACCAGGTCTGACCATGCGGTCATGCTGATGCTCGTGGGAGGCAGCAAGCGGAAGTGAATCGAAATGAGAGTACGGCTTCTGGCAACTACCACCATAAGAGACACTCTGTTCTTGGCATTAGCATGCTTTGTTCTTTTTATTGCTGTTGGAGCATAGTTGAGATGTTCTATCGTACTTCGGTGCTTCATAGTACGTAATGGGGGTGTCTCCTGCAGCGGGTGCCTCAGACTCTCCCCCAAACGCGCTTGACATGTACCTCGAGATGTTTCTCGGCAAATTTGAGCCTCATTACCCTCTGCTTCCGTCCAGTTCATTAGACCCCAACAACTTTGCAGGCCGAGACAACAACAAAGGGTTGATGCTTCTTCTTATATCCATGTTGGCGTATGGGTCCATGCTTGACCCAGCTCCGAAGGCTCAAGCCTTCTCCAGGGGCATCACGGAAATCTGTCGGCTTTCAATGACCGATATTTCCAGCAAGGATTCCTCGGCCATAAGAAGTCGTGTATTTCTGTGCTGTGCCCTCATATTGATCATTCAAGGCGAATTCAGTGGGACCAAGCTACATATGAGCACCAGCACAGTTCACAGACATACATACATATCAGTGAGTTGATTTCCCAGTTCCCAAGGTACCCTTCAGCCGATAATCTCCTCTTGTTGGCTGTGAGATGTGATGAATGTTCTTCTTGAATCTAGATTAATGCTTGAGCTTGTCACCTCCGAGCACTCCCGTGCTGCTACTTATTGTTTCTTGTGTAGCTAGATTCCGTTGCTGATATCGCTGCCAGATGGTGAAGAGCGCCGGGTTTCTCCAAAAGGTGAATACCACCCAGACAAACAGAGATCTAGAAAATTGCTGGAAGGGCTGGGTTGAGCAAGAGGCATCCACGAGGTTAGCACGGTTCTCTTGATTGGGGCTCTTGTTGAGTTTAGCTGACTGCTATGCTTTAAAAGATTGGCCTGCAGCTGGATCTTGGTCGACCAAGCCATCAGCCTTTTTTACGACCTACCTCCTATACTCAAGGTTTCTGAACTCCATTAAAAATTGCCTTCAAGTAAACGTCTTTGACTACCGCCCAATCCGGAGGCATTGGTCGAAACTTGGCAAGAGGAATTTGGCCCTGATTATCGTTGGTGGGATGTGATGCCGCATCAATCTTCTTTGCTCTCCCTTCAAGACCTCTTCAAATTTCTCATATCTGGCAAGCTGGATGAAAATGTTGAGCATCCAGAGCCCTTACACATGATGCTGCTTCTCTTTCCGATTCAGACGCTTGTCACGCATTTCTCTCAGCAGGCAAGCTGCTCATCAGATACATCATCGATACCAAGTGTTCATTTTCACTCAAGGCAACTCTTCTTCGATGACTTTCAGCAGCTCTTGTATTGGTGGTCGAAAACCTTCCAGCGTATTGCAAAACGTGGGTTTCGAGGCAAGGCTATGGCCAATTCTGCGTTGGCCATGTACCATGTCATCAACCTCAACCAATACATATCATTTGATCGACTTGAAAGCTTGGCCCACAGAGAGATCACCATCGGGTCGTTGGATAAAAGTCCTGCCCGCGTTTGGTATTTGATCAGAGACCCAGAAAAGGCTCTTCTACATTGCGGACGAATATTTGCAGTTTTCCGCAGAATGAGCGACGCCCAGCAGCCCATTTGGAGCGCGGCTGCTATTTATCGTGCGAAAATTGTGCTGTGGGCAATCCATCTCCTTGGCCAACAGGGCTGGTTGCAATCAAGCAGAGAAGAGTGTTTTGGTCAGGATCTAACCGAAGATGAAAACCTTCCCACCTCACCACTGTGGGATAGTTTTCTACAGAGCCTTTCCAATGGAGAGGCTGACCAGGTATTCCTAACTGGCCACGACAGACAATTAGTCGGATTCGGTGATCCTCAGAAATGTATACAGCTAGGAGTGGAAGCTATGCGCCATAGTTGTCCCGCCACGCCCTTTATGTTAGGGGTGATATTGAAGCTCGGAGCCATGTTAGCTATATGGGAACAGGCGGATTGACTTTGAAGCTTTAAAATGACTGAACCATGAAAAGAGAGGCGGTGATGGCACAACTAGGACTGAACCTGGCCCCCAATGTTGTTCTATCCTGGCATCTAGCGATAGCACAACTGACAGAACAGAGCAGTTGATTCTCCATCATCCATGGCAGCTTCATTCTTCAGGTACCCACAGAGGCCTTAATTTACGCGCCACCCCATAGCCCGGGAAGACCATACTGGGCGCATCTGAATATCCAGTTCTTTGATCAATCGTAAAATCTGGCCGCAGTGCATCAACGCCTCTTCTATTGCGTAAATGAACCCGCCAAAGTTACTAAAGAGTCCGCGAATGGAGTTTCAGTTCATGTCTTCCTTGATCTCTTCCCGCGAGATTCTCTCAACTTCCGGAATAGACATATGGATGTTGAGATTAATAAGATGGTAGATGATCAGGGCTGCCTGTTTCGAGGAGAGATGACGAGCGGAATTTTTTTGACTCTAGGCGATTCATTATGTCATGCCATCGCTTGAGAAGACTCCTAATCTCTACAAGTTGGAGAGTTGATGACGCCCTGAAAGGAGTCCGAGAGCTTTGGTTCATAGTATGTATTTGCGGCAAACACTCCATGAGTTGACAACGGTGGCAAACGAGTGTCTGAATGGGATATAGGAGAAGACGCATGTGAAGGACTTGTAGATCTTCATCGAGATGATCGAGCTTGTCTTCCAGGGAGAGTTGGAACAGCTCGCTGAGAGAATGCGCCGGGATCTGTCGTGGGAAGTCCTCATGGTGACGTCCCGATAATCCATCAGACGCGCTGTCGGTGTACGGCAATGGCGATGCGTTTTTCTCCAGCCGCGAATCGTCGCGTTGGTGCAGTGCAATTTCGAGCTCCGCTATAGGTAGTATGGGATTATCATCGTAAAAGATGCTGATCTCCTGGTCCAGAAGAACCCAGCTGTAAGCTAGCCTGGAACAAGTTCCATTAGGACAGCGTCTGATGAGGAATCAAATTGCCTAAACCCACCTGGACCGATACTCCCCATATCTCCATTGAGACCCGTCTCGGTCTCAGATGCCACAATTTTCCGGTGAGCGTTTCATAAGCGGGTTGTCAAGTTTGAAAACACCATAGAATCGTGCCACTACCACCGGGTCTGTGATTAGCCTTCGCAAAAGACATAGTCAGCCATGGCATTCATTTACTTACCTGAGAAAGTTGTATTTCTGTCCCTGGCTCAAGTCCATCAAGTGCTTGTCTCCCCTGAAGGCCGCTTCCAACGTCCATAATAGGGCACAATGAAAGGTCAGCCTTGATCTCGGCATCTGTATTTCTTGTTTGATGAAATTTGTTAAAGCCACCTTGCAGACCTTGATCATGCCTGTAGACAGCCTTCGCCCTTTGACATTTTCATCGCGCATCATTCCGTACGTAATCATCAAGACAAGTAATAATGCTGACGTATTCTCTGATGTACCTTTCAATAGTGAGTTTGGATCCAGCGACATCTGAGGCACGATGGGATAAAAGGGCTCCAAGCTCGCCAGATATTCCTCAAGATAGGTGTGCAGCACCAAGGTCGGCGGCAAGAGTAAGAAACCAATGGAGTTTCCTCTCTGGAGCCTCAGCCGTAACTGGTCATTTGCCTGACGAGGGCTCCTGTACAAGCCGTGCAGTTCACAGGCCCACCTGAAGAAAGTTTGCATGACAACCAAGAGTCCTTCTCTGGAAGAGTCAGTCAAGGGGACCTTGTTGAGCATTTTGTGGCTTTCAAGATGATTCCGTCGCCAACCGTCGCGTCTCTCAGCTACTGAAGTCAGGAAACCGAGGTTTTCGCCCAGATGGGCTATGTTCTCGCCTGATCGGATTGGAGCCGTATCAAATGGGCAAGGTGAACATAGATATATGCTCCAGTAGTCAGTCCCATGTCTTGCATGGTTGTAGTCATCATGAGAAGACGGGGTGGGATTGTCAATGGCTGTTTCTGTTTTAGGAGATTGGATGAAATGCTGGTCCTCTGTCGGATAAATATCACCACCGGGAGCCCTTCCACTGCTGAGAATTTCTGTGTCGATGGACAAATCGACGTGTGTTCTTCGTTCTGGATCATGATTCAGTTGAGGGTCAATTGTTGCAGACGGAGCGTCCAAGGAGATGTCAAATCCGCTCAGAGGCCTGGCATTATCTGCAGTAGTGTGCCCTGGTAACCAGATATCGGCAGATATAGAACCCAGGAATCGAGTCCAGTCAAGATTGGCGTCTAGATCTGCATCTCCAAGCGTAAGGAAAACACTCATATCGAAGTCGGTGTCCAAGGCATAACTAAGGTTATTGGGGCCATTCGGATCTTCAGTCCCTGGTTGCAGATCATGACTTGACGCCGAATGCTGCCCGTTCTGTGGTTCCGGAATGGTGACCTCGGTCTGTGATGGAGACGTCGCTGGGTGCAGGTCCAGAGCCACGTCGATTTCGCTAGCACTGGATTCTATACCAGCATCGTATGGAGTCACATGGGCGATATTTGATATGTCGACGGGGACTACAGCGTTGGATGACGGGTTAGCAGACGCTGTCAGCCCCCCCGCTCCAGCACGACGAGGTGTTCGTGGGACACAGGCAATACCCTTTGTGGAACATCGTCCACAGGGGAAGAAATGGTCACATCTCGTCTTGCTCTTTGCGCAACTGCGACAGGCCACCGGAATAAATCTTGGCCGAGCATGGGGGGTTTTGCCCTGTGCTACCATGGTCGGATAACTAGTTGTCCTGTCACGATGGGTGGCTTCGTGCTTGGAGGCAAGATCACTAAACGTAATCGTGGATAGATTAGTACAACATTAAGGCTAGGCTAAGAACAAGGGCCCGGTTCGTCCAAGCAAGCAAGCACATACCTGCGACTAAACGCATGGCCGCAGATCCTGCACGAAAATGCGCGCACTTGAGTATCTGTTGAGCCGGCCAGGTTAGAAACAGCGAGGTTTAGCTTGGCTGACGGAACAACTCACGAGAGAGCATGTGTCGGAGAAGATGGGCTTGACGGGCAAACTCGCGCCCACAATAAGTGCAGAATCCCATGGCCAATTGCTCTCCTACGGCAGTTCCAGTGGGTTTACGGATCAGATTTGCTCTGGCTCTAGGAGTGCAAGGAGATGAGATTGGCGAGAGCAATGACGGGAAATAGTCGGGGGTCCGAGAGCAGAGTGGGTTATGCCCTGAACGTCGGTCTTTGCGGGTGCAACCCGATGGTTCCGATGGGACAACTCCAGATGCCGAGCAAAGACATATGCCGGACTGGGGTGCACTTTAACTACCGTCTAGATGTCCAATGAATTGAGCTCGGACGCGAGTGGTTGTGACAGAAACTTCCAAGAGCACTTTTCATCACAGCAGAAATGGTTGATTGGGAAACTGACTCCTTCATGGCCGAGCGGGACAAAGAGTATGTTGCCACGAACCTGAAGCCTGGCGCAAAGTCCTACGACCGCCATTTCTTCCTCTAGCTTAACCAAGAGCTCGCTGGTGTAGACGAGGCAATGCAAAACTGCAGCTTTGCAATCATTGTGCGTAACCATGCGAGCGCAAACAAGACCCTGCAAGCTAACTGGATTCGCTCCGAAAGGCGGCCGTATGTTGCGCCTTGGGTCGTGCAGACGTGGTCGGCCGCCTCTTTGACGACTTAACAAAGGACAGCCAGCCCGAAGAATCCCAGAAGGTATTCCTTCAGTTTCGGGAGGCTGTAATTACGGTGCTGCCATATCTAGGCCTGCCTACTTGCATCCCCGCTTGCTACGGCCTCATCGGTGTTGTCAAGAGAAAAGGACCGCACTACGCTGCCCCCACGAGACTACGCAACCCAGTTATTGAAGCCGAAGATGCCATCTGAGGGACCGAGCTTCGGAAGCGCATCTACACGGGCGTGGGTAATGGGGAAATTTTCGGCTTGATGGACCAGTACTTTGCGGATTTTTGTTAGTACGTTCTCCTCATATCCGAGGCGTGCATCATGGGCGAGTAGCTCAAAGCAATTGCAGCATTCTTCTCTAGTGCCGTCACCTGGGGCTGGCTCATTGCGCCCGTGAGTGACCAGGTTTTCGGACTTCAGTCTACCCATTTGGTCGCGGCGTCTGCAATCATGGCGCTCGGCGCTGCACGCCAGACCAGGAGCCATCTCAAAGCGACTATTAACATCGGAAACTCGCCATACCTCGTCAAGGTTGTAGTTAGAGTTGTTGGTCGACTGGCAGAATGGGCAGAAACGCCTGTTTTGAGTTTTGATATAACGTATATCACAAGTGAGTGAAACACACAAGCGAGTGAAACAAAAATCCCTCAACCTACACCTTCTCTATTTGATTAATTAATTCTCAACCACCCAGCATGTCACAGTCAAATTATGAGGCTAGAATGCTTCTTGCCCTTCAGGCCCTTCAAAATGACCCAACCTTAAAGCTCCGACGCGCTGCAACAATCTATACAGTCAACCCAACAACGCTCTGGCGTCGGCAAAAAAGGCATCCAATCTCAACGCGATATTACCCCAAAATCACGTCGACTATCTAATCTAGAGGAACAGATCCTTAAACACTTTATTCTTGACCTAGATTCGCGAGGATTTCCCCCGCCTACGTAGTGTGAAAGCAATGGCTGATCAATTGCTTGCCGACCGCGACGCACCACCAGTCGGCACAAACTGGGCCTCAAACTTCGTCAGGCGACACCCAGACCTCAAGACGCGTTTTTTTTCGTAAATATGACTACCAGAGAGCCAAGTGCGAAGATCCAACTATTATCCGCAACTGGTTTATGCTTGTGGCGAACATAATCGCGAAGTACGGCATCCGATCAGAAGATATCTATAACTTTGACGAGACTGGCTTCCTTATGGGCATGATTGCAAGCGGAATGGTCGTCACGGGCTCAGAAAGGCGTTTAAAGCCAAAATCAGTGCAGCCTGGAAATCGGGAATGGATTACAGTGATCCAAGCGATCAATGCGGAAGGCTGGTCGATCCCGCCGTTTATCATCGGTGCGGGCCAATATCACCTCGCCAACTGGTACCGAGAAAGCAACCTCCCGGGCGATTGGGCTATTGCAACGACCCAAAATGGCTGGACCGATAATGAGACCGGTCTCGAGTGGCTCAAGCACTTTGACCGGCACACAACCAATCGATCAATTGGTTCCTATCGTCTCTTGATCCTTGATGGCCACGAAAGTCACCACTCCATCGAATTCGAGAGATATTGCGAGGAGAATAAGATTATCCGGCTTTGTATGCCACCTCATTCATCTCATCTACTCCAGCCCCTTGACGTCGGGTGCTTTAGCATACTAAAGAAGGCATATGGTCGAGAAATAGAGCATCTGATCAGATGCTCTATAACACACGTTTCAAAGACCGAGTTCTTTCCAGCCTTCTACGCAGCACACGAGGCCACTATGACGAAAAAAAAAACATCAAGGCATCATTCAAAGGGGCCGGGCTTATTCCTCTTGATCCAGAAAGTGTGGTCTCGAAGCTTGATGTGCAGCTACGGACGCCAACGCCGGTTGAGGAGGCATCTGATCAATTGACCTCTTGGGCATCAAGGACCCCGAAGACTGTGCTTGAGGCCCAATCTCAGTCTGAATACCTTGAGAGACGAATTAGAAGGCACCAAAGCAGCTCTCCAGAGTCAATTCTTGAAGCATTAAAGTCTCTTGCAAAGGGAACAAAGGCGGTTATGCATGAGATGGCTCTTGTTCGGGCAGAGGTTCAAGACCTTCGACAGGCAAATGAGATACTAAGCCGGCGCCGGAGAGCAAAAAAAGGACCCGGCTACAGAAAAGAGGGGTGATGACGGTAGAGGAAGGAAGGCAAGCAATTGATCAAATGGATGCTGATGCGCGGGTAATGGCCGAATCGTCGCGGAGTGGTGGTCAAGGGAGGTCGGCGCGACCGGGTGTTCGACGTTGTGGTATCTGCGGCAAGCCCGGCCATAATGCAAGGACCTGTCAAGTAGTGATTGAGACGTCTGGGGAAGAGTATAGTGAGTAGTTTTAATTGATCAAATGGTTTGTGGTGTTTTTATTGCGATTTTTATAAAAGAGGTTGGGATTTTTGTTTCACTCGCTTGTGTGTTTCACTCACTTGTGATGTACGTTAGATGCACTCGCAAATGAAATACAGGCAGCATTAAAGCGTTAAGGCAGAACAAGGAAGTAATTAGAGCTATCCTTAACACAATACTACGTTCACTCTGTATGTTAGGTTCCCGCCGCATGAGGTAGTCCGAAGTCGCCCATGTTCTAACACTAGTAATTGGTAGTTTTGTGTCCTGTCCATTTTTTTCTTTCTTATACTCACGTGTTACAATAAGACTTGGGTGCTGATGCCGCACTCAGTGTGATTGATAGAATCCAAGCGGTTGCACCATCATCTTGGATGCTGTGGAGTAGTAGGGAGAAGTGAATGACGACTTTAGAAAATGTTTGTGTCCTCTGCAAATCATACTACTCCATGGGCTTAACTCACAGCAACTTGACGCTTGTGACAGGCGTATGAGAGTGCAAGAAGAGTAGATGGGACTATCTAATCCATTATGCTACAAACGGCCAAAGAAGCCAACCTCCAGTCGAGCAATCTGCTGAATAAGTATCAAAAAATTGGATTGCAACGAAAGATCCTGGCAACAATACTGAACATGATGCATGTTTGTTCCTTGAGTTTGTATTGTCAACAAGAAGCAAGCCCGCCTTCGTCCTTATTTGATCCAACCTATAGGTCGATCTGGTCCCCAGACTGACATTGCGTCGTCTGATATCGAGGCCTTACCCACCTTGGTAGTATTGTTTACAACGTCTCCATCGGCATAGTGCTGAAATGGGTTAGTTTCTTTCCAGAGGATATTCCGATGACTTTCTCCAAGTCTGTTGGGAGACATCCCACATGAACGCTGGTCTATGGGACTTTTCCGCTACCTGGCTTGGCCTGGTTGTTGGTCTCGCCGAGGCCAGTGTCAAGTTTGGCACAAAGGACCTCAGCACTGATGTCTCGGATCGCTGGCTAGATGAGCCTACCGAAGCGTATAGCTGGCTGAAAGACCAGATGCGCGAGTTTCAACGGCGTCGCCCTGAGATATCAGACATTGCTTCTGACGTGCCGACTTTCTCAGAGGATATGGATGTGCGCCAGCGTGCTCGGATCGACGATAAGATGGATGCCATCAATGTGGCCAGCCCAAGTGTCATCCCGCCAAACCTCGAGCTCTGGCACTTCAGGAGGGCCATGCATACCGAGTGGGAGGAGATCCTTAACCGCTTAAATCTCATTCAGGTTCAGCTGGTCACCGAGGAGGACGGTGATCCAGAGATCGAGGTGCTGAACGCGGAGGGTAAAAAGTTGGAGGCGGAGCTGGATCAAGTGAAGGACAAGTACAAGGCGGCTGGTGGGCATCAGGAGATTGATTAGACGATATCATGTGAAAGAGGCAGCTTGTGGACAGTGCTGTCTTTATGAGAATATCTCTCGTGTCTCTAGGAAACCGGCAGTATCTCATCGACCCATCCTAGGTCAATGGTGTTGTCCTATCCAAATCTAGTGTTCAATCACCCCGCGGACGCGTAGTTTGTACTTGGCGTTGTTCGTGGGCTGGCAGCCGTCCATGGGGTCTGAATAAAGAGCGCACATCCAGTACCCCCCTTAGCCCCTGGTCAGGACTCTGCTGTAGCGTGGTCGGGCCCCTACAAAAGTCGGTCATCCCCCAGCCATGGCTCGGCTGGGAATCAGCTCGCTCCTTGAGCTTGGCTGATCGCGATTTCCAAAATGTGCGACAAGACAGAACAGGCTAGTATTCTCCTCCTTGTCCTCAATGAGCACTTCTAACCACTCACACAGACCATTTGTGGCCAATCAACAGCCCGTTTCTACCTCGAACCAGATTCCTCCACCAAAGATCTCACAGGGTGCCTCTCCTGCCGCACTGCGGCAGTCTCGATCTTCGCCGCCGCCTTCAAGCACGACCAACACCTGAGCATCTCGGAGCCCCTACCCTCCAATATCGAGGGAGCGGTCGCCAGCCGCCTCGGGCTGATGACATTATCGAAACAGTTCCGTGATGTCTTCATGCCCCGGATGAGGGATTTGATCCAAAATGAAACCACAAGAATGGCCCAGAAAGGGGGGGTTGTCAAGACCAACGATGGGTGGAAGCTTTGTGATGATTTGGCCAACGATCGGGTTTCCCAGTGGATGAAAGCCACCATGGAAGGGTCATCGGCTGCGCAAAGCCGGAAGGCCGTGCCACAGGTCGTAGCTCGTAAGTCAGGTGAGCATGGAGTAACAGCTTGCACATCTCCGAGGCCCAATAACTTTCCAACATGCCAGCACCGAAAACGAAGCAGCCTCTCAAAGGCCTCGGAGCATCTCGCTTCGCAAGTCCTCCGCCGGCGGCCGCGGCTATCCCCAAGATTTCACCCCAGGCCGCTCCTCAGATATCAACTCGAGCCACCTACCATCCTCCATCCACGCACAGCCAGCCAATGCCGGTTCCTCCGACAACTCCAGCTGCTGTGCCGGTGAGCCGCCAGAAAGCCAGACCTCAGGGTGAGAGAGTTGAGGCGCCAACAGGCCAGTACGATATCATTCAAAGCTCGAGATTGAGAGAGCTTGACTTTGAGGTGGAGGCAGACCATGAGTTAATTCAACAGTTGGTGGAGAAGGGAAACTGTGGAACGCGATAGATCACTATGCCAAAGCCAGAAGTGAGGAACATTCAAATAAGTATCGAGGCAATTGGGTCGTCTATGCTGCTCGACAGAAGCTCGGGGCGGGGTGTTCTTGGTCGTCGTTCTTGGTGTTCTTTGCTGTAGTGCAAGGATATTACACTAGATCACATCTCATTCTGGCCACGGATCTATATCTTTGAAAAACACGGATCTGGGGCAAGGATCTTCGATGTAATGTTGAGTTGAAGCCCAGGTGAAGAGCCCAAGTGGTGATGGCATGCCCCAGAGGCGCATTTCCAAATGGAGTCGGCGAAATGCCGGCTAACAGGAACAAGCAGCACCTGGGCGAGAGTCCGGCGATCCACAAAAACCAATAGCGCAGTTCTGGGCCAACAGAAGTTGCGCTAACAGATCGACAGGGTGTACTCAATTAGTGACTTTGGCACTAACAAATCCCCGTGGCTAATCGATGCTTAGCCGTTAGCCAAAGGGTATCTGTCGCGGATTGTCATCCATTCGCTGGTGTAGGGTACCGAATGGGTTCACGCAAGACATTGGACATTGACCAGAGAAGAATCACTGAGACAAGGCAGCATCATGCAATGTTTAAGCGTCTGGGTAATGGAGGAGTAGAACTTACGACCAAAAGCAAAGTTGCTTTAGCACGTCAATGACATGGCCTTTTGCCTGTAGTTCTAGTAATGTGAATTGTCACATTTGCTTCTGGCTCAACTCCCAGCTGGGTGTTCAATACGTGTATCACTTGTCAAGTTTTTCCGCTGGGCTTGGCCACCTCCCAAATTAAATGTGGCGTGAACAATAGGAAATGCTCCTATTGATGGCAAGCCTTTTCTTGCAAATCCGGTTTGGCGATGTACATGCCCTGTTTCGCGGCGCATGGTCCGTCCTCTTGTACGCAGAACCAGTCATTTCATCATTGTTGTCTCACCCACCGCTTGCCCAAGGTGAGCTAACCTGAGTTTTCTTTGCCTATATCCTTGTGCTTGTGTGATTTATCATCAGGCAGAGGCCTATTGCCTGGCCAGTTCATCGTTGTATTGCCTGTGCCCCTGTTGTCCCCATCATATAATCCCCGGTTCCCGTAATTTTTCTCCATCATTACTTGATGGAACCCAACTTATGCTCTCCACCACTGTCTGTATTTGCTGTCGAAATGAGCATGTCCGATCACGGCTCCGAGCAACAAACAGCGGGTCCCAGTGAGGCCCCTGCCGCCGAAGTCACCATCGACATAGAGGTCTCAGACCATTGGAAAACACGATGCCGTCAGATTCAAAGATATGCAGCTGATTGCGAGATCAATCAGAGACCTTACCCTAAGGGCCTTACCGATCGTCAACTCCGGATCGCCAAGAAGATCTCAACACTAGATGAGGTGCTTGAAGGTGAGGAGTAGTGGATGTCTAAGTGGGGGGTGCATCTACAAAGCTGGCCGCAGTTTTGGAGATCCTTTGAGAAAGAAAGAAAAACCTGGAACGTGGTTTTATCCGAAGATTTAGACGGCTTGGGCTTGGAAGAGGTTGCTGGCTTTGGGTTTGTGGATCGTGAGTCTACCTTCAAGACTGGGTCTACATCGACTGTCTGACCGTTGGGACAGAAGATCAAGATGATGATTCCGACACACGAGACGAACTCAACGCCAATTCCGATATACAGGACGAATGCAACACCGATGGAGGCCATGTCGAGCGAGATACTAAAAGAAGTATGCCACCATGTGTCATCGCGTTGCTACCTGAATACTAACTCTTCAGATCATGAGTTCGCCGTTTCTCTTGAAACTAGCATCGGTTATGAGCCTGCCGTTCAGTATAATAGCCAGATCGAGCACCTACCCCTTCTCCCTATTGTCTCCGGGGACACAAACTCTTCAACGCAAAAGACACGATCGAAGACAGAGTCGACTGCTCTTGCTTCTAATGTTCAGAGAGCTGATGCTCGCATGACAGTCGAGACATCTCCCCGAGAGGCTTTAGTTGAAACCCCCGCGGGGAGCCGCCCTCATAGAGCGACAAAACAAACCCCTCTGGCCACGAGCATTGAGAGAGCCGAGGCCCTCAAGACATCTGAGACCTCCCGCAAAGAGATTGCAGTTGGAAGCCTTGCACTGCGCCAACCACGGAGAACTGGGGGCCCAGCCTTGGATCGAGGAAGCTATTCCCTGACCGACACAGTGATCCAGTTCGAGGCGCCACAGAAGCCAAAAATACCCGCTGTTGCGCACCACACGCATAAGTCTCACCTCATCGAGACTGTTGCACCTCGTACTGTGGCTGATCCTGCTACGATCCCTCGAACTGTGCTGGGTTCTCACGGAGAATCTCATGACCAAAGACGGGGACTCGGTACCTGTCCTCCACAGATGGCCCAGGTCGTGGAGAGAGTTCCTGTCTATCAGGCCCCCCAGAGCAAGTCGCCAACCTTCATTGCCTCAGCCCAGGACCAAGAGCCCTACCGACATGATCGACCTCCACCAATACCTCTGGTTGAGGCTCAGACACCACAGCCAAACATTGCCACCAGAACCCGGGCTGTGTCTTTGCCAAACGAACTGATGTTTTTGAAACCCATGGAGGCTCTGCAGAAGGCCAGGCGGGAGGCCAAGGCGGCAGGAAGGTCGCGATTTGGGTGAATAGTGCAGGTTCCGGAAGGGAGGAAGGGGGTTGAATTGACATGGAGAGGAAGAACGTTGGATTTGAGTCACCATAGACGTTCTATTAGTTGTATATGGTGTTCATTCATTTTTTATTTTTTTTTTTAGCTAGTTTTTGAAGATGGAACATCTAAGTCGAGGAAGAACCACCCTGGGGGAGTGAAGATGACGTGAAGGAAACTCCTCAGCGTAGAAGCCTGGTACAGTTGATGGAGGATGCGTTCTTCCGTGAGGCATTAATCTTGATGTTGGGTTCTCCTAATAACGAGAACAAGGTTACGACCCGTATCAAACCTCCGCCTTCCCACCTATTCTCAGGCGTAGACGAGCGAAGCGCCTTTGTGTTCGCGGCTTCCTCGGGGCGTCAAGGGCTGGTGATCCGTGGACTTGGGAGAGCCTCGGGATCTCAAAGGAATATTTGGAAGCATTTGTCTACCTGAATTCATTACTCGGGCTACTGGCTGTCTCCGCTGTATACGCTGGACTGGAGATGTACCACATGGAGTACCGTTTAGGATTTGTATACCACCATTTCCTCCCACGTGCAACAAACCGTCTCCGGGCATGCCCAGAGCAGAACCACAATTTCATCGGCATGTCCCCCTATGAGAAAGACGAGGAGCCTGACTTGCGGGCCCGGCAGTACAGAGATGGGTATCTTATGTACATGGATTTTTTTTTTAATTTATCACGCATACGAGGCCGCTACGAGGCCGCTACGAGGTCTGAAGAAGAGATTGAGAAGCAAAGAACGGAAACGATGAAGCTGATGACGAAAATGACGGCCGTCAAGTAGCAACGATGAAGATGATAAAAATTGTGATGAAAATGGCAGGCCACTGTGTTAGCATTGGGATATAATGTTATGATATGTTAATGCTGTGTTCTTTGCTATAGTTGAAGCCCAGCCCTCGATGGGATAACTAAGCTAGAAGACATGATGAAAATAGCAAGAGTGAAAATGATGAGAATCATCGAAATAGCGTTGAAGAAACAGCAGGACATATACCCCACGCATGCAAAGCTGGTAGGTCAAGATATGTTTTATGTGGGATGCGAGTCAGATTTATAGACCACAAAAGACCTTGGGAGAGCACTACAAAAGGTCATGCATTGACGACACCACACTCAATTGGGGACTGCACTGCCGAAGTCTGTATACTGGCCCTCGAGTGCGGTTGTGACCGATGCATCCGTATACTTCCGTATAGCGTCTATATAGTGACTTCGGTATGGGGTCCTACTGCTTCTCTGATGGCAAGTTGGTGGTGATGCTTGTAGCATCTGGTGTGTCGGCAAAAGAATGTAAAAATCACGTGTGGGCAGATAGTTTCAATGCCCGTAGTCTGAAATCGCAGCCGTACTTCATGGAACCACTGATTGATGAGTGGTCATCACACTTCAAGCAGTGCGTTATGTCTACACTACAGTCTCATACCTTTCGTGGAGCATGCTGTCATCTGTACATCTTTATCGGAGGCTCAGATTATGCAGGTTATCCATCTTCCGTATCGTCCCGCAAGAGCTGTAGTCTTGCCTGTTAGCTTACAATAACCCACCGTAACGGCCCTAGAGTATGCCAAGATTATCACGTCCTAGAAGGGCACGTTGGACGTCACAAGCTACCTTATAGAAGAGAATGCCAGCATTGTCCACGAAAATCATGGGCTCAACTACGAGGAATCCCTTGTGGTTTCACAACGCTGCGCTGAGATGAGGGGTTTGCCGCCATGTTCCTATGCATGTATACGCCCTCGGCGTCTAACTGTACTACCTATCGGCTCACCGGTGTGTACAAGATTGTGTGAATAAATGGAGAAAGTCCGAGTGCAGCCGTCAGTCTAAGCACATGAAAGATTACCTTGAAGCGGATTAGAACTCCGGTACATGATGCAACCCCGGGTGTGTTAGAGTGAAACCATATAACAAAGACAGGTGAGTACTACACCAAAGCCTGAAATTCCAAACTGTTTCAAACAGGCAATAAGCTGTCTACTGGGCATGAACAGGAGGCAGTGGCCACAGCTGCGTCCTATGAAGACATGTCCGAATGTGGTTGTCAGATGGTGGCACCGTCGTGCCCAATATCGTGGTTGCAATGCCTTTCATAGTAAGCAGACAGATGTTGGGCTAGCTCTACGAGACTGCTGCATGCTGACGCGCATTACGTGACCCTGCACCAGGGTACATTGTATGCACATATGATGCTGCTGACCTTATAAAGGAAGTTATACTCCGTGACGGGTGCGTAGACCGACCGATGTATGGTTACCTGCGAGTGTGGAACCAACCGCAGATGATCATTGAGTGCCTCTTATGGGCGTAAATACCGAGGCAGAAAGCTTCCCCACGTTGGTTAGTTTGGTCATGAACTTGAGTGAGTAAAAGGATGGATCCATCTTTTCCATGTGAGCTTGCTATTCTAATCTACGACGATGTTTGCCCTTACTAACCTGTTGTGGTGTGAGTATGCCGACTTGACCTGGCTTCTGCATTCAGCAGGCGATTTAAACATATAGGCAAATCAGTAGAATTGGCGATGATTCTCCGTGTCATTCAAGCTGTGCCATCTATATATGCACATGTGTTGCGTTCCCTGTTGCCAACAGACCGACACCCGCTGCCTACATACTTGCCGACTGAGCACTCACTTCGGCATCACAACTTAATACCATCCATCATTTCGTCCTCGGTGACCATCGGGCTCAGTTCCCAGCGCTGGCCCAGGATCAGATCTTTTCCGACCACGCCGCTGGATCTTAGGTCGTCGCCAGCTGCATCGAGTCCATCAGTCACTACATGTCGAACAAGAACGTCCAGCTCGGATTCGCCTACCAGCTGTCAGAGCAAGCCACTTCTCGCTTCGACAACTCTTTCGAGGCCACTACGCGCGACATGAACGCGTCGACTGCTGAAATCGTCTTTGGGTATTCGACAGCCCAGATTGTGCATATTGTCAGCATTGCGCTCAAGTTCCAGCCCGACGACGAGATAGTCTTGAGCTAGCTCGATCACGAGTCTCATATCTCACCCTCGGTCCAGGCCGCCAAGTGGAAGGGTCTCGAGGTTAGGTGGCGGGTGCCGTCTCGCAACATAAGGACCGACCCGAAACTAGAGGCGGATGATCTAAAGGCCCAAGGACTCGTCAATGAGAAAACAAGGATCGTTTGCTCCGCCCACGTCAGCAACGTTCTCGGATCCGCCACAGACGTCGCTGCCGTGTGTCGGGCCATCAAGTCCATCAACCCAGACAAGCTGGTCGGCGTTGACGGCGTGGCCTACGCCCCTCACGCTCCTGTTGATGTGCGAGCCTTTGGAGTCGACCTTTACTACTTCAGCTGGTACAAGGTCTGCGGGCCGCACCCTGCCACAGGCTTTGTCAATAAGTCGGCTTTTCAGCAGCTCGAGTACCTGGGAAGCGACTTTTTGCCAAAAGAGCAGACTCGGTACATCCTAGGCCTCACGAGTGGAAGCTACGAAGCCATTCAGAGTATCTCAGCAGTCGTCAGCTATGTTGACCACGTTGGGGGGAGCTGGATCGAGAAGCAAGAGGTTGACTGGCAGAAAGAGCCTTTACGCTGGGTTCGATCCCAGTCAGACATTCAGCTTTACGGTGATGCCAGCTCCGATCGAAGCGTCAGAGTCCCTCTCATTAGCTTCCGGGTTCCTGGACGATCCTCTGCAGACGTTGTTGGGCAGATCTGGGCCAAGTCAAAGTGCACGCTGACTGCTGACAACTACTGGGCCAGGAGGTTGCTAGAAGATGTACTGCGTGTGGATGTGGATGGTGGAGTTATTCGAAGCTCTTTTGTGCACTACAATACCATCGACGATGTTCAGAGCCTGGTGCGTGCCCTGTAGCAGGTTATGGACGGTGGGAATTAGATATGGCAGCCATTGAGACTAGGGAGAGTTGTTCAAACTGTTCTTTGTATAAATGTGGTCTTCTTGACGTGAGCTATGGTATTGATGGTTCCTTCGCAACCCTTAGTCATTATAGTAGGTTGTCTGTAATGGCAGGGTTGCGTGAGTGTTTTAAAATCCTAGATCGCGCCCCGTTAAAGGCATTGGATCATTTCTCAATTCTGTGGTTTGAAGAGCCACATCCTATTGACCCCATTATCGATGGGCCGTGTGGGAACACCAAAAGACGGTATAATCATCTGGTTTCTAGAGCCGTTGGCATACTCCACAGTCAGAAAACATTATCTTAGTTACGTTGACGGTTCGGGAGCATATCATTGCTGCCGAAGCGAGGGTGTGATTAAATTCTTACCCAGTAGATGCCACCTCGCACGGGTCAGCAACACCAACACAGCCAAGCCCGGCCAAAGTGCTTCCGCTTTCGTTGAGTAACCCTGCTCGGTATGCATGACGAAAATGGGGACCCATACTTACGTTGAACATATGTTACCAGTAACTCGACATCCTGCTGCCGGGCTTCCCATGGTCTAATGTCTTGGGTAACTATCCTTCAAAAGCATCGAAAGCCATTATGCCATGTTTTTATCATCATCACTTCTTCCTCGATTATTGATTTTCACCTAGTTGAGAAGCACAATCACAGTTGTCTGTCGATAACTATAGGGTACGCGCCCTCATCATGCACGCATGCATCAACTACTACGTAGTAGCATCTGGGAAGGTCTTGTAATAGTTTCATTGCAACAAACGAAGAAAACATTTCTAGACCATACAAAGCCTCAAACGGCGGGCTCTTGGTCAGTTATGGGTTGAACGACTGCGGTGCCTGTCGAAAGCAATGGAATAGGGCAGGCGGGTTCGCGGCTTTGTCAGCAATGCCGACCTCGGCGGCGACAACAGATCACGTGAGGGACGGAATCCTGTCCCCCTGAACTCCACTGTAGCTAGAGGGGCAAGTGTCCAGGGCCAAGTCGAGGTACATCGCGCCGGACACGTGATCCTGAAGCCAGCACGGAGGGAGTGCTAATTCCGCACCGATGATGGAGTCGGCCTGATTTACCATGCGAATTCCGGTCCTTTGGACCCTCTCGCTTGCACAACACTGATGTACCTCATCAAGTAACCTTCGTTCATCTACATGAGTTACACCGTGGCCTCGTCAGTAATAAGTCACTCATGTGGGATGGATACATGACTGATGCAGGAAAGAGAGGACCACTCTCAAGACCAGCCGGCGATTACCGCTCATGAATAGCGTCTAGAACCATCTGCTACGCACGTATCTGCACACGGGCCGGGTTTTTGGACACGTGATTCGCAACGGAAGCTGGGAAAGGTCAAGCTGAAAAGAGTCGCCGGGTCTGACCCATAACTGACAACACGGGGCTGAAGCTTCCGTCGACGCGTTGGACACACCTCAAAGGCTGTTGAGAGTAGCCCGGTTGTTGAGCCATCTCCTTGCTTGCGCGGGGACTGCCGGAGCGTACTCCCCCCACTGCTGGGGCACTATCTAGGGCTCTAGGATTTTCAGTGATGTCAGGTTAATGCTTTACTCTCTTTTTGGGTGAGCAGAATGATAGAATGACCTTCATTGGTCTAGATCCCTGTTAAGTGCCCAATGGCAGTCCCCGCGCAAGCAAGGAGATGCTGGAGCAGGGCATTGTTGCCATTGCCGAGAGCCCGCCCTCGTCTGGCTGAGACATTTTGGTAATCATCATCTTCCTGCCACCAAAATGGCCAGCTAGAAATTGCCCAGGCAGCGCAGATCATCCGCTCCAAGGACCCCAATGCTTTCACCCGCAGGGACTTGCGTCTTGTTTGAGAGGATTCTGATAATGTCTAACGGTGGTGTCTGTATGCACTGTGTTGGTTGTTATTCACTGGATTTTTTTTGGTGTTGTGGCCGATTGCTCCTTTTGGAAGCGTTACTAGTCCAAGTTCACACAAAAGAACGCCCACAATGCCACTATTAGCTTGGGCAGAACGGGCCTTGACAGGGCACAGCGAGATCTACTTACCTTCTTCTTGCCCGTATCTGAAGTGTCTGATGCCAAATTTGTCAATCTTGCAACCAACATCATCAACGGTTGCGGCTAGGGGGAGCGGACGTGCGGTAATATAAGGTGCCCTAGCTGCAAAGCGAGGGACTTAGTCTTTCCCTTGCGACAGGACGCAACACGACAATACATCTATCAGCGAGGCGGCCAGTCACCCTCAACCAAATGATGCCCAAGTTTGGTAACATGAGGGCCTCTCTAGCTGTAGAAGAAGCTCATGTGATCAAGGCCAATGAAGCGACCAGATCCTGGATCCGGGATGCAGACAGGGAAAGACGGCTCGAAGCCGCCGTCCTTGCTCTCATCTGACCTCTACCGCACCATGACACCTATCAACCAACTCATTCACGTCCCAGGACTCATGGCCCGTAACAATGCCTTTGTATCTTCTGAGGTAACTAAGGTGATGGCTTTCATGTAGGACCACTCGGACGCTCTCAGCGAAACTGGCGGCAGACTTCCTTGTCTGCCTGCCATGCCAAAGTCGCTAGGCCATGTTATCGCAACCTCAACGAGCTGTCTGAGACTGTTCCTGAGCTGGCCACTGAGATTCATGCGCGCCTGAGAGACAGATCACTGTCAACAAACGATGCCATTTCATACAAGTTACCCATCATCTCAGGAACCTGTCTCCCTCGCTTTGCATTCTCATCCGTAGTCCGCTGGTCGAGTCCCTCCCGGAACTTGACCAACTCGACGCATCAAAAAACTACTCTACCACTTACGCTCATCAGCTGTGTAGGATCAGATAGCGCCGTTTACCGATACCATGGCTCGCCAGTATTCGAGATACCGAACGGTGAACAAGTCGGAGGTGAGAAGAATCAATATCGCACGGGAGACCGGTGGCTGCTGGATGGAAGAGGCAAGATTGAGTAATTGCTCGCAGGAGAACTCGACGATGTCGAGGGCGCTGATGAGCTAAGCCTCGAATCTGAAGTGTCGGGACAGGCGATGACGGATAGTTCGAAACCTCCCTGGCGGGGCGGTATACAAATAGGAAGACCTGGATATAAGTCATAGGTTTAATATCTACTAGAGGTAACTGGAAACCATCTGGCCCTAACATGCTGCTTGAAGCTGGCCATGTCGTGGACCCCCACAGTCGCCCTATGGGTGGCTCGGAGAAGCAGGTATATCGGCCATATAGATTCCCAAAGTCCCTAAAGAGATCACTCAAGACACGGCATATCTTGGCGAGGTAGCCTATCAATGCATGGTTAGGGGCTACTCCAACTGCCATTCCCCTTAACTCATCATCTCAACGAAACAATGGCATGCCTTTCGCTGGACGTTTGTCGTCTAGGTCCTTCTGTGTGGTGGCAAACTATTGTTGGTATCAATGACGTCTCCAGAGGAGTTATCGGGCACAAGATCAAATAACATAATGATAGACACATGGCAGCAATCAAGGTCAATGCTGTATGGCAAACCATATGAGGACAATTTCAACCTCGTTTTATCAGATCCGGACGCACCTAAAGGAGCGATTACCCCCCCCCCCCCCCCCCCGGCCCTTTTTTTTTTTCTTCTTCTTTTTTTTTACACGATTTCATCATCAGACGAACTGCTAAACTTCCATACAATCCCGAAAGTATGTTATTACCCTCATACATTCATATTACGTTTCGAATGGGTCTGCCAGTCATCTTGATAGTTTTTACGCGACATGTTCATAAGGGAAATGATGCAAATTTGGGATGTTGACCGGATATGTACGGTAACATCAAGGCAACGCTTCTTGATGCCTTGAGGGAAGTCATGAGGAAGAGAAATTTACGAGGCCTCTCCGCAGATGGCTCCTCCACCCAAAGACGCGCCTGGGAAGCTGCATCCATTGGACGAAACAGAGATGGATGAGCTTGGATTCGCCTGCAAATCCGCCAGGCAGTTAGTATAGGCACAGCCGATCTCGTCAGATGATGGGTAGTGCATCGCTCTATCTCTTTAAGAGTGAGTAGTGGCTAGTAATAGACAGGTCAAGTCGAGCAACGTAATCCGGCTGATTGACCAAGTCAATATCGCGAGTACAGTCTAAGCATGACCACCCTCCTCGCGGCACGTTCAGTGTCTATGTAGAGCTCACAATGGCAACCTTGAGGTACGGAGATGTACCCTATAAGCATACCGTAAGGCCAGGAGGGGAGGGTTACATCAGCCAGTCAGCTATTACTGGCTTTAGGATAGGGTGCTTCTGATACTTTGAAGTACAGACCATTAGGAGACACTTCTATTTCACAACCGATAGTGCAAGTCATCGTAGTTGGTTGCTGACTGACACTGGGTAAGAGATGACTTTGCGCTTTGCGAGTGTCGAAGGTTCGAGAATTAGGTTTGACGTTTAAATATTGCTTTCAACGCGAAGATAATCGCAACAGGGAAATCGTCTCGGTTAGCGAGCTGGCTCAGACCACGGAATGGGCCGCAATCCAGCTGCACCATGAAAGCGGCCAAGTTCTGGGACCCCGCAATGTACCAGGCTAGACCATGAGGTAGTGTATTGCGGTCTGGGCCTGCTTTCAGGATAGCTCATAGTATCACAGCACATAGGTCAGGACAGTGCATGACGTTATAGCACATGCAATATCCCTGTTGGTAATGAGTGATTGTTGTCATCTTCTGCATTACTCAAACAGGCTGGAGCACTCATACTTATACACGTCCCAACTCCCGTTACGCATCGCTGTTTCAACCACCGTGATGTTTGACAGGCGTCACGGAGAGGTTGGTAATCCGCTGAAATGGCGGCAAGGAGATCCTTGAAGGTTTTGTCGCACGCGGCGGCCAGGGCTTCACGATGTTGGTCGCGCTCAGTGATGAGACGGAGTACTTCAGGGGTATGGAAACGTGAGAGCTTCTTGGTTCCCGAGAACAAGGTCAGGGAGTGGCGTGGCTTGGCTGAAGCTGGCATCGGGACACTCACTCCTTCAGGAATCATCAATTTCGGAGGGTGGAGCTCCGAAGCCATTCTGCCGGACCGGCTTCCCGCCCACTCGGCTCCGAGGTCAAGGTGAAGGGAGGATCTAGGGGTCGTGCTGTTACTAACAATGATGCTATGCAGCTATGTTTGTGTCTTATGTGGAATCTGAAACCATGCGAACCGCGGTGAAGGCTGCCCGCCATCGACGGATCAAAGCTATGCCATCTTCCATGTTTTGGGTGTCAACTTCTTGGTGATAGGCCCCAGGCCGCCGAGGCCTATTGCAACCGCATCGTGTCTCTCCCCTGACAGCGGCTCGGGGAAATTTTCTCGTGCCATCTGCGTTGGCTGCTCCTCATCAGACATTGATGCCACTGACAATGTCTCGGTCTTGTCCTCCAGAACGACTCCAATTATCCCACTCGTCTTCGATATTTCTTGCCCTTCTTCTCCAAGTTGTACCCCCAAATTGATCAGCACCTCCGCATCGAGAGCCCCGGTCCATGTCGGCTGAGAGTAGATGTAACACCCAATAATTATCAGTGCGAGTGATTGAACGCCAATAAGTATCGAGAGGATAACAAGCGAGTGGAGTGATCCCTGGGGTTTAATCAGCCTCGCGCCTGGTGCAGACATGATTTCCCTCGAATCGCGAATATCGCGCTGCGCCGTGTGTATCAAGAGCGCCTCGTTCGCGAAATAGGACGCCATCTCGAACATTCTTCTAGTCGTATCAGGATTTCCCATGCGCCTAAACAAAGCCAGAACGAGCTCAGCAAGCCACTCTGGTTTAGCTCCGTATCGAGGAAGGATATGGTTGCAGGACACTGAGGTGAGTCCAGTAGAAAAGTCCCATACCCCATTAAATCGATAGAAGGGAAGTCTTCCATGCTGGCAGATCTGAGTGAAGGTTCGACTGAGACTCGCGTCCCCTTGCGCCATCTTTGCTGTATAGAAGAAGCTCGAGTTGCCGAACATGGCTAACGCCGCCGTCGTGAGTGGCCCAGGAGTTGGTAATGCATAAGTGTGAAAAGGATCCGGCGGATGCTCCCAGTCTGAAAAGTACAGATGTCTTGGCTCTGGCTCTCTATTATTGACAGAACGTTAGTCGAGCCGCATGCTAAGAACCTGAGCTGGGGTAGGAGTAAGCTATGGGTGACTTACTCTCGAGAGGGGTAATCATTAAGACTCGTTATAGGACTCTTGTCGTTGAAAACTGTGCGAATCTCTTCCGCAGTGGGCCAACTCTTAAGTAGGGGCCCGTGTGTGTAATTATTTTGAAGGTTTCCAAGCTCAAACCATCCCCTAGTCGAGTTGGCGTCGCATCGCATGGTGTAGTTACTGTCTCGCTGTAAATCAATAGACCGGCCGTCGACTTGGATCCAGAGCTGTTCTGAAACCGCCTCCCTGTCCCGGCTTCTTGTCCAAGGCGATTGGTCGAATGCTCCCTCCGCACAGATACGCACCGACGCTATGTCGTGAGAGAAGGCCGCCTGGAAAGGTCTCTGACCAGGGCAAGGCGACGGGAAGCTCTCCACGAGGGTGCAGTTCACCTGTGTGTCCATCCTTGCTGCATGTTGGCGCAGCACGCCTGTTGTAGTGCCATTTGGCAGAGCCGAGACAAAATAGCGAGGAGAATCGGAAAGCTCGAAGAGCCAGTAGAATGAGCTTCGAAGCGTATCTTTGAAATACATGGCGTCTCCTGAACCAGGGCCTTCCTGCCATAAGTTTGTTTGGACATCGTGGTCACTCGCCGTAAGAATCTTTTCCATTGTTGTTTGCACCACTAAATTCTGCGGGCATAGTGCAAAGTATTCTGGTTCTGGATCATACCCTGCCACTGTTCCATAGAATGAGTTGGTAGGGATACATGCGCCGGTGTCTTGGCACGTCACGACGTCAATTACTTCTTGCTGGACCAATATTGGCTGCAATGCAGGCTGTAGGGCCGCTTCACAGTTCGGATGCGTTAGCCTCTCAAGCTGCTCGAGCTGTGGTATGTTATCAGGGTTTGATGCACTCACCGAGAAGCGTGAGAGCTGCTGCTCCCCAGAGAAAAGGTGTCGAGGATATTAGTTCCTCTCTCATCCCTGGGAGGGCGACCGCATTCCATAAGACAATCGGATTCTTCCACCCACCATTAGCCAGAGCCAGCATCTGACGGATGCCTAGCTTCTGTGATGATTTGCGACGCTGGGTATAGATGACAGCAGCTTGAGCCAAGAGTGCGGACACGACGGGGACGGCGATGGTGGAGGTGATGCGGTCTAGGATGCGGATGAACGAGTACCATTGTTCCATCTCGCTGATATCGCGTTCGGCGAGGCCTATTGCTTGATCGAGGTAGGAAGGCCTGGAGATTGGACGGCGTACAAGAATGCAAGTGAGAGCCCACGGAG
Source organism: Fusarium keratoplasticum (assembly GCF_025433545.1). NCBI lineage: Eukaryota > Fungi > Ascomycota > Sordariomycetes > Hypocreales > Nectriaceae > Fusarium > Fusarium keratoplasticum. The sequence goes on along the minus strand of NC_070541.1, from coordinate 264,393 downwards.
TGATCAACATTGAGAGGTAGGTAGAAAGAAGAACAATGGACCGCTTGCGAAACCGGAAGAGTTGGTCATTCTTTTTGCGCCCATGTTGGAGTCTGCGATGTCCATCCTTCCAAGGCTCGTTGTGATACATGGCAGCCTTGGTTTTTCAAAAGAGTAGCAAGAAATAAACGATTTAGGTAGTACCGGCCATTTCCCTGGTCTCTGAAGTCGTGAGGGCTCGTCGAATTACTAATGCGAAGGCTAAGATGATGGAAGGTTTTGTAGTACAGACAACACCATGCTTGTGACGACAGGGATATAAATTTGAGATGAAGGACTCTTTTATTTCAGCAGGTCGCAAGGATGATTTACTGAACTACGAAACCGTTTCTTACCCCTGACAGCTCCTTTTTGTGTCATCCTTCAGGTGCTGGCCATATATCTTCCTAAGCTGAGTGTCAGCCACACATTTGAAACACCAATGCATTATGCCGTCTATTCGGCCCGGCAATTTGACCTTGGGTGCCGTCAATGCCTCTGGCATTATTCATATTTTAAAGCGTATGTTATACCACAAGCCTTGGACCTCGGTGATCTATCGCACGTGTGATTCGTGCCGCGCTTAAACAGCAGGGGCGCAGCGCCGTCTTGGTGATTCTCGAGCACCGCTGCGTGCGCCACCAGCCGCTGACGGCGCGGTATCTTTGTGCGCAGCATGTAAGAAGCCATGGTCTTCGGCGATATATCACACTCGTGGCGACTACTGCTAAGAGGCTGCCTCGCGTTAATATTAACTATTAGCTGTTATCTAAGATGACTAGCTGTCTTCGCGGGTTATACCTATTTTATTAGAATTATTTATATAAATAAGTAAACAAGGTTTATATATTTTTACAATATTACTTCTTATTAGGCTACAATTAGCAGAACAGCACTCGATCCGACAACCAGACGTTATTATCGGCGACTTCGACGATTCAACGAAAGCTGCCCTAAACGATCAGTTCCCTGAGGTATAGCAGCAGCAGCAGTCTTGATAGCAGCGACGAGGAGGCGCCTGCCCCGCAGACACAGGCAAAGCTGAGCAACAAAGACGGACAGTTCATCCACACGCCAGCAGCTGAGGTTACCCCTCATAGCCATCAAGATGTTCTTATGATGTGGAAGCTTATCGTCTTCGCCGAGACTGAAGAGGCTCGCGAGAAGACATGGGTACGGGTACGCAATTGTCGGGAGTTTGATGACCAGCGGGCTATCCTGCTATATCTTCATGGAACCTATATGCCTGTTAGGGCTCAGTGGGCACGCTGCTTTGTCCGCAAGTATCACAAATTCGGCATCCGTGTCACCTCTGGTACAGAAGCAAGCAATAATAACGTCAAGAGCTATCTTCTCAATGGCATGAGCCACCTCTGTCGGCTAGTTGAAGCGATGCAGGATATGATAAGGGATCAAGAGTGGGACTTCACCCATGCTAGCGCAGAGAACGAGGTACTAACTGCCCGCGAGTATCTCAGCTTGAGCTCTGAGTACCTAGGTGAACTGCGAACATTGATTTCATCCAAAGGCCTCGGACTGATTACAAAGCAATATCGGCTAGCAAGGAAAGCGATTCCTACAGGGAAGAATCCGTTCCCTGATTCTCTCGGGGATTGCAGTGAGGACTGCTCAGTTTCGACAGAGCTTGGTATCCCCTGTTGCCACAAAATCTACTCGAAGATAGGGTCTACCACGCCTTTTACTAAGTGGGACGTCCATCCACGGTGACGGCTGCGAGAGTCAGCCTCTCGAGATCCCTATCGACAGATCCTCGACCCCAAGATCGCCACTGCTCTCCGCGGTAGGCCGAAGAACACCGCACAGGCTGTTCCTACACGGCTAGCTATCGGTACAAGCAGCCAGTCCAGTATCCAACCAGCCAGTAAGCCAGCAAGCCAACCGGGTAGCCAGGCGTCAGGGCGCAGGCGAGGTCGACCACCAAGGAGTCGGAACAAGTCGACGCTTGCTAGACTTGCTCTAGAAGGGAGCCAACAGGCCAGTGGCCAGGCCAGTCCTTCATCCCGACCCCAGACACGTAGTCAGTCAGCTACTCTGGGAAGTGGTAGAACTACAGGGATACGTGCCAGCGGACGGAGGACGCAACCAAGCATCCGGAGGCGAAGGAGTCAGTGGGAGATGGTAGAGAGCGACGAGAAGGCTCTTTCTTATACAACAGTTAGGAAATAGAGGTGTAGATAGCTTTCTTCGAGGACGTAATGGAGTTGACTATGTTCTATATGGAAAACCATACCTTACTTTGACGCATGTGCAAGGCCTGTTTAAAGGGGCTAGCGGGACCTAATTTCTCCTTCACTGAAAGGGAGATCTTGTTAGCGAATTTGCATGGCTTTCTTTGTTTTCAGTAGGCCCCATTGCAACGTGCATCATGTATATCCATCTCTTTTGTCTCTCCTCTCCTCTCCTATTCTTCTTCCTTCCCTGAGTGACTCACCAGCCGCCTGTCTCTGCAAGTTATATCACACTGCCTTAGCCTGCATCTTGATCAACCATGGCCCCAACTTCGCCCATCCCGCATACAGTCTTCAAGCCCGCGCCCCCGTCAACCCTCCTCGCCGGGCTCCAGGACCTTGACCGACAAGGCCCGTCGTCGTCGCCTTCGAGATAAATTGCCCGCTCAACATGTCAACACGGCGGTTGCTGCTGAGATTGGCCGCCTCCTCAGATCCCAAACATTGGTACACGACGCCCAACCACAGCTTCACCACGAGTCCACCCGCATCCCGCCGTCTGCGACCCCGTGCAAACTGAAATATCCAATGGATGTGAAACATGCCCACGCTCATGAATATGGCCCAGCGCGGAAAAGACAACGAGTTTTTCATGACCTTGATAACCCAAGCCCAGCTCTGCCGCCAGCACCACCTCGCGAGACAGGCCTGGTTCTCGGTATAGACCGAACCCCAAAGGCGTCTCGGCAGGCGGCCAGGCCTCATTGACAAATCATCGCCAGCTCTACAAAGGTAAAGAGACTGATTGGTCGCGGCCCTTTGCCCGCTCTTGAGAGGCCAGCTTGTTCGCACTCCAGCGTTCAACGGGATTATCGAAGCGACCATGACGCCGCCGACACCTTCGACTACGATGAATTGGCTATGATCAATCACAAATCGGCCATCACCAACCAAGAGAGCATCTCGGGTGACGGCATCTCTTGCAACAAAGACAACGGTCCTCCAAGACCTCGAACCATAGCTACGTTCACCGTCCCCTAGGTGTCCCTTGTCATCATCTCAGCTAGTTTTCTTTTCTTGTACCTTATACGACCCATTTTCGCCATCGTCTTTCCTCAAGCCAAAGGGTTCCGCGCCGTGGACTGGGTCGAGAAAGCTATAGCCCTCGACCTGACTCCGGCATCAATCCCCAGAATCATCCTCTTCGGCGAATGTGCTCAACCCAACATCTCCTAGCCCGGCATGTTGCCCGTCGACGGTGCGTCTAACGATAGATATCTCGTATTTGCGCCGTTCGATTACCTACCTGTTGAACCAAGATGGTTCTCCAACTCGACCGACTTTCCCCAACATGTGCCTTGACAGCCGCATACGCATGTTGTATCGGCCGTCGGGTCTGTCAATCGATCTTGTAACAACTCCAACTCCCATGCCATCCACTCTAAGACACAAAGACACAGCCATTCCATCAGACATCCCAGAGACATTCATTCAAGGCTGGTATGAGGCAATAGAGGATCGCAGCTCTAAGCTCGCAGCTGAGGCAACTGCCGCACCCGTGACCCCAACCAGCACGCCTACGCCATGTAAGCCCATGATGACATTTAGAGACAACAGTCTGACTCCAGCAGTTACTGAGTATGACTTTAGTAAACCCTCCAGGCCCGCTGACTATGCTGCGGCCCAAACTAGCAATGGAACCGTGACATACATTCTGAGCAACGTGATAAACCTTATCATCAATCGACCTCTTGGTTTCAAGGACCATGAAATCATGGACGGTGCAACCTACGGCAACATCATAACCTACACGAAACTGCTGTCTCGTCGCCTATGCTCTTGACAAGGCACCTGCCAACGAAAAAGATCTCGAGCCGCTAAAGCCCAAGCGAAGTCAGTTCGTCGACCTTGCTCTGGCAGAGTTTCGTGATATTACTACCTCCCTTGACCGAATTGCCATCCCCAGACTATCCGAGAGGCTATCACGAGCAAACCGCGGCGTTATGGTCCTGAGAGAGGCCCAGCGGCGCCAGGCTGAGCTGAAGACGGCGGTGAAAACGACCCTGCGCCAGGGTTGGGTTTCGCGGAACAAGACTGTTTACTACTATCTCCCTTCGCTCAAAAATATGATGCTTGAGTGGACTTTGGCAAGGAGATGGCTTCTTGTGGAAGCTGAAGAAGTCAAGGGTATTTACCAAGGCCGGAAGGCCGAGCCCCAAGCCCGACACAAGATATCGGATATACCGCCTAATCGACTTGGCGAATGGGTGCAATGGCATTCGAAAGTGATTTGGTCTCGCTGGTCCCTAAATGACAGTCGAACAGACCCGGACGGCCGTGAGCCCTTCTGCTTGGGGGAGGGCCACGAGATATTCCATCAAGTGGAAGATGAGGCTCCGGACTGGAAGAGAATGGCGAGATGGTTTATCTCGTCATGAAAAGACCCGGGACCTCGTTTTCAGTGCGGCGATGCGTCAAGGAGAAATGGCGACGGTCACGCAAAGGAGGAATCGGGCATGAGGAGAGTTGTTGAAGGTCTTGTTGGTCTTGTCAAGGGGTTGAGACTTTGATGAGCCATACGCCATGGACTCCAGGTTCCGGGTACTGACTAAAGCCGCGGTCGTAACTGGCTTCAAGCGGTATGTATCTGTTTGAACCCTATGTCGTGCAGTCACCTATCGCGATGACCTCAGCGCTATGATGAGGAGAAATTCACCTAGCCACTGCCAAATTGGGCTCATGTTGAGGTGTTGAGTTGCCCGGAGACACATACTTGGCTTTGCCCATCCATCCTCCTTTATGCTAAGTCCTATATAAGGTCGAAGTCTTTTAGTATAATTTAATTAAGGTATATAAGATGGTTAATTAAAGAGTATTAATATTATAATTATCTTAAAGTAGTTTTATGTTAATAGCCCTATATTTGATTATGGTTTTTTTTAACCAAATATCGACGGTGCACAGGTTGTCGCTAGTTGGTCTAGAAGTTGTGTTTTAATCGGATTGGCTCGCGCGCTCGTCGCCCCAGGTCGGGGGTCTCGACTCTTCAGCTGGGTGGAATCTCATCAATACCTTTATCAATAGTGCATCTTCATTCTCACTAGTTCCTCACTAATGCTCTTCCGCTAAATGAAGTGGCTTTTATCTTCCCTCTTCCCCCCAACCCCCTACAGCACGAAAGAAAAAGAGGAAGTCAGCCGTGCTCTCGTTCCAAACAATTTCCATCTCTTCTTGCCGTTTCATTCCTGCCTCTCGTTGATCAACAATTTAATTTAATACAATGCATTGCAGCATTTTGGTCCCGCTGGCCTTTGCCTTGGGCGCAGTGGCAAGTCCATGCCAGCCGAGTACTTCTGGTAAGTCTTGAGAAGACACCAGCTTCTCATGGAAAACCGCCTGCTGACATCAGCAACGCAGTCACAATCGACTCTTCTACTTCACTAGAAACGTCTCAGACTTCTACACTATCTGTGACTTCGTCTGCCGACTCAAGCTCCTCCTCCCAGCCGACGAGTCTCTCGGTGACAGAATCGGTATCTACCTCGGCTAGTTCAACTACCGTTTCCGTCACATCTTCCGCCACGTCAGATGTGACGACCTCATCCACCATTGCCCCCACTTCTACCTCTTCTCCGGTCCTTGGGATCTTCAACGCAATCGGCCAGGGCGGCGGTGCAAGTGGTACACCAGCCAGGCTTCCACCCCCAGAGTACGGCAGCATAACCTTGGGCGGGTACAACCCTTCCGGCGTGCCAGCAGGTGTCTTTTCAATCGAGGCGGGCACTGGCGCCCTTTTCGTCGACGGCTCTAAGATATGTGGGTTTTACAGCGGCTCTGAGTCAGCTTCGTTGTATGTTTGCAATCCATCGCCCCGGACCAATGAGGCGCCCGTCACCTGCGACCAGGGACAGATGGATGGAGGCGTCCTGAAATGCAGTGCACCAAAGATGACTTGCATTGAGGACTTTAATGATGATAATGACCCAGTATGTTATGCTACTGGTGGTGTCTGGACCCAGTTCAATGGGTACCAATTCTTTGGCAATTATTTCCTTCTTGGTATAGGTTCTGAGGCTGCTGCTTCTACACGAGGCTTTATTCCCATCGATCTCATCATCCAAGCTGTCTAGGGCAGTGAGTAATAAAGGTGTGCTGTTAAGATACAGAGAGAAGGGCCCTTTGTGCTCTCAGAGGTACAGATTGGTAAATGTCTTATTCTACAATATTTCTTTTTTTCTTTTTACCTTCGAAGAAGAGAATACTTTCATAATACCCCTCGTAGAGCCCCTATCACTAGTAGTCAATGACAATATCAATTGTAATAGAACTGATTTCAGTCAGTAGTCTATCAGGGCAGGTCGGGTCTAAGGTATAGGGTAGGGCTGATATAGAGTAGCTACATCCTTTCACATCGGATGAATGAAGGAAGAACACCACACAGATCAGTATCTCACGTAGTCTCTTTCTGCAGCTGATCGTTGTCATCATCCTTGGCTATGTTGTTCGCGGGCGTGTCCACCAAGTCAGCTCTCTTCGTCCAGGCATTAGTAAAGATGCCACCGCGGTTAATGGCGACCCGGATATCTTAAAACATCATGATGAAGAATGGGAGAAAAAATAACAAAAGAGTTTAGCCAAAAAGTTAATGAGGTAAAAAAGTAAAAGAAATAGGACTAGAAGGCACAAGACAAAAAAGATACTAACTGAGTCTCACTCGAAAAGTGGCCAAAGTGGATGACGATGACGGGCTGAGGGAGATACTAGCTAATGGATAGAGTTGGTTAATTTTACGTCACTTACGACAAGTGGTTTAATAGGCCTTAATGCGATGTGTTATAAATTAGTTAACGGTGATATGAATTTCTGACCTTTGTAGGCCACGAGAACGTGAAGACTTATCGATGAAATTGTCGTCATTTGAGCGGCTCTAATGGCCTAACTTTCTGCTTGTCGTAACGATCTATTTACTGTGATGTTACTGGGGCGTTGGCGCCTGAAAAGATACCTGTTGATGGTTAGAGAGCTGTTCGTCCCCCAAAATTGTAAGAATAGGCGACTATTCGCCTAGAAATTAGAGAAATTCGAAGATATTTGGCCAAAGGACTGATTCTGTCTCGACTTCTTGAATGAAACACCCTGCGGACAATGCCAATGGAACAGCTGGAAACCATTCAACCATTCGAACTAGCGCCATGGGAAGAAAGAGTGGAAGCTATCACTGACAAGGCAACCCCAGGATAGTCGGAAGCAGGCTGGGCCATACACATCGCAGTGAGCAGCTCTGCGTGAAATAACGTAGTGGGCGTTGGTGGAGCAGTCCAGATTCCGCTGTCGGTGCGAGGCGGTCTAAAGCTCGAGACCTTCTCATTTCCTCTTGGTATGAGAACAGAACAGAGCCCATATAGCGGAGAGCTAGCAGCGATGGCGTATGCTCTAAGGCGAACTCCACCAAGGGTGAAATGTCGCAGCTTTATATTACTAACGAGCAATAAGGCTGCTGTGCTTACGCTCAAGTAACCTCGTCAGTAGTCCGGGCAAGAATATATACGCTATATCTACGATTCAATTGAAGATCTGCGGGAAGACGGAAGCGTCGTAAGGGTCCCGTGGCTACCCTCAAGCGATGAAAACGAGCTTCTGAAGCAGGCCAAGGCAGAGGCATGGAAGGCCACACAGCAAGGGGCCATTCCTCAAAAGTAGTTTCCTGGCATGAAATCGACAACGCCCAGGGTTGCACGATCCAAAGTCAACGCCAATGGGTCGTTGCCGGACAAGGTTGGAAGACATTCAAAAAGAGTTGATGCGGCACTCCCGGGGAAACACACGAGACAACTCTACGACCAGCTGTCATAGATTGAGGGATTTCTGTTGCACTCGCTTGTCTGTTGCACTCGCTGGTGAGTACTAGAACTTTGACCAGCTAGTCTAGAGAAAATCGTAGGTCCCAAATTGAAGTAACTCGAAGTTTTTTCGAGAAACATAGCTAGAATATGTTCCAAGTAGCTTGGTGTATATCCACTTCCCAACTGGCTCGTTGCGAGAACGAGCGCCAGATCGGATTCCAAAGATTGACACCGATCTTTCATTCAGCAGTCGTTGTAGTTACAATTCAGCTTGGTTTACCTGCCGGCTGAAGCCCGCTTGTTCCCTCTCTGTCCTTGTAGCACTCCTTCCTACACTTATGTCCACTCCCACTCTTGATACCATATCGGCATTTGGTTGTCAGCGTAGTCCCAGGACTCTGGCAATTCAAACTCTCGGGGAATCGAGATCTCCGAGACCAGTGGAATAGATGTCAGAGATTGGACGAGGCGGCCTCTCTGTTCTGCCTTATACAACTCAATCCAGGCCCAGCGTCGGACTCGTTCTCCCACGTAACCGTGCCAGCCTGTAGAAGCGGTGTAGGAGTAGTATAAAGCAGGGGATAGCAGCTCCTTTGCTCGAATCTGGAGGAAGGACCATCGTGGTGCCCTGGCTTCCGGTAGCGCCAACAACGACGATGAGCTTATCACCAGACATGACCAAGGCAATATGAGGGGTTAATGTTTATGGTGTTGAGTACCCTCTCGGTGGGGACAATCCACGCGAGATCTTATACCCGACGGCCGAGGTATCATCAGGTGCCCTTCTTTACGACAGGGATTATTAGGTGTCGAATATCAGTTCATCGGAGACGCATTTCCTAATTTGGCCTTCGCTCCGAGCATTAGTCCGGCTAGCGCGGGGTTTCTTGTGTTAGAGATGAACTAATTGCTCAGATAACAAGAGTACAAAAGGTTCAGCGGTGAGCCAGTGTCACGTCGTCCGCCCATTTTCCCCTCTAACTCGTAGCTCCTGTGCTAGCCCCAGACATGGCGTCTCCGAAGGAAGAAAAGAGCCCTTCTCCACCAAGGTCGCGATCGTCACGATCACCACCTTCAAACCCAGCTAGTCCAGAAGCTCAACCGTTAGCGGCCGAGGTGACGGGACAGTCGCCGATCGAGCATGAGGAAGAAGAGCGACCGGCTCCTTTACAAGTCGATGTAAGTTGTCTGAGGTGCAGCGGGCCGTTGTGGCTTGTGAGGGATTAATGTTCACAATCGCATCAGCATGAGGCCTTTGACAATGAAGATGCCGACTCTACCTACTCTACAGATAGGGACACGTCTTACACTGGATCCATCACATCTTCCATCTACCATTACCAGTACGAAAATGGCCGTCGGTACCATGCATATCGAGAAGGCCAGTACGTCCTGCCTAACGATGACCAAGAGCAGCAGCGTTTAGACCTTCAACATCACATCTGGCGTCTTCTCCTCGGTGGTGCCCTCTACACAGCCCCATTGCCGAAGCCGGAGACCAACCCGGAGCTCCGCATCCTAGATCTTGGATGTGGTACGGGTATTTGGGCTATTGAGATGGCCGATGAGTTCCCTAGCGCCCTTGTCTCTGGCGTCGACCTCTCACCTATCCAGCCAGAATGGGTACCTGCCAATTGCTCATTCCACGTCGACGACTACGAGGATGTTTGGACGTATAGAGAAACTGAGAAGTTCGACTACATCCACGGCCGCGCACTGGGCGGTACATCTGCGGATTGGGCGCGGTTTTATCAGCAGGCCAAGGACAATCTCAAGCCTGGAGGCTGGATGGAGATGCAAGAATACGACGCTTGGATCTTTAGTGATGATGATAGCTGTGATCGTGCGCCCTGGACTATGGAGTGGGTTGAGAAGTTGGATGCTACTAGCCAGGTGTTTGGCAAGCGGTTGAACGTTGCCAAGTACCACAAGCAATGGATGATTGATGCTGGCTTTCAAGACGTTGAGGAGCGTGAGTTCCGGGTGAGTCAAATTTCTCCTTCTGAAGATCAACTAACTCATGCTGGGATAGATACCTATTGGACCATGGGCCAAGGACCCTGCTCTCAAGGAGTTGGGGAAATTTGAGCTCACGCACATGCAAATGTCAGTCGAGTCTCACACGCCTGCTCTCTTCACGCGAGTCTTTCAGTATTCCCAGGACCAAGTAAGAGTATTGATGGAGGGTGTTAAGAGAGAGTTTCGCAGTCGGAATTTGAGACTTATTACGAGTTACCGGTTCATTGTGGGGCGCAAGCTAGCCGAGAATGAATGAATCACCCTCAAGAGTAGAATGTTCATATGAATTGTGATAACTAGCGGTTCTACAGTCTGAATAAAGGCCTCTTCTCGGAATACTTCAGCACTGGAGGGATCTTGCGCATCGTCTTGTAGACCAATTGCGAACAAGAAGCACGTGAGACAGTGCATGCAGCTTTGTATTTTGGAAGGTTTTCGTATTCCTTGTGTTACCATTTTACTTATTGTTCGGCCTATCATGCAAGTAAGCAGCCCGATACCTACCTTGGTCTGATACTGCGCGTCGTGGGGTACCGATCTGGGGTTGATCTACGCGTAGGTCCATTCCACAGTCCCAACTGAGCTCACACAACTAATCGCTGTGGAACTGCACGTACTGATGTCTCTACATCCGAAATCAGAACATGGCCACGGCAGTCAGGTAATCGTGCTGCGAAACGAGGGCTACCATATCGAGCTTCTGCGCAAAAAGGCCGTTACAGTAAATAATCCACACTTGAATTCGTCGTCATATGGAGTATCTCATCTCATTCAACCATACTAACACCGTGCATACCAACAAGTACTACTTCTCAACTATTATTCGCTTTAGGCTTAATACACTAAGAAACTCGAGGCGACTAGTGCAATAAACAAAGCAAAGGTACCGTCAAGCCCTAGTCTCTCAGCAGCATTGGGATTCACACTTCCCTCGGTGACATTACTAGCCCGCAAACACAACAAAGAAGCAACCGGCATCTCGTCCGGAGTTCTCCACTCCGTGGGATCGCGGCGACCCCAGTTGACTATAACAGTCCAGATACCACGCACCGCATTATCATAAGCCTCGTCCTCATCTACTCCGAGGCCGGTAGGGCCGGGGCGTACGGCTATCAGTGGCTTGCCATCAAGCAAGCTGAGGTTTGCGCCCACTATTACTATGAATCAGTCTCCGTGAAATTGATCAAGGGTTGGAAACTCACATGAAAAGCCGTACGTGCTGGCGTCGTCACTAAAGTAGTCCTCACATTGTTCAGGAATATCGGGCAAAAGCCCGCACCCATTATTGTCCGTACTATTCCAAAAATACATATTTCCCTCTCTGTCTAGAGCTTCGATGCAATCGTCGGAGAGAAATGAACTGCAAGAGCCGTCGTCATCCTGGCCGTCATCGATAGCGTCGTCATCCAGCGCTTTGGGTGTCCAGAAGGCGACGCACACGTGCCAGTCGGATTCGTTAGAACGGCGGCTATTGTTTATCGCAGGCAGTTTCATATCTTCAGGTGCCGTGATACTGATGCTAGTTCCTGGGTAGCTGTGGTCTTCGTCTCCGGTGACGTTGGCGGCCACTGCAATAGTTGCTTTCCAGCCACCCACCGTCTCCTTGGGCGGGAAGGGCCCCGAGACATTATAGGCGTCAAAAGTGTAGGTGCCGGTAGCATTGGGCTTTTTGAAGTAAGACTCCCACTCCTCCACACTCATATCATTTGGGGGCCCGGCTACACCAACATCGCCATCATAGGCGGTGGTTGGGGGCAGAAGGGTGAGCACCCAAATTGTGAGCGCTGAAGTTGTCTTCATGTTGGATGTCTGGCGGACAGTAGATCGACTAAAGGGGAAGTAAGCTTAAACTAGCTATAACTTTCTTTCTTTTTTTATGGGCTTGGTCCTTGTTTATATGCAACATTGGACGCCGTTCAGCCAAGGCGGATTGGCACAGCCAGCGACTAAGAGTGGCAGTTCCAAGAGCAAGGCAGCACTGAATCCTCCGACAATCGACTCCCTTTTTAGGTTATCAATCCTCCGAACAGCAACCCATAAAGTCCAATCAGATGTTGAGTTGGCTACTTGACAGGGTGGCCTTGTATGGGGACGGATTTGCTGACCGCTGTGACGTCGAGGAGGTAATAGAGATGGTAGGGATTGTCGTCGTAGGATTGGCCGCGGTCCACATCTTGGGCTAGCTGATGCTGATCATGACGTTTCAAGGCTGAAATTCTCGGCGATAATCAGGGCATCGCCGCCCAGCGCATTTCACCGCATGGCACAGCTCGGAGGTTACTCGATTCGCAACAACAAGCAAGCCGATGCAACGTCCTTTGGTGCAGTCTGTCTCATGATCCGACTCAGTACGTCATTAATACTTGTCAGATAGATTGACAAGAAGCACAGTTTTGATTGATGTCAAGTAGCAGCTAGTCTTAAAGCCTAGTGAAACAGTCAAAACTCCGCTATGGTACGCAAGAGACAAGCGCCCGTCACTGTACACTTCTCAATGCCTCGCTAACCTAAATCTCGACATAACTTAAACCAGAATTAGGCAAATCAAAGCAATGAGCCACAGCTGTGGAGATCGTAGAGAAGCGACATCTTCCTCATCATCCTCATCGCTGTCTTCATTCTCACTATCCGCCTTTTCGCCACCAGCGCTTCCTGTTGGCTTCGCGTCGACACTAGCCACTATGACAGTGTGTTCTATCGCCCTGAGAGTCTATGAGAATGTCTCGCCGCTAAGGGGACTTGTAATGCTACCATCAAGGTTTGAAATTGTCGTCTCGGTTCCGTTCTTGGGAAACTCGCCTGGCGCGTAGAACTTTGCCGATTTATCTGCGCCAGGTGGTGGAAATCCGAGATCACCAACGCAGGAGATGCCGTCCATGTAATTTCCGCACGTCGGGAAGTTATCCAAGGGGACGAGATTGTACCAGTCGTCGGCACCAATAAGAGACGGGTTCATATCTGGGCACACATTCCAATTACTGGTACGTCAGCATTACGAAACGTAGCCATAGACCGCGGGAACTAGTAACGGGCTTACATAGAAAGACCACTGGTTTCACAACACAAACAAATCTGTATGCCATCTTCAGGGTTGTGACCTGCCAAGTCTCCAATCTTGTCGGTTCAAGATTTCGCCTCTTCTATAAGACGTTTGAGAGACACCGTGAGCTGTCCCAGATTACACGAGCACGCAGCAGGGGCATCAAATGGGGTGGGATAGAACGGAATGGCTTCCCAGTCGACTCTAGAGCGAGAATTGCTAAGCTCTCTGACTGTTCGCTGGTATTCGCAACTATAAACCTAGTTTTCTTAGCATAATCTCTCCCTCTCCTTATGTCGTACCAAGCGGTAACTTGACTCACCTGATTCCAGCAATGCGTTAACGCGCAATCAATTTCGTCCTGGGTTTGCAGACAACGACAAGCAAATGCATACTCAGATTCTCCATCCGCTTCCTCTTCTTCGCATTTCTTGACGCCAACGCATTCAAGGGCTGCACTTGAGGCTTTATCATAGCATGTCTTCATGCCCGACGGGGCAACGCAGTTGTCTGAGTTGAAGAGCCAGACTTTGGCTGCCAGACGTGGAGTAGCGACGAGGAAGCAGGTTAATAGGGGCCATTATGTTCAAAGATGATGCGTACGAGCCAAAGTTTAGCAATTTACCGAGATATTACATTTAAGCTCTATTTAACCAAATCTCGCCGTAACCCTCCTTCACGACTGAAACCTTCTTCCTTCCCATAGCTTGAGCCACCCCTGTGACTCAATAACTTAAAAACTTTAATCCCTTCCTCCCCCGGCAACGTGTCCTCCACGGCCTATCCTCCACAGCCAACTTCCTCGCTTCATCCACTTATAACGGAGTTTATAACTCTCTAGGAGGGGAGAAGGGATAGGGTGCCAGTTCCTATACTCGGCAGCAATATGTGAAAGGTGGGCCCCTTTGGGCATGATTAGGGTGAAATCAGAGATTAAGGGTATATCTATATTACTATAAAGACTTTAACTTATTAAGTCCTCCTTAAGGCTTTAGCTAAATTAGGTTATATAGTCTTATAGGTTATATAACCTCGGCGGATTATTACTAGGGATTTAGTAATAACTAATTAATTCTAGATATCCTTATAATTACCTCTCTTCTAGAAAGCTTAGTCCTTAAGCTCTATTATTTAATTAAGGTTATATATTTTATAATATTATATATATATTAAATTTAGGTAGTTTTTTTATTAGCCTTAATAAATTTTCTTATATGTATTATAGCTTATTAATAATTATTTATTATTTTTTTATAATTTCTTTTATAATTTTTATAAATTTTTATTATAATTATTATAATAAATTTTTATAATTAATATATATATATTTATTAGCTAATTATTATTAATAGCTTTAAATATAATTAATTATTATTATAACTTAAAATTTTTTTTTTTATAATAAGTATTTTTTTATTATATTATTTTTATTTTATATCATTATATTTTTATTATTTATAGATATTTCTTTATATCTTTTATAATTATAATTTTATTTTTTTTTATTATATATATTTTTTTCTTTTTATTTAGTTATTATAAAGCTATTAATAATATCTTTTTTTATTATTTATATTATTATATTAAAGAAATATAAATATAACCTTAATATTATATTTTAAAATATAAAAATAAATAAAATTCCTTATATATATTATTTAAAGTATATTAATAAAGAGCTTAGTATCTTATATATTATTAATACCTTACTAAATTATTATATATTTTATATTTATAATAAGAAAAAATATAATTTTATGAATATTTTAATTTTATATATTAATTATTATTAATTTTTTATAAATCTCTTATATATTTTAAAGTATTACTTAATTTTTATAAAATATTATTTATAAGCTTATAAATAATATAAAAAAATATTACTTTTTTTTAAATATTTAAATTTAATAAATTAATTAAGTAATTAGCTAAGTAATATATTATTAATAAAAGATTATTAATTATTTATATAATCTTATTAATATATTTATTATAACTAAAAAAAAATAACCCTAAAAGAAATTATTTAGACTTAAGAGTTAGCTTTTAATTAAAAATTATCTTCCCTTATATATCTCTAAATAATATATCTCTTTATTATATTAATATTATTATTTTAATATATATATATAGCAAATATAATAGTTAACTAAGTATAATAAAAATCCCTTAACTTATATTATCTCTATTTAATTAATTAATTCTTAATAACTTATTATATCTTAATTAAATAATAAAGCTAGATTACTTCTTATATTTTAGGCCCTTAAGAATAACTAAAGATTAAGCCTTTAATACGCCGCAGAAATATATAATATTAATTAGATAAGGCTATAGCGCTAATAATAAAGTATCTAATCTTAATATAGTATCTTTAATAAATTATATCGCCTATCTAATCTAGAGAAATAGATTTTTATTTATTTTATTCTTAATTTAGATTTATAAGGATTCCCCCCCTAGCTTTATAATATTAAAGAAATAATTAATTAATTACTTATTAACCGCGATATATTATTAATTAATATATATTAAGCTTTAAATTTTATTAAGTAATACCTAGAGCTTAAAATATATTTTTTTTATAAATATAATTATTAAAGAGCTAAGTATAAAAATTTAGTTATTATTTATAACTAATTTAAGCTTATAATAAATATAATCGCAAAGTATAAAATCTAATTAAATAATATTTATAATTTTAATAAAATAGGCTTTCTTATAGGTATAATTATAAGTAAAATAATTATTATAGGCTTAAAAAGGTATTTAAAGCTAAAATTAATATAACTTAGAAACTAAAAATAAATTATAATTATTTAAGTAATTAATATAAAATATTAGGTAATTTAATTATTTATTATTAATATAAATTAATATTACTTTATTAATTAATACTAAGAAAATAATATTTTAAGTAATTAAATAATTATAATAACTTAAAATAATTAAATTAATAATAAGATTAGCCTTAAATAACTAAAATACTTTAAATAATATATAATTAATTAATTAATTAATTTTTATTATTTTTTAATTCTTAATAATTATAAAAATTATTAATTAATTAAATATAAGAGATATTATAAAAAAAAAATTATTTAATTTTATATATTATTATATTTCTTTTATTTATTTTAGCCTCTTAATATTAGGTATTTTAAGCTATTAAAAAAGGCCTATAATTAAGAAATAAAATATCTAATTAAATATTTTATAACTTATATTTTAAAAACTAAGTTTTTTTTAGCTTTTTATATTATATATAAGGCTATTATAATAAAAAGAATTGTTAAGGAAACTTTTAAAGGAATTAATCTTATTCCCCTTAACTTAGAAACTATAATCTTAAAGCTTAATATATAGCTATAGACTCTAATACCTACTAAAGAGAGATCTAAGCCCTTAACCTCTTAGGTCTTAAGGACCCTAAGGATTATACTTAAGGCTAGATCATAATTTAAATACCTTAAAAAATAAATTAAAAGGTATTAAAATAGCTCCCTAGAGTTAATCCTTAAAGCCCTAAGGTCTCTTAAGAAAGGAATAAAGGTAATTATATATTAAGTTATCTTATTAATTACTAAGAATAAAGACCTTTAGGAGGTAAATAAAATACTTAATTAGCGCTAAAAGGTAAAAAAAACCTAGCTATAAAAAAAAAGGGTTATAATAATAAAAAAAAAAATAAATAATTAATTAAATAGATATTAATATATAAATAATAGCTAAATTATTAAGATATAATAATTAAAGAAAATTAATATAACTAAGGGTTTAATATTATAATATCTATAGCTAACTTAGTTATAATATAAAGACTTATTAAATAATAATTAAGATATCTAGGGAAGAATATAATAAGTAGTTTTAATTAATTAATTAATTTATTATATTTTTATTATTATATTAATATAAAAAATTAAGATTTTTATTATACTTAGTTAATTATTATATTTATTATATATATATATTAGCTAATTTTTTCTTTTAAGTTAATATAAATATAAATCTTATAAAAATAACTTAATATATTATTATTATTATTTTTATTTATATATATAATAAGATTATTATTAAAAACTTAGTAATAATAATTAATAATATATAAAATTATATTAATATATTAATAATAAATATTAAAATTAAAAATTATATTAATTTTTTATTTTATAGCCTTAAGTTATTATATAATTAGGCTTAAGTTATTTTTAATAATAAAAATCTTAATTTTATTTATTTTATTTTATTTATTAATATTAGTTTTTATTCCTAAGATATTATTAACCTTTAGTAATTCTTAGTAATTATAAGTATTATATTCTTACTCTTAAGATTAAGAAAAAAAAATTTTTAATAAAGACTTATTAACTTATTAGCTAGCTAAATATAAAAAAGTAATTATTACTAAGAGTACTAGGGGTAATTATAGTTATTACTATAATTTTAATAATTAAGTTATTTATAAGTATTTATTAATTTATTAATATTATTTTGTTTATATTAGGGTTTTTTTAATTTTAGCTTTATTATTTTTTATTCTTAATTATATAATTAATAATAATATTTTTTATATTATAAATTAATATAAGAAAATAATATAATAATTTATTAAGCTAAGCTTAGATCTCGCAAAGACTTAATATATTTTATATAAGTTATTATTTTTATTAAAAAAAACAATTACTAAATATTTCCTTACTTTATTTTCTTTTTTTAAGAAGACTTAAGGCTTTATATAATATAATTTATTATAAGTTTTAACTTAAGCCTTTAAATAAGGTTAATATTAATTAAATTAATTTATAACCTTATATTTATAAAGATATTTCTTTTTTCTTAATAAGCCCTTAGAGAATAAGTTTTTTAGCTTTAATTATTTTCCTTATAGGTATTTATTTAAATAAGTTTATAAATAAAAAGTTAAGATTATTTTTTATTTCCTTTAGTTTTTTAAAAAATTAAGGTCTTTAATATATATATAGCTAATTATTATAAATAATTTAGTTTTATTTTATAAAGGAATTTAATTAATATTAATTTATTTCTTTAATATATAATCTAAGGCTTTATAGCTAATTTAATTATAATTATAATGTTTAATTATAGAAGGTCTATTATTTTCTTAAGTATAATATATCTTTAATATAGATATATTTAATTTATTTATAATTTTCTTTTATAAGGGAAATAATATTTCTTTATTAAGGGTTTAATAATATTAAATATATATTTCCTCTTAATATTTATTTAAGATAAAAACTAATTTTAAATATATTTCATTTCTTAAGTAATATTTCTTATTTTTATTATAAGGTATTTTAATTATTTTAGTTTTTTTTTTATTCTTAATATAAGGTAACGTACATGATAAGCATGCGACGCATCCAAGTATGCGACGCACTTTTCCCTCCTACACCTAACTTTTCAATTAATCAATTGATTTTTCCACCACTAAATATGTCAGACCTAAATACTGAGGCTAAAACCCTTCTTGCCCTTCAAGCCCTTCAAAATGACCCAAAACTAAGCGTCCGACGCGCTGCAAAGATCTATAAGGTCTCCGAGCCAAGGCTACGTCGTCGCAGACAGGGAATCCAATCGCGATGCGATTGGATTCCAAAATCACGCCGACTATCTGATCTAGAGGAACAGATCATAATTCAGTTCATTCTCGACCTAGATTCGCGAGGATTCCCCCCCCGACTGCGTGCTGTTGAAGAAATGGCCAACCGACTGCTCGCCGACCGCGACGCGTCACCCGTCGGCAAGCGCTGGGCTCATAACTTCGTCAGGCGACACGAAGAGGTTAAGACGCGTTTTTTTTCGTAAATACGACTACCAGAGAGCCAAATGCGAAGATCAACCATTATTCGCGATTGGTTTAGGCTCGTGGAGAGCATAATCGCGAAATATGGTATCGACCTCGCTGATATCTACAACTTTGATGAGACTGGCTTTATGATGGGTCTAATTACAAGCGGAATGGTCGTCACAGGCACAGATAGGCGTGGAAAGCCAAAATCAGTGCAGCCTGGAAACCGGGAATGGATTACAGTGATCCAAGCGATTAATGCGGAAGGCTGGGCGATCCCGCCGTTCATCATCGGTGCGGGCCAATATCACCTCGCCAACTGGTACCGAGAAAGTAACCTCCCGGGCGATTGGGCTATTGCGACGACCCAAAATGGCTGGACTAATAATGAGATCGGTCTCGAGTGGCTAAAACACTTTGACCGGTGTACAAGCAATCGATCAATTGGTTCCTATCGTCTTCTGATCCTAGATGGCCACGAAAGTCACCACTCCGTCGACTTTGAGAGATATTGCGAGGAAAATAAGATCATCACGCTTTGTATGCCACCTCATTCGTCTCATCTACTTCAGCCTCTTGATATCGGGTACTTTAACCTGCTCAAGCAGGCTTACGGTCGAGAAATAGAGCATCTGATCAGATGCTCTATAACCCACGTTTCAAAGACTGAGTTCTTTCCGGCCTTCTACGCCGCATATCAGGCCACTATGACGGAAAGAAATATCAAGGCGGCTTTTAGAGGAGCCGGGCTTGTTCCTCTTGACCCGGAAAGTGTGGTCTCGAAGCTTGATGTGCAGCTACGGACTCCAACGCCTGCCGAGGAGGTAGCTAGCCCTTCGACCCCTTGGGCGTCAAAGACTCCAAAGACCGTCCTTGAGGCCCAATCTCAGTCTGAATACCTCGATAGACGAATCAGAAGGCATCAAAGTAGCTCCCCAGAGTCAATTTTAGGAGCTCTTAAGTCGCTTGCTAAGGGGACTAAGGCAATGATGCATGAGAATGCCTTATTGAGGTCTGAGAATAAAGACCTTCGAGAGGCAAATGAGATACTAAGCCGGCGCCGGAGGGCAAAAAGGACTAGACTATAGAAAAGAGGGGTAATGACAGTAGAGGAGGGAAGGCAAGCAATTGATCAGATGGATGTTAATGCGCAGGTAGTGGCGGAATCATCGAGAAGTGGTGGTCAAGGAAGGTCGGCGCGACCGGGGGTTCGGCATTGTGGTGTCTGCGGCAAGCCCGGTCATAATGCAAGGACCTGTCAGGTAGTGATTGAGACGTCTGGGGAAGAGTATAGCGAGTAGTTTTAATTGATCAATTGATTTGTTGTGTTTTTATCTTAGTTTATAGTAGTAAGGTTTAAGAAAAGTGCGTCGCATACTTAGATACGTCGCATGCTTATCATGTACGTTAATAATAAAAATAATATATTATATTTTTATTTTTTTTTATTTTTTTATTAAGTAGTTATAAAAGGTATATTATTATATAAAGTATTAAAAAAAGGTTTATTTTATCTTATATAATAATTATAAATTAATCTTAGACCTATTCTTTTTATAATTTAAAATTAATATATTACCTTTATATAAATATAAGGTATTTTTTTTTATAAAAGGGGGTTTATTAATAGGCTTATAATATATATTTTTATTTTATTTATAATAAGTAATAGAATTTTATTATTAATTATTTAATTTATTATTTTATAATAATATTAGGCCTTAATTAATTATTAGCCTTAATAGCCTTAACTTAGTTATTAATCTTAATTATATTAGCTTATTTAATAAGAATCTTATAATTACATTATAATAGCTTTTTATATTTCTTTTAAAAAATAATTTTTAATTATTTAATAAATTAAATTAATATCTAATTTTATAATTATAGCTATTTTATATATATATTTTATTTCTTTTATTAGGCTTATTATTAATATTATTATTCTTATTTTTATAATTATCTTAATTATTTTAAGAAACAAGATCTTAATAAAGAGCTTAAAAAAATATCTTTTATTTTTTATTATACCTTAATAATATTTTTACTATATATAATATTATTATTAAGGTTTATTTCTTTATTTAGGATTATTTTTATATTAAAAAATAAATAATCTCTTTAAACAATCTTATTAAGTATATTTTATTCTCTTAGTAAAAGATTAATAAAATACTTAGAAGAGATATCTTATAAAACCTTATATTCCCTTAGATTAATTAATTAATATCTTCTAAATTTAAATAATTAATTAGCTTAGTTTTTATAATAAAGGCTAATAAAAATATTTACCTTTTATAATATAATTCTACTAGGGTAATTATAGAGTTATATTACTTTATTATTAATTATTACGTAGTAGGTATATCTTAATATAATTTATTTATTATAATAATATATTAATTTTTTATAAGAATATAAATTAAAGAATTATAAAAAATAGGCCCTTTTAAATATAATTAAGGTAAAATTAGAGATTAAAAATATATCTATATTACTATAAAGACTTTAATTTACTAAGTCTTTATTAAGGCTTTAATTAAATTAGCTTATATAGTCTTATAGGTTATATAACCTTAGCGGGTTATCGCTAGGGATTTAGTAATAACTAATTAATTCTAGATATCCTAATATAATAGCAGGAATGTTATTAGGGTTATATAATCTATTAATTAGTATTCTTAGTATTATATTATAAAACTACTAATATAGTAAAAAGGGATAATCTTCTTATTTCTTATATAGAGGTTAAAGTAAACTTAAATACCTTATAAGAGGCTTAACCTTTTATAATAATATAATTAAATATAACTCTTTAACTATAAGTAATAGAAGGTTAAAAAAAGGCTACTATATTAGCATTAGGATTATAATACTATAATATATTAAAAATATATTCTTTATTATAGTTAGAGCCCGGCCCTCGATGGGTTAACTAAGCCTGAAGATCGTTAATAGGGGCACCAAGGGTGATAAGAACATTTTGGCGAGTATTTGGGGGTGGAAACACAGCAAGAGGTGTCAAAACATTTCATGCCAGGAACCAGCAATAACTTTATGTACTCCAGCGTACCCAAGAGCATCAGGCTGTCGACTGTGTCCGACTTGAGAACGAGCATTCATTCCATGGCCCACTGCGGGTGAATCAAGCATAATGGACCAACAAGGGGCCCACTGACAAATGTTTGATGCAACAGGCCGTATGCCGGCAATAAGGTGCCAAGACTTGGCCTGCCAAGACCGGATGGGCGACTCGAAGCGCTTCAAATGGCCTCTCCAAACAAGGAAACTCAGTCGACGTGGATATCCTTTGTCAAGGGAGATCAGAGCAACCTGCATGAGCAGTAAAGAGCGGCTGAATTCCGAGTCTGCCTCGGGCGAGTTGATATTGTGGGTATACCCTACCTCCGATAAACAGGCCGGGAATAAACAGGCGTTGACATCGATGCATAAAGAAATTAAAAAAAAAAAAAAAACGTTCTTCCACTGATTTTGATGGCATGTAATGCGCGAGAAATGGGCCACTCGTGATTCTGAGAGAAGACAACTTCGCTAATGAGCAACAGAATCACACAATAGGTAGACCTAGTCAAGCGTCAGGTTGGTAGGAACCGGGGAAGTTTGAGGGCCCTCATTACGAGAAAATACGACACATTGATCAAAGATCAGCTTCTTTTCTCTGGTTTAGGATCTTTTGTTCTTGGCGGGCGTCGCTGAGTGTTGAAGCGCCACCAACAGGCATTCCAATGATGACTTTAGGCAGCCTTAATGCAGGGGGTTCAGCTGTAATCTCGTTCATTGGGCACGGATTAGACAGGACGTAGATGAAGAAGTTGAGATCAGTGGCAGTTATCTCAAGAGGACGGGATGAAGTAGTTGATGAGGGATCCTTTTTACTTTCCTAGGAACAGAGTAATTGATCTCTCTGTAGGTAAGGCTTCTATTACTATTATAGTTGACCAGCTCCTTGGTTGGTGGAACAAGCAGTCTTACATAGCTGCTGATAGATTCCCGTGCCTCTAATGATGCATCTTGGCCTAGTCTTTTCCTGCACGTAGGAAGAAAGATTGGTATTAGGTAACTGTGCTGGCATAGGGTCATTCTATCATAGAAGTGAAGAGAAATGTGTTTTTGTCAATGTTGAAGCCTCCCACTGGACCAGAAAAATAGGACCGATAGATTGATAGCTATAGTTAAAAAACCTGTTGTATGTCATTGAGTTTATTGAGATATGCTCAAACGTATCAAAAAACCAAGTTCTTTGGTACACATTGTGATTGGCCTCTCTGCCTCTTCCTAGGCCAGAGAGGTTGATAAAATAATAAAAGTAGATGCTGTGGTATATGATATTGGGCCGATTTGAGATGCATATTTGCGTATAGCAATGTATCCTTCTGCTCATGAGTCATGATCTTCTATCCTGAGGATAGAAAGAAGAAAAGAATGCCATAGCTCTTCTATACCCCGATGGCTATTCCAGCACTGATTTTCAAGCCAGTAGCAAGTTCACGCATCATTATATCATAATAGGTCACAGCGCATATCGTAGTGACCTGATAAAGAACCAATAGGGGGATATGAATCCGTTGGTACTCTGTGCCTCTAGGGAGACAAGTGGGGAAGGTGTCGGGCCGACACTATCCGTGTAGGAAGCCTTGAGGTCACTCCCCTCTGTGGTTTTACTGCAGACACTAAGTAAACAGCTATCATTGTTCCACTGAGTATACTATTCATTACCCTAAGCTTACTAGTTATTCCTATATCTCATTAGAGGTTAACAGGAACCTAGGCATAATGCCTGCGCTATCTCCCTAAAGCGAGGGTAGACTGCTTTTTGTTCCCTTCTTCCGGTTTTCTCCTTTGGTCCTTCTTTTTGTCCCTTGGACAATTGTTACTGTACCTCAACTTGACTTCTTGAATCCTTGTTTGGAAATTGATCGCGTGGCCATTTATGCTCCTCTCCTCTCGTCAGATTGGGCAGGAGTTACGCATGCAGAACCGCTCCTAGGGGAATATCTTCCCATGTGATCATACCCAGGCGGCGACTGAAGAAAGTTTCAGTTACCAATTCTTGAGTGCCTCGATCTGAGGATACCAGGCGGGAAGCTCCTGTGTGCAGTCAACAGCATGTCACACACTCATTTGTCACACTTTCCGTCAAGCAATGTGCAGCTGTGTCACCTTAATTAGTCCGCAGCTGCTTGTCTCCTTAAGTGGCTGGGTTCTCGAACATTTTACTAAAATGCGGGTACGTAGCCTCGCAAGCTAGGCGATTCCAGGAGGCGACCTCAGAAAGGAAATCCGTCTAGCAACGTTTGAAGCTAGGTCAGACTTGGCATCTGTTCCTGGAGGGCGGGGTTCCTTCACATGCTCCATATCTGATCGCCAGCCGTCGAAAATTCCAGCCTCATGATTGGCTTTTCATGCTCTCCCTTCATCCAGCCCCGCTGGGCGCAGGGCTAGCTCAAACGCTGCCGAAACAGCACCTCTTTGGCCCAGAAAGTTGCCCGGTGGCATATTGCTCGCTCGATACCATCAACTCGACAGAGATGGCCCCTATTTGTCATAAAACCTATGACAATTGGTATCCATATTCCCCACACAGGATCCATGTCTTTGTGGGGTACGGGCTGAAAGATCCGGGATCGACGCCAATAGTTCAGGCGGAGCATTTTAAACCCTGAAGGCGATCAAAGCGCTGTCATGTTGTCTCTGTCATCGTTCAGCCCGGCAACGTCACCGGCGTCACCAACCAGCCTTCTAGAGCCTTCAACTCTGACCGCTAACTTGTTCCACCGGCACTTCAAACACTCATGAATCGCGGACCGTGAATACAGACTCGTTAGACCGTCCAGATGCGTCCATGTCCGCCTCACGTTGTCGATTTGACTTTAAAGCTCGGGCAGCCACATGCAACGACCTACCTAGTTGGGTGTAGCCACCCCGCAAACCCACCGGTCGCGCTGACTCGAACCACCTCGGTCCAGATGTAACGGCAGACAGAGTCGCAAGCCCAGGCGACTCCACGGCAATCAAACGACTCGTCCAGGGTGCAGGGATGCCATCCCATTGCTGGCCAGAGGGCCTGGCTACGCC
The DNA here is from genome assembly GCF_025433545.1 of Fusarium keratoplasticum. Taxonomy (NCBI): domain Eukaryota; kingdom Fungi; phylum Ascomycota; class Sordariomycetes; order Hypocreales; family Nectriaceae; genus Fusarium; species Fusarium keratoplasticum. The sequence goes on along the minus strand of NC_070541.1, from coordinate 239,373 downwards.
CCTTCGGGCAAGGCTCAGCCCCCAATTACAGGCTGGTCGACATCAAGATGAGGGACGTTTAACGGCTGGTCGGTACTCTTCATTAAAACTATCACCGCCGCCACATCATCACCATGTGATTTTGCCCTGCAATCCCTCAAACTCACCCGACAACCACTCATTGCAGTTCCACCAAGGCGACATGAAACTGCATCAACTGCTGTTTTTGAACACCAAAGATGGGGTAAATATGCATCTTTATATCCTCTTCCTCGTCGCCATCTTCCTGGGACCATGCCTCGGTGAAGAGTCCCCATCAGAAATTGTCGCAAGGCTTCCGTCTTGTGCGGTGAGTCCCATCTGCTTTTCAGCTCCCCACTTATTATCTCGTCCTGTTATCTAACGATGGATACTCTGTTTAAAGCCCCCTTGCCTCTATGGAGCCCTTGCGAACTCGACGTGCGATATCACCGATCTGTCGTGCATGTGCACCAACCAACCGTTCCAAGATGATGCCAAAATCTGCATCGAGAGTGCATGTTCATTCTCGGATGCACTCTGTGCGCACTCCCTCGATCTACCTCTCCCTCTCTCTACGTTGGGAACCGAAATAATGATTTCATACCGCAGTCGTCAAGAACGTGACCGAGACAGCCTGCGGAGCCCCCGTTCGAGACAAATCGAACCGATTCAATGCCACGATTATTCCTCTAGGCGCCATCGCAATCTTCGTCACCATGTCACGGCTGGTTTTCAAACTCTTTTTCAGTCGATCACAAGCCCTCAGCCCCGATGATTGGGCAATCGCCGCGACATTGGCCATCTCAGTGTCGGGTCTGGTGATAGGCATCAAGTGTCTAACAGTCCATGGACTGGGCAGAGATATCTGGACACTGACGACCCACGAAATATCTAAATTCGCTCTGTACTTCTATGTAATGACCATTCTGTACTTCATGGCCATGTCTTTTATCAAGCTCAGCCTATCGCTCTTCTACCTCAACATCTTTTTCGACAACATCAGTCCGTATATCCTCTGGGGGACGGTCGCGTTCAACGCACTATACGGTATTGCATTCTTGTTTGCAGCAATATTCCAGTGCGTACCGGTGGACTACTACTGGGTACAATACCTGGGGGGATACAGTGGCACGTGTGTCGACATAAATGCTCTGGGATGGGTCAACGCCGCAACCGGCGTCGCAGTCGACATCTGGATGATCGCCATGCCCCTGAGCCAAGTCATTCACCTGAGACTACATTGGAAGAAGAAGGTTGGCGTGGTAATCATGTTTTTACTTGGGACATTGTGCGTATACCATCCCACCTTTTGAGGCTCGTGACGTTGCTAACCAAGGCTTACAGTGTCACGGTGGTTTCCATCCTTCGCCTTCAATCGTTGCTTCACTTCGCCAACTCCAATAATCCGACCTGGGACCAATGGTTTGTTGCATTTTGGTCTATAATCGAAGTCAACGTCGGCATGATATGCACTTGCCTCCCTACCCTTCGCTTGATCTTGGTCCGCTTGTGTCCTAATATCTTCGGGACAGCGGACTCAGCAAAGTACGGGCAAGAGATTGTAAATCAAAGTATGAATCCGCCCTGGACGAGAAGGAGGGACCCAGAGGCGGTCGACTTGCACAGCATGGAGGCCGGCGACAAGTATCCTTGATCATCGCAATACCCCCTCCTTTAATACTATCACTTCACAGCCAGTCCGCACATATCAAGACCCAATTACTTTTATCACCTCCACTGCTCGGAAATTCCCTCAATTAGCATCATGCTGAGCTATAAACACCAATACTCATCACTGCCATTCGGCTCGACAGGACTTGCACACATGCAAGTGAAATGAGCCGAGTTGAACACAACTCTATGAAGCCACATACATATACGAAGTTGGTGGCATCAACTGGGAATCTGCGGATATGGAGGACAGCGGGGAAAGCCGTATTGTGGGCGATGATGCCCATCTCAGACCAACATGTTGGCAGAGCGTTGACTGAAGATTTAGGGGCAATTTCGAACGAGCTACCACGAAACGAGAGCGAGGTCGTCTTTTGTCCCGGCACCGTATATGAACAGTCATCAGCCATAGTCGAGCGAGCGTGCACGACACGCCGATAGGAAGTGAGCTGTACATGGGGTTCGTCCGTCCGATAAGCCGAACTAGACAAATAGCTAGGGAGAAGGGATAGGGTGATACTTTTAAGAAGGCACCTTAGGCTATATACATACAGCATAATTATTCAATATGATGATACCCCACCAGAGTAGACTTGCTTCGTGACGCTATGGTCGACGAGTACGTTGGAATATCAACTCAACATTGAGTGGTGAAATCCTCCATCCCAAACAGAAAGCTATCAAAGTCAATGCCTGCGTCCTGAAAGATGGTATCCAGAGAGCTGGAGGTTCGGTCATTGAGCGGTGTACCCGCGCTGTTCTCTAGACGTGAATTTCTTGGGCCCAAAATCCTCGCGTAGAGCGACTCGAATTTCCTAATACACTGTTGAACGTACACACTTAGATGCTCATGTGCACGAAAAGCAGATATCAAACTATGCCAGGACTTCGACACGAATTCGGTGTACAAATCGGACCTAAACATGGCTGCTAGAAAGATGGTACCTGCGATGTGTAAATAGTAGATCCGGTACCACCACGGTAGGAGCCCCATGGGTTCATATGGCTCGAGTGTGTCGACAATTAACGACGTGATATTTTGAGCTGCCTCGATGCACATTTTCGCACATTCTTTTACAAGCCGGTCGCTGAGGCTAGGAGAGCCAGATATCGGGACTGTTGCCGTGTGTGATTTCGCCAAGTACAGACGGGCCAGCATCGGTCTATGTAGAAAGATCCGGTGGTGGAGAAGACTACAGTCCGAGATTAGCAAGATCAAGGACCAAGATAATACGAGGATTGTGGTTTGAAGGAAGCTGGGCCTGCCTACCGAAGATGAAGTAAATATCGTTCTGCGCGAGACGTCCGATCAGCGACCTCTCGAAGGTTTTGCAGCTTCCAGTCGCTGGGAAGACTATTTTCCCATCTGTCTAAACAGGCGTCCAGCTCCACTGCTACGGTAGGATAATTATCGTGCTGATAATGTCGTGGCAGTCCCAGTCTAGTAGCAAGATTATTTCGATCCTCTGTCTGTGCTAATTGTATCTGGTTTCCGATTTCATGAAGTTCCAATGCCCGTGTAAAGCTACGGTCATTCACTTGATCGTTTAACGACGTAATCTCCGTTCTGTTGGGGGAAGCGATCAAGACTGGCGCGGATGATCTACCGAGTGTCCAAGAGACGCATCTAATTCAGAGTTAAAACTGCTTGCCTGCCACTTTCCTCTTATCCAAATAGCTTACCGGTCGAGCCCGACGCAACTAACCCAGACCTGTTTCTTTATTCGGGCCTCGTCGGAAACCTTCCCTGCCGAGATTGACTGTGAAACATGACAACACATACTCTGGGCGGTTCGCATCGCCAGACCCGCCGTCATCCATGTCTTATGTCGGTTTTCTGTACAGTGGATATATCTGTTCAACAGCATCAGACACTGCACCAGTTCGATAGACCCAGGCTTCCAAAGAATCGTCTCGGGACGGACAAGTGCCCAGGCACGTTGAAAAAAGTAATTGCCCTCTTCGTCCCGTTTCTTCATGAGAATTGACTCTTGTCTTTGTGCTGCCAAGGCGAAGACAGTGTTGAGTATGCTAAACCAGATATCACGGTCTTCTCGGGGTATTGTATCAGCTCCAGAGTACGACGCTTCATAGTCACGGAAGAAGCGTGTCCGATCCAAGATGGGCTCCACAGCGTGAACGTGCTGCCAGTATATACCCACAAGTCTGTCGGCATACGCCCGAGGAGGCAGCTCCGTGGAACAACTCAGAGCATGAGAAGCAGAGTCCAGATCGATCTCTCCAAACAGGGGGGCGTCAACAAACGGAACAAGGTTTGACGTAGTGGCAGGGACGAGCCCTGCTCTCACATCGATTGCCGCTTCGACTTGGCCAGAAAACCGGCCGTGAGCAATGTAGCAAGGAGATTCTTGATCTTGGCGTGAGTCTTGCTCCCGGTCCAGGTCCTGCGGCCCAGGAGACGGAGGTAGAGTCGATGATGTCTCAGTTGCTGAAGTCAAGGCTATTCCAGTCACAGGTACCGACAGCGTCTGGGATGCGTGGGCTCCCAATGCAGGAGACGTGGCCGAAGAGGGGCGGATTGGCTGAGGGTTTCTAACGGAATGCCTACGTTTGGCCTCTTGGACAACGGTTGTGGACTCGGGGTCATAGGTGCAAGTCTTCCCTCGTGCCCGACATCTGGTACATGCTACAGTGATGACATTTGTCAGTCTCATCTCGTGAGGGGTAATGGGGTAAGAGAAGTGAACGAAGGATACCTGGAAGACCGCCATCACATTTCACCTTTCTCAGTCGACAAACTTGACAAGCGTTGGAGACCTTTAACCGCTGCCTACGAAGAGGCTTGGGTGATGCGTTTCCTTGTCCCTGCTGTTGGGGCGCTGAAGCCATGGCACCAACAAAATAAGATACAGCCAGCCAGATTCCACTCCAAAGTAATGATTCTAAGCAGATTTCGGTAACGAAGGTAATGGAGTAGTCTGGATGGCACGAGCGGGAGATGAATGGCTGATGTGAGTGGCGAGCGGGGGTCTCGCCGTCCGCAGCGGAAAGTGATGCAATTGGGTAGCGCCACCGAATTCCAGCCGCCAGCCAGTAAGATTCACATCCGCTCCTCGATGGCTTCGGGTCAGTGACCAGTGACATGTCACTCCGCCCTCCGCTCTGGTCGCTCTTGAAATGCCATCCCCCGAGATAGCAAGATATATAGATACCAGCTTAGGACGAGGCAGCTTTCCGAACCCATGGCAATCAAAAACTTAACCTATCTACTTTCTGCGTTGTCTCCTTCAGATTTTCATTGATCTTCTCGCTATGATTCAACAATCCACGGCCAGCGACCCAAGCCATGCTGAAATGGCCAACACATACCATGGCCAAGGTACAGAGCAAGATCCTTTCTTGGTCGAGTTCCGAAAGAATGACCCTGAGAACCCCATGAACTGGTCCCGATTCAGGAAATGGTTCATTACCACCATCGTGACGCTGTCTGTCTTCGCTATCACCTTCACATCATCAGCATACTCTGTATCCTCCAACGAACTCAGGCAAGACTTCAACATTAGCAGCGAAGTCTTCATTTTCGGTGTTTCCCTCTTTGTTCTCGGATTCGCAATTGGGCCAGCCGTATGGGGCCCCTTGGTAAGCACATGTCTACTCTTTGAGCATTCCTTAGGGTATGTAAAGCTAACCGTTTTGATTTAATAGTAAGTATTATTTTCACTTGGCAACTATACCAAAGTATCAATCACTCACTGACCGCCCGTGATGACCCAAAGATCCGAGCTGTATGGAAGACAAATTCTTTGGATCGCCTCCCACGTTGCCATGGTGGCCTTTGTTGGAGGCTCCGCTGGCAGCCAAAACATTACCTCGCTCCTCCTTTTGCGATTCTTCGGCGGAACCTTTGGCGGGTCGCCTCTAGTCAACTCAGGTGGCATCATTGCTGATCTATTTGCTCCAGCTCAGAGAGGTCTCGCCATGACACTTTACTGTGTCGCACCATTCCTCGGCCCCATCCTGGGTCCTGTCGTTGGTGGCCTCGTATCAGAGGCAGTTGGATGGAGATGGGTCCAAGGCGTGTGCTGCATCTTCATAGGGGTAATCGGGATTCTCGGCGTCGTCTTTGTCCCTGAGACTTATGGACCTGTGCTTCTCGCCAGAAGAGCGAGCTGTTTGTCGAAAGCCGATGGCAAGTTATACCTCAGCGTTCTTGAAGATATTCAGAGCAAGAAGCAACCGTCTGAAGTTTTCAAGAAGGCTCTAGTACGACCTTGGGTGTTTCTGTTCCGGGAACCCATCGTGTTAGTGGCCTCACTCTACATGGCCATTATTTACGGCACTGTCTACATGTTCATGGCTGGCATGCCCATTGTGTACAACCGAGATCGAGGATGGAGCGAGGGCACCGGTGGACTTGCATTTATAGGCATCGCGGTCGGTATCATCTTGGGCCTGGCGTATGCTATCTACGATAATGGGCGCTACATGACACTCTTTCTATCCAACAAGGCAACTGCAGAGTCTCGACTACCACCAGCCATAGTCGGTGCCATAGCCTTACCCATAGGCATGTTTGCCTTTGCGTGGACAAACTACCCCAGCATCCACTGGTCCGTCAGTATCATCCTCTCTGCGCCCTTTGGTTTCGGTTGCGTCCTTGTTATTTTACCTATGGTCAACTACCTGATTGACTCTTACACGATATTTGCTGCCTCTGTTCTCGCAGCGGCGGCCATTTTCCGCTCGATTGTCGGCGCTGTGTTTCCACTGTTCACCGCTGAGATGTACAACAATCTTGGAATACATTGGGCAAGCTCTTTACCAGCTTTTCTCACACTGGCTTGTGTGCCGTTCCCGTTTATTATGTATCGATATGGCAAGGCGCTGAGGATGAAATGCAAGTATGCCTTCGAGGCTGCTGAGATGATGGGACACATGGAGTCTCAAGGCCGAGGAAGATGAAAGTGATGGGCATTCGCCCTTAAGACGCGGTGGTACAAGTCGGTCTTGCAGTTGGGATTCACAAACTACTTGTGATGGGTATGGTTTCAATGGATAAAGTTAGCAGAAGATGAGGCATTTCGCCGCACTCTAATTAGACGGCTGAGAATTCAAACAAATACATTTTTACTTCCTTAAGTGTGCCTCAAAGTCATGTGCAAATAACTCCGGATGCTGATTGTGCCCGGCTACATCTATCACAAACTTACTAACTAAGACGTCCTCAATACTGGCGTTGGCGTACAGAATGCCCTCGCCAGCGGACAGCGGTCCAGCTAGTAGCTTTCCATTTAGCCTAGTAATGGTAATTCGGGCGCCGCAGGCATGAACCTCGCCGCCAGACTCGCGTTGGGACAGCATCCATCTGCGCGCCTCTGCGTTGTCCCACGTATAAGCATCTTAACGAGCATTATGGATAAAGAGGAAGATGGTGTTGCTTACTCGTGCACCTCTGAGCATCTTAAGACCACATTTTAAGCTTTATACTTAACAACTAAAGAGACTGGTTTGGATATTTATCTAGAACTATGCGTAGATATTTATGCTAATTATTATTCTAACTGCTATTAGCAAACATAGCCGTGGAGTATTCCTAGTATATAGGATACTAGGATGTAAACTCCTAGTTAATAATTACTAGAACTCTATTATCTTATATAATAATATTCTTTTTTTAAAAGTTATTATAGGTAAAGATAGGAGTATTATTGCTATAAAGGATAATTAGTAATATATATTAGTAATACTAAGTCTTATAGGCCTTATACTCGCCTGGCTTTAAGAGAGTATATTTAAATAATCTAGTTTATTAGTTTATTCTTAGTTATAAAATATAATAAGAGGGTAGTATAATAATTATATATTTCCTAAGGGATAAACTAGTTATATTAGGTTTATATTAATAAGAGTTCTTAGGCATAGTCTAAGTAATAAGGTAAATTATATCTAGTAATATACTTAAGGATATTAAGTATAACTAAGTTATATTAATATTCAAGGTAGTTATTATATAAGAGAGTACTAAGGAGTATATCTTATATATTTATAATAAGATCTTAGGACTAATAGTTTTAAGGTTTAGTCTAGGGTAAGACTAATATTTTATTTATTTAGTCCTATGGTATTATAGCTAATATAACCTAATAGCATATAATTAAGGAAAAGGCCTATTATATTAATTAATTACTATAAGATTAATTTAGCTTATATTAAGCTATTATAATCCCTTTATAATCCGCAGTAGGCTTATAACTAGATTATAGCTAATACCTTGCGAGCTATTATAATCTAACTTAATTACCCTTAGTATATAAAATATATTTATTAATACTTTCTTATATAGTAATTACCTTAGCTATTAATATAACTTAGTTATACTTAATACCTTAAGTATATTACTAGAGATAACTTATACCTCTTACCTTAGAGTATACCTGTTAATCTTTTATTAATATAAACCTAATATAACGAGTTTATCCCTTAGGAAGTATCCTCTCGTTATATATTAATAGCTTTTATTTAATAGATTACTAAAATATTACCTTAAGTAATAATATATTATCGCTAATATATTTAGTAATAATACTCTTAATACCCTAAGTATTAGCTAGGGCTAGCTACTTATATATAATATACCCCTTAGCACCGCAGAGATAGTTATTAAGATTTATTAATTTTATATTATAATTAATTAACTTAGGGGGTAAATATAATAATAAGCTATATTATTATTATTATTACTTATAATTAACCCTATACCTACTAGGGATATTAGAGAAATAATTAAATTACCTAAGCTAATATTATTTAATAAAGATATAAGAGATATTATTTTTTTTTTATTATAAGGGATATTTTAAACTCTTTTTAATTAAACTTATAAGTGCTAAGGCTAGGGCCTTATTTATAGGATAATTTATAAAAGGCATTATAGCTATATAGATAAAACCTATTACTAGGGATTTTTTCTTAAATAAAAAGTAGACTAAGACTAAGATATAATTAATATTTTTATAAACTAAGATAACTTTAAAGCTATTTTAAAAGATATATTTAGCCTTATAAATAAAGAGTAATAAATAGCTATATAATTATTTACCCTTAACTAGACTAAGTTATATACCGCCTATGCTACTATATTTAGATAATTAGCTTTAAAGACTATATTTAATAATAAATCCCTTATAGAAGTATTTTACTAAGGTTTAAAGTTAGAAGTTAAGGATAAACTATATAAGGTAAACTAACTTAATAACCTTAATAAATATATCACTATAGCTATTAAGATTAATAAATAATACTATAAGAGATATAAAGAGAAGATTATAACATAAAATAAGCTAAAAGGGGTAAGCTTTAACCCTTATTTCTTAAATTAATATTAATAATAAAATAACCGCGGGAATTAATAATAACCGCGAGGAACCTCCTATAAGATATATATAAGACTTATAGAATTAAGAATAACCTAGTAAGGGCCTAAAGATACTAAATACTATTATTATTATAAGAAAGGTTATAAGGCTAATAAATATAAGAAAAAGTAATATAATATCTAAGAAGGATATTATTAACCCTAGGAATAATAAATACTTCCTAAAGGTAAGAAATAAGTAAGAATTATATAAATAAATAGCAAATTATAAATAGCTATCTATACTACTAGGATACTTAGAATAATATAAATAAGATATAATAAAATAGGCTTATAATAAGGGGAGATTATTATGCCTTATTAATCTACTTACTTAATAAAAGAATAAGCTAAAAGTAATTATAAAATTAGTAATATTATAAGCTAATAATTTTATAAACTTATATTACTCTTAAAAACTAAATAATTATATCTTATAGATTAGATAATCTAGAAATTATTATTAGAACTTTATAAAAAAGAAATAGAATAAGAGGCCTTATTATAATAGTAAATTATTATTATAACTAGGTATATTAAATTAAAACGAGTGGAACTTATAGTATTAGCCTCTACTTAATAATTATTATTAATAAAAGGTAAATAAAATAAGTTTTAGGAAGCTATTATAGATAATTTTAATTATAAAAAATAAGTTATAGGCTATAAATAAAATAAGTAATACTAGATGCCTGCTATAGTTTATTATAGGGATTACTAATAAGATAACCTTATATAATATAAATATACCTTATATCTTAGATATTAAGTTAAGGTATTAAAAGAATATAATAAAATCTATAAATAATAAAAGGTAGATTAATATAATAAGCTATTATATAATAATTAGATTATTAAAATAAGTAAATATTATAAACTTATTAATTATAATAGTTACTTTATAAGAGTATAGGCATGGCGAGAGCTTAATATTATTTAAACTCGCCGATATAAGTATAATTATTATATAGCGCTATAAGAAGATAATTATAAGACTTTTCTTAAAAAAGAAATTAATTAATATTACTAGATTAGCTTAGTTATATAATATATCTAGTTAGCTAGGGAATAATAGAATATTAATAATATAAAAGATATTTATATTTAAGTATATTATAAAGAATTAGCTATAAACCCTTAATAATTAGAATTATAGCTTAATTTATTAAATAACCTATATATTATATCTATATATTTATAATATAAAAAAATCTCTTAGGTATTATATACGGATTATTTTTATAGTATATATATCGCTAATAAGTATTAAAATAATTATTTTCTAGTCCTATTCTTATAGCTAAATACTAAACCCTATTTAGCTTATAAAACCTATTAGTATAGGGTTAATAAGTAATATAAAGGACTTAATATTATTATATTATACTTTTATCTTACTAAAGAAAGAGCTATTAGCTTAGAATAATAGATTATTATCGCTATATAGCAAATTATTATAAAATAAAATAAAGCGCTAAATAATAGCTATTTAAATATAGAAGTAACCCTTTGCTATAAAGAAATATATTTATAATATAGAGAATAGGTATTAATTACCTATAACTAGCTAGAGTATATAGTAAAGGAGGGATTTAATTTTCTTATTTATTAAGGGAATATTATAGGTAAAAAATAATATAAGGGTATTTAATTATATCTTAAGAAAGACTATAGACTTATTAATAAGGTCTTATAAGAATATATTAATTATATTAAATAAAGAGACCGTAATAAGATCTACTTAGAACCTTAATAAAAAAATTATATTTATTAAGATAAAAGAGATAAAATAGTAAAATAGAGTTATTAGAAATAAATTAATAGCTAAGTAAATAATTATAATTATAAAGTATATATAAATAGCGAGTATAAATTTAATTACCTTAGTTATATTATTAAAAAGTTAAAAAACTAATACCTCGTCTAATATAAGGCGATAAATAAATAAATATAAGAAAAGATTACCCTAAAAGGCCCTTTACTTTATAAATAGAGCATATAGGCGATAATACCTAGAACTAAGAGTATAAGTTAAGGGAAAATAATTAAATACTTTAATAGATAATAGAGCTAAGTAGAATTACTTTAACCTAATAACTATAAATAGGCTTAAGCTATTATAAAGGCATAAATAGGCGCCTTATATAATTATTAATCTAAAAAGAACCCCTTTTAATTATAATAATAGAATTATTTAATATAAGATTAATTATCTTAAGGTCTTTATTAAAGAAAAAAACTAAGGGATTTTATTTAATATAATATTAAATAAGTATTATAACTTTATACTTAGGTACCTATAGTTATAATACTATAATTTATATTTTAATTAAAGAATTAGCTAGGTATTTTCTTTTAATAATAAGGTATCTTTTATAATAAATAATAACTTAGGATATAATATAAGATCTTAATCTCTTATTAAAGATACTAAAGAAATTAAGAAGAAGTAAATATAAAATACTTTTTTGCTTAAAGAAATATAATATAAATACTATAATAAATAGAAATAGTAAAGTTAATAAATAATTATATATATTATAAAATAATTCTATAAATTAAAAGAAAACCTAAAATAAATTAAGAAAATATTAAAAAAAATAGCTGAAGAATATTTTATTATAATATTATATCTATAAGAAACTTTTTATAAAAGAACTTAAGATAAGATTATTTAAATATATATATTATAATCTAGAGATTAAATTTATAAATAAGAAATAGCCTAGCTTTAGTAAATTCTATTTACTTAATAAAATATAATTATTAGTATTAAAGAAATATATTAAAAATATATTATAAAAAGGATATATTAAGGAAAATAAGTCACTTATTAGATATCTTATTATATTTATTTCTAAAAAAAATACTAAGCTCTAATTTTATATTAACTTTAAGATACTTAATATTATTATAGTTAAGGACTAGATATTATTGCCCCTTATTAATAAGCTAAAAGACTAATTATTTAAAATAAAGTATTTTATTATATTTAATCTTAAAGGAGCCTATAACCTTATATATATTAAGAAAAGATATAAATAAAAAACTACTCTTTATACTAAGTATAAACTATTTAAGTACCATATTATGCCTTTTAGATTTATTAATATACTTATTATATTTTAATAAATAATTAATAATATACTATAAAAATATCTAGATATATTTATTATATATTACTTAGATAATATTCTTCTTTTTTCTAAAATAAAAAAAAATATATAAAATATATCTATAAGGTATTATAAATATTATAAAGTATTAAATTATTAATAAAACCTAAGAAAAATAAATTTTATACTTTAGAAGTAAAATTCCTCAGATATATTATCTCTTATAATAAGATATATATAAACCTAAAGAAGGTCTTAGTAATTAGAGAATAAAAAGAACTAATAAATATTGAGGAAGTATAAGCTTTCCTTAGTTTTATAAATTATTACTATAAGTTTCTTAAATAATTTAAAAGGATTATTATATTATTAATTAACCTTATAAAGAAAAATAAATTATTTATATTTAAGATTAAGGCTAAGGAAGTCTTTAATAAAATTAAAGAACTTATCCTAAGTGAGCCTATACTTAAGATATTTAATTTATCTTAATAAATTAAATTAGAAATAAATACCTTAGACTTTACCCTAGGCGCTTAAATTAGATAATAAGATAATAAAGGACTTATATACCTTATTATATTCTACTCTTATAAACTATATAAAATAGAATATAATTACCTTATTTATAATAAAGAATTCCTTATAATAATTAATACCTTTAAGGAATTCTAGTATTATCTCTTAGGAAGTAAATACTAAATTAAGGTATATATTAATTATAAAAATATTACTTACTTCGCGAACACCTAAGAACTTAGTAAATAATAATTATAATATATTAAATACCTCTTAGAATTTAATTATATTATTATTTATATTAAAGAAATAGAGAATAATAAGGCTAATATTATTAGCTAATAACCTAACCTAAATACTAAGAAAACTAAGATAAAGAAATAACTCTTATAATTTATATAAGAAGGATACCTTAAGTAATAAATAATTACTTATATTAAGTAATAAATATTACCTTATTACTTAATAAATAAATAGAGAAATAAGATTATTATTAATATTAGCCTTAGAGAACTTAGAAGACTTATAATCTAATAAATAGACTAGGTAGGAAATTAATAAGGAATAATTATATATTAGAAACATATCTTTATACCCTAGAAATATATAGAAGAATTTATTAAATACTATTACTAGATTATAAAATATAATAAGAAACTTAATAATAGAGATTTCTAGGAAATAATATATTAATACTTTAATTAAGAAGACCTTAGTATAGGACCTAGCGATTATAGATATTATAAGACCTATAGGGAAAACTAATAGCTAACCTAATAAAAAATAGCTATTAATACTAGATAAGATAATAAATAAACCCTTAGAATAACTTATATAATAGAGTAAGATAATTTATTCCTCGCTAGAATCTTAGAGTATAATAAATACTTCTTAAATAAAAAAAATAAATAAATAATAAGTCCTAGATAAATTATGATATAACCTTATATATAAGATATATAATTACTAGTTATATAGATATTAGGGAATCTATAAAACCTTAGAATAAATTAAAATAATATTTAGTTTTTTTTATATAAAGAAAATTATTTTAATAATTATTAATTAATATAACCTTTGCGTAAAAACTAAGGCATAATATTATAAACTATACAGAAAACTATAATTACTTCTAATTATATAATACCTATAGGATTTAATTATTATAGATTTTATTACTAAATTACTTTTATTAAAAGAACTTATTATTAGAAATTTCTATAATAATATTATTATTATTATAAATAAACTTATAAAAATTTTTTATTTTATACCTTATAGAGAATTAATAATAGCTAAAGAATTTATTTATGTATTTTATTTTTATATTACTAAAATATATAATATATTGCTTAAGAGTATTATAGTTTAAGGATTATTATTTATTTTAAAATTCTAATAAAGCCTTATAAGATATTTAGGAATTAATTATAAACTTTTTATAATATATTATAAGAAGATAAGTAAATAAATAAAATATATAAATTAAATATTAAAATAATACCTTTAATATTATATTAACTATAAATAAATTAACTAAGTTAAAAAACTATTAGCTACCTAGTTAGCCTATAATATAGCTATAAATAGAAGTATAAAAACTATATTAGCTTATACTAATTTTAGATTTGTACTAGATATATATTAATAAATATAAGATATTATTATTAATCCTAAAGCTATTTTTATTAGTAATTAGCTAAAAAACTTATATAAAGAAATATAAATAAAACTTAAATTTATTAGAAATAAAATAATAAATTATATTAATAAGAAAAAGATTAAGAGATTAACCTTCTTAGAGGGAGATATAATTTATTTTATAATAAAAAATATTAAAATAAAATAATAAAATAAAAAACTTAATTATAAATATATTAAATTATATAAAATTAAATAAAGAGTTTTAAAATATAACTATAAATTAGACTTATTACCTAAGGTTAAGCTTTATTTAATTTTTTATATTTTATTACTTAAATTAATATAAAATATTATTTAAATTAAAACTAATAATAAATTAGAAGATAAGGTTAATAGATTAGAAGAATATATTATAAAAACTATTTTTAATATATATAAAATTAATAATAAAATAATATATTTTATTAAATAAAAAAACTATTTAAACTTAGAAAATACTTAAGAGCTACCTAAATACCTTATTAATATATAATACCTCTTAAAAGACTTTTATTAATAATATTAATAAAAAAAGAAAGCTTAAGACTAATAATACTTTAATTAATAATATCTATAATACTTATAAATTATACTATAAGTATAACCTTTAACTTTACCTTTTTTACTACCTTTAGCTTATTTAATAATTAAAGGCCCTAAGAAGCTATCTCTATACCCCTAGTTTATAGCTAATATTTCTAATAATAAAAATAAATTAGCTAAGTAAGAACCTTATTTACCTATACTTAAGCCTCTTAAGTCTCTTATTATAAATAAAAGAAATCTTCCTTAGTTTACTTTTCCTTAGAATTAAAATAATCTAACTTATAAATAATCTAATTTATTAAGATCTTAATAAGTAGGGAAAAAATAAAAGGATAAGAAAATATATATAAGTATTAGATATATCTTTTAATATATTATATAAGTAACCCTAATAGGCATACTTATTATAATAATTAGATTTCTTAGGTAAGGCTATATAGCGAAGACCCTATAAATAATAAAATAAATATAATATAATTTTAAATCTTAAGTAATTAATAATATAGCCTAATGTAATAATAGCTAGATACTTCTTAAAAAGAGGATAATTAAATATAATTAATAAAAGGATAATTATAAGTTTAAGTTAAGATATACTAATAATAGATATAAGGTTATAGGTATAGCCTTGCGGATAAGACTAATAGAGGGGAGATATTATATTATAGCTAATATAACCTAATAGTATATAATTAAGAAAAAGGCTTATTATATTAATTAATTACTATAAGATTAATTTAGCTTATATTAAGCTATTATAATCCCTCTATAATCTATAATAGGCTTATAATTAGATTATAGTTAATGCCCTGCGAGCTATTATAATCTAACCTAATTACCCTTAGTATATAAAATATACTTAATAATACTTGCTTATATAGTAGCTACCTTAGTTATTAATATAACTTAATTATACTTAATACCTTAAGTATATTACTAGATATAACTTATACCCCCTGCCTTAGAGTATACCTCTTAATCCTTTGCTAATATAAACCTAGTATAACCGGTTTATCCCTTGGGAAATACCCTCTCGTTACATAAGGACTAATAAGAATAAGGTTTAATTATTTTAGGTTTATACTTAGTTAGGTTATTTCTATTAGGTCTCCCTGCCTAGTAAGTTAGTAAAAATAAGTATTAAGCTATTTTAAGCTATTAGGCAATTTCTTATATATAGAAAAAGGTTAGGAGCTATGGCCTTTAATTATTATTAATTTCTTTATTAATTATAATAAGAAAAAGAAACTTTAAGCTTTTTTTCTAAATATAATTATTATTATTAATTAATTAAGTATTTACTCTTATTATTTTTTATAATATTAAGATTATAAAATAATATATAAGATCTTATTTTTAAAAGATTATTAAAAAATAATATATTAGAAGTGTAAGCTACATAATTAATATATTATATTTCTTTAATAAATTTAATACCTTTAATATATATATATAAGAAATAAACTAGTCAAGTAAGTAAATTAAAAATCACTTAACTTATATTATTTGTATTTAATTAATTAATTCTAAATTACCTAATATATTATAATTTAATTATAAAACTAGAATATTTTTTACCCTTTGGGCCTTTTAAAATAACTTAAGATTAGGTCTTTAATATATTATACATATATACAAGGTTAATTAAGTAATATTATATTATTAATAATAAGGTATTTAATTTTAATATAATATTATTTAGAAATTATATTAATTATTTAATTTAAAGAAATAAATTCTTATTAATTTTATTTTTAATTTAAATTTATAAGGATTTTTCTTATAGTTTTATAATATAAGAAAAGTAATTAATTAATTACTTATTAATTATAATATATTACTTATTAATATATATTAAGCTTTAAATTTTATTAAATAATATTAAGAGCTTAAAATATAATTTTTTTTTAAAAATTTAATTATAAAAAAGCTAAATATAAAAATTTAAGTGTTATTTATAATTAATTTTAATTTATAATAAATATAATTATATAATATAATATTTAATTAAATAATATTTATAATTTTAATAAGATTATTTTTTTTATAAATATAAATATAAATAAAATAATTATTATAAATTTAAAAAGATATTTAAAGCTAAAATTAATATAACTTCGAAATTAAATATAAACTATAATTATTTAAATAATTAATATAAAAATCTAAATAACTTAATTATTTATTATTAATATAAATTAATATTATTTTATTAATTAATATTAAAAAAATAACCTCCTAAGTAATTAAGTAATTATAATAACTTAAAATAATTAAGTTAATAATAAGATTAATCTTAAATAACTTAAATATTTTAATTAATATATAATTAATTAGTTAATTAATTTTTATTATCTCTTAATTTTTAATAATTATAAAAATTATTAATTTATTAAATTTAAAAAATATTATAAAAAAAAGATATTTAGGTTTATATATTATTTTATTTATTTTATTTATTTTAGCCTCTTAATATTAAATATTTTAATATATTAAAAAATATTTATAATTAAGAAATAAAGTAATTAATTAAATATTTTATAATTTATATTTTAAAAATTAAATTTTTTTAGTTTTTATATTATATATAAAGTTATTATAATAAAAAAAAATATTAAAGAGATTTTTAAAAAAAAATAATTTTATTTTTTTTAATCTAAAAAATATAATCTTAAAGCTTAATATATAATTATAGATTTTAATACTTTACTAAGGAGGAAACTAAGCCTTAGACTTCTTAAGTCTTAAGGACCCTAAGGATTATACTTTAGGTTAAATCTTAGTCTAAGTACCTTAAAAAAGAAATTATAAGGTATTAAAATAACTCCTTAGAGTTAATCTTTAAAGCCTTAAGGTTTTTTAAAAAGAAAATAAATATAAATATATATTAAGTTATTTTATTAATTATTAAAAATAAAGATTTTAAAAAAGTAAATAAAATACTTAATTAATATTAAAATATAAAAAAGCCTAATTATAAAAATAAAAATTATAATAATAAAAAAAAATAATTAATTAATTAAATAAATATTAATATATAAATAATAATTAAGAAAGGTTAATATAATTAAATATTTAATATAATAATATTTATAATAAGCTTAATTATAATATAAAGACTTATTAAGTAATAATTAAAATATTTAAAGAAAAATATAATAAAGAATTTTAATTAGTTAAATAATATATAGTATTTTTATTATAATTTTTATTTATAAAAATAAGAAAAAATAATTTATTTAATTAATTAGTTTACTTATTATATATATATATTATATAAGATCTTTTAATATTTTTATTTTTATAATTATTAAGATATATTATTAAAAGATAATTTAATTAAGTAAATAAAAGAATATATTTTTATATTATTAATTAATAAATTATAAATATAATTAGTATTATTAAGCTAAAAAAATATAAAATATTAATAATTATTATACAAAAGTAAAAATAAAATATTTAAAAGACCTTAAAGAATTACTTAGTTATAAGAAAAGCGAATTATAAATAAATCTTATTTTTTTTAACCTTAGATTTTATAAGATTATTTAATTAAATTTCTCCCTAAGGACTAAGATTAAAATAAATACTTTTTATATCTTATAAAAATAAATATAAAAAAATAAAAGAATTTATTTATTATAAAAAAAGAAAAAAAAAAGATATTATTAACCTATAGCTAATATAAGAAATATTATTTCTTAATAAAATTAATAATTTAGTCTTACTTAAGTTAATAAAAGAAATCTTAATTAAATAATAATAAAAGGTTTTAATTATTAAAATCTTAGCCTAAGTAGCTATAAGAAATAATACTTTAATTATTTATATTTTTAGTTTTATAATATTTAAAAAAATATTTATGATAAATTTTTTATGTTTCTTTTAATATAAAGACTTAAATATAAAAGATTTAAGATCTTAAAAAACTATTTAATTAAATATTTATTATTATAATTATTATTTCTTTAATTATAAAAATAGCTTAAAATAATAAATCTATTACCTAAGGGTATAAGTCTAATATTACTTAAAATATAAAACTAAAAAATAATATAGTTATTAAAAGTAATAATTAAATTATCAACCTCTTAATATAATTTTTAATTAAAAAATTAATTAGTTTTTTTTTTATTATTTTATTTAATTTTCTTGTTTTATCTAAAAGGAAAAATATAATTAAATACCTTTAGGTCTTTAATTAATATGCTAATCTTATAAATATTTCTAAAAATAAAAAAAAGATATTTTTTAAGTTATATTTTAATTTAGAGATTAAGAGAAAGGTTTAATAAACTATAAATAAGCTTAAATAAATAATTACTTAAGAGAACCTAAAAGACTTTTTTATAAATAAAGACTTTAATTAATCTAAGATTATTAAGGAAAAATTAAAAATACTTAATAAAATCTAATTAAAGATAGACTTTTATATTATTATTAAATAATTAAATAAATAGTAATAGGGTTATGAATTATTTAGTAATTAGTTCACTAACTAAATAACTAAGTTTAGTCATAACTAAAAAGTTAGTGATTTTTTGGTGTTAGTCTAACTAAAGTCAGCCGTTTTTTTTAACTAAGGACTTTAATTAGACTAAAGTTAAGGCCTATTTTTAACTAAGACTTTTTAATTAGACTAAAAGTAACTAAAAAGTTATAGTTTTAGTCACTTATTACTATAATAAATAAAAAACCATAATTCTTAGTAATATAAGTAGGCTATATATTATCTCTATTTTATCTATATTATATTAAAGCTAACCTTATATTTTTTTCTAATTTATTAAGCTTATTATAATAGGCTAAAAAATAGGTATTTTTAAGAAGCTTATTTGGAGCTCTTTAAAAATACTACTATAATTTATTTAATTATGCCTTATATAAATTAGCCAAAATTAAGGTAAAATATATTATAACTAAAGGTTTATAAAAAGATACTTATAATAATTTTTATATTATATAATATTCTCTTAATAGCCTTAGATAGTTATTTTTGGTAATTTTCCCTTATTTAAAAGTGACTAAAAGCTTGATATTTTAATCTAACTAAGACTAAAATAACCTAACTAAATCATAGGGCTGACTAAGACTAAAGTGATTTAGTCAGAGCCTTGACTAAGACTAAGTGACTAAAGTTAGCCCTTGACTAAGACTAAAGTGACTAAATCACAACCCTAAATATTAATATTTCTTTAAGTAAATTAATAATAATTAAAAAAAAGTCTAAGACTTAGTCTAAGGCTATTTATAAAGTTTTATAAAAAAAAGTATTAAAAATATGTATAAAAAAATAATAAAAATATCTATAATATTATAATTATAAAATATTATAAGCTTACTTAAATAATTAAATAATATTATAGTAATAAGATTAAAATTAAGAAGATTTATTATCCTTAGATTAAAGATAATATTTATTAAATTACTTATGCCTTAATTTTTTTTAAAGAGCTTAAGTCTCTTAATATAAATAATTAAGGCCTTAAAGATTCTTAAGAAAAGCTTAAAGAACCTTTTAGCTTAAAGATTAATTAATTTAGTATATAACTAAGTTAACTTATAATTAATATTATAAAGGGTTAAAAATCTTATTTATAACTTATATAAATAATTAAAAAGAAATAATATATATAATAAGTAAGTATTATAATTATATAAATATTATAAAAATCTCTTAACTTATATCTATTTTATTTAATTAATTATTTCTTAATTACCTAATATACTATAGGCTTTTATTAAATCTAGAATACCTTTTGCTCTATAGGCTATATAAAATAACCCTAAGTTAAGTATTTAATAAGGTATAATTATCTATAAGGTTTATTATTATAGCTTATATTATTAATAATATACTACTTAATTTTAATACAATATTATTTAGAAATTATATTAATTACTTAATTTAAAAAATATTTTTTTAGTTTATTTTATTTTTAACTTAGATTAATAAGCATTTCCCTCTTAGCTATATAATATTAAAAAAAATTAACTAATTAATTACTTATTAATTATAATAAGTTATTAATTAATATATATTAGACTTTAAATTTTATTAAATAATACTTAAAGCTCAAAAAATATATTTTTATAAATTTAATTATTAAAAAACTAAATATAAAAATCTAAGTATTATTTATAGTTAATTTAAGCTTATAATAAATATAATTATAAAATATAATATTTAACTAAATAATATTTATAATTTTAATATACTTATTGTTTTTATAAATATAATATAAATAAACTAATTATTATAAACTTAAAAAGGTATTTAAAGCTAAACTTAATATAATTTAGAAATTAAAAATAAATTATAATTATTTAAATAATTAATATAAAAAGCTAAATAATCTAAGTATTTATTATTAATATAAATTAGTATTACCTTATTAATTAATATTAAAAAATTAACCTCTTAAATAATTAAATAATTATAATAACTTAAATTACTTAAATTAATAATAAAATTAATCTTAATTAATTTTAATATTTTTTAATTTTTACTAATTATATAATTATTAATTTATTAAATTTAAGAAATATTATAAAAAAATTTTATTTAGCTTTATATATTATTTTATTTATCTTTTTTACTTTATATATTTTAACTTTTTAATACTAAGTATTTTAATATATTTAAAAAAGCTTATAAATTAAAAATAAAATATCTAATTAAATATTTTATAATTTATATATTAATAATTAAGTTTTTTTTTTATTTTTTATATTATATATAAGGCTATTATAATAAAAAGAAATATTAAAAAGGCTTTTAAAAAATATAATTTTATTTTTATTAACTTTAAAATTATAATCTTAAAGCTTAATATATAATTATAGATTTTAATACCTATTAAAAAAGGAATTAAGTCTTTAATATCTAAGGCCTTAAGGACCCTAAGGATTATATTTAAGGCTAAATCTTACTTTAAATATTTTAAAAAATAAATTAAAAGATATTAAAATAGCTTTTTAGAATTAATCCTTAAAGCCCTAAGGTTTTTTTTAAAAAAAAAAATTATTATATATTAAGTTATTTAATTATTAAAAATAAAAAAACCTTTAAGAAATAAATAAAATATTTAATTAATATTAGAGAATAAAAAAGACTTAGGTATAAAGAAAATATAATAATAAAAAAAAAAAGTAATTAATTAAATAAATATTAATATATAAATAATAAATAAATTAATAAGAAATAATAATTAAAAGAATTTAATATAACTAAGGATTTAATATAATAACATTTATAATAAGCTTAGTAATAATATAAAGATATATTAAGTAATAATTAAGATATTTAAAGAAAAATATAATAAATAATTTTAATTAATTAAATAATTTATAATATTTTTATTTTACTTTTTATTTCTAAGGTTAAGCTTTTTATAATATTTATATAATTATAATACTTATTTTTTATTTATATTATAATAAATAAACTATTTTAAAAATATCTTAGCTCTTTAAAATAAATATAATATTAATTAATTAGATATAAGGTCATTATAATTTTTATATAAATATAATATATAAGGTTAACTAAAATAATTATTAAAATAAGTTAATATATTAATATTATCTTAATTAAAATTACTTTTTAAATAATTACCTTAATTTTATTTATAATAATACTACTAAAATTATAAGTTATAATTTTTAATATAAAGTTATTTTTTTTAAAAAATAATAATAAGATATTATTATTAAATATAATTTATATTTTAAAGAAATTTAAAGTTTAAAATTTAATTTATAATTAATTAAATTATTTCTTAAAATTAAATATATTTTAGTTAATTAAATAAATAAAATAATATAATTAGGCTAAAATTAATTTTATATTAATATAATAAAAAGATATATTCATTAATAATTTTATATAAATAAACCTTAAAGCTATAAGCTTTTATTAATTATAATATAAATCCCTTAAAGGATTTAATTAATTATTTATAAATATTATAAAAAATAATTAAGATATCTTAAATAATTAGAATTTAATATTAGTAATTATTAGTAATATATTTTTAATTAATAAAAATCTTTTATTATTAGATAAATTAAAAATACCTTAGGTATTTATTATTATTATTATTATTATTAATATAAATATATAAAAATTTTTATAATAAAGATATTAATAAGATTTAAGAAATAATATAATTAATTTAAAACTTTATTCTAATAAAAAAACTTATAGCTATTAATAAAAAGTAAAAATAAAAATTTTAAATATTTAAAAAAAAATAAGCTTTTATATTATAAAAATTAACTAATAAATATTAAAATAAGAAATTTTTTATTATTATTAATAAGCTTTTTATATTATCATTATAAGTTATAAAAGAAATAATTAAAGATTATTAAGATATTATTAATAATCTTAAATAAATTAATTATATTAAATTAGCCTTATATATTATTATAAAAATATAAAAACTATTTAATTAAAAGCCTTAAGATATAAATATAATTTAAGTTATTATTATTAAAATTATTATTAAAATTACTATTATTTATATATTTATATAAGCTAAAATATATATATTATATATTTAACTAGATAAGTTTAATTAATTAAACCTATAGACCTTTATTTACCTTTCAGTCTAGCGCTAAGTCTTAGCCCTAACTCTTTTTAGGTCTAAACTTTTATGCTAACTCTAGGAACTAATCTCTTTAAAACCTCTAATACTAATAACCCCTATTTCCTAATATAATTATACCTATAGCTATATAGCTAAATCTTAGCTAGCTATAAGATTTCTTTAATCCTTTTATTTAATATAATAAAAGGTATTAATATTTATAATAAGGGTTATAAGCTAGGCCGCGTATTAATTATATTTTATGTCCCTAAGAAATTAATTTTCCTTATTAATACAAACTTATCTTTCTTTTAGCCTCTTTTTAAGAGCTTTTAATAAAAAAAGTTTTTTATTAATAAAATTTATCCTTTTATTAATATTATTATTAAGTAAAAAAAAGCTAAATAAAAAAAATATATTATAATTAAAGATTATAAGTTTAATATATTTTATATTATTAAGGTCTTTATTTAATATAATACTCTAAAGGTATATATTTAATATTATTTCTTATAGCTTATTATAAGTATTTTTTATATTTTTTTATAAAGATTTCTTTATTAAGGTTATCTTAGTTATATTAAAAGGTATATTAATAAATATTAGTTATATTACTTTAATTGCTTAATTAAAGATCTTTATAAAAAGTCGCTATTATAATTATTAATATATTATTAATTAATCAATTAACTAGTTAAATATAGTTATTATTAATTATAATCAAACCTCTTTTAATACTAATAATAAAAATATAATCCTTTAAGATTTTAACCTCTTTATGTAATTAAGAATTATAAAAGTAATTAAAAGATTAATATTAAAAGAGAGAGCTAATATATAAAAGGGTTAGATTTTAACCTTTTTACTTAATTAAGATATAAGCTATTTATTATAAATAAAGATAGCTTTAGTATATTATTCAAGCTATTAATAATTATATAGATAAACCTTATTAATTTTAGCCTTTTAAGACCTCTAGCTTTCGGAAAAGCCTTTATTATTAAAATAACTAAGATATTAATTATAATACTTTAATCCTTGTTTTAGGTAATATAATGTTATATAATAATAATAATTTAAGTTAATAAATATAACTAGAGAAAAACTTATTAAGCTAAATTTACTAAAAGAGCTAAAATAAGTATAATTTCTATTAATAATAAGCCTTAAATTAAATAAGCTAATAATATTATTAAAAATCTTTAGCTTAATAATTATATTATAATAATTAATATTAAAATAAGCTAAGAAATAATTAAGATTATAAAAATATAAAGAAATATTATAAAAGCTTTAAAGAAAAATAAATTTATTGAAATTATAATATAATAGCTAATTAAATAATTAATATTATTAAAGTAATACTAAGAGATTAAAATAAAATGATTATATAATTATAAAAAGTATCTTAAATCTTAGTTTAATTTAATAATATAAAAAATAAGATACTAAATGCTATAATAAATATTAGCTCTAAAAGAAGTATAATCTTAAAAGAATATATAAAAGCTTATAATCTTAGTATTATAATGATAAGAGCCTTTATAATATTTTTCTCTTAAGATTAGATTATTATACTTAGTAAAATAATTATTTAATTATACCAAGGTAGTATATAGATTTAGTAAAAGCTACATCTAATATTTTTTAATAAAATTTTAATTTTTTTTATTTTTAACATATTATTTATTTATTTAATAAGGGTATTATATAATTATTTAATAAGAAATAATTTTATATTTCTTACATATGAATTTATAATATATATAGTAATATATTATTAAACTAAATATTAATTTTTTCTTTAAACCTAAGGTTCATTAAGAAAACAATTTAAAATTAAATACTATTTTAATATTATTATAATAATTAAATTAAAAATTAAAAAAAAAATAATTAATATTATTAAAATAGAAATAATTAGGTAATATTATATAGCCCTTAAGGATAGAAATTATTTAATTAGAAGAAAAAATAAAAAAAAGATATATAATATAAAAAAAAAAGATTTATTTAATTAAGGTAAATTAAAAGAAATTATAAAAGGATTAAAAATATTAGGATTAAATTATCTTTAAATTCTTAGATATTAAGTAAAAGATTTAGATTTATAAAAAATAACTTTAAGGACTAATTAATTAAGTAAATAATACCCTTATATATAAAAAATTAGATATATTCCTTAAGAGTATATATAATAAAGAAATAATACTTATATAAAAGTTTTTAAAATATAAAAAACTGACTTTATTAATTATATTACTATGAGTTACTATAGTTATTAAATATAAAGCTTAATAAATAAAAGATATATTTCTTCCTAAAGGATATAAAAATAAAAATATTAAGCTCTTAAATAAAAAATAAATCTTGAAAAAAAGTTATAGCCCCTATAAAAACTTATTTTTTTTTATTTAAAAGAAAATAACTAATTTTAATTAATCAATATAGATATATTAATAAATTAATAAATACTATAAGATAATCTTATTTATTTAAGTTATATTAAAATTTTTATAAATTTTATTATAAATAAGATGTTATTATTTTATATTTCTATTTAAGATATAATAAAATAAAATTAATAAAAATTAATAAAAACTTAATAAGTTTTATAATATTAATTAAATTACTAAGGATATATATATTACTATAAGTAGCTATAAGCCTAGTAACTTAATTTAGTTAAAATATCCTTTAAATCTTAATAGATTTAATCCTTAATATATATTAATCTTTCTTAAATAATATTTATATTAAGGGACTTATAATAAATTATAATAAAAGTAAAATAACCCTAAGAATATATTATAGGATTTTAAAGTATTTAATTAACATTAATAAAATATTAATAAATATTAAACTATTAGGTTATATAAGTATAAGCTAGAAGTCTTAGTTTTATAAATAAAATTATAATAACTATTAGCTATTTTTATAAGATTTATAGGAAAAAGCTAAAAAAAGAAAACTTATAAAATCTTAAAATAAAAAATATATCTGAATATAAAAGAAATAAATTCTTTTCTTAGTATTATAAGATATTATTATTAATAAATTAAATAATTTATATAAATTATAAAAGACTTAGTAAATTTAGTAAAAAAAGACAATAAGTTTATCTAAGGAATAAATTAAAAAAAGGCTATAGAGATATTAAAAAAAAAAAAAACTTATAATATTCTTAATTTATATTATTTTTAATTACTTTTGAAAAGCTAAGGAGGTAATCCTTATAATTAATATAATCCTATTAGGCTAAGGGTATATTTTAATATAAGTAATTAATAAAAAATAAAAAATAATTTAATTTAAATCTAAATTATAAAACTTGATTAAAACTAAATATAATATAATATAAGGTAATTTTTTATACCTTTCTTTACCTTAAGGGTATAATTTAGAATATTTCTTTTATTTTTAAACTAATATATAAGTATTAACTTATTAAATTAATAATAAAATAAATACTATATTTAATGCTTTTATTTTAATATAAATTAATTACTTTTTTGTTCTTTAATTTTATAATTAGATATATACCTAAAAAAAGAATTATATAATTAATAAATTATTATAAAAATATATAAGATTATTTAATTAATTAGATATATAACTTAAAGGAAATATTAGTGATTTTATTAATTTGTATCTTAATATAATTTATATTAGTAAGGAACCTAATATTTACTCTTAAGAGTACATAAATATAGCTAAATACTTATATATCTTTTAGAAGCCTAAGGGATTAATTTATGTATAGTAATAATATTTTAAAATTTAATTTTTTTTTCTTTAAAAAGAATATCTCTAGAAATAATTAAAATAAAATTATAATATATTTTTATTAATAATAATTAACTTAGATGTATAAAGAAAATTAATTAAATTATATTATTTTAATAATATCTATAAGAATAAAGAAATAACTTATAATCTTATAAAAAATATACTTCTAAAATAATATATAAAACTAAATATTTAAAGTAATATACTATTACCTTATTAATTAAGCCTATATTCCTTAGAGGTTATTAAAGGCTATTTAATATACTAAATTATTTAACTTTATAATTAAGATCTATTTTAATTATTAATATATATTATTAGACTAAGGGTTTAAATACCTTAGTAAAGTAAAATATAATATAATAAAATAAATACAAATAATTTCTTTAAGTAAGATTATTATTTAAATACTAAGATATTTTATAATTAGCCTTATTTATTAATTTAATATAATTTTTATAATAATTATAAATCATAAAGGTAAATTTAAAAAAGAATTTTTATATTTATTTAAGGAATTAAGAATTTTATATATTCTTATATCCTTATATTAATAAAAGAAAATATTATTTTATCTTAATAGCTTTAAAAAAGCTATAAAAAAAATAAAATACTAAGATAATATAATAACTTAGAAAAAGTATTTTTTTATTAATAAAGTAATTATAAAAATATTATATAAATACTTTTTTTTTATTTTATTTATAAGTAAGAGCTAATATACCCTTCAGAGGTTAATCTTTTTATTTAATAATTAATTAATTAAGCTAAAATATTAATAATTAAAGATTTAATCTTTATAAGAGTTAAGATCCTTAAAAAGGCAAATATAAATATAAAAGTAATATAAGAAAAGATTAATAGATTTAAAATAAAACTTATAAAAAGATAAAATAAAAAGAATGTATAAATAATAAGAAATAAAAAATAATAAATAATTAATTAATTAATTAAATAAATAATAATAAAAATAATAAAGAGAATAATAAAGAGAAAAATCTTAATAAAAAGATAAGATGTTATACCTAAGGAGAAATATTTTAATATATATAAAGATATAAGTTCTAGGCCTTATTATTAAGTAATCTATTTAATATAAAAGCCTTTAAAATAAAATGTAAAAAAGAAAGAAATAATATTAAAAACTTATAAAAACCCTTAGGTTTTTAATAAATATTTTTTTTTATTATTATAATATAATTATTAAAATTCTTAATAAATCTAAGTATTTATTTTATAAAGAATATATAAATTGTTTATTTAAGTATTAGAGATATTACCTAAGATATGAAAGATATTATTTAAGATAAATAAAATATTATAAGAAATAATTATAAGATAATTTATAATGATTTAGATATAATATTTAAATTTATTATTTATTAAAAAATAGGCTTAATATAAAGCCTATAAAAATAATTGAAGCTAAATAAAGGACTTAATAAAAAGATTTAAAGTAAATCAAAATAGATAATTAACTAAAAATAATTATAAATATAAAGCTAAACCTTATTAATAATTAAATACAAATAATAATTCTTTATTATATTTAAAATTTATTTATTAATAAAAATATTTCTAAGACTTAAAATTTAACTCTTTTAAAACCTAAAAAGATTAATCTTTTTATTAAATACTAATTAATATATCTCTTAGGGAAACTAATAATCTTATTCTTATTTCTTATTCTGAGAAAAGTATAAATAAAAAATATTGAAATAAAATACTTAATTTAATTTATTAATGCTAACTATATTAAATAAATTCTTTAAAATATGCTTTTTTTATAAAGGCTAATTTAAAAACTCTTAGCAATAGATTTTAGCGAATATTTAAATAAGAACTCTTATATATAAGACTTTTAGTATTAAATATACTTAATATATTTCTCATTTATAAAACTCTTAATTAAGGTATAAAATAAAAAGAAATAAAAGATATATTTTATATTTTAATTATTATTAATTAAATATAATTAATAATAATTAAAATATAAAATAAAGTTTTAAAACCTAAGGAAAATAATTTTAAAAGCTTTTTAATACTCTGAGTAATTAATTACTTGAAGAATTTTTTATAAAAATAAATAAAATTAATAAAAATATAAATAATCTAAAGGGAATAACTTAATATTAATAAAATAAGTTTTTTTATAATTATATTAAGAATATTATAATACTTAAAAAATATTTTATAATAGCCTTTAGGTTCTGCTAGCTTATATTATTAAAGGTAAGCTTAATATATACAGGGAAATTAGTTTAATTAAAGATAAAATAAAAATAATTTTAAACCTTAAAGTATTTATAATTTTATCTAATTATTTAATTAAAAAGACTATTAAGAATAAAGAGGATATAAGAATAAGCCTTTAAGAGATTAATTATTTAGGCCTTTATAAAATTGCCTTAAATTTATTATAATTATTTTACTAAAAAAAATATTTCTTTAGATATTAATATAAGAAAGCTAAGACTAAGTAAGAATTTAAATATTAAAAAGAATATTATATTATTTATTAGTAAAGATCTTATAAGGAGTTTATATAAATATAATAAATTAATTAATTAAAAAAATAAATAAAAATACTAAGATTAAAAAAAAATTAAGAAAATAACAAATATATAAGAGTTATATAGAGGGTTCTGATTTAGTTACTTTAGTCTTAGTTGAGGGCTGACTTTAGTCAGGCTAAAATAGCCTGACTAGGACTAAGACTAAGACTAATTATACTTAGTCAGACTAAGACTAAGACTAAGATTTTTTAGTTAGACTAAAGAGTTATTTCTTTAGTTAAAGGGAAAAATCACTTATATTATATATAATTAATTATCTAAGCTTACTAAGGTTATATTAATAATACCCTTAAAAACTATGTATTTGTAATACTATAATAAAGATTTTTTCTTAATTTTATACTGCTGACTTAGCACTATATAATTTAATTAAGACTTATATCTCTTAAAAGCTCTAATTTACCTCTAAAAAGATCCTTATGATAGAAAATACTATAATTAAGCTAAAAAGGCCCTATTATATTTATAAAAAAGCCTATAATGTAATTTAATTTATAAAAAATATATATTATAAAATATCCCTAGCCCTAATTAGCCTTTTAAGTTTATATAATAAAACAAAGATTTTTTTATTAAAATAAGTATTATTATAATACTAATAATAAGGAAAAATACTTTTTTAAATTTTAATAATTTTTAAAGGCTTAGTAAGTAAAAGTAGATATAGGAATACATTCCTCTTATCTTTTCTTAGTATATAAAAATTATTATCCTAGGGCTATAAGGCTTAATTAGCGCTATGTAATTTATTTAAAACTAATATCTCTTAAAAGCTTTAATTTAACTCTCAGAAGATCACTTAGATAGAAAATATAATAACTCAGCTAAAAAGCCCCTTTTTATATATAAAAAAAAGTATAAGATAATTTAAAATATAAATAATAAATATTACGTAATAACCCTAACCCTAATAAAATTCTCGAAGTTATATTATAAAAATAAGATTTTTCCTAGTATTAAGTTTATCTCTCTTTACCCCTTATTTTAGCTCTAATATCTTTTTGTCTAGCTTTATGCTAGTTATGCATAAAATACCCTAAAATATGCACCTTGAAAATGTTTTCTAGACCATATGACTAGATAATATATTAGCTTACCCTATACTAGAATAGCCTATTTTTACCTCTCTTTTATATACTAATTTATAATTAAAATTTAATAATCATAGAGGGATATTAGGCCGATTTCTTAGAATTTAGAGCTATTATTAGCTAAAAAGGTTCCTTTTAATTTCTAATGGCTTGCTTTATATTTCTATAGCTATCTTTTTAATTTCTAATTTACTATAAATCTATTTCTAATTTTAATTAATAATAATAATAATAAGCTATTTCCTCTCTTAAGACCTTTTTTTTCTATCTATCTATAATATTAATTACCTATTTATTATATATATTAACCCTTACCTTAAAATAGCTACTTTAAGCTATATTATTAGGTCAGAAGACCAAAGCCAAGCCCAATTATCTAATTCTAATAGTATTTAATCTTTTATTTCTTCTAATATTATTTCTTTAAAAGATAAAGAAAATTACCCTTATTTTTCACTTCCTTCTTATAAGAATTCTACAATTTATATTATTAAAAATTAGCTTTTCATATATATCCTCTTACCTATATTAAAATAAGTTACAACACATAGGTATTTATTAAGGTTTTTATTAAGGTTTATATTAATTATTTTTAGATATAATAAAAAAAAAGAATATTAAAGTAGCCAGCTTTTAAGCCTTTAATTTTATAAGATATTATAAGTAAAAATACTCTAAAATTACCTATAGCGAAAAAAATAAAATAAATCAGAAAAGGAAATAAATAAATCCCCTATTTTATAAATAAAATATTAATAAATTATAATTATAATATAAAATAACCATAACCCTAAATTAGATTTTTTTTAATTTAATTATAAAGGAAAAACGCTTAAAACCCTTATGTTCGTAGCAAGGCTATCTTCAGATATTATACTTTATTATCTAAAATAACTTATCTTTTTAGGTTATTAATAATATATCATACTAAGAGTTATTATATTATTATAATAGGTATGTTTTTTATTTTTTTATTATTATTTAATTATAAAAAAATATACTAATTACCCTATAGCTAATTACTGATTATTAATAAGTGGAATTTTAACAACTTTTTAAAAGAGACTTTTAATATAGCTTTATTTTATCTAAATTCCTGATTAGCTATAAATGTAGCTAATTTAGGGTCTTTTTCTATTACCTTTAATATTTAGTTTTCTAATAGGCAAATTTCCTATTTAGGAATTATTTTATCTTATATTTTATTTAATTTTAACTTAGAATATAAAGTTATTAGTAATTATAACCCTAACCTTAACCTTAACATTATATTAATATATATAGGCTGTAATATGCTATATAAAGCTTATACTAAGTTATATATTTATAACCAATTCATTTCTATTTTAAAGGAATTTCTTACTATTTCTAAATAAAATATATTTAGGTAAGCATAGATATTTTATTATCTATTTAAAGCTACTTATTTGTAATATTAATATTTACTGATATATAAATAAAAAAAACCCTTTAATATTTATAAAAAAAATAACTAATACTTATAGTATTAGACGCGATAATACAGTAAATAATAATTATTTTTTTAATACCTTTCGAAATATAGCTAAAAATAGCTATAGAAGGGGTTTTAAATATAATATTCGCTATATTAGTTATATTTTAACCTTATAATATAAGATATATTTAAAGAATATTTAAATACTAATCTTTCTACTTTATCTAATAAAATAGATAATATATCTATAAAAGAGAATTTAAAAGAAGAAGAAAACTTAGAAGAAAATAAATTTATCCCCACGGGCTATAATAATAAGTATAAATTAGAGCTATTTCTTTTTATATTTTATTAATTTATATATAGCCTTAATAACCCCATTATGATATATTATTACTATTATAAAATATAGTAATAATATAACAAAGCTATTCCTAGAACGAATAAAAAGGAAAAAAAAACGCGAAGATTTACCTTATACTTTTAATATTTAATCTATTCCTTTAGGTATTTTTATTTTAATTTTCCCCCTTTTTTTATATATATTATATATTAATTACTTATATAGATAATATAACCCCTTGGAATTCTACTTATAATATAATTTATATAGCTCTTATTTTAACAGAGCCTATTAATTATATTATTAAAGTAAATTCCTAGAAGGAATTAAGAGCTATTACTTTTAATAAGTTAGATTAGGCTACTTGAAAAGACTTAGAATTTATTTTTTAAGTCTTTTTAAAAGCTTTGATTAAGCTATAAGGCTAATATTATATAACTATGCCTAAAGGGTTATTATATATTTATGAATTATATAATAACCTTAAAAAATTAAAAGAAGACTTTATAAATAAGTCGAAATTACCTAGTAAGGCAACTGTTTTATTATATATTTATTATATATGTATTACTAATTTACTTATAGGGTTATTATGCTAGTTATTCTAGTACTATCTCAAAAGGCATAAAAAAGCCAAAAACAATATTACCCTAAAAAGCTTACTTTTATTTATTTATAAAACTATAAGAAAGTAATTCTTTTTTATTTAGAAATTAATTATAAATAATATATATTAATTTTAATTAAATAGGGCTTTTATCTTTATGACCTTACTAAGCCCTGAGTTTAAATTAGCCTATTTTAAGTCTTCTAGGAAATTATATGATTATTCTAATATAAATAATAATATACTAAGTCTTTTTAAGTAAAAATATAAAAAATAAGTAAAATGTATATTTAAAATACCTTTAAAAAGTATTTATTTTACTTATTTATTATATATATATTAATTAAAATATATATAATAAGGTTAAGGCTAAAAAAGGCTATTTAGAGCCTAGTTAGTCTATTAATACATTAAATACTAATTTTACTTATAGAAGTCTTTCTTTTTTAGGGCATATAGAAATACACTTTAATAAGGAGCTATATACTAATAAGTTAGATAAGACTAAGGAATATAATATATATTTAACTAAATATAAGATAAAAAGAGAGGTATTTATAGCCCTATCCCTAACCCTAACCCTTATATATTTTATATATTAATTATAAATAAATAATATTTTATTCTAATAGAAAATAAATACTAGTAGGTTTCCTATTTTAGTTATTTTTACTAAGCATTATTTAGCCATTCTTACTACTTCTATTACTATAGAAAGGGCTTTTTTTATTTCTAATAATATTATTATTAAAAATAGAAATTAAAGTGTTTTTAATTTAATTAGGTAGTTAATTTTATTAAAAAGCTATGAAATTTGGGATATAAGTAGCTTAGTTAATGAATTAGCTAATAAAGATACTAATAATAAAGAGGGTAAGAAAGAGCTAAAAGGGAAGGAAAGGGCTAATATTACTAAAGAGGGCCTATTAAAGTTAAAGATAATATTAGTAATAATAAATATTTAGATTAAATAAGAAAAACAATAGCTACCCTATAGTACTTATATAATACTTATTTATTTATATTAATAATATATTTATATATTTGTTTTATTATTATAGTTATTATTTTAGCTTAATTATAGCTGTTTTTATCTTAACACTCTTCTAAGACTTAAATTAGAGCTTTTAAGAGATATTAGTTTTAAATAAATTATATAGCGCTAATTAAGTCTTATAAGGCTAGGGTTATAACTTGTATATACTAAGAAAAAGTAAGACTATTTTATACTTATATTTATTTTTGCTTATTTAGCTTTTAAAACTTAATAAAACTTAAAAGAGTATTTTTCCTTATTATTATTATTATAATAATACTTATTTTAATTAAAAACTTTTTTTTATACCTCTTAATTAAAAAAATTATCTTTAGACCCTAAGTAAGCCCCTTAGTTATCTATTCCTAGGGACTATAAAATAACTATAATTTTTATTAAATAATAGCTTTAAAGACTAATAAACTAAGAGCCTTTTCTTATCTAAGAGTATAAAAGATATAATAATAAGATAAAAGCTATTAGGTTTATTTAATTACATACTACTTAATTATATATAGGGTTAAATTAAAAATAAAAGATTTTATTTATTTAAATTATAAGATTAATAAAAAAGTTATATTAGAATCAAAGGTAATTAAGGTATAAATAAATATTAATTAACCTAATAGAAATAAATTAGCTTAAGATAATATATAACTAATTTATAAAAGAATTATTAATTAATACCTATATTATTTATTTTTTTAATAAAATAATAAGACTTTTATAATAAAGATTTTAGCTCTTATTATTTAGCTTTAAATATTTATTATAATATTAAAAAAATCTAAGGTAAGAAAATAAAAAAATAATAAAAAAGTAAGGATAGATAATTAATTAATCTAAAATAGCTATATAATAGGCATAGCACTAGGTAAGAAATATTAAAAATAATATATAAAATAAAAAGAGGGATAAATTTAATAAGGCTTTTAAGGACTATAAGGATAAGTATTAAAGCCTTATAGGGAGCTATAAATTAAAGGAAA
This sequence comes from Fusarium keratoplasticum, assembly GCF_025433545.1. NCBI lineage: Eukaryota > Fungi > Ascomycota > Sordariomycetes > Hypocreales > Nectriaceae > Fusarium > Fusarium keratoplasticum. The sequence continues at coordinate 203,976 of NC_070541.1, read as the reverse complement.
TAAATATTAAGCTATTTTAGGCCATTAAATAATTTCTTATATATATAAAAAAAATAAAGGCTATAGCTTTTAATTATTATTATTTTTTTATTAATTATAATAAAAGAGAAAATCTTTATGCTCTTTTCTTTAATATAATTATTATTATTATTTATTAATTATTTTCCTTTATTATTTATTATAATATTAAGATTATAAACTAATATATAAAATCTCTTTTCTAAAAAGATATTAAAGAAAGATATATTAAAAGTTTAAGCTATATAATTAGTATATTTTATTTATTTAATAAGCTAGCTGATATTATAATTATAATATAAGGTCTTTATTATAAAAAGCTATAAAAATAAGTTAAGTAACCTCCTAGGGAAATTCTAGGGAAATCCCCTAGGATTTCTTTTATTAATAAGCTATGGATTTCTTAGGGATTTTTTAGTAATTTCTATTAAATATTTTAATAAATATCTAAGGAAAATCCTTAAAGAAGAAAAAATTAAAAAAACAAAAAGCTTAAAAAATCCTAAGGATACTCTTAATAATTCTTAAAAGGGATTTTTATAAGAGATTTTTATTTTCTTAATACAAAAATTATAAATCCTGTATTAAATATATTGTTTTTTAAAATTATATAATATTATATACTTAATTAGTTATTAAATAAGATTTTATATATAAAGCCTATATATCTCTAAAAGCTAATTTCTTATATTAAATAATAATATTTTTAAGTTATTTTTTATAAATAAATATGTATTATAATTAAAATTATTATAAAATAATTTTTTTTTAAAAAAAAGCTAATATATATAAATAATATACTTATTACTTAACTTATTTATAAATAAAAAATTAATTTCTTAGATTAATAATAATAATAATAATAAAAATAAAAATAAATATAATTTATGAAATTACCTTAAAAATTAAAAAATCTAATAATTCTTAATGAATTTCTTATTTTTTTTAATTTTTAATTAATTATATTAATAATTAATTATATTCTATAGACTTTTCTTTTGTATTTAGTTCTTAACGCTAAGGATAAAATTTATAAGACCCTAATATTATAAAATAAATAATTAATCTTTTTAGTTTAATTTAATAATCTTATTATTTTATAATTTCAAAGTTAATTAGCTTATATTTTTTAATACTTAGCTTATAAATAATATAATTTCAATAAAAATATAAAAAACCTTTAGCCCTAAAATTATTAATTAAATAACCTTTAGTAATTATAAGATTATTATAAGCTAATCTTTTTATAAACCTTAATGTCTCTCCTAATAAGCTCTTAGACCTTAATAATTAAATTATAATAAAATTAATAAATAAATAAAGAGATAATAAAAATTATTATTAAGGAAAAAAATAAATTAAGTTATTATTAAATTATAACGCTAAATATATATCTTTAATAAATCCTTAATAAATATTAATAACCTTTATATATATTAAGGTCTTTTATTTATTTCTTAGAGCTAATTACTTAGAACCTAAGAGTATATATTATCCTCGCGAAAATAAAGATTTAATTAATTAAGCTAGGCCTATTATATTAATTAAAATTATTAAATACTTAGCCATAAAAGACCTAAGGTAAATAAATAAATATCTAATTAATATTTTTTTATTTCAGTATACTATAATTTAATTAGTTTATTTAATATATCTATAAATTAAATATAAAAGACCTAACAATTACTTATAATTAAATAAAATATTTATTTTTTATTAAATAATATTAATATATTTTAATTAATAAAAGCTTATAATAAATCCTTTATTAATATTAAAGGAAATAATTAATTTATAATATAATAAAATATTATTTAATGTATAGATTTATTAAAAAGATATATTAATAAAGGCTAAAAGCATAAATATATTTTAATACTTAATATTTTTCATTTCTTTATATATAATATTTTAAAATAATACTTTAAGGACTTAAATCTTATAATATATTAAGCTCTTTTAATTATAAACCTAAACTTATAGATATTTATATTTTAAGATTATTTTTATTGTTTAGTTTTTTTTAAAATAAAAGATGTATCATTAATAATATTAAAAACTAAAATGATTTTTAAAACTGAATTATATATCTTAAGAGAAAAAAAGCAAAAATAAGTATTTTATCTTAAGATATATTTATATATATATATAATATTTAATAATTACTATAAATAAAAATTATTATAATTCTTAATTAATAATATTTCTAAGGTATAAATCTGAAATTATAAAAAATATATCCCTAATATATATATTAAATATATAATAAATAATTATTTCTTTAATATAAAAATAACTTAGTTAAGTAATATAATTATATTAAGATAAACTTTATTATATTAAATAAATTATTAATATATATATAAACCTTAATAAGATTATATATTATAATAATAAGAAAAACCTAATTAGCCTAAGATATTATAATAAATTTTTAATATTTTAATAATTATTTATATTATATTATTAATATAAAAGATTTTTATAATAATAAAAATAAATAATAAGAAATTAAATAAGCCTTATTAACTTATATAAAATTAATAAATATCCCTAAGATGTATAATTAAATAAATGTATTTTATTAATTTTTTTAAAAAGATTATAATTTATATATTATTTTTAAAAATACCAAAAAATTTATAAATACTAAATATTTAAGATATTATTAATTTTATTTCTAAGAGATATAAGACTTATTTTTTTAAAATTATCCTAAGTAATACTAAGAAATTTATAAGTATTTATATTAAATTTATGAAATAGCCCTTAGACTTTAATTAATTAATTATATATTCTTATACTTAGATTTATATAATAATTAATAAAATTAATAATTAATAAAATAAATAATTAATAAAATAAATAATTAATAAAATAAATAATTAAAAAAATAATTAGTATTATTTTCTTAGTTATTAATAATTAATTTATAAAAAAAATATAATATATATATTATTTAAATTTTAAGAATAATAAATAAGTACTTAGCTATAATAATAATATTAATTTATTATTAAGCTAAGAATTTAATAATTTTTATAATATAATTATCTTAAGTTTTAAAAAAGAGATATAATCTATAATATATAAAGATATAATTATATTAATACTAATACTCTATGGTAAAATTAATTAATATAAGTATTTATTAAGGGGTTTATAAGATATTTCTATCTTAGTAAAAAATAAAGCTTTTAGTTTAATAAAAATATATAAAGTTATTATTAAAAGAGATTACCTCTTTAAGGTAACCTTAATTAAGGCTATTTAAGCCCTTATATAATAAAATAATAAGATTTATTTTTATACTTTATTTAAAAAGATATATATTATTTTATGAAATTAAAAGATAAATATTTTATAAGAATTAAAAAATAATAAGAAAATCTAATTAAATAATTAAGCTAAGCTTTGTAATATATATAAACATATTATATTCTTTAATATTAAATTTACGAAGATATTAATTAATAGCTTATTACGATTAGGAGATATAATTAAGAACTTATTTAAAGCCTTTATTTCTCTTTCCTAATATATAAACTATAAGCCTTTGTCAACTAGGTCTTTTATTATTTTCCCTTCTTAATATATAAACTATAAGCCTTAATTAACTAGGCTTATAAGAAAAATAAATAAAAATAAAAAAAATAATATATTCCTAAGTAAGACCTTATCTTTATAAGACCCTTAGAGAGCTCATATTAATTTAATTATTATTAATCTTGTTTTATATAACAATTATAGATTTTATTATTAAAATATTAAAAATATGAAATAAAGGCAAGCCTTAATAAAACTTTAAGTTTAATATATTTAATATTTTTTTTATTATTCCCTATAAATTTAATTATATAAGTATTATAATCTTAAGCTTTATTACGTTTATTATTGAATATTAAATACTCTTTTTTTATAATAAGCTTTATTAATATAATTAAGAAGTCCCTAAGAATATTATATTTAATAAAGACTTGAAATTCTTAAGTAAATTTTAATAAATATCTAAAAAGTAATAAAACTTTCTCTTATTATATTTATTATATAATACCCCTAGATTAATAGTATATTAAAAAGATATAATTAAATTATAAAAATTACCTTATATTATTAAATAAATAATAATCTAGACCTCTTATAAATTAAGGTTATTTTCCTCTCATAATTTATCTTAAATAATTCTTTTATCTTAACTATTAATATTATATTAAGTAAATTAATTATTAAATTATATATAAATAATATGCTATATTTTATTAAAGAAGTAATTTATACTTAAGATTAAGCTAAGCTTTAAAATCCGGCTACGCTATATATAATATTTACCTCAATAGCTATAAAGAGATATTATAATAAGAAATATTATTTCTTTTAGCTAAAATTAAGAGATTAGGCTATATTTTAATTTATTAAAAACTAAAAAATATTAAATAATAAAATTAAGAAGCTTGAAGAGAAATTTATTAATTTGTAGTAAGCTATAAAAAAGGTAAGTTATTTAATATATTATCTTAATCTAAAACATAACCTTAGAATTTATCTTATAATATTAATATAATATTTATAATTAATATTATTACCCTTAGATATGCTAAGAATAATTTTTATTAAAAAGGACTTTAATTATTAAAGAGATAAGTATTAATATTTTAAAATTCGCTAGGTATTTAATAAATATATATAAAAAATTTAATATATAAAGGCTAAGATAAAATTCTTAATTAAATACAAGAAATAGCTTAATAATTACTTTATCTAAGTAAATAAAGAAATAATTAATACCTTTTAAGGCTATCTAGGCCTTTAAAGAATAAAAGGTAAAAATAAATATATTTATTAAGGTATTAATATATTTAATAAAAAAAATTAAAATAATAATTATAATATTGGTACTAAGAAATAAACTTATTACTAAGAATAAAGAAAATATTATAAGGCTAGCCCTTATAACTAATAATAATAATAATATTAAAATAAATAAGCTATTATAATAAAAAAAAGAATTAGTTATAGAAAATATAAGCCTAAGATATAGGCTAAGAGAAATCTAATAAAAATCCTAAGAAAAACTAATAAATAATTAATAAATAGCTATTGATAAAATAATAACGAAAATTAAAATAAAGCCTATATAGGGCTTAGTTATATTTATTTATTTTCTTTTATTTTACTTTTTTCTTCTTGAGTAAATTACTATAAATATTTAGCCTATAAAGTAATTCTTATCTTATAATATAAATATTTACCTTAATAAAGACCTTACTTATTATAATATCTTTTATAATAAAATATATTATAAAAACCTTATCTTTTTTTATAATAAATATAATTATATAATTAACCTTTATAATAATAAATTAAATCTATTTATTAAACAAGAATTTAATTATTTTAATTATTAAAGCCTAAATAACTTAGCTACCTATATTATATTTAAAAATACACCCGTATTAATAACTATAACCTTTACTTTAAAATATTAGCCTTATAATAAGGTATATATTTCTTATTACGTAACCTTATAGATTACGTAGCCTTTTAATTCTTAGAGGAATCTAATAGATTTTTTATTATATATAAGGGTATAAATATACCTAGCGAATATTTATCTTAAATACCTAGAAGATATTATAGTATTCCTAAGGAATCTAAGATTAATTCTAATAATAACTTATTAATAATAAATAAAATTATTATAAGTCTTAAATATAATAAATAAGGCTAATTTACCTAAAGAAAAAATATTATTAGTGATTAATGTAAAGGTAATATATTTCTTAAGGATAATAAAAATAAAAAAAAATACCTTAAGATTATTTAAAAATACTTATATTTTTATTATAGCCTTATATAAAGTTATTAACTCTAAGAATGATTATATAATTACTAAGACTAAAAAGACCCTTATGAACCTAAGAAAATAAAAAGCCTTTCATAATAATTAACTCTTATAGGCCTAAGATTAAGCTAACCGAGGATTGAATATATTAATTAAGCCCTTATTTAGCTTAGTCTTCTATAAATCTTATTATAATTCTATTAACCTTACTAAGGAGAATAATATATAGCTATTTAGGTCTATTAAAATAAAAATATCTTTACTTAAGTATAATATTATGCCCTTTAATTAATTTACTTAATATATTTAATAAGGCCTAGCTAATTAATATAATAACTAAATATTCGGCACGAAAGATCCTTAATATACTTATTATTATTAAGAATTTTATTATTAAAGATATTAATATTATTTTTACTTATTAGCTTAAAATTAATAATTAAGCTATATTATTTAGATTAATAAAATATATTAATCTCTTTAGTGTAATAATTAAATTAATTTATAATAAAGCTAAGAAATCTTTCTCCTTCACGGAGAGTATTAAAGCTGTAAGTATTATTATAAGCTTTATATTATTTTTAATATAATATTAATAAATCTAATAATTATTTTTATTTTTATTATTTTATTTTATATAATTATTTAAGAGTATAATATCTTTATTAATAAAAATATAATTAATAATTACTTAATAAAGACTTATAATTTCTTAAAGAATACTAAATATAATATCTTAGCTTATATAAAGCTAATTATTAATTATATCCTTATTAAGCTAATAAAAGCTTAGGTATTTTATTTTTATTAAATATAGTATTTTCTATTAAAAAGACTAAATAGTATTTATTAAGATTAAAATTAAAAATAAAAAAGAATGATTTAATTATATATTATGATTATCAAGGAAATTATTATTATATCTTAGGTTTCTTATCTTAAAGGCCTAAGAGATAATAAAAAGGCTAAGACCTAAGTATATTTTAAGATAAATTAATAAAAGAAAAGGCCTTATGAAAATATAAGAAGATATTAAAAAAATCTATTATAATAAGATTATATTAATTATTACTTATTAGTTTTATTCATTAATTATTATCTTATAATTTAGTTAATATCTCTTTGTATATTTCTATTATTTATTATTTATTATTATTATCCTATAATTTAATTAATATTTCCTTATATATAATTATTACTTAATACCTTTATATTATAATTTATTTATTCATTTCCTAATTAATACTTAAATCTAAGTTATTATTAAATTTACTCTTATAAGAAGCTGAAATAAATTATTATATAGAAAAAATAAAAAATATATTAAGGATAATATATATTATAATAAGCGAGATTTATTATAAAAAGCTATAAGGATAAGTTAAGTAATTTCTTAGGGAAATCCTAGGGAAATCCCTGAGGATTTCTTATATTATTAAGCTAGGGATTTCTTAGGGACTTCTTAGGGATTTTTATTAAATATCTTAATAAAAATCTAAAAGAACTCCCTAAAAAGATAAAAATTAAGAAAAAAAAGCCTAAGAAATCCTAGGGATTTCTCTTAGTAATTCCTAAAGAAAATCTCTATAAGAGACTTTTATTTCTTTAGTAAAAAAATTATAAATCTTATATTTAATATATTTTCTTTTAAAATTATATAATATTGTAAACTAAGTTAATTATTTAATAAGATTTTATATTTAAAGCTTATAAGTCACTAGAAGCTAGTTTTTTATATTAGTCTCTATTTTATTAATTTTATTTCTAAGATTAATTTCTGTATTAGGTATTATTAATAAATAACTTTAATTTTTAAAAAGTCCTTTTTAGCTAAAATAATAACAAATTAAGTTATTAAGTATATAATATTATATAAGTTTTTTAAAATATAAAGTCTTCTAGCTTATATTAAGACTTTTAGTTTAGAAATTATATTTTATATTTATTATTTTTATGAAGGGCTTATATATAAGGTATTTTTAAAGTATTTAAATTATTATTTTAATTATATAAATATAAAGGTTATATATAATAATATTAATATAACTTCTTTTTATAAGTTATTTCTTAGTTCTTAAGGTATTTTCTTAGGTTTTTTATTTATATCTCTTGTTAATATTTAATAATAATAAAAATATTTATAAATATAAATAATTAAAAAGTAAGAAGGTAAAGGCAAAGGCGGCTCTTAAAGTAGTAATAGCTAAGCTAGTTTATATTTATTAATAAAAATATCTTTTAAAAGTATAAGGAGATAAGGCTTTTAAATATACTCTTTATATTTTAAAAGAGTTAAATAAGTTTTAAAAAGAATTATTTATTATAATAAAGATATATTTCCTTAGGGCTATTAACTTATATAATTAAGATATTATTAATCTCAATAAGCCTATACTTAATATTATTAATAAAAGTTTTTTTTAAAAGGTATTATATATTAACAAGATATTTTAATTTTAGTAATTTAATTAAGTTACTTATTATATTTATATATCATATTTATTATTTTTATATCTTAAGACTCTATTTAGAATTATATTAATAAACCTTTTATTAAATTTTAATTTTATTTTATTTCTATCTTATAGCTTAATTATTAAAAAGCTTATAAATTATTTTTCATATTTATTAGCTTATAATCTAGATCTATTTTAAGTTATAAAGAAAATCTTATAATTATATCTCTTCTTATTATAATTAGCTAAGAAATATTTTATCCTAGGCTTATAGTCTATTATAATTAATTTATATTACTAGGTACTTATGCTTTTTTTCCTATGCCTTAATAAAATACCTCTTAATAATATTATTAAAGGCTTATTTTTTACTAAATAAGAGATAATTAAAGATAGTTAAATTAACCCTCTAGAGGTTTAATAAAGGCCTAGAGATTACTAGGAGCCTTGTTAGGTCTAATAGGCTTAATAAGCTATTATCTTTAAAGTATTATAATACCTTTTAAAGATTTAACCTTAATAAGGTTAATAAATTATAAGAATATTATATTATATTATAATATTATAATATTAATATATTAATATTATTAAATATAAAATATATCTTATACTTATAATAAGTATACTTAGTTAATATTATTTATATTGATTTTAAAAAAAAGTAAATTAATTTTTATTATTATAATTAAAAAAAGTTTATTAAGAAATATTAGTCTTAGACTAATATTATTTTAAAAAAGTATTAGTCTAGCGCCTAATAAGTATATAAGATCTAAGATTTTATATAGACTATATAATATAACTATAAAGGTTATACTAAAAGTAAGCTAACTATTAGAATTTAAGAGAATATAAAGTATTATAATAGTCTTAAACTTAAAGCTTATTAAAATATATTATAAATGCTCTACCCTTTTAGTTAGGGTATTAATAATACCTACTAAAAGTCTTATTTTCCTAGTTTAATAAAATATATCTTATATAAAGGAAGAAGTATAATATTAATTTAATTAAGCTATACTTAGTCTATAAATTTTAGTATTATTAAAGATATTATCTTAGGCTTTTTATATTAGGTAATATAATACTAAAAATTTAATAAGAATTAATACTTTATCTTAGTATTAAAGAAATAAGATAAGTAATATTAAGGCCTAGGTTGCTTTATAATATTACTATTTAGGAGGCTTATTAAAGAGTAATACTTTATCTTAAGATTAATATATATACTAGGTAGCTTAAATATTAAGTTCTTAGATATAAATAATAATTTAGTATCTTATTTTAGTTTATAGTATTTTATATATAATATAGATATACTTAGAAGCTTTAAATCTTAGAGCTATAAACCCCCTTATTATAACCTAGTATTTAAAATAAATAAACTTCTACGTTCTAAGCTAGTTTTATTATTATCTATAACTATTATAAAGTTAGGCCATAGCCTCTTAGAAGTCTTTTTAGTTTATTATTTAATATATATACTAATTATATTTTATATTTATTTCCTCCTCTCGCAATAACTTACATTTATAGCGACCTAAAGATAATAACTAAGCCTGATTTAAACTACCTTATCTATTATATCTTCTTACTTACTAAACTTCTAGGCAGTACTAATAATTCCCCGAGAATAAGATACTATTAGTCGACTTTATCCTTAACTCCTTAGTATATTTTCTTAGAAAAGGCACCTAAGTTAACTATGAAATCCTAATTAGGCTAGTACATAACCGCGAAAATTAAATAAGGTTAGTATATAACCACTAATTCTTAGTTAGCTGGAGGCTATAAGCACTAAGTCTAAAATAGGCTAGCGTATTAACCGCGGAACTTAAAAAGGTAATTTCAACTAACCTAATAGCTTCATATATAAGGCATATCACAGGGTGTAGAATAACTGCTGGGCAAAACTTAACGAGTATTACAGTCTACTTAGCCAATAGCCACTTTACCTGGCTGCTGTTATTCTTTACCCGCGCTGGAACGTGTCTTGGCTTGAGGCTAACTGGACTAGCCACGAGCGACTAGTGTGGATACGGGATGCTAAGAATAGTGTCCGGGAATTCTTTGAATAACAGTATCCCCGTAAGGAGCAGTCTGAGGCAGCGAGAACCGTGATAGGAAAAGCGATGCGGCAAGACGAGCCCAGCTAATTCGACCAGTGGATGCAGAGCTACGATCGGTACATGATGGAGGAGGAAGATGAGCTTGGAGTTTATATGAGGCAAGGGCCAGTCCGGCCAGAGAACTTGAGCCCCATTCTATTGTGGAAGGAACACCAAGAAGAATATCCACGTTTAAGCAAGTTTGCCCTCGACATCCTGGCAATTCCTGCTATGTCTGTTGATCCTGAGCGGACGTTTAGTGTCACAAAGTTGACAATAAGCTCGCAAAGGCTCAGCTTAGGCCCCGAGATAATAGAGGAAATACAGTGCCTACGGAATTGGCTAGGCCATCAAGCGATCACTGTGGGCGAGGTCGTCAGCTTTGGTGGGACCTGATGGGCTGGGATGGAGGGGAGGCGTGAGAGTACCAACAGCTTCATTCTGGCCTCAGGTCAGCGCTTTCAATTCAAGTATATCAATTCAATTCAAGTTAAGTAAGTTCACGGACGATTTTATTTCAAGTATCAAGTTACACCCCCGAACTTGACTTACTTGAATTGAAGTCATCGCTGACTCTCAGTTCTTCCAACAGCTGGCAGTGACTTCTTCCCACGGTGTCTGTAGTGATATGTATCGTGGGTGGATGTCCACTGTTTGGGGCTCCTGGCCACGTCATTGTTGCCGTTGGCAAAGTGGGGTACAGCGGATTAACGTTGAAGCCCCCCGGACCCCTCTATCGGGGCATGATACAATCACAAGTTGTAACACCGCCACCACACAGGTAATCTGATGAGGTACTGTCAGGACCAGAAAACGCAAGCCACAACGACAACATAACAAAAAATGGCATCGAGGACTCTAGTCGAAACTTGGTACGACACGCACGCCGAGGTAGAAGAGCATCGTTTGGACGAGGGGAGACTAGAGTTCGAAGTGACAATGCGAGTCATTAAGTCCTGCACTACCAGTCTGGAGTTAGGGAGGGCCAAGATCTTAGATATTGGTGGTGGCCCGGGAAGATATGGTAGGATTGCTCATTCATATCCTGACATGTGGAAAGGAAGATTCTGTCCTGGTTGCTAACTGGCCTACAGCTATTGCGTTGGCAAAGCAAGGACACATAGTAACGTTGAACGACTTAGCGGAGAAGAACCTGGAGATCGCTAGAAGAAATGCAGAGAACGTGGTGGAATTCGATGCCATCGTCCATGCGAATGCTCTTGAAATCGCGCAACGTGCGCCGCTTCACGCTTCTCAAGGCTCATTTGACATAGTTCTTTGCCTCGGCCCTCTGTACCATCTACTGGCAACTGAAGAACGGGCCACCGTAATAAGCAACAGCATTCTGATGGCAAAGTCTGGTGGTTATATTCTCCTAGCTTACGTTACGATTTATGCGCACCTGCGAGATATGGCGCGTCGCAACCCAACCCGTCTTGCGAAGGAGTGGGACTTTTATCAGCAGTATCTACGCAGCGGCAAGTACACCAGGAACATAAATACTGAGTCGTTCCATGTGTATGCTGCTGATCTGGACAAGGAGTTGCAAGGCTTTAAGAATCAAGTGAGTGTTGAGAGGACGGTCAGCTGCGAAGGGTTTCTTGGGTTCGAAGGCGCAAGAGAACTGGCGAATTTGAAGGATGAAGATATGGAGAGGTGGGTGGATGTTATAATGCAGAGCGCAGAAGAGACGGAGACGTCAAATTCGGCGGACCACCTACTTGTCGTCTTGCGAAAGCTGTGATTGGCGCAGTGTATATAGTCCGTCAGTTCTACTAGAATATCGATAAGCATAACCTCTTGGGGAAAGCAATGATATCCGGTCCTAATTTCCGTATGTGTTGGGAGGTTTTAGATGCCGTGCTAGCCGTCTTCTATTTTGGCAATATAGGCTTCTCCTCTTCCTTAACTTAGCTGTGTATGGCACGGATGAGAGTGCATAATAGAAGAATCGCAATTGATACCGCTATTGCGGATCCGCACGGTATGATCCTAGAGTTACCTGCCCTCGTGTCGCGAACGATATCGTAGACTATCTCGATGTGCTTGCCTAGCCTGTGAGCAGAGTAAGTCACCTCTCTATGCCTAGTCTAGCCGAATATAATCTGCTGGATGAGGAAAAATCTTGTGTCTGGAATATCGTCCTTACTCGCGAGATCTGCGATAGCCCTGACGCCCAGGAGGTCGGAGAGCGGGCCGCCTAGGAGGACTAACGTTACCACTTTTAAGAGTTCCGCTGAATTGGCCGGGTGCAGTTTTTGAGAATACCAAAATGCACGATGATCGTCATGCACGATGTAACTCATAGCTGTGTCTTGAGTTCCACCGTCGCTTGTTCCAAAAAGCTAGAAAAATCAGATATAAATCAGAAGCATGGATGTGCCTGTGGGCAAGATGGGTGAATAAGTAGGCAGGAGTTGAAGCTACGGTGAGCGGCATGTTTTGCATTATTCCCTCACGCTAAGAACTTTTTGACGCTTCCGTCAGTCACCCTAAAGGAGATGATGATTCTTTGAGTCGCGAACCACTTAAATTCGACCACGTTCGAGCAAACTACTTCGGAGGCGTTCTGGTGTTCAGAAGTTGATTCATTAATGGGTAACACAAGTGATCTGTGATTTCGCGCTTGCAAGCCATAAAGAGGTCGGATAAATCAGACGGCCTGGGATTATAGTCTTTGCGGTCTCCACCGCAATCCGAGCAGCGGGGGACTTGCGGGAACAATTTGAGCAACAGTGTGGCGCCAAGTTTGCGAGGACAAAGAGGGATGAGTTTGCTCAGACGGCGTTGGAGGCTGAGCTGGATGAAATGGAGGGTGTGGGTGGGGAAACCCAGGGAAGTGTGCGGGTTCCGGCAATCCTCAGGAAGCTCATGGGATGGTCTCACGATGGACCGGGTCAATAATGAAATGAATGAATAACCATGTGCATCTTGTTACGGATTTTCTTTTGTCGATTTGTAGAGTCTGGGCGTGCGTTGCTACTGTTTGAATGTACATACTGTGAGTATGTGTTGGTGTTGTTGGCTTAGCTCAAGACCCCTTGGCGATCCATGCGTCTCTCCTTGCCCAAGATGAAAGGTTATTTCTACCTTGAGTTCCCCCCCAGGTTTTTTCTTGGAGTACATGCACTTACTTCTCCATTCAGTACTCGCAATGTCTGCGCCGTTTGCCCCAAAACGCCGAAACGTAATGTCACCCTCACGACCAGCTCGGCCATTTGCTCCTGGTCCCATTTTCCGTTCCTTAGGCCAGCATGGTACCCCTGTAGTACGTGCCGTGTCGCTGGACCGCTTAGCCCTCCCAGCGCTGACCCTCTTAAAACCAGGGCCTGCCCACCCACCCAGGGACGGCTCAGCCTGACGATGCCCCTCCAGGCTCGAGATTCCTCGCCATGGCTGGACCACATGTAGCGTCAGCATCTGGATCATTTCCATCTCCGTCATCGCCTTCTGGCTCATCTTCTCGGCCCACAACTCCTCAACAGCCGCCTGAGTCTTCACGGCCAAACCCTTTCCATGATGCATCTTCGTCCCTTTCATCATCTTCTTTGTCCTCCCCTTCCCATCCCCGCCGCTCACATTCCCCGCCACCGTCATTGTCACCACCCTCATCACCCAGCTCACAATGGCATCGCACAGGTGAATACACCGTCTTACGGTTCCGAGTGAACCCGCACCCTGGCCTTGCGCCTGGGCATAGGGGCCTCGGTGTTGCGTTGTGCTTTCACAATGGATACTGGCATTCCTTGGCTGAAGGAGGTAATGATATTACCATCCATTTCAATGACCATCAACGTGCCGTTTCTTGTGCAGCAGCCCCAGATGAGAGCCACACCCTTCCCTCAGCGCCAAACTACGTCATTCAGAGTAGCGACGCCAACCTCTGGGTCGAGGAAGATGATGTGTTTGACACTGGTCTTGTCTCATCGAGCCACCCAGAACGTCAGCCCGAGCAGCCCAAGCCTTCGTTGATACGATTACAGCGTCCTGTAACTTCCACTCAAGAGAGTGTCAAGGACGTGGCCAGCAAGAGACAGCCTCAGCAACCCATCAACAACAAGCTCATCCTGTGGACAGGTTACGCCCTTTTATGCTACTTATTTCTCGCCACTCTCATCTCCTTCTTCCATCCGCGCCAACAGCCCCTGGAAACAGTCTACGAAGCCACGCCCTTTCATCCGGAAGCCATCGTCACTGATGTGCTCCCAATTTACGATCGCTTCCACCAACTCTGTCTCCGTCAAGCACTCTTCCCACGCAACTCGACCTTCTTTAATCTTCCCCTTGACACGCTGTCCGTCGGGCTTATGTTCAGTAATAGGGATTTGTGCCTTCCTGTACAAGATATTGGCACCATGTGGCATCCTGAACAAGGCCTGACGATGGACATAATGGAGCGTTGGGACTACGAGAAAGAGTTGAGAAAGGGCGGTCCAGTATACGACGGGGTCGACTTGTACGAGGTCTGTTCGAACGTTTCCAAGGCCGTGGATCGCGCCACGACGAGATTTCTGAACACTATTTGGTATCTCGAGAGCCGCGCAACTGCCACCAGCAGAACAGCGATCGAGGGGCTAGCGGTAAGCCTCATGATTCGAGAAAAGATGGATGCGCAAAATGCCACCTCGACGAAGCCATCAGGGAAGCCATATACAACCGGGCCAGCAGCTCCCCCAACTCCAGATCCTTCGCCACTTTTGACCCTTGCTTTCTTGAAAGACACTGCGGACCAGGAAGTGGGACCGAGTTTGCACAGTATGATGGATAAGATGATGGAAGAGATGAACGAGTTCCGGAAGCTGTTGAAGGATGCTATACGAAAAATAGACCAGGTCCTTGACATCTCTCGCAACGCCACCGAGCACATTACAGACACCAACCACGGCACGGGCACAAGAGAATCACTCTTTTGGAAATCCTGGTGGACCCGAAACAACCCAGAAACACGGGGAAAGGCCCAAAAGGCAAAGCTGCTCCGTAAGACCAAGGACTCGATGGGCTTTTTCATCAACGTCAGGCACAACTTGACCGTGGTTGCATCAGCTCTGGAAGAGGTGTATAATGAACAAGAAGACATCTTACACGAGGAAGATAAGATCGCACTCTGGATTCAACAGCTTCTCGACACCGCGTCCCTCGCTTCACAAGCTGACTCCGGCGGCATCGTCCACTTGCAAAACAATTCCAGTGAGAACTACATAGCAGGCAAGTGGCATGCGAGCCTCTGGGCCCCATACCGTCCAAAGTTGGAGAAGGAAGAGTTTGGCCAGTGGTGCCTGTACCCAGATTGCCCACGAGCTCAAGGCGAGAAGGTTATAGTGAGACTGCATCTACCGAATCCGACCGAGGCAATTGCGGCTATATTTCCTACTTGGATGCTGATCCTCTAAGAGGATGTGGCTTTGTGGGAGATGGCGGAAAGTAGGAGAGATGAAGCCGAGAAAAGTCGATCTTGGTGAAGATTCAGCTGGGATATTGAGCTCTTGCATTTGCGTCTGTATGTACTTCTCTGACAGTTGATTATTCCAATACTCTCTGTAGTTGAGGAAGGAAGAATGGCCCATGGCTTTGGCTTAGGTTCATGATCTTTTGGTCCAGTTAACCCATCAAAGGCCGGGCTTCAGTTACAATAAAGAACACATTGTCAACACATCATAGCATCATTGCCCAGCTTCAACACGGGGCTCTGATTCACATGAACACACTTGAACAGATGCAAGTAAATGAAGGGCGTCAAAATTGCCATCAAAGACGTATTTTTATCACCAGATACAGATCACTCAACTACTCAAACAACCCATACAAAAGAGAAAATCCGCTGCAAAGAAAGACAAATGAAACAGCAAGACCCATATCACATTTCCTGATGATATTCCTCCGTCATCTTCAACCACTCTTTGACTCGATCCAGCACCACGTTCTCCACGGCGTCAGCCGCCTTTTGACTTGCCGCATCGTCTTCCTTGGTTTCCCATTGCTCGATTAAGCCACCAAGCCATTTCAGGGAGGACCTGAGAAACTTCACCTCATCCTCCATCATGTTAACTTTGGTTGCTGTGGTGGAATAATCGGCTTCAACCATGCGACAAGTCGAGTCACCAACACCAAGAAGCTGGGCCAATTTACCGAGGAAAGAACCCACCTCCTTTCTATCAGAAGCGCCCGGGTTCATATCTTTGAGATGTCTTGAGTATGCGCCTCGGTATTGATCGCGTTGTTCACATGCAGCGCTCCTGATCATGTTCAGGTCCATCTCGAGGAGATCACGGACCTTACTCAACAACTTGGAACGCGAGTCGTGGGCATCTCGCAGGGCCTCTCTCAGCTTTTACAGCTGATCGACGAGTCTGCGACGACATTGAGAAACTTTGAAGCCGCCGAACCATGAGTACGACTGGTTGCTCGGGGTGGGCCAGCATGACACGCTCAGGGGATGATTCTCGATATCCTTGACAAGGAAATCAACCCAGAGGTAGTTGTCGGCGAGCGTAGATGCGAGTTCTTTTGTGTACTCTTCGTTGCGCTGACGCACCTGCTTGATCTTCTGATCCTTGACCGTGTTTCTTTCCGTCACCTTGAGGAAACTACCCACTTGCTTCGCCATGGATTGGGCCACCTGGATTCCTGGGGCCCACGTATCAATGAGGGGGTTGGGAGGGGCAACATTGATCACTGCAGGACCCCTGGGCCGCTGCTGTTGAGATGCAAACGCAGCCGAAGCCACCGCCCACGCGGAAGATGCGAAGCCAGCGGCTGCTCCAAGCATGTCATGTGTGACGCCAGAGACTCCTCCGAGCATGTCAGAGGCCACTTCTCCGACTTCATACAGAAAAGTCTTGGCTCCTCCATACGTGGCAGAAACAGCATCGGAAAAGATTTCTCCAGTGGCATAGAGAAGATCTTTGACTGCTCTGAACGTGCCATATACCAAAGCAGGGACCAGAGAAACGAGGCCGTCCTTGACGTCGATGATGCTCCACTTGATGGCGAAGAAGTAGATGAGTATAATCGTACCGACCGAAATAATGATCCACATAACCCATTTCAGGGAGTCAGGTGGTAGCAAGGGCCCCATCCCCAACATGGTGTTCGAAGCGGAAAAGGGAGGGGGTCGAGATCGGTGGCTTTCGTCAGTCTGCGGCCGGGTGTTGTGCGGCTTAAAGTAGCCTTCTGAAGTGTTGTCCTCTGAATAGGGGGAAGGAGCCTGCTTATCAGGGGGTGGTTGGTGGCCCTGCTTTGAGTAGAATCCAGGATGAGAACGAAGGGGGGGGGGCTCCTGGTCACGGCACTCGTGTGGATCATGACCATGGCCATGCTTGGTATGTTGATGCTCATGTATTTTACCAGGGTCTGTCTGGTTGGTATAGCCACTGGAGGCCTCGGATCTGGGGGGAGGGGGTTTCTTGTGCTGGTTGTTGTCGTGGTCCGGGACTCGGTGAATATCACCGTGAAAAGCCCGGCCCGCTGTTTGAGAGCGGGACTGTCTACACTGGCCCGTGGAGTCTTGGTGGGGTGGCCGAGAGTGAGCCTGCTCATTCTGGCGATTACTTGTAGTCCCACCCCCTGTTGTATGCCTTGGGGGATCACCATGCTCAGGAGGTTCAGCCGATGGACCTTGAGGGGGTTGTCGGAATCCTCCCGGTGGTGGACGCGGATTTCTTGGCGAGTCGTCGGCGATGGGCTCCAAGGGTGGCTTGAAGGGGCCATTTGACGGACGTTGATGGTGACCCGCGGGCTCGGAAGATGGTCGACCGGGTGGTTGAGGCTGTGCGTGGGACTCTCGAGAGCCCTGGTGCTGGCTTCCTGCGGCAGCAGACTGAGGTCGTGATCGGGGTCTGTAAGCTGGATCCGCTGCCGCGCTCTGGCGCATTCGGGCGATGTCCTCAGGGGTGAGTCGGTTGTGACGGTCGGACATGATGATGGGCACACGGTAGTGAGGTTGGAGACAACAAAAAAATGACAAAGGACTCTTGGTTATGATCAAAATGAATTTCAGGATAAATGAAAGAGAGCGAGGCCTAGACGGGCATGAGACAAGTCCAGAGGTGATGGAAAGTTTTGATGAAGTAAATCATGAACACAGAAACAGATGCTAATGTCAGGTTTAATACCTCACAAGACCAACCGCAGACGAGTACGTTCAGGAGTAGAGAAGTTTCAGAAAAAGTCTGGCAACAAAGGATGGGAGTCTCATTGACCCTGAAAAACCAACCAGGTGTGTAGCAAAACGTGCCTGATTCAGGTGGGGGTGATATGTCAGAAATCGAGCAAGCAACGGGGAGTCACGCGCCAGCCGTTCAGCCTTGTCATAATAAACAACGCCCCATTACGCCGTATTCCTTCAGCTTGATTCCCTTTTGCTTGTCATTAATAAAATTTCTAAGAGAGAACCTTAGCTGACATGGCAAAACGGAGAAATATTAATACATGACAACATCACAATCTTGTCGGCTGAAATCATCCTCCCTTACTTAGCTCCTCTCAACCCCGGTTCTCTGTATCGACTTTCTTCACCGAAGCCTCCTCTCACAGAGTTACTACTTCTCATATCACCTCTTCAGCTCTTTGCCATGCTTGTAGTCGCCATCTCCGCCATCGGGGCGCTCATGACTATCATGATCGGTGTCGTCCTGGCTTCAGCCCACGACTGATGTCATTGAACCATTGATGCATCCATGAATCGAAACTGGCTGGCCCATCAAGAATGTAGCTGCTCCCCACCCCAATCTTCTCCCCTTTGCTGACACAAATCGTAGGTTGAGCCCTGGCGCGTTCGTGTCTGCCACGTCCACTGGAAGCTCCTCCAGCGCGCCCCTTACTCGGCCCCCAAGCCTCTCCATGACGTACTGAACCTCGATGCAACCAGCGAGCCGTTCTACCCGCAGTCATTCTCCTCTTCGCCTGACAAAGAATGGCATCACCGCGTGCTGATGGCCATTCTCAAGGCCACCGCCCAACATGCCGGTGCAGATCTGGACTGGACGGCGCGGCATTTGCCATCCCAAGATACTGCTCTTAAGCCAAGCACTGACTGGGAGACTGAGAATGAGCACATGCTTACCTTGATGGAAATTGGATCGCTTCTCTCTAACGATCATGTCAGAGGGCATTATGCCCAATGGTTTGTGCCCGCGCTTACCAGGAACAAGCCCAAGGACGATGAGAAGCGTCGAGAATCAAGAATCGATGCCCTGAAGGAGCTGTGTGCTTGATGACGAGTAGTGGGGAGCTATGACGATGGGTGTGGGTTGGACGCTTGTGGGCTAGGAAAGATTGGTAGCGAGGATAAATAAACTGCATGTCATCTAGTATTAAGCTGCCCCAAACATTGCCTGTAAAACATCTAATATGCACCATACATAGCACGTTTCGTTCTTGACTTCTCGTGTGTCGTACAGACTCCAGTCTGAGTTGAATGAGAGGAACAGCGGCGGTGTGGCAGTCAGGGGCTCGATCTGTCATTGCTTGCTTCAATATTGAAACCATACCGGAAAAGTCTCCTGCGCTATTGCTGTTTACCGTAAGCTAGCAAGCCACGGTTCGGATATTGGCCTGGTGTTGTCCCGCAAAGTGATAACGTATGTGATAAGTGAGTAGGCCAGATAAGCGAGTGGGCCAAAAATCTTAACCTTTAAGATAGGATTTAAGATAAAAATATAATAAAGCATTTAGTTAATTAAATTAAATTACTTTCTTCTTCCTTAGATAGCTTAATAATAATTTAATATATTCTTCTATTATAACTGGCCTTACCGCATATTCCATAGTAGCTTTCCTTTAGTCGCGCTAACCTACCTTAACTACTACTTCTCGACGATTTAGCCTATATCTATATATTAATATCTATTTAATTAATTACTTCCCTTACCTTATCTATAGTTATCTTCCCTTTATCTTATAGGTAGGTTCTTTTTACTTTGCGTTACCTATTAAGGGCCTTATTTAATTATTAAAGGTTCTTAACCTTAGACTTTAATAAGGTTATCTTATATATTATTACCTTTATCCCCTTTATTAATAATTTTAGAGCCTTAAGAATAGATTTTAGAGAGCTATTTTAATACCTTTTAATTTATCTTTTGAGGTATTTAGACTAAGAGCTAGCTTTAAGGGCTATCCTTAGGGTCTTTAAGACCTAAGGGTTAGGCTAGCTAATCTTCTCCTTAAGGGGCATTAGGGTCTATAGATATATATTAAGCTTTAATATAATATTTTCGGGGTCTAAAGAAATAAGCCTAGCTCCTCTAAAACCTCCCTTAATATTACTTATCGTTATAATAGCCTAATAGGCAGCGTAAAAGGCTAAGAAGAACTTAGTCTTTAAAATATAGGTAATAAAATATCTAATTAATTACTTAATCTCTTAATTATATATCTTTTTTAGTGGCCTAAAGTACCTAATATTAAGAGGCTAAAGTAAGTAAGATAAATAAGGCGATATATAAAGTATAATAATTTTATTTTTTTTATAATATTTCTTAAATTTAATTAAATAATAACTTTTATATTTATTAAGGATTAAAAGATAATAGTAATTATTTAATTAAATAATTATATAGTAATTAAAGTATTTAAGCTACTTAAGACTTATCTTATTATTAGTTTAGCTATTATAAGTTATAGTAATAGCTTAATTACCCGGGAGGTTACTTTCTTAATACTAGCTAGCGAGGTAATATTAGCTTATATTTATAATAAATAGCTAGATTACTTATCCTTTTATATTAATCGCCTAAATAACTATAGCCTATTCCTAGTTTTTAAGCTAAATTAATTTTAGCTTTTTATACCTCTCTATGCTTATAATAACTATTTTACTTATAATTATACCTATTATAAAGCTAGTCTTATTAAAGTTATAGATATTAGTAAGGGTAATATTATATTTTATAATTATATTTATTATAAGTATAAATTAATTATAAATAATAATTAGGTCTTTATATTTAGCCCTCTAATAGTTATATTTATAAAAGAAATAAGTCTTAAGGTCTAGATATTACTTAATAAAGTTAATAGCCTATTACTTACTAATAAGTAATATATTATAGTTAGTAAGTAGCTAATTCGCTATTTCTTTAATATTATATAATTATAGGGAAAACCCTTATAAATCTAAGTTAAGAATAAACTAAATAATAATCTATTCCTCTAGATTAGATAGCTTATATAATTTAGGAATAATATCACATTAAGACTATATACCTTTCTGCCGGCGACTTAAGGTATTATAGTATATATTATAGATCTCTGCGGCTTTCTAGATACTTAATTTTAGGTTATTTTAGAGGGCTTAAAGAGTAAAAAGGATATTTGCCTCTTTATTTAATTAAGATATCTTAGGTAGTTAAGAATTAATTTATCAATTGAGAAGAAGAGAGGTTAAGGGATTTTTGGCCCACTCGCTTGTCTGGCCCACTCACTTATCACATACGTTATATCAGAACTAGGTTCCTTTTCAACCACGACACCACATAGCCACAACGGAAAAGCGAACCGCTCATTTGGAGGACAAATAAACTCACTACCCCTGGTGTGTTAGTGCTTATGTGGACTACTGGCGCACAAGGCAGTCCGCACATGACGGCCCAGCCAGCCCCTATCAGGCCACGTCATCTCTGAACAGTTGGAAGAACAAAGAATAGCTTTCTGCCCGGTTCGTCTGGCCAAGATTTCTGTCGCGTCCTACTGGCAGACCGAGACACAAGAGTCAGCTGAGCAGCCATCATCCCCTTGAATTTCAGCCCTCCTCTTTGTGCAATATGTGACGCCTGACCTACAACAACAAAGCCTGTTGACAAAGACAGACTACTGCGGAAATTTTTTGTTGAAGGTTGAGCCCTTCGCCCATAAAGCCGTGATTTTATGTCTTCCTCTACCTTTTCCTCAAGCTACCTGCAATCTCAGCTGATATTCAGGCTTTCCCACGAAACCTTATGCGCTCCTCCAAACTCCCACCTCCCCTAGTCCTCTACAAAGGTCCAGCCAAGACCACCTATTCCCGCCTCGTCAACAATCACCACAGAACCACAGCCATCATGCCCAAGGAAAAGGTGGACTACATCCGTCGTGGGAGGGAACTCCGCCGTTTCTTCCTCGAACATGGTACTGAGGATAACGACCTGGGCTTCACCCAAATCGACCTTGCGTGGATGGAAAAGTATTTGCCTCCCCAAGAGAGCGAAGAGGGGGAAGAAATGTTCCCAGAGAAGTGGGTGGGCGAGTCCGGGGGTGGTACGCAGTCGTTCACATCCACAAGGGCCCATTGGAGAAAAGCCATGATGAAGTTGGATAAAGAACAAGGTGCCGGCGTTGAAGGCACCGTGGACGCGATTGTCGAGGAGCACGTTCTGGAAGATGTCGAACCTCGTGTAGAGGATCAGTAACCATTAAAAGCCTCGTCCTTGGGTGCAGGGCTGTCGGCTGTTCGTCAGGCCGTATCGAAGTTGGGGGAGTATACTCAGAGAGGAAGCCATCAGGAGGATCAGAGCCACCAAGAACAGCGTCAAAGCCATTCCATGGTGCAGCAGCCAGCCACGGCCGACGGCGGAGGGGCTGTTTCTCTGGATCATGCCTACCGACAAGGCTATACGCCTACTCCAATCATTTCACCACAGCCTGAACGGATTGTTCAAACATCTTGGGCTCGTCCGTCTTCTAGAGACCAGACCTTTACGGAATGCGAGGTGCCACACTCAGACGGACATCAAACTTGGGATCAGGGATATCATGGAGACAGCCAGCATTCGCAACAGGCCAACGTCCCTCATGGCGTCGAATATTCCGTCAAGTCCACTCACCCCGATAGCTCGCAAGACTGGACACCACGTAATCACGCTGCCCCCGGCCAATATTTTCCCAGCCCACCCTTCATTCCCGGTTCATTCCCAGACGGCACGTCGTTTGAGAGCCCCCACGGTCATCGAACACAGGTTTCCAACGCCCGTGATGAGTAGAGTTATCGCCCATTCGATGAGTGGCGAAAATCGGCTTATGCTGGCTCGGGTATCAATGACACGCCGGCAAGACCCCGACAGGGTCCTGCCCAGCCATGCACTCAGTCGCATCGCAGCGAGTCACTCCCATTTCGTCCTAGGATCACCCTTGAGCCTGAGCGTCAAGACAATCGTTCTTCGGTCCAATATCTACCCCAGCCCCTCCCGACACAGGCTGCTCTCGCCCCAAACACCGAGCCGAGACCAATGCGATATGGTGGCATTCCATTGGTTCAGTGGTATGTTGATAACAGACGTGGGAGTCTTCCGTCCGTCAGCGTGCCGAAATCTTACACGACTGATGCGAAACCCTTTCATGAGAAAGTCATGGCGGAGATTGAGCGTCGTGGGTTGGATGTACCAACGGAGGATAAGGCATCCCGGTCCACCACGGAGAAGGGAAAAGGACGGACCGCGGCCGATCTTGAAGAAAAATATTTGCAGGGTGAGACTCGCGCCGACAAACCAAGTCGTAGGCATACTCGCTCTCATCGCCGCGCTTAGTCCTAGGAGGGACGGGCCAAGAACGAAGCAAATGGCGATAATGGTCGACATCCCTCACGTCGTCACCGCCGCCGATTGATCTAGGGAGGGGTTGAGGAATTAAACAAGGAAAGTCGAGATGACACATCTGGATAGGGCTCTAAAACTCCCGTGTTACTGAGGGTGATTGATTGCTAGGATAGAGTTAGGAAGAGCAAGAGAGAGACGCATGAGGAGTGATGTTTGGGTTGAATATAAATGCCTACCTTGATGTCCAGAGAGTCGATGCATGAATGCCTCACGGCTTGGGTCTTTACAATAGTTCTCAGCGTCCTCCTATGACGAGTTCCACGCAACTGCCCACAGGGAGCCAAGGGTGACAAACAGCTGGCGGCTCATCGTAACGGTGATCTCTCTTAACGGCTTATCCACAGGTCTGGGTTGGCATCGTGAGCTCAGTGCTTACTCTATCATCATCTTTGGGATACTCACTCAGAGTAATTCGTGCAGCAATTCAGCGAGGACGATGAAGAGCAGCAAAGCCAGGCATGCCATACAACCTACATGTCGCTGGCAGCCTGTTGACTTGGGCTCAACATCAATAAAAATGGGAGTCGGTCAATGCCGCGCTTCAGGTATTTGACACCCAAAAGACGAACCGCTCGACGGACTCCCGCCTTGCAGGCCTAGAAGACATGTTGAAAGGTCTGGAGCTTCAGGTATAGAGTCAGGGCGAGGAGATCGACGTCCTCAAGGCCAGGTTGGAGGAGTAAGGTTTAGATGGATTCTAGGGTCTCAGAACTTCTCGACTCATGGTTAGAGCGCCCGATCAAATTTACTGTTCTTCCTTTCTGTCAACCACTCGCTGACTACGCGATCACCCGCGTCAAGTTTGGTCCCCTTCCGACTCCTCCCCAGTATCATTTTTCGGCGCCGCCAAGTACGCTAATCGGTTGGGAGTCGGCCCCGTCTCAACGAGGTCAGGCTCCTTCGATTGTGGACCTGGTTTCGACTCCACCCCCTCCTTCCACCCGGCCACCCACGACTCCCCGGCCTGCTGAGCCGCAGAGGACTGTTCTTTTCCCCGGACCTTGGCCCCGCACCGGCACCCAGCCCCACCACGCCCCGGCCACGGAGCCGATCCCCGCCCGGCAACAGCGCACCCGTTCGGATGTGGACCGCCAAGCAGTCCGCGATAGCCTTGCGACATATACGGAGCACGAGCTGCTGCAAGCGGTTGACGAGATCGCAGCCGCGTTGATTGGTGATTACACGTGGAGATGGAAGGTCAACGTGGGGGAGGATATGGGATTGGTGGCGGATTTGACGGAGAGAAAAAACTACCGGCTGGATTATTTGGATATAATAGGTGAGCTATTGGATGGGATGTCGGGGGTAGAGTCTGCCGGGGAAGGTATTTTTGCTCGCACGTGGTGGTGGTTGGAAGAGTGATATCTGGTGTGTTTGATGCGTCAGTCACACTTCATGTTAGGGTTGTTCCTTGTTTTGGCCTGATTCCTAGCCTTCTGTAGTTATGATTATCTAGACTCTTACTAGACCTCAGCCTTCGTACCTTTGAATCGCCACCTAATAATAGCTTAACGAATTGTACTTCCTCCTTTTACTAGCCTTATTCTCTAAGATATCTGTCTTCGCAAAATTCTCACATTTCAACAACCCCTTAGACTGATGAATTGGCCATCTTCTACCGAGTTAACAACTTCTAGCTATAGTAGCATGTCGTCAAGAACTCATATCTCACCTTGAGTCGAGACTTGTAGTTATCCTGGACTTGCCCTTAACCCTCAAGGCCCCATGCCTCCTGGTGGCCATTTTTCACCGTCTCGCTGCACTCAACTATCAAGACCTACAGATAGTGTTTGGGTGGTTTCCTTATCCCAAGCGTCGACGGCCCCTAAGCTTTTTAATGCATTGTGGATAATGCCTTGTCGCAGACATACCTAAACTCGCCGATGTCTTCCTCAACTCCGGAGTGCAGACCCAGGTCCGGCTATCAAGACCTGCAGAGGTCGACCTGGAGGCCTTCCACCAGGAAGTGAGCACCAACTTCAACAGGCTCGTCGACCTATCCGTCAAGTTCCTCCCCCACCTGCAGAAGAAACCTGTGCCGACTGCCCTCATCGTCACGGGGACGCTCCTCGCGCACGTCCCTGCCGTCGTCATGTCCGCGTACTCGGCGTCCAAGGCGGCGTCGGCGGCGTTGGCGGCGTATGTCGACTGTCTGCGCCGCCAGAACAAGGCATCCTCGACAAAGATTATCGAGATGTGGCCTCCCGTTGTGCAGAGTGAGTGGCCTGAAATTACTTGACAGGAACATGACTTGCTGAAAAATTGGAAAAGCCGAACTTCACGACTACCTGGGGCCGCAGAGGGGCCGGGCCATGGGCATGCCTGTTGGAGAATTCATTGACAAGGTGTGGCCTCCCCTTGCTGCTGGGGAGGAGCACGTAATTGTTGGCGCGATTGGGCCGGAGGAGGAGTTCTCGGATAGCGTCAAGTGGCGCAGGGAGCAGTTTGAGGTCTTGTCGGGGCACATGTTGAGTCACTTTCAGCTGTGACATGGCAAACCAAGATGTTAGGAATTCAGTCTCCTGTCACTCTTTGTCATAAAAGACCTTTGTTATTCTAGACTGGCCCAACAACAACAGAGGTACCCTTCAGTCCATCCGCCTCGGCAGAAACGGTAACCGAACCCGCAGCCCCAGAGTTTAGACGAACTATAGCAAGAGCAAGGCCGTTAAATGCACTCCTGGTATGTGATGGGAAAGCCACGAAGTCCGCCGCATTCCCATTGTCCGTTGCGATGACCTCCCCTGGACCGGAGATCGAGAACCGTATCTCGTCATTCGCCCGTGGTGCCATAAGGCCTTTGTCGTCCGTCACTTCAAGGGTGATGAATGCCAAATCCTCACCATCAGCTCTGATGTTCCCTCGGTCCGCCGTCAATCTCAACCTCGACGGCTTCCGTGCAGTCGTGACAGTATTGTTCGCCCATTCCTCCCCGTTTCTAAAAGTGACGACATGCAGCTCCCCAGGTTTATAAACGACATCATCCCATCTGAACCGATAAGCATGCTCATCTCTTGTTCGACGACCCTGCGAGTGGCCATTGAGAAACAGCTCTGCCTCATCAGCCTCGGAGAATACATGAACGGGCGTCACCTCGCCCACACGCTCAGGCCAAGTCCAGTGAGGCAGAATGTGAGCAATGCGCTCATCAGGTCGCCAGCGAGTCTGATACAGCCAGAACCGATCCTTCTTGAACCCCGCCAGATCCACAATGCCAGAGTACGAACTCCTCGCAGAGTAATAAGGCGTCGGCTCACCGATGTAGTCGAACCCCGTCCAGACAAACTCCCCAGCTACGTACGGGTTACGGTCCTGCTCTGCAAAGACCTTGTCGGGGGATGAACCGAAGGGCGCAGAGTAGAGCTCGTAGGCGCTGACCTGTTGGAGAGTCGAGTTGCCGCCCGAGGTGTCGTTTACGGGGGCGCTGCTGTAGTTTGTGACGGGGAACAGGTGGACACCGCGAGAGCTGAGTGTGGACGCTGTCTCGGAGCCGAGGATGAGCTTGTCCGGGTACGCTTTGTGATAGTCGGGGTAGAGGGGGTGAGTATGGATGCCTTGGAGGTTGGAGTATGCTTCTGTGTTTCTGATTCCGGCGCCTTGGTAGTTGATGTTGAGAATGTCGAGGACCTGGGGGAAGGGCATGCCGGGTGTTGCGTAGTTCTCTGATGCTGATGATGGTCTTGTCGAATCTTCTTCCCTTAATATGCCCTGAAGCATCTTTGATACTGCGGCTCCTTCTTCAGCGGTGTATTGCTCGCCTACTTCGTTCCCGTAGCTCCACGAGATGATTGAAGGATGATTCCTGTCACGTCTTAAGAAGGCTCGGAGGTCTGGCTCCTGCCAGTCGGGAAATAGCAAGTGAAAACCAGCGGCGGTCTTGTTGCGTTCCCAAGCGTCAAAGATCTCGTCGATGACCAGGAATCCCATCTTGTCTGTGAGGTCAAGAAGCTCAACTGCAGGTGGGTTGTGAGACATCCGGATGGAATTGCAGCCCATGTCCTTTAGGATTTCCAACTGTCGCTCGGCCGCTCGGACGTTGAACGCCATGCCTAGAGCGCCTAGGTCGGAGTGCTGGTTGACGCCTTGGATGGGCACCTTTTCACCATTGACGAAGACGCCTTTGTCTGGGTTGAATTCCAGAGATCGAATCCCGAATTGAGTTTCGTACTCGTCGATGACCCGATTATTGACCTTGAGCCTGGTAACTGCAACGTAGAGATTGGGCTGCTGGGATGGCGGCGGACCCCAAAGACGAGGGTTGGTGATGGTTGTGGAACTGTTGAGGCGGGTGGTATCCGACGGAGATAGGTGAATCGTCTTGGATGGGAATTTTCCAACTTTTTTCCCAGGGTTTCCAGTTTCCGGATCGAATGTGAAAATATCCGTCTCTACTCTGATTGCTCTCCTCTTTCCCGCCTTGTTCTGAACCTGAACGGAAAGATCAAGTATTGCGGACTTTTTGGAGACATCCCGAGCAGTGATGTATGTCCCCCACTGAGATACCTGCGTCGGGTCGCCAACAGTAAGCCAAACGCTTCTGTAAAGCCCAGCACCAGGATACCATCTGGACGAATCTGGGGCGTTGTCAAGCCGAATAGCCAGTTGGTTCTCACCGTATTCCATGAAGGGCGTAAGGTCAAGACGGAAAGAGTTGTACCCATACGGCCATCCACCGACGAGATGCCCATTCAGCCAGACCATAGCATAAGACATGGCGCCGTCGATGTCGAGGTGGATTCGTTTGCCCCGAAGAGAGCGGGAAATGTCTAATTTGCGGCGGTACCAGCCTACTCCATGAACAGGCAAACGTCCCATGCCTCCACTGATGACAGGGTTTTCCCCTTCATAAAAAGGACCGCTGATGGCCCAGTCATGAGGCAGATTGACGCTCTCCCAGTCGTCATCTTGGTACGTGCTTTGAACAAACGGGATGTCGATCTCCGGATCTCCGTCTGGACGTTTGTGATGACGACTCTTGTCTGTAATAAATTCATTTCCAGAAGGGAGAATCCAAGGTTTAAGGACTGTGGCGTTTTCGATCTGGTTTGGGAGATGGTCGTAGACGACTCCATCTGGATTGGGAACCGATCGCCAGAACTGCCATCCTTTGTTAAGATTGATGCGTTGGCGAGGGACCGAGGTTGCTTGAGTGTCTGTAATGAGGACTATGAATAAGAGCCCGAGCAGAGAACCCGGGTATACCATAATGGAGGTGGTTTCACGGATGACTGAATTACTTGGAAGCTGGTGGCCATTGGCGAGTTTCCGTCCTATGTACTAGAATTCGACTAGCTGAAAATGAAGTGTCCATATCCAGCCATCTCGTATCATTAGGGCTATTAGGCTAAAGATGGTGAGGGGTATAGATCAGGGCATTGTCGGGTACGGCTACGGTCTCCTTAACAGCCGACTCCCCACGGGGTCAATGTCGATCTGTGGATCATCGCGAGACAATAGCACCATCCGCTTCTCAAAGGAGCCAATGCCGAAGATCGTCACAGCCAAGTCATTCAGGCTAAGTCTCAGTGTCCAACTGCCGTACCTGCCATCCCGGAACTTATCCATCTGAGGTAGCAACGAGGCGGATATTATAGGCTAAAATATCCCATTGACCTCCCCTAGCCCGGGTTATACCTGATTTGGTGAATCTCCTCTTTCAAGCTCATGGATGCTAGGCTGGAACGAGTCTTGACAGTTCCGAGGCAGATCGAACTGCGTTAGGGTACCCTGAGATCGCAGTGGTTGAGCATTGAGTCATCGAAACTAGCTAGCTAGCTCTACGCGTCTTGCCCTTCAAGGGCAGGATGCTTCCACAACTCAACAGAACACGGTTGAGTCACCGAAACACTGTGTCTTGGGTACAATGAACGAGAGCCGACTTGGAATTACCGTTCAAATATATGGACCGGAAATCGAGAACCCATCTCCCGGTACGCATCTACATTCGGATGCAAATGGTCCCCCGAATCAAACTCGGGACGCAGCTTATCCCCGTCTGCAATAACCGACGCAAAGTCAACGGCATAGTCAAACGTCCCATTGTTCAGAATCCAGCCATTTACCTCCAACCTCGTCTCCTCCCTCCTCGCATCCCCATACTGGCTTCCAGTAAAGGGGGTGATCGTCGCGCCAATGGTCCGCATATTCGCCTTCTTGCAGGCCGCGACTATCTCCGCGTAGGCATTTATAAGGCGCTCGGTGAGCTGCCGCTGCGTGAGGTCGTCCGTGGGAGAAGTCCCAATGTCGTTGGCGCCTTCGAATATGAGGACGTACTTTGCGCCGTTTTGCTGCAGGGCGTCGCGGTGGTAGCGCTGGAGGAGAGGGGGGCCGAGGCCGCCGCTGAGAACGGCGTTTCCGCCAGCGGCCTGGTTGTTTACGGCGATGTGCGGCTTTTTTGATGCCTGCAGACGGGCTGCGAGGAAATCGGACCAGCTAGGAGCAGTCAGTATGATGGCATCTTTGATGATTTCGGACATGAAGCCTTGAGGCCTACCGGTTGTTTCGATCATCCTCACTTCCGCGCCCATCAGTGATACTGTCTCCCAGAAGAACGACTGAATAGTGATTCCTTGGTGTCCAGCTCTCAACTGCGCTTACAAAATACCAGTGTCGAGTACTGGCCTCGGAGACGGAAGATGCGTTGACAAGATTACCGGTCCCCATCCATGACGTCGTTCTACTGCCAGGATGGCCGGTGATCTTGTTACCCAGCTGCCCGTCTTCAAGATATATTGACAGAGCAAGATTTGATAGAGGCGGAAGCCTGAAATGGACGGGGTCGGAGTCGACAAATTCCCCTGGGCCGATGGTTGTGGACGCGGAACCCTCAAACGTCAGGCGTCTCGTGGTGGATCCATCGATCTCTCCGACACCGGCATTTCCGTTGAGTGGAAGAGCAACCGATGCTGCCGTGATGGGTAAGGGAGTTTTGCCAAAGACGTTAGAGATTCGAATACGGATGCGTTCAGCCCGGATGGAAGTCCGGAGAGTCTGGCGTATAGTGCTGTTTCGGAACTGGTATGGAACATCTTCTCCTCCCTATTTGATACTTGAGTCAAGGCGTTTCACATGGAATGCACACAATCGAATACTCACAAACGGGGGCGGGGCTAGATTACCGATCTCGACCTCCTGAGGCATCGATGTCCATGTCCCTACCCAGTGCCTGTCTTTGCCTCGAGATGCGACAGTGATGCCTAGCATCCAAGCTGCAAGCAGCAACCTCGCCGTAAAGAGTTTCGTCATGCTTCTCTTCCCGTTGGGCTCGCAAATCGAAATACCAGGCTGCGGAATCTTGATCAATCAGGGAAAAGAAAAGTAGCTATTATAGAGCCTCGGATATTTTAGCTCCTCATGGCACGATAATATCCCAAATGGTTGAATATTAAAACCCAAATATTAATAGCCGGCCGTTTTAGCCGAGAACCCCGGATGAGACTCCCAAGTCGATCACCTTCTCCATGGAGCGACCAACCCGTAGCACTTTTCCTTCTGGACCAACTTAAATCCCCTTGGCTAATATTTGCCCACGAATCAATCGTCTTGTCGGAGTCTAGGGTCCACCTTGTTCCGGCTAATTGAAGCGACCTTCTCCGCATAGTTGTTGATGTCTGTTGAACGGCCGAATCTTATGATCTAGCAGCATCTCCAATCCCCCTAGTAAGCTATGCGGCTAGACTCTGAGTACTCTGCACTCTGGCAACAGCATTTTCTTTTAACACTCCGTCAATTGTCTCGCTGCGGGACTCCTCCAGTCGAGGAATATCCGCTACCGTACATGTGATTAGCTTCTGAGCCCGATGCCGAGCCCGATGTCAAACCCGGTACAAGGGCCTCTGGAACAATGAAAGAGCAGGCAACACCTGGAGTTTCAACTGATGTATTGCTAGCGTCCTAGAAAAACCATGAACCAAGAAGCATTTCCCACATGAAAGTCTCGGGCGCATTTGAAACCAATGCACAACTACGAAACAAAAACTGCAAACTCGAAAGGAGAAGTCTATTTCCAATCCCAGCCACATAACTAATGACTAACTCACTACCATACTAGGTTGTATTTGAGATCAGTTTAGTAATATGCCACGGGCCTTGGTGGTCTCCTCTCTCTGTAACCACAGTCGCTTTTCATGCCCTCAACCACCAAGTCGGCAACCTGACTCCCTCGTTGAGCTATGTTGATCAACTCCTCCGCTGTCCGGTTGTTCGGCCCTTCCCAAACCATAGTCTCTCAAGTGTATTTGTAAAGCCAGCTGCTCCACCATCGTGGCGAGTCGGTTGTGAAGCGACATACGTCCTGCTGCCAGACACCACTGTTGAGTTCGGCCACCTCCCATGTCTTGAGCTGCGCCGCGATACTGGAGTCGGCGGTTGAGAGTGTGGCTATTGCACGAGACACGAGCAGGTGAATCGAGTCAATCAGAGGAAGAATGTTAGAGCGGGTCATGGCTATAGCGTCGATGGTATTGACAACCCAGGCCTCGTTTCTGTAGCCAGGTTTGGGATGGACAAGTAATGGTCTGAAGTTGTTGTCGAGATAGTCGAGGACAAGCTCGAGATCGATGGTCCTTAGGCTCTTGTCAATTTCCCATAAAGACTTGAGAGATTTCAAGTTGGTCTTCTCCACATCGAGCCAAAAGTTAGTGATATTGCGAATAATTTCGGCCCGAGAATCGGAGGCGACCATGGTGAAGGAGAGCAGGCTAGCAGGAAAAGCTCGGAGCAAGGTATCGCCACTTCGGTAAAGAGAGCGAAAGCTTTTTTCCAACGGAAAGAACTGGGCATTGACATGGCGAATCTCGTTGAGCATCTCAGGGTCCAATGGGGGCAAACCTGCTCCCTTCCACGTGCTGAGCCCCGTCCCAATTTCCTGGAGTTCCACTCTAAGGCCGGTGAGAATGTGCGTTGGACGGCCGGGAAGTATGGGGTTTGGGAGCTCAAATCGCGTGAGAAGCGGCAGGATGCTCTCTTCGTAATCGCGGTACAGTAGATGGATGGGTTGCCACAAAGGGACGTCAATGGTGGAGTTGGTGGAAGAGGTCATAACCCAGGCCAGATGGCCTGGAGAAAAGGTGAGAAAGAGAGAGACAAACGCGACTATGGCGGAGATTATGAGAGCCAGATGGTGAGATGAAGGGAGTCGCCGATTTTGAGGTGGATGACACACGTCAGGAGGCCGGCCACTATCATCCAGAGGCAGAGCATCAGTATCGAGAGACGAGAAGGTAGAATCTGGAGATGATGGTGTTGAAGTCCTGGGAGGAGACCTGGCCGGGGGTAACGGAGCATTTAGTGGTGATGGAGTACCCGACAGGTCCAGGCTGGCCATATATGGCGTATACATGTCCAAGGGCTCAAGCTGGGTCCGCGTATACGGCCGGGCATGGAGGGATGCGTTGGTGGACATGTGGGCAGCGTCGTGAACCAAGTGAAGGACAGCGTTATCAACAAGTCTGAACTCTGGATGGATACAGATCTGAAGCGGGAAGGGCGGCTCGGTAGGTGGGCCAACAATGAGAGGGATGACAACGAGGTGGCAGTAAGGGTAGACGGGGGCGTCACGGTCCTGGGAGGAATAGACAAAGCTGCCATCGACGGGCTCAGGGCTAAGGCTGGTTCTATTTCGACCGGAGATGCTTGATGACACAGCGCGTCCATCCTCAGATGGATCGACTCGATCGCTGGATGATTCAGAACACTGGCGAGACTCGGAGCCACGGTCTAAGGAGCTGTCCGACGTCGGAACGGCTTCTCGGCGAGTACGTAGCATAGTGACGTATCAAGGGGAGCAGATGCCCGAAATGGTGGATGGGCGATGATGAAAATGATGAAAATGGTGAACTTCTTTTTAGTGGCCGAGTCTTCGAGATCAAGTAAGGCAGAGAACAAAGAAGTTGTTAAGGCGGGGCTGGTGAATTGGTGGTGGCCTGGGCGCACTCTACTTCAGGCACCCAGGCCCCTGTACTACCTATAATTTAGCGGGGTTTTAGCGAACACTGCCCTGTAGATCCCCCGCCAGTCATTGATCGTGGTGTAATGGAGTGCTTGCATGACTCATTATGGAGTTGAGGTGGTTGGGAGTAGTTAGGTTTGATAATAAATACTCATAGTTGCAGAGCATTTTCGTAATCGTTGCTTTGATATGAGAGAGACAGCTGAAAATAGCCTCGCTGGTCCATGATTGGCAGCCTAGCCAAGGGGCGAACGCAAGTGGCGGATTTAACCCTTATTATCACCAAATTATAAGCCACGTCCTCGAGCTAGCCTTGGTTTTTTTATTCTTAACTATTTTAATACTAGCTATGCACTTGCGTGTGGATCTAACCAATAGTTGGCTCAGTCAAGGAGGGTCATATAATAGCCACTGGCAGCAAAAGGTGCATTAGGGCAGGGGAATATTTGACCAGCCCGAGAAGACATGGTCACTCTAAGAGTCGCAACTCTTAGCAACCTTGATGGTTCTATGAGATCACCTAGAATTAGGGACAAGATATGACCCTGACGCGGACCTGCGAGAGGAAGGGTAAGAGAGAGCCCAACTGGGACATTAGAGGAGGATAACAAAGAGGACCCTAGCATAGGGATAAATCTCCTTGGGGTAGGAGAATACCATGCCTCCCAACATAGAAAGTAGTCCCAGCATAGGACAAAACTTATATATCCCCCGAAATGGGACAAGTGATCCCCGGATGGGACAATAGGCAGCTCCCAATACGGGAGAGGGTTCCCAGCATGGGATAAGAAGTGACTCCCAGTATGGGAGAATAAGTCCCAATATGGAACAAAAGCCCTAGAAATAGGGCGTAGAGATGAGCGCTCAGATGAGCAAAAAAGAAGGCCCCTGAAATAGGGGATAATAAGACTTCCTAGAATGGGAGAACAGATCACTCTTAGCACCCTAGCATAGAGGATATAGAGTGCTCCTAGCAATAGGAGAAGAAATAGGGGGAAGAAGGCTCTAAAACGAGGAAAAAATATTCCAGAATGGGAAAAATGGGTACCCCGGAATGGGGTCGAATGATGGCAGGGGGGAGGATAGAATGTTCTCCTAAAAATAGGAGAAAAAGTAATCCCAGCATCGGGAAAAGTCAGTTTCAAGAGGCCCAAAAGTGGGAAATGATCAAGAGGAAGAAAGCCTAAGATAGATACTTCGCTCTCTCATCAAAGTGCGTCTTTCAGGGACGACAGTGGAGGGTCGAGGTCCGCGATCGGGCAGGTAAAGTGTTGACACATTGAGACTACTGAATGGTAGAACTGTTGCTCCCGAAATCGAGAATGGAACAAGTACCCAAAATTGGGCAAGGAGAATATGTCCATCAGAAGCCTCGGAATCAAGGTCACGCCAACCGCTTGAAGAGAATAGCACCTAGGCTGAACATGGCGGAGCATAAGTTCAACGGCCATCTCAGTCTATATCATCAGCGTGATATTCGCGGCCCAAAATTGGGCATGAAGCATCAATAGCCAAAGCTGAAGATGAAGCTAGGAGAAGAAGAAAAGAGAGGGAAAATGTCTTTGGAAGTTGACCTGAGTGTTCCGATATGGACAATTTAGGCTCCCATGTAGATATGCCGGTGATCTTGGCTGTATTCATAGGCATATTCTAATAAGTGACTGGGCTGACTATTACTAGCAGAATATCACAAAGGATACAAAGGACGAGAGATATTGAGGGCATTCACATAATAGGCTACCCAAGTCAGGTTACTTACCGTGCGTGCATTTAAAAGATAATTAAGAAGAAGCAAAACTAAACCTGGCTAAAATAATTGCCGGGCTATCTTATAATTTGGGAGATCTGTGAGGGAATTTTATTCTCGCTGGAGGGGAGGCCCTCATGCATCCGAGCTGGAGATGTCACCGACAATGAGGCAGCGGTGGATAGCGACGCATGAAGAGAACAAAGGGCATTCACTCTGCAGGCTCCCAGCAGGTTGTCATCTTGACAAAGAATATAAATTATTTGCAACGTGAATAAATCCAGGCAACTGTGCATTGTCCTGCATCTTGCCCAAATCATGCATTGGACAAGGAGTCTTTGATGAGCCGCATTGCGATGCTAGTCCTGACGAGAAGATATTTTCAAGGCAGAGTTCCATATCTTTCCTTTCTTCTTTACATTTATCCTATCCTCATCTTTACCTCCATTTCCCTTCATTCCATCTTTATCTTACCCTCGTCTGTGTCTTCATCTTCGCCTTTGCCTTGACCTTCGTCCTCACCCTCATCTCATTACTCGGAGTTGTATCGCCTGCCAACATGTGCAAGTCCAACTCACCCAGGCGCATCTGCGGCAAGGATGTATCCAAGTACGTCGCTCGACGAGATTCCGGAGTCAAGAGTCCCAAGATCTTCTTCTGCCATGACATCCGCGGGGCCGTCCTCATGGCCCTTCTCGATCGCGCCGACAAGACCCCCTCTGGACCCCCCGACGACAAGCCCGACTTTGACAGACAGATCCTCAAGATGGGCGCTCACTACTGGCCCCTCATCGCCAAGTGCAACATCAAGCACCAAGGCGACGCGTACGACTCGCTCATCATCCCGGCCTTTCGAGAGCACGTCAAGTGGGTTCTACGCAAGGCTGTCATCCACGGCGCTCTCGTCTCGACATCTGAAGGGTGGAAGCGTACTCCAGGTGCTTGCTTCCTTGACGAGAAGGAAGCTGGAGAGTGGCTTCAGATGAAACTTGACGACGTGAACAAGAACCACCCGGCGACCGTCGCTCAGCCCAAGGTCCCTGCCCAGTCAGAATCTGACCAGACAAGGATTCATGTCCAGTCTGCTGCTGCTGCCAGACCTAGCACTCTCGCCTCTTCACGATGGGCCAACAACGCGACAATGCCCGACATGAACAGACCGTCCCTCGAGGTCACATGAGTCAAGGAGGAGCACGGTTCACGGATGGGCATCAAGAACGCCACGATAATCTCTTTACCGGCGTTGATGTTTGCAGAACTTTCATGGATAGGCTGATGAAGAATCATGGCACTCAATGAACAATCTCACCGACTAGGGCGAGACTCTGACTTGTAGAAACGACAGAGAATGGTGTTGAGGGTCAACATTGAGACACAACGAGCCACCCACTGGCACAGGGTGATAAGGGCGGCCTTGAATATTACTGAATATACCCTGGTTGAGATGCATCCTTGGCATTAGCTGGTAGACTTCGTCAGCGTCGAGCGGTGACCCGAGATAGGCCATCCCCGGTTCACACCGCACACCCAAGAAACAATAGAGGGGCATCGCTGACAGGCCGCGTTGGAATATGATTCGGTCTGTTGCCGAAGCCTTGGTGGTCATATAATTATTTGGATAGGAGAGCAAATCCAAATGTCAAGCCAGGGGGACCCCAGTGACCATTCACACCTCACTAGGGAGACATACGGTCTAGGGATGCGGATTCAACTCTCATTGAGTACTAACGTGTAGGTTCGAGGAGAGATGTGTAGGGACTTGGCTCATGGTGCACCAATTCATCTTCCATGCGTAAGACAGACATGTACAATAGGAACAACAGTAGCTCGACCAGATGGATATAAATAGAGGAGCCAGACAGCCATCGAGAACATCAGGACCGCTCCGATATCGCGTACCGGCCGGGTCACGCCACTACTCGATAGAATATGGTCTTAAGGGTGAGGAACCAGAAATAAATGAGGTGCCAGTGCCTCTTGCGCAGTGTGGCCATGAATAACGACATATCGTATGTCTCCGCCGCCGCCGCCGCTCGGTTGTTAGAGGGCACCTTTCGAGTAAGGCAGTTTCTTTTGAGGTCAGTTCCTCGCCCACGTCCAGGTCGATAATCTCCCCAATCTGTCCAAGATCGGGGTCATGCTGCGGCGCCATATGGACTGTCTGTCGCGACGTATTTTCGTTCTGTGAGACGTTGACGACTGACTCAGACTCCTCGGGCGAGATAGGGCACGCAGCTGAGTGCTCGTCAAGGGGAGCGTTGGGAGAGGGCATGTATGTGACGTTCTGACAGCTGGGTGAGGACACTGAGGGCTGACCAAGTACGGGGGGGTCTTCAAGATAGGAAGAGGAAGTTAGGGCGGGAAAGGTTACTATGTGGGAGGGGGAATCGAGTGCTATGTCACCATGGGGGCACATCGGTGGCATATGATTTTGCGCACGGAGAAAAATATACTCTAGCTATACGGGCAAATTCACCCGATGATGTCTGGGTGATAGAGAAATATCCAAAGAAGTATCCAGATGGACAATAAGAATAAGGAAAACTAAGCATCAGGTTTGGCAACATAGTAGCTGAACAAAGTGCGGGAGGGGGGTCTATGTTCTCGTCCGGGCGGACTCAAGGCTCAATGGGAAAACGCTTGGTGCACTCCAATAACAGCCCAAAAGCCACTATAGCATTTAAAACGGCTTCATGTATGCTGTCAATATGGCCCGCGAGTGCTGAAATTTCGCTCTCTCACCTCGTTGGCTGAATCGATATGGAAGATATCTACGGAAGATGCTTCATAGGAGCATCGTAGTTGACAATGATGTCGCGCACAGAATTATGGATACAGTCAACCAAAGAAGGTTTGCTCATGATACTGGATTGATTCCTAGATCACTCTCTATCGGGAGCCCTAGGCTAGGAAGCCATGTGACGAAACTCAACACTGACAAGATCTATTTCGTCCAGTGTTGAGTTTCCTCTGTTGTTTTGTTGATAATGATGACATTTATCTCCTCACTCAAAAGCCAGAATTAGCTAGAAAGGGAAAGAACAAAATTCTCAACACACAGCGGTGAGTCCATTCCAAGGTCGGACCCAGGTGCCTAAGCCGTGGTTGATTGAACATCTGCCACGGGCGTCTAATGACAATCACCTTTACCCTCATAGTCCCCTGACTACCAGTGCTTTCTATCGTGGTCGATAAGCACCAGCCCTTCCAGAACCAAGCATGCCCATGGACCTGCGTTCGATTACTACTCGGCACAGTGCATTCCACCAAACACAATAACTGAGGTACTCTCCTGGGCGGAAAAGAGAGACTTTGTGACTATGCTCTTGCAAGATGACTGCGTGGAAGCGGATCGGGAGGATTCTTATGGTCGCACTCCCCTGTCAGTCCCAGCTGAGAGAATGGCTTCGAAGCAGCAGTCGAGCAATTCCTACTCATGATAGAGGTGGATCCGGATCGCCCAGACGATTAAGAGAGGGCAATACTCGAATGGGATGTAGGGCCGTGGGATTGTCAGGGGTACAAGATGTCATGGGGGGCCGACTCGCGTGTCGTTCGGCGGCTACTCGCGTGCGGCCGGGTCGATCCGAACCCTGCGGACAAGAATGATATGATACCACTTTACTAGGTGACCAAAAAGGGAGCCGGAGCCATCATCAAGGAGATCCTAGAGTGTTCCAAGACGGACCTCGATGCGGACTTCGGCAATGGGAACACGCCTCTGGAAGCTAGTGCCAGCGAAGGCCACATAGGGGTGAAAGGGGGTGGCTGGCTACTGATGTCATCCTCATCAACCTGAATATGGACGCGTTAACCTGAAACAATTTGAATGCCGCTCGCCAAACGCGACACGTGTTTTTGGACACGCGTACAGTATCACGACACGTCCGCCTGGTGTCATGTTAAGGCTGAAACTCTTGATGGACGGGAACAGACTTTTCACGGCCGTATTCGAATACGACATGCAACTCAACGGCCGAATACGAAACCGAACCCACCAGATGCCGACCCACCAGATGCCAACAACCAGCAGCGTCATCGTCAAATGTCGTATGTTGGATGGATAGTAAATAATATTTCACGACAATGTTTTTTATGACGAATGGTGCTAATGTTTCTGTGTAGAAGAAGATGGTGATGTTTCAGACTAGACATGGTGTTTTTATCGAGCACAAAGTCTTGTTTTGTAAGTGTTCTTGTTCTTTTTACCTTGACTCTTTTATCCTGATTCACCTTCTTGTCCTCTTACTCTCTCTTACTCAAACCTATCTTGTCTCGACTTGGCCAGGCTTCACTTGTCCACCCTTGACCATATTTCACTTGCCCTCTTGCCCTCATTCCTCTGGTCTAAAGTTGGCCAGACTTCTCTTCTCCAGGCCTGTCTAGACTTCCCTTACCCTCTTGGTTAAATATCTCTTTTTCATAGTTGGCCAGGGTTCCCTCCATCAGACTTCTCTTCTTCACGCATGCCCAAGATTGGTTTGCCCCCTTGACTGAACTTCGTTTGTCTGGACTTCTCTTCTTCGGGCTTACCCAGACGTGTCATTATCCTGACCAAACCTTGCTTGCTCACACTCGCCTAGACTTTTTTCCCTTGTCATCAATGATGTCTCAGAAAGAGGCCATCAGCCACAAAAGCGAAAGATATAACCACCGATCTTCTGGCTTAGTTAACCCATCAAGGGCCGGGGTTCAACTATAATAAAGAACACATTATATAACCACCAATACATATCCGTGTCAGAGTCTCAGATTTGGTGTGTTTCCCC
This sequence comes from Fusarium keratoplasticum, assembly GCF_025433545.1. Classification (NCBI taxonomy): domain Eukaryota; kingdom Fungi; phylum Ascomycota; class Sordariomycetes; order Hypocreales; family Nectriaceae; genus Fusarium; species Fusarium keratoplasticum. The sequence goes on along the minus strand of NC_070541.1, from coordinate 163,519 downwards.
TTCTAGTATCTCCGTTGCAGCTGACAGCTAACGAGACAAAGAGCGGTCCAAAGGCTCTTGGAAGCCCATCGCAATCCCCCCACCTTCGAACATTGCCATTGAAGCCATGGAGTATTGTCAGACTTCGGTTCAGCACCAGCGAGCATGTTACGGCCATCATCAGATCCACCGACATCACAACCGTGTGCTCTGCTGCCGTGAACCAGAGGCCTCAGACCAACAACAGCAACACCTCATCCGCAGACCCTTCAACGCCTACTGCGCCTTGTACCCACTGCAGCTCTTATTGTGCCCTCTCTGTAACGTTCCCATTGGACACGAAGCAGATGGAAGTATTCCTTGCGAGTGCAGACGAAGACTTCTTCTGGACAACCGCCAGCCAGGAACCAGGGCCCGCACTCGACAATTTGGTCGCCAGTCTCGGCCGTCAAGGCTTTCAACTCACAGTCAATCGGGACACCTTGATATCCTACGACCTCATTCATACCGCGAAAAATGAGGCCGCTTCCGGTCCGCCACCGCTGTCACCCTTGCCGACCCCTGTCACTATCCCAGTGGATCATTTCGTCCGGCATCTGGGACGGATGCTCTAAGTCTGCTTGAGAGCCTGCCCCCAGACTAGCTCCTTAAACCGTGAGTTCCTGAAGGCCGGCCGTCTCTCATTGAGGGCATTTTTTCAGGAGAAAGACGGGCTAGCTAGGATTCACGAAAGAGGGCTACATCGAGCCACCGTCATGGGCGAGTCTGGCCCCGACACCATCACCGCCATGGAGCTGGAACCAACACCACGAACATCGAGCGTCAACAACTAGTCTGTGTCTACGAGGCACAGACTCCCCTTCCGCTTAGGGATCCCTCTTACTTCCCTCTGGAATGCTGAGCCGCTTCATGGGCACCTCCGAAAAGCTGCCACTCGCCTGTCCCCTCTACTTCGCGAACATTCTCTCGCGTCATGAACTAGGTCGACCTGTAACGTGAGGTTTCTAGAGATCATCGGATTTCGCCAGCCTCGGGGCTCCTGTGTTGCCCCTCTTTGTCAATGCCACCCTCTTGGTCCTCAAGTTGAGGAGGACCTTGTCTGTTGGCCGATCTTTCGGTTTGCTTCTATTCAGCACCATGTTTATTCTGCACGTCCTCGAGGCCGACCGTCTCTGGAGCTCCAGATAGCCTTCGCCCGGAGCCCCAGGTCGGCTCTGCCCGAAGTTCGGACCGCGCGCTTCTGCGGCCGATCTACTTCGACGCTACAACTCCAGCCGTTCCAGCTCTCGACCCAACGGTGTTTTTTCCCCATTACCGACATGATGTCCCTCTGTTTCACTACAAGAGGCTATTCAACAACGTGGAACCGTTCATCGTCGAGCTCGAGACTCTGATTACGCACTGCACCACCCGTGACGGTTTACCGACACTCCCATACAGGCCACGGCTCATCTATTGAGTCTTCAACCGCCCCTCCACACTATTCCGCGCTTGCCGCGTCCTATTTACTCGGCTGCTCTTACTCTGCGGCCATCCTGGTCTCATCTTCCGACTCGCCCACGATGCCTGGCCATGAACCCAAACACGTATAACACACCAGCAGATCATGATGATGACATCTACGAGGACGATACCCTCAGGAGACCGTTGACTGATCGTTCTTGAGACACGTCCAATACACCAGCAACCTTTGCGAGCAATATCTCTAACCCCGAATTCTCCAGCTTCAACGAGTTTTAGCGGCGGCAGAGCCCAGAGAGGACCCCTGAGTCTGATCAGCAAAGCTCCTATAGCGAGCTGCTCCGTGTGGGTTTGTCGATCAAACAAACTCGGCCAAGAGCAGACCACCGAGAAGACTTTGCTTTCAGCCTCTCATGTTCAGCATGAGGACCAACCCAGCCCTGCCGCAAATTTCTAACCGTGGCCTGAAACTAAGGACGAGCTGCGGTCCAGGCTTCCGCATCGAATACCAAGACTATTCTAGCCTGAACTTCCCATTGAACACCAAAACTACTTTGGTCTGAGCCTCTTCATGTTCACCATGAAGGTTACTTCAGCCCCCTGAAGCACTCCCAACGGAGCGCCACAGATGGACTTTTCGACATAACATCCGCATCAAGCATGATGAAGCATTATTGCCATTGCATTGACAATACCTTAACTTGGCGACTCGATGAGCGAAGTCGCCCCGGCCGCCGCAAACAGAGAGAAAAGTGGTAGAGCCATGATGGCGTGAAAACCGCGACACAGGGGGCATAATATATGACCGACACATTCATCCAATGCCTCTCCTCTCCTTCGACTGAGCAGGCCGCAGCCGACATGGAGGGCAGCGACACACCCATAATGGCTATGAAAGCAAGCGAGGAGCTAAAGTCATGAGACCAGGAGAACGCGGAAAGGTTCGAGGCGTACAGCCAACACAGAAAGGACTGAGGAGCCTTGCCAGAGAAGATCGTACAGGACTCCAAGAGCCTGGAGGAGGCACTGGGCCTTGAAGCAACGTGCTCTTCAAGGACATTATGGGCCAGACGGGAGAACTTCTTCTGCTGCTACTACATACACGATCCTCTAGCTCAGTTAACCCATCGAGGGCCGGGCTCCAACTATAATAAAGAATACATTTTCAACACATCATAGCATCATGTCCCAATGCTAACACAGTGGCCTCTGCTGCTACTACATATACACAGGCCAGTCGGACATTGAAGATGTTTCCGAGAATTACACTTCATTGCATGCCAAAGACATTATCGAGTAGCCGCATTAACCTTTATAGGGCCTAAGCTTTAGCGGTATCTGTATTAGCTTTAATAAGGTCTATAGTAATAGCAGAATTAGTAGTAGTAATAATAATTAGTCGAACCTCTCGGGCTAGTATATTTCTGCCTTAGCTAACTAATAAGTACCTTCTTTTTATTAGCTTCGGGGATGTCGCGAGATAAACATAGCATATCAGCTGTTTGCTAATAGACAAATCGTCTACATACTAACAATGAGGAACCTCTTATTGCCGGCCTTGGGAACCTCGCGTGCCTGAATGTGGACCTGCGCAAGGTCGCGGACGTGCACAAAGTTCCAGAAGATTGCGCCAGGAACATCTTCCAGCCCACCAGAGATAGAGCGATTCGTGTCCCAGGTGGTGACATTCAGTGCCGAGAAGGATAGGGCACGTGTCGGAGGGCCAAATACCATCGGGGGTGAGGTCGAGACGGAGCTTTGTTACTTCATCCATTTCCAAGCGGCCTTCTCTGCCAAGGCCTTGGACGCGACGTGAGCGGTAGCAGCATCAGCAGCTTTGGCGTAGCCATAGGTGACGTCGTTCCAATCACTCTCGTTACATACGTGGCTGCGAATGGAGATGTAACGACAACTCATTTGGCATCTATACCATGGACGGCAAGAGACTCAAGGAGGACATTGGTTCCCTTGATTGCCGGAACAAACATCTTGGTCCCATTGTCGTTAATGTTGAGCGTGAATGGATTTGTGATGTGTAGAACCTGGACGCATAGAAGTTGTCAGTGACGTTAACTAGAATCGTAAGACCCACATCTTAAGTGCAAGTTAAGCACTAGACAGTTGGAATTTACGTGCTCCATCCATACTTTTGACAGCTTCATCAAAAGCGCCCAAGGCAGTCGTATTATGAACAATGACTACGGAGAGCTTATCCGAGTTCTAAGAAAGATTCTTCAGGACCGTGTCGCCCGAGGTTTGGGACCAGACAGCTCCTCGCACACGGTAACCATTTCACTGTAGGGTTGCTAAGATATGGGTAGCAATGAAGTCGCTGGTGCCAGTGACGAGGATGAGTTTTCGAGAGGAAGTTATCTTGTTTGATCGAGAGGGACCAATGAAGGAATGTGACATATGCGTGCTTTTCGGTCAAGTCTTGTCAATAGCCCCGTTAACAAGCGCCATCAAACACAATATCAATTATGATGTTATTAGTATATAACGACACTAAAACCCAATGTTATAAAACACTGTGACATATTTAACAATCCAGTAATGACCAAGTCTAAAAAAGCCCTGCCTTGAAAAAGATACTATCCAGGTGGTTAGGAAGCTTGTACTGCGATGGATTATTCTCAGTGGAAAGCGCAGCTGCCTTGCTACGGACAGTATTAGCGGCGGCGGCGATACTAGATCGTTGCTTAGGAGTAGAATGGCTATCCTCTGTCATGAGTCCATATAGAAGACCACCTATAGGTTTTGCAAGTTAGTAGAGTTAAGAGCGGACGGGTATAGATGCCTCTCTAGGGCACGGCTATGTGTATGTGTGTCTTACAGGCAAGTGCGTTCTGGGCGTCGAATTCGAAGACGATAAATACATAAGCAGCTGCTTCTGGATCTTCGCCCAATGCCCTGGCAATGCAGCAAAATAGGGCAGACAAGGATGACGTTGTCGCGCTGAGTGCCGCCATTATATCTTGCTTAGGAGAACCGGGCAAGATGCACCCAATGCCAAACTGTAGAAAGGATCCCATATCGGCAACATATCCCGGCCAAACCAATCTTGGTTTGAAGATGGGAATGACCCGAAACGCTTGGAGGATTATTCCAACTAGTTTTACCCAATACTAGAATGCAACTGATTAGCAAGAGGGGAGGTTAAATGGAACGGCTTTCATGGGTAGTGAAGGATAAGAAAACGAAAAGGGAACTGCAGCTTTACCTTCCAGTTTTTTGTCCAGTCGCCGGTTTCATACGCAATTGCTATCACAAAGTTGTAAATGCAGCATAGGAGAACGAATCCGGCTACCAGGCCACGGAAAACTTTCAGCAGTGTCTCGGAGAACGTAGGCGCCGCTTGGTTCAGATCCTCGAACCGTTGATAATCTGGGTTGTAGACTTGCAACTCGTTGTTGGCGCCCAGGATTCTTCTCGGACCTGGACCACGGTTCACTTGAGCATCTGCACGATTATAGATGTCAGTCTTTGACAGTTCTCCCCAGTTAATGGTGTTGTCCTCCACTTACTTCCAGCTGCTGCCGCGTTGGTAATTATGCAGTAGATGTCAATGAGAGAGCTAACTCCAGTGACGACAGGACAGAGGGCGCTCAAGACTAGGTCAAACTGAAGCGCGGGTTAGCGGAGGGCCGGTGTGTAATTACACCATGGGGATCTCACAATTTGGAATCCATCTAGCTTGGCTGTGATGGTAGGAGCCGGTGGCGAACCGTTTTGGGGGGTCGAAGCCAGATTCTCGATAGTTGATCCTGGTCTCCCACCGGAGACGGATGCCATGGTGGAAGCTCCGTTATGAACGGGGCCAGCAGAGGGAGGAGATTTGCCACGAGGAAGCGCAGAATCAGCTCTCGGTTTCAAGCCATTGAGAACATCAGCATCTTGGGTCAGATTAATCACTGATGCCACGTTTGCTTTCGAAGCCGTTTTGCCGGCACGTCGACTGGCTCTGGATTTCGTCTTGAGTGTGTGTCGAGGAGAAGAGCCAGGCTGAAGCCAAGACTTGACTTGATCCTCTGAAGGGAACAACGTAGTCGGGTTACCAAACACCTCCGGATCAAACGGCATCTTGCCATACACAGTGCCTGCGTAAATGTTCAGTGCCCAGGAGGGAATGGTGGTCATGGCGTTGAGGATCGTTAGAGGTGTGTCGGAGCCCATAAATACACTCCAGATCGTCGAGATAATGGGGATCTTGATCGGTGAGCTGATCACCTTCCACAATTCGGTCATGATCTCCGGGATTGCCCCCACGGCATTGGTCAGGACGATCTTGATAGCGTCAAAGAGTGTCCAGAATGCATCACCCAGTAATTGGCTGAGCGCTTCGAACACGTTGACTTGACCGTCGAACACGGCCATGAACTTGTTCAAAACATCCGTCAGCAATTTAACGATATTGCTTGCTTCTTCATCAAAAATTTTCCCGATCGCTGCGGTGATAGCACCGACCAAGCCGGTCAAATCCGGCAGCTGGAACACGTCGCCGAGGATGTCGCTGGCCTGCTTCGTGAGCCACGTCAGAGGATTGAACTGGCCAATTAGCTTCATGAGAGGGCTGTCGAAAATGAAGCCGAGGACTTTTGTGAAGAAGTTTGGGTGGTCATCGTCCATCGAAGTAGTCCGCGTATCCGGGATCCATTGCGCAAACTGGTCCTTGATGGTGTTGAAAAGCTGGGTCATGATGGGTTCAAAAGCAGTGACGCTGTAGCTGACGAACTCAAAGCCTGCCTGAATCGTCTTGTTGACCAACTACGGAAAACGTCAGCTACCTCCGGGTCCTGTTGAAGAGGTAATACGGAAACCTACAGCCTGAGTTTCCAGCACCTTGTCAATGTCGAAAATGAAGCCCAGCCAGTCGAGAAAGCCAGTGATGTCTATGCCCAAGGCTGACTTGAGGAATCCCGCAAAGGTCCGTACTGCACCGGCCAAGGTCGAAATGGCGAAACGGAAAATCTTGCCGGCGATGGAGAGGAATATGGAGATGCCTTCATCCAGTATCTGCATAGCAAACTTGATGCTTGCTGAGAGGCCAGACTTGATGCATTCCCAGACATCACCGAAGAAGTTCGCAACATCCGTGACCGCCTTTGAAATCCAGCTGCCATCATCTTTTACATATTGACCATTGTCAAGTTGCGTAAAAGAGTCAATAGTCGAGGGAGCGTCTTTTACGCGACTGATTGCCAGTGTTAGTGGGCACGCCTCGCGAGTTGTGCTGCTGGTACTGCTCTTGTCGACATTATCTTGAACAGTTTGGAAGCGACTTAGCAAAGTGGCAGCAGCGTTGAAATTGGTCGTTATTGGAAAGTTGACTAATCTGCCGTCGGTGGTCGAAGCGGTTTGAAGCGAAGCGACCGTGTTGTATTTCGGCAATTGAGTTGAGATACGCTGAGCTGGGTCGATAGACACGGATGTGGTGCCAAACTGGGTGAGACCAATCTCATAACTTGGAACGGCAATGGCATCGTTGATTCGTTGGACGATGTTGATGGAACCCGATGGATCTGTGTTGATCTTGGTCGGTGTCGTGTCGTTGAGCGTGTAGGTACCGTTGTTGACTGTCACGTAAGCCCAGTCACTGGAGAGGGTCTACACAGAGCACTATCAGTGGCTGGGGAGACAGACGAGGAGTTGGAGAGAGGAATAATCGTACAACAGGGTAGTTAGGGCCAACTGGAAGGCCAGTCTGTGCATTCAACGGCTGGATGGATGTTATATGCGCTGGGTATGTCAGTGACTGAGGTTGGTTGGCTGCAGGCCGAACAGCTATGATGGTTTCCTGCCAGAGGGAGGACTGGGGCGCGAGGTAAAGATGTTTTACAGTTGCGTTAGAGTTTGTGACATAGATCAGCTCGACTGATGCAGATGACACGTTATACTGGGTCGAAATTTCCCGGACATCGGAGCGAATAGGCAAGCCAGAGGCCTCCCAAGTGATGGCGGTGGAGTTTGGCTTGGCTCTGGTACCCTTGATGTAATACATGTCATTGGAAGCTGAGACAGCCAAAACAACGAGCGTCAAGCCGTTTTGTGAAGCAACAATCTGTTTGAAAGCAGTTGAAGGCAAGACAACTTGAGGAGCCTGATCTGGTTTGCTCGAGGGGAAGAAGGCAATGCCATGATCAGAAGCAACAAACAAGTCGGTAAAGCCGTTTGGAGCAGGGCAAGAAAACAGATTGTGGGCAACACCTAGCGCACTAAAGTCGAACTGGACGGTCAGTGAGTTATCCATGTTGGAGAAGCAGGCGCCAACAGTCTCGTTGGCCATCTTGAACATGGTGAAGGTTCCTTCAAAGAAGCCAGCCGAGAGATTGCCTGGCACAACCTGTAGAATGGACTGGTACACCTGAGGAGGGGGAACAGGGACCGGATCGGCACCATCAGGGACAGCAGGAATAGTGTAGTTATCCGAGAGCAGGCCGCCAAAGGCCTTGGTACCGAGAGCGATGACGCCTTCTCCAGTAGGTGTAGAGCCTCCACAGCTGAGAGCGGTGATGTCCAGAGTGCCAGTCACTGTCTTGTTGGAGCGAGCCACCCATTGAATAGCTGATTGTTCCCTTGTCAACATCGGGAGTGAGGAAGAAGGCCAGATTGGAGAGCACCCACCAGTTGGATCAAATGTTACAAGACTCACAACAGCCGTGTACAGCGTTTGAGTCTGAGCTGCATCAGCCGACACGGCAGCAAGCACGATGGTGTTGGTTGTAGCGGTGATGGCCTGAGTGACGTCGTAAACCAGAACCGCATGCCCCACTGCGGTGACAGGGCTGATCATGTAGCTTTGCCAGGTTTCAGCACCACCCTCGACGTGACGCAGACAATAGAGCTGCTGTAAAAGTTATAAGATATGTGATCAAGGTACTCAGGCGGGGAAGAAACTTACATTGTCATTGCCGATGGAAAAGGTCATCGGTTGGCCATCATTGTCCTGGACGAGCGCAAGCCGAGAGACTCCGCCAAATGCAGTGACAGGGGCAGTATGAGATACAAATTCAGAACAGACTTTCAGTGCAATCGTTGCGTTAGGGCTTGGTTCAAGCTTGAAGGTGCCGTCATCCTGGAGCGCAGAAACAGGGGCAGGCACTGGCGTTTGGATGGATAAAACGGGGGTAAGCTGGGGATTTGCCATTGTGATGAACGGACTAGGTCAGAGAGTATGGGGTTTGTATAGAGCGCTGAGATAGACTGAGGAAACGTGGGCAATGAATACGATCACAAACCGTTGCATAGGCAGGTAGGTGTTTACGGGATGCCTTACCGCGCTGAGGGAACATGACTCAGACGAGGCGAATGGCAAGTACTAAAATACTCTTTTGCATTACGAATACAGAAACATCCAGGGGAGGATATGGTGTGATACATCAATATACACTACATGATTCAGAGTTGTTGAGCTCCGGCATGATTCCAAGGATGTCCCAACAAGACACGGGCCAGAGTTGAGCCAGTATCACATTCACAACCTGCGGGCCGCACCGCATTAGGGAGTTTATTTACCTCTTGGCATGCGGGGAAGCTTCAAACTGCATTAGCGTCCTGAATACAATGTGCGATTGGGGTTTGCCAAGCACCAGCAGTCTCGAAACAGGTCAGTAACTATGCAAAGCAAGCCTCACTGACGCGATTTAAACATTTCCCACGTTCCAGGAGATAGCCGAAGTTACTAGTTCTTTCAGCTCCATTGCCAACATGGCCTGATCGAGTGAAATGCCCCATTGCGGCGCCATCATTCAGCTAGGTCTATCTCAGTCTGGATTCCCGAGCTAGACTGATTATGTGGAGAGGGTTTGCATCCTGAATGCAAACGAGTGGAACAGAACATTGTGTTGACTCACCATTGCAGTCATAGAGGTTGCCTTGAGCCACTCGAACCACGAACTGGCGGAAAAGGAGGGCCTCGAACCCGATAGCTATGTGATTGACCGATATAGATTAGGCTAGGTAGGCAAGCAAGCTGACCTGGCTGACCTAGACATATACATGCCACTGATGGGTCGGGCGTCTCAAGCGTGAAAGGTACAAATGTGATCAAGAGAGGGGTTAAGACATGGCTGGCTGGCATCAATACTGATAAACAAACGACCGGCATTACATCTGGTAACCTCGGGACCCTTCACTAGAGATTTAGATCATAAAAGCATACATAATTTATCCCCTCGCTTCCCATTAGACCTCTGCCAGTTATTCAACAGCCGATGGTTGACAATCAGCAACCATGACCAACGCTACGCCCGGCACTTTGGCCGAGTTCGACCTCGTCCTTTCGGTCACGCAAGCTTCGCTCAATGCACAGTTCATGCACCTTTTTCTCACTCCGCTGGCTGAAGATGATAGCCAATTCCTCATCAACCACTCGATGGTTCTCAAGACCACGCCCAAGTCCAAAGCCGGCATTTTCGGTTCCATTGAGTGCCCCCAAGTACTGATGGATCTGCCCGATGTTGCCACCAACGCACGTATCGTGAGGCTAGCATTCAAATTCCTGACCAACACTCCGGGTTCGAGTGGTGATGTGCGAAAGGGCATCCCTCCTTATGGTTGTTTTACCTACCCACTCCTTCTACGTAATTAAACTGACTGCGATCCCACAGATCCGACTTATGATAGCTTTTTCAAGTGGTGGGATGAGAGCGAAGGGGATCCAGAGTTGAAGAGCGAAAATATCAACGGATGGACTTTCAGCTTTGAATGCTCACTCGGCCAAGCCAACATTCAACACATTGAAGAAAGTAAGTCGTGTTTCGGCGCTTCACACTCGCACGCAACTCACAGAGACTAACCGCCGCGCGATAGGGTACCTCCACCCCTCCACAGTTGATCAGCTGCAGAAGGCAATCGACAACAAGTCATTCCAGCCAGCTTCCCTCTTCTGCTTGTTTGAAACGGGTCAGCTCGCCAGAAGCTTTCAGATGGCGGATGCGACGGGCAAGCCTGTGACGGATCAGCAAGCAGTCAGCAACTTCATCATTGGGCTCACGACCCGTTTCGCCCCTCCACCGCCCGGTGCGGACATCGCAACCCCGGGGAACGGGTTGCCAACTCCAGACAACCCCTTTATTCTTGGGTACGGCATCCGTCAAGTCGACCCCGAACCCCTGCCCCAAACCCCCCAATTCGATCCCCAGAATTTCCAGTTCAGCATAACCCACCAACCCAATGGCTTTGGCACGTTGAATTTCCTGATGCTGCTGGGCCCCATCACGCCGCTCACTGACGTCACCAACAACCTCAGCGCTGGCATCTTCGCAACGCCCTTTCTCACGGCCATTGGTGCCGACGCACCTAGTCCTACCAACGGTCCGCAGTACGACGGTACTCTAGTCATCTCAGCAAAATCGTTCAAACTTGAATACATTGCCAAGCAGCTACAGGATCTCTTTGCCATGCCCAATCCTACTTTCCCAGACATCAGTGTCCACACCGATTCCAACAAAGTGGACTGGGAATCTTGGAATAGTTACAAAACCACAGCCGCCTGGCACTCTGATCAATTTGGCAAAAACGAGTACGACTTCTATGCGTATAATGGGACATGGGGTAATGAAGTCGCCATCACTAGCAACTATGCTGGCCAGCGGATGCCAGTTGACGCCGCTCGCAATCTGACTATTACAACATCTGGTACGAACTGGGCACGATATCTTGAAACGGTTACTCCCAGTAAGTCATCGTCTTCTCTTCTCTTTTGGCAAATGACTGGCACTGATGACATGACATGGTGACAGGCTGGAAGTTCCTTAACCCGCGTAGTGGAACCCTCTCTGCCGAGACCACCATAGTTCCCATCGACCTGCAATATAATGTCACGACTAACGATCAAGGTGCCTGGACTTTCACACAAAACGCAGATAAGACAAAACTTCCACCCATGGAAGACGACCCCAGTCACCCCGGTCAAAAGCAGCTGGTCTTGAAGAAGCAGAACGAGCAGGGACAAGGACTTCCAGTCAACATCAAGACAACAGGCTCGTACTTCAGACTGGGCATTTTCAACGAGGAGTACGTCAACATCCTTTCTTTCTCTCTGTCTCGTTCCTTATATTATTTTTTCTTCGTCATTGTTCGTGTGCGTCATGGCGTGTATCTAACTTCTGGGATCTCCAGTGCTTTGAGGATCTCCATAACTCGCGGTCTCGCTCCTGTCGCCCGATCAATCTGGGCTATGTATCAAGCTCATTTGTCAAACTCCCTGAGCTCTCTAAACAGCCACATTGTCATGCCAGTATGTCAACCAAACTGTATGTGCCTTTGCTATCAGATAATAACCTATGGATAGGTTGGCAACGTGTTCACCTTTAATGGACTGAGCTTGGATAAGGATGGTCACGTTTATACTCTGATGAGATACCAGACACGATCTGGCGACGGTCAAGTGATGGATGTGTCAAGCGGGCTTCATGTAAATGATGAAAATTGATAGTTACCTGGTTTGTCTATTGAGCAAAATTGCATTGCTACAGTTTAGAAAACCTTCTTATAGTAACGAGGGTTACGGACTTATCTATAATTCTTTGACTTATGTACACATAATTCCTCCGGAGAGAGAAACTCACGGTACCATGGGAGGTCGACTTGCGGCCATGTTACACTGCCGAAATAGCCGAACTTCGTTTTCTGCAAATGCCCCAACAATGGAATGCATCACCCCGTGGTTATTGAACAGAACCAGGTCTCCCTCTTCCCAGTCATGAGGATAAACAAACCGAGGGCTGGTGGCTGGTCTCTGTAGACGGTACAACATCTCCCTCACTTTCTCCAAGTCATCAATCACACTTCCGTCCTGAAGATGGATCTTGCGGGCTGGTGTTGGATATGCCATCAGTGCAAGCTGCCCCATCAAGGGGTTTTTCTAAGCTATTGGATACTTTTTGATCTTTTCTTGGTGAATCATGGGTAGATTTGCGTTAGGAATTTCTAGGCCTTCTGAGAATAGACCAAGCCCATTGGAACTTGAATGCGCCTTGCTCATCCAGATGTACGGATGCGGAGCATACTCGATAAAGGTGGTTCGAACAAATTCTTTGTCGCCCTCGGAGAGCATATTGTACATCCGATACCCCCCGATAAAGGCAGTCGTACCAAGAGGAACATTGATCTCTTCTCCGGAGCCGTCATCATAGCGACAAACTTGACCTCTGCCTTGGGGTACTTTGCTAGCAAACAGCAAGGCGACTAGGGGAGGATCCAGGTCATACATGGCTGAGTCGATATGCCATCGATAGAAATGGGTAAACTTAAGATCTTCCTCTTCTGCGATGGAGTGTTTATGAAAGGATCGGTGGTGAGGGTGTAAGTTTCAGGTTTCGTAAGCCCTCGAAGAACTCCACTGAGCCGTGTCCAATAATTTGGACCTGCGGCTGTGTCGGAACAATGGTCAAATCTTTGTGAAGAACACTTCGTTTGTCAAGCCCCTTTCCATGGCTGTAGACGCTGGCCTCGGGATCAAAGCGCCGGGTCAGCTCAAACTGAGCTTGTGGAGAGAGGCCATGTTGGTTCTTGATCAACATAACATTGTGACGGTAAAGAGCCGAACGAAGGATACTGAAGGATTTGTCTTGGGTAGCGTTAGCTTGGAGAAACATACAGTTCCTGTCACCTGAGACTCACCATTTAGATTTTCGATATCAATGCCAGAAAGTTGGACACCAAAATCTATGATCGATTCCTCAAACGGCTTGGGGAGAGGGGAGGTGTGAATGCCAAGAGATCCCATGGTTAATGAACGCTTTTCAAGAGTGATGCGGTTGATTTTCATCAGTCTCCTTGAATTACATGGTCAACAATCCATCTTTAAATAAATGATCAGGCCTCTGTGGAGGTGACTTTCAGATGGCAACCCTCATCTGCGGGTGAGTCAACGAAAGTCTTCCGCCTTGTGGGTCCGAGGCGCGGGCGAGATTACAGAGCAAACGTGTCCTTGACGGAGGTTAGAGCAGTTAAATACCCCATGAGAGGCTTAACCTTTTATGATAATATAGCTAGGTATGACTCTTTGACTATAGGTAGCAGCAGGTTAAACAAAAAAGGCCACTGTGTTAGCATTGGGACATGATGCTATGATGTGTTGACAATGTATTCTTTATTATAGTTGGAGCCCGGCCCTCGATGGGTTAACTGAGCCAGAAGATCGTATCCTTGGCGGCCCTGGCGCATATTGACTCGATATCAAGTAGGTCGAAGCTGCTCTTTCTGGGTCGTTTTCTTGGGGAACGAGCGGGGCTGGAGTGGTCTTCAGAAAAGCAAGCATTAGAGCAGTCATTGCACGAGAAACGAAGATGAAGTTCGTACCTTTCTGGGAGGAGGCGGTGGGGTTGTGGCATAGAGCTCGTTATATGACGGAGGAAGCGTTGTCGGCGGAGACGGGGGCGATTCAGCGGCAAGTACAACGCCACCCTTGCCGGCGTAAAGACCATCCAGGTCGGCGTCCTGGGCAATGGACCTGGCCATTGGAGAGGCGGCAAGGTCACAGACAGTACGGGCAGTGGCATCTTGGAGAATGCCGGCACCGAAGTAGACGTTCAAAGAAGTTGCTTGCGACAGGATCTAACTTGTCGCCATGCTCTCTCTGCCTTTTGGGTGTCAAGGGCCCTCTGGGTACGATCAGTTGGGGTGGTCGATGTAGCCGGAAACTGAGACAAGTGGTCCTGGACCCAAGCTGTTCGCGTCCAGCCTGGTGCGGCTCATTCGGGCATCCGACTGTCAATTCGGTGATGGTCTCTGGAGGGATGCTCAAGAGTAGTGTTGTGACATTAGGCACAATCTTGAGTTGGATTGGGACCCGAAGCTGGAAGAATGTCGTCTTGTTGAGAGCATTATAAGAAATGCGAAACGTGACACGGCGTGATGAATCTTTGGTACGGTCGTGATAGAGGCAACGCGTGTTGTCGTCGGCGTCAGACCAAGCGACGACTGCTTGAGAAACCTCGATATCGATATCATCCGAGGGTGATGATGGGGATGCGGTCGGCTTTGGAGCAATCTCTTGGATTCTAATTGACAAAAGCGTACGTTAGTAAATCTGATCCCAACAAGGGCACCCACAGAGTATTGCATCTAAAGAAGTGCAAGAACAAAGCTCATTCGAAGGAGAAGCCGTTGGTGCGATTCCCAGTGACCGAGATAGCTTTCGCAACAGGATGCGGAACCCACAGGACGACTCAATGGCACCTAGACATGCCAGTCCCACACCCTCAGGCGACACACAAGGATAAATCCTACCCCCGCGAGCCCCTTTCCACCCCCGGAATTACCCGTAGCCTGGCAGTGGATGGCTAGGACCAACTTGTCTAGAGTGACTGCGATGTGCGATGCAGGACTCCACTGAGCAGGGTGCGTCCAGGATACCTTGGAACTGACCCTTGTGTTAGAGCTTCCATGGCATGGGTTAATGAATGAACCAGGCTCCGTCGCGGAATACGAATCGGCAAGCGCGTTGAAAAGGATGCTGAAGGAGAGGTGACAGCAGCATAGGAGGATTGCGCTGGGGGAATGTGTGCTTCAGTGAATGAAGCGGGAGGAGATGAGACGGATGGAAAGGAAGATAAAAACCGGGAAACTCCCTTTGCGAAAGATGAAATTGGCGACCGAGGAGGAATGAGCTGTTGAAGTAGGTAGGCTGTGCGCGTGGGTGAATGGAGTAGGCCTCGGAGGTGAATGAGGTGAATGATGAGATAAACACAAAAACACTCGCGACGAGGAGGAGGAGGAACGCGTCATCCAAGTGAGGCCCAGCGCGTGGGTGAATAAGGCAAATAGGCAGAAGTGAATGAGGCAAATAATAAGATAAGAATCGGAGCAGTCGTGATGAGGAGTGATGGGGAGTGATCTGGGATGTTCCGTTCTACCTCTACCAGAGCGGGTGCAATAACAGGATCTTTGGGGACATGTGTTGCTTGAAGAATTCCACGGCAGATAAGACACTGAAGCTGCCGGCACAGGCGGTCTGGAAGCTGTGGATGACGCCGGGGGCGCCATCATTGTAGCTAGTACGTACAAGGCCCAGGCAGGCTTTCAGGCGCCGAACATGGGGATCTGAGTAAGGTAGAAGATGCTCCTGGTAAGGTTGAGGCTGCTACTGGTGCGCTACTTGACGCGTCGTAATATGGGCAGAGTCGGCGTGGGAGAACTAAGGTTATGTAGTTGGTGATGGGGTTTCCGTAATGACGGATAGATCGAGCTGCATGGAGACCTAAGCAATTTGCGGGCCTTCCTGGTTTCGTTTAGTCGTGGGTTTGTTGATGCAAGGATGCATCGAGCACAAAGTTCATTCATATCAAAGCCCTCATTTCATGATAAAGTCCTCGAAACCAAACATGTCCAGAAACATGATATAAACCCCATATAGGAACACCTAGAAGGGCGTTGACTATATTACTCTCCCATTCAGCTATTACTGTTATTTTCTTTCATTCATGACATTGAGTATTTGGCACTTGGATCTCACAACAATGGAATTTAGGTCGACTGTTGTCGACGCAACCACCCTCGGAGATCTATTTGATGCTGAACTGAGTCTACACGTAATCTATACCGATGAGTTGGCCATTGTGGGCGGCCAGGACCCTTTTTGGAGTGACGGAAATCATATCTATCCAGCTGCTAACCACAACGACTCGCAGTCCCCCGTCTATTGTAAGTAATAGGCATCTAAGCCTGTGACCTATTTAATTTCAACACTACTGGTAGTGGGGAACACCTGACCTAGTGGCAGGCTGCCGTATGCGAGATACAACCATCAAGTCTATAACTATCGTCAACCATCGAAGCAGTTGGTCGGCAAAAGTCATATCCTATGCTATGTCACAGGGTATAACGCTAATCAAATCATGGTCCTTGCATTTTTGTTTTCGTCTATAAAATAGGCCATTTATAGTTTCGTTATACTTGGTCATGCCTGGCTTAAATTGCGAAGCCGGGCATATGGTTTCTGACCTAGGTGGCAATAGAACCTCATGTTTATGTCTTTGGTTGGAGCGGCTTGCGGTACGAGGAATAAGCAGATAAAGATGTGGAGCAAGAGAAATGGAGAGAGAGGCAATGAGAAGCAAAGAACAAGACGTCATTGCCACTGATCCACTCGGCGAAAGTAGCAAGCCATGAAACCGGGATGTCATCATCAGCAGGGGTGAAGTCAGGTGGCTAAGATAGAATCGGCCTTTTCTTGCCTTCTACCTGTACCCGGTTTGTCATCCGATGAGGCGAAAGGGATAGCATGCAACAGGATGCAGAAAGATCAGGTATATAGTTAACAAAACAAGTAATATCAGTAGCACTCTTGCAACAGGGTGGATGCCTCTAATCCCAAAACTGGCAGAAGGTGAAGTTAGCCAAACGGAATAGCACGCATAAACTCGATGCCATGTGCGGGTAAGGCCGATATGCACGGTTAATGTCTATTGCTTGTTGGATGACTGCATAATCCTCAAGTTTCAACTATATCCTATCTCCCCTGGATCTTCTTGCTACGCATGTCACTTGAATACGATCTGCTGACTCAGGTATCCCATCAAGGGCCGAGCTTAAACTATAACAAGGACACAATAGCCACTTGGGTACATTGAACTTATTGACTACAAGATCTTGACAGCAATGGCCGCTTGGCAAACTTGTTCAATGTTAGCTACTGCGAGGTTCAAGACTCGAATGAGGAGATACAGTAAAAAACTACATGGTTTGACTTTCTCCTGGAGAATCTTGGGCCTGAAAACTAACCCGTTGATGACGACCCTTGAGACTCTTGGGTCTCCAGGGGAAATCCTCCAGCTCGGTTGTCTGGCAGCGTCAACAAAGTTGTCCAAAAGAAGCTTAGCAAGTGAGCAAAGCAGCAGGCAAAGCCCATAACTCACAAAGAGATCAAGGACTCCGTCTCGAAGTTCAGAGACCGGCGCCTTGATGATCGAGGTGCTGGGTCACAGTGAGTGTTGAAGCTAAAGATGGCCTCGCCTTGGAGATGGGAAGGCTTGGCGGGGCGTACCCGTCAAATATCCTGGCGCTGACTGTCTCGGTGTCTTCTGGTGTTTGCATGAGTGTGGTGGGAGTGATTGATACCTTGGCAGATGATAAAATAAAAGTATGCTCAATCATGAAATTCAGTAACGCCAGAACAAGTTAGGGGTCAAGCACACGAGGAGTGATTTCCGTTAAAGATTGTTAGGGTGCTTCATCGATTTTGAAGAACTAGAGCGTCCTCCAAGTTTGTATTTCACTCATGGAGTAGTGCAAGGCACATAAACATTAACTACAGCGCAGGAGAAGGGTTGGATACACTTAAGAGTCTCAAGGAAATGCACGCGTGTTTACAATACAGACGATATGAGAGCCTGTGGGTAAGGTAACATGTTGAAAGCATTGGGCGAGAAGACCCAGAAGGTCAGAACGTAGGTCCCTTTGAATCTAATCATTGATAGAGAGGACAAGGGAAACGTTGAACGGTCCAACCCTCCGTATCTTGCACTAACTACCTCGCGCGAAGGTGTCAAGCCTCTGAGCAGGAGCCAATTGCACGATACGTCAGTCAAAAGCATCAATCTGTTGTTCTTTGCGTGGTATGAAAGCTTTCCTACGGCCAAGCGCTGCTCAACTCTCTCGAGCATGCGACTGACGCAGGTGTAGTGGTGTTAGACGGGCCAGACCTAATCAGCGCATTGTCGGTCTCTTTGTCTAGTACCCTACACAGCGATCTTTAAAGCTGAAAATCAGCCTTGAAGGCCTCTTGAAACCCGCCTGTGTTGAAAGCAAGTTGGGAGGATATGTGGATAGCCTCTATGCTTGGCTTTATCCCGATGATTATGCTCCTATACGCGTTTACAGCTCTTGAGTGCTCGATGTTGGTGCCTTCCTCTCAGTTCTTGTATCTGACATTGACTAGTAAAGACAAATTGGCATCTAGCAGGAATTCCCTGAGTTTTGCTTCATCATGATCAAGTTGAAATGGGCGCCAGGTAGCACTAAGGGTCGCGAGCGAGCTGTTGGAGACCAGCTGCATGCAGAATGAGACACCCACCCCAAATCTGATATTGGGGCCGCTACGTACATCAAAGCAAACCGTCTCATGCGTAGACTATTACGCAGAGGAGCATATCAGTCGGCGGTTTATATGGAAGAGCACCACATGGCCCGATGGCTTTGCTGCGTTAACTTCTCGCCTTTCAAATAGACAAGCGGATGGTGACTGATTTGAAGAAAAGTTACTCCAAGGCCCTTGGGTATGTTGGTATTGGATTGTATCGGTGCATCTCGTAGATCATGAAAGGCCTAATGGTATGCTTAGTTGGATTCGGAGCGTAAAAGAATGAAAAGAACAGCGACCTTCGTCTCAACGAGGGTGAGAACCCCATCGGTCGGCTGGAATATGCCACCATCAAGCTTTCTGCTGTCTGTGTGATAGTGTTCATGCCAGAGGACTGTCAGCTGGAGCTTCACTTCCGTGTTAACATTTGTCGGCGATAGTTGCACTTCATCAAGATGTTAACGGCGAGTTTCGTCTCAACTGGAAGATAGCTCCAGTTGGCCCCAGTTGTGACGCTCAGGTCGGCTTCTCACTTGGCCTCTTGGCCTCAGACGAGGGAGAAGTCAACATCCCGATGTTTTCTTCGCGTGAGCAGTATGTACATGTGTAGCGTCCACAGTGACGGAAGAGAATCGTCGCGGTTGGTCGACTACTAGGGCTGACGAAAGTACAGGCAGAAAAACGCAGCACCCTTTCAATCATGTTGATGAAAGTTGGCAAGTCTGAAGCTGGCTTACCCATACGATCTTGGGTGCAAAATAAGGAAGCTCATCAACAGACATATCGTGCCCCCATCGCCCATGCAAGTGTAGACGTGTTTGAAGCTGTCTTTCTATTTGTCGCCAGCACTGATCTCCATGTATACGTACTCGGCCGCTGAGAACCTGGCGTACATCACAAATCCATGAGACTGGCCGACGAATGCCTCGAGGGGGCAGTGAATACAAGAAGACTTATGTCTACTGGGCTTCATCACTTCCATGGCGAACCAGCCTACGTTTTCATGGCGAGCCGCTCGTTTTGAAAGGTGGGGCGGGACAGAAATCTGTCTTCACTGAAAACAGGTTAGCGCTTCGCTTGTTTTGTGGGTCATCAAAAGGTACCTCAGCCAGGACAACATCAGCGGGGCTGCTCAGCCAAATCCTGATTAGGGAAACTACAGAAAAGGTCGTCTCTATACTTCCTACTGCTTAAAGGCCACCTCGTAGATGCAGAAGACATTACCGGCAATGTCCAAATATTTCGCATACCAGCCATCGCCACGCGCGTCCGTCTTTTCGAGGCACACCTCTCCACCAAGGTCAAGGATTTTAGTATGCATCTGAGGGTGTCAGGTACAACAAGCAAATCGTCTATGACCTAAGCTTACCTCGTCAATGGAGTCCACAAGGAAATACACCACCATGCCAATGCTGTTTGTCTGTGAATTGTTGCTGGCAGGGAGGGTGTTTGGATTGACTTTGATGATTGCGCCTTCTATGTCTGGTTTACCAGTGAGACTGGGCGCGTTTTTTTTTTTTTTTAAAAAAAAAAAAAGGAAATAAAAGGAAATAAAAGGAAAGGAAAGGAGGGCAAAAGGAGATGAGCGCCGTAACTAACATGATGGTCCTTCGATCTTGAACAAGCTGATAAATTCATCGGGGTTTCTGGTCTCGTTTCCAAACTTCCAAGACGGAAAAAGTGACTGTTAGAATTTCTGAGCCAAGGGCCAGTTAGCACATAAACCATCTTGACGTATACGGGAACTGTGGCCCCAAAGCTTAAGATGCTAGTACTCCAGCTCGACTGACCTTGGAGGCAGCAACATCAACTGCCGGGATTTCAACCCAACTCATTCCACCATGGGGCGGGCGGTGGTTAAAGGGTTGCGAGATGTTGGTGTATCGGTACATGGTGTGATGCGCAATTGTGGTTGCCTTGAGACTGTAACAAGCCGAACTGAACAACTTTTGCTGCTAATAGAGATACAAAATTGTCGTAGGGGAGTGTAGTCTGGGTTTTATAACCACAAAGTCAGCGTTGAGTAACATGCAGATTTCGGGCGGATAATGACCAAGAATGTCCGTGGCATTTTAGGTGACTGTGCACTCCGGCCAGCCCGTTTTCCCATTGGTGAAGGCGTGGCCTTATGCTCATGCAAGTTTCGGACGGACAATTCACAGGATCCGCTGTCGTTTGAGCCCATTTAGCGTCTCCAAGTCTAGCCTGATTCAAGATTTGTCATGTCGCTGCTTTTAGATTTTGACTTGAGGGTCTGGAGATCACAGTCGCGCCTTCATTCCTATTATCACTGTTATATAAGATAAACTAGACCTTAGAACCCTGCACACCCTTTAAATATCCTTAGAATGCATGTTGCTTTGATTTGGAATACTGCCTTTTAACGTCGCAAGATCATTGCAACGACAAGTGTATGGTGTTTTCGTGGGCGCCAAGGGAGAACTCCAAGCCGTTACCGTCCAGCCCGAGCTCATCCGTCTCGTTCCTCCACTCCTCGATGCGCCGACTATAGAATCTCGGTCCGAGGCAAGAAGCAAACTACCCGTTGACGACGTGCAGGTGGGGCCGCATGTCAAATTGTTGGCCTGCACCCCCTGTCGGCGTCGCAAGGTAGGGCAAAGGAAGAACCGCCTATACGAGGCAAAGTCAAGTTACTAACGTGAGGCTGGCTAAGGTCAAATGCGACCACAAGACGCCTGTCTGTAGCAACTGCCTTAAATACGGGCAAGAATGTGTATGGCCTGAATCAAGGCGGTATCCAAGCCGCCGTCAACAAAGACTGTGAGTTATACCTACTGATCATGATTCATCTCCCTCCATGCAAGCTGACTTGGCCCGTCCTCCGCATTGAGGTCATACCAGGACATCGTTGCGCGACTGGCGAAGATGGAACGGTTGGTGCAAGAACTCCAGCTCGATTCAATTACGGATTCCCCCAATCTCGCGACCGGAGGCTCGGGCACAAGCAACATGAATAACGTCCATGACTCTGGTGACTGTCAACGTTGCCGCACTACCGCGCAGGCGACGTCGGAGCCAGTCACACCAGCAAGGACGCCGTTCTTCTCCGGCGCCGCAAGTGAAGCCAGGACAGCTTCCACAGTTAAGATTTCAATATGCCAGATACCCACTTGCTGGCTTGGTACCCCGGTAACTCATTATCGATAGGTGCGTGCTCCATATTCTCGCTTAGGGGCATTCGTAAGATCAATGAGCTTGTTGGGGACGACAGCTTTGCCAGAATCATAAGCAGCCTTGAAACCCCGAGCCTTGGAACTCGGCGGATCCTTGGTTCATCCAATACACCTCATCCTCTCCCCCCGAACGATGTCATTATAGATTGTGTAAATGGTTTGGAATGCATTCATGACCACGGCCTAGCAAGGAAAAAGCTGATCAAGTTCTTTCAGACTTCTTCATGACCCAGAACCATGACATACGCCTCTTCCAAGAAGACGGAGTACGAGCCGCCATTCAGACCTACGTCTACGATCAGCCACCCAGCGACTCGGGATGGTATATGGCTGTCAACATCATCCTCGCACACACATTGCGCAAACGAAGCCGCATGGGAAACTCATTCGAATATGAAAAGTACCTGCAAAATGCGATGGGAAGGGAGCTGCAAGAATGGCGCGACAGCATCCCCGAGATGATCCGGCCTGAGCCGACAGAGGCACTGGTGGATGCAGATTATGGTAGACTGATGTGTTTGACCACGTTGCATTTTACATACTTCCAGCTCATCGTTGCCATTCATTCTGCTGCGTTCCGGCTTCGTGCAGCAGATGAAGGCAACGAAGCTGAGAGCGGCGCTATTATGCCCAGTGTTGCCCTCTGCGTAGGTGCGTCGAGGGCGGCCATCTCATTGCTAAATTACCACCAGAATGGCCATCCATTTACCATGTAGGATTCATCTACAGCCCACTTCACTGGCTAAGCCCCAACTGACCTCTCCCACCGCACAGATACCTACTGTATCAAGTCGCCTGGAGCGTCGACATTCTCTTCATCAGCATCCTGCAGAACAAAACAACGCAACGAGCTTTCCAGGATCTTCAGCTCATTAACAACATTGTGTCCTTCTTCGAGAGATACGATCCCAACCACCAGAGTGTGTTCTCGTATTATATTATCAAGGCTCTCGCTACTATCGCCTCTCGCGCCCTACAGAACGGAGCAGAGCTCCCACTGGATTGTTTAAACCCGTGTTCGATCGGAATGACGCAGACAGTTGTTGCGGCGTCAACAGCAGTAACTAGCAACGACACCAATAGTCTCGCCGTATACCGAGCCCTTTGAGCGGGGAAAGTCTAGTCTCAGCCGAGCAGGGGCAAATGAACTTGGAGGACCTCAGCCTCACAAACGATGGTGGCTGGTTCACTGGGCTTCTAGACTGGAATATTCCATTAGATTACCAGCCCGAAGTGTGGCAGGACTTTTTGGGCTTGGATAGCAGAGATAAATAATAAAATAATAGCTTACTCTCTTATAAATAGAAATCATTAATTAACCTATCAATAATAACTTTTAGAAAAAAACTTAGTATAGCAGGCGGAGCTATGAGATTCCTAGGCTTATACAGGAAGCTATGCGATATGAACTAAGGGTAGGAGACATAATACAGATAACTATAGGCAAGGTACCATGGGTAGAGAGCAGGCCGAGTAAACCGGAGAACGTTGAAGCATACTATTCCGGCATAGCTCTGCAGGTAATTAGTAGCCGTTTCCCTCTATCAGAACCGACTTAGTGGGCGCGATGCGAGCGGTACGTAACGCACGCTATGAGGGTAGGAGAATGGGCAGAGGTGAGCGGGATAGAGATTGAGACATCGACTTCACTCGAGAGAGTATCGAGTTTTCTTTATTATCATCCCAAAGCCTACTAAGACTTATATATCTCACAGTTTCATCTGCAAGAGGGCATAAAGCAACAACCAGATAATCCCTTTAAGCGCGATTTTATTCTTAGCGATTGCCTAAATTATCTATATACTACTTTCCTCATTTATTATCTAGCTCTAGAGAAAATATCAGAGTCTAATAAGCCCCTTATTAAGGTATATATTAAGACCCTTAACCTTATAGTTAGAGTTATTATTCTCTATAACGAGCCCTCTAATTCCGGGACGAGATTATCTTAGTAAGTTTATTAAAAATTTAATATTAGGAAAACCAAATTAAACTATTAGCTTAATTAGAGGGTAGATTATTTACTATAGCCTTCCCGCTAGGGGTATTTTGCTTTAATATTCCTAAAACCTCACCCGATTCATATGTACTTATAAATAGACCGCTCTGAGATGTCTAAATCTAACTGTCTTAGCAGCTAAAATCAAGGGCGGCCTAATCACATAACATATGACCCGGGAAGTCCGTGCACCCCCTATCTCCGCACACGTGAGTATCTTAATTATATTACCACAATATCATATAATATAGCTCTCACGGGCGCAATTTTACTTTAATTAATACTAAATTTTTAATATAACTTCTCA
The DNA here is from genome assembly GCF_025433545.1 of Fusarium keratoplasticum. NCBI lineage: Eukaryota > Fungi > Ascomycota > Sordariomycetes > Hypocreales > Nectriaceae > Fusarium > Fusarium keratoplasticum. Next base: position 139,556 of record NC_070541.1, on the reverse strand, counting down.
AAGTACTAATAAAGAGGTAACTCTTTCTATAGCTATTAAGGATATAAAAAGCATCGGAATTTGCGGCTCGGCGCGTAAGTATAGCCTAGGGCCCTTAATATTAAAAGACTAGATTAAAAGAGCTATTAATATTTATACCGCTAAGGAAAAGACTTAAAAGTTAAGTCCTTTATAAGAAAAAGATATCACTAAATAAATACTTTAAAGAGAGGCTTTTTATATACCTATTAATAAGTCTAAGATATAAGCTTTTATCTTAGTAATAATAAGGGAGGGTAGTAATAATAAACCTATCGGTAAGTATTAGGTTAATTACTTCTTTATTTGCTATGAGGAGATTAAAATAAAGCTAACTCGGCTTATTAATACTACTTATAAGAAGGCTATTATAAAAGAAAGACTTAAGGAGCATTAGCATAGCCTTAGCGACCTTTTTAATAACTATAATATTAAGGAGGATTATCTATATAATATTAATAAGATTAATATTAAAGAAAAGGAAACCTAAGCTAAGAAAATAATTAAAATATTATTAATAATAATAATAAAAGCTATAAAGAGTGATTTAATTACTTAGATTATAATTCTTAAGTATAAGAGCGCTAATAATTATTGCCTAATGCTATATATTATCTTTATAAGTTATAACCTTTAAGAATAATAGTTTCCTAAGGAGATTCTAGACTAGAAGTATAACTATAGCCCTTCTAGCTAGTTAATTATAGATATTTTCCTTAAGTAGTTTAAACTTATTTTTCTTTCTAAGATAAAGCTAAAAAAGCTAGACTAATAATATATCTTAGTCCTTAATTAATATAAGATATATATAATAAGAGACCTTATAAAGATAACTTAGAAAAATAAGGTCTAGCTTAGTTAGCTCTTATTATACTCTTTATACCTTATATAGCTACTTAATATTATAGTTTTTAAATTATTAAAGGTCTTTTATTATAAGGAGACTTATAAGTAAGCTATCTATAATATTATATTATTATACTAAAAATAACTCTTTATATTAACTTATAAAAGGGCTTTAATAAAATCTATAACTAAGAAGAATATCTAAGCTAATTTTTAGGCTTTTAAAATATATCCTCTTAATATAATAAAGGCTCTTATTAATATTAAGAAACTAAAGGTCTCTAAAATAAAAAAGGTAAGGCCCTTAATACTAAAGAATTAAATTAATAATACCCCCGGGCTATAAAATATGCCTTATTATAGCCGCGATATTAAATAATAAATTAAATAGCTTAATCTAGGCAAAAATAAATTAACTTAAGGCATAAGGAGAGTCTTTAAAAAGGCATAAGACTATATAGATTATAATAATTATAAAATTATTTATCCAAGGTAAGAAGTTACTCTCTTAAAAGTAAAAGCTATAACTAAGAAGCCTTTAAGAAGAAAACCTATCTAATTTAACCCTAATAAGGTATTCCCTTAGATTTATAAAATAATATATACTTAGAATAAGGCTAAAAATTAAGTTAAGAAAAAAAAGGTAATTAATATATATAAATTAGTAAAAAAAAGGCATAAAAAAAGCTAGATTATTAATAATACTTTCTTTAATTAATTTATTATTTAATTAATAATTTAAAGTTATATTAGCTAAGAAATTAATAACTATTACTAATTACTTCTTCTAACTATAAGGGCATTATAATATATAGAGATAGGGGGTGCATAGACTTCCTAGGTCATATATTAACTAAAAGACCCCACCTATATATTATTACATAAAGCTATATAAACTACCTATAGCTTTTTAGACTTTATTTATATTAGCTAAACTATAGATAAAACTCCTAAGATATTATTTTAGCCGCTAGATAAGTCCTTATAAGTATAGCAATTAGGCTAAGACCTATTAGGATTAGATATATTATTCTTATAAGGTATCTAGGAATATCTATTATTATATAATTATAGTTTATTATTAAATATCAGGGAATAATAAATTTAAATACTATTCAGGGGTCTAAATAAATACATTAGCTCGGGTTATAATAATTCTAGGAGCCTATTAAGGACTGGGCCTTGTAAGCCACACCCACTGTGTTAGTATTGGGATATGATGCTATGATGTGTTCAAAATGTGTTCTTTATTATAGTTGAAGCCCGGCCCTCGATGGGTTAACTGAGCCAGAAGATCGTAGGTACTGGATCAGGCCATGTTCCACCTGGACCTGCAAGAAGCGGATGCGGTGCCTTGCTCCAGCTATGACAACAATATCACGATACATTTTTAGCTATCATGGACTTTCAAGACCTGGTTCGATTATGCAGCCTCAAGGGCACAAAGAATATGTGTCATGGCAGTGGAGAAAAACTGCACGGTGGCATCTTCAGGGAGGAGAACCTGGCTAGGGTATCCCTTGAGCCAAGTTTATCTTTGGTGGCGCTTTTTGACACTTTAGGCAAGCAACTTGCCGGGTTTTCTAGTATTATGAGGTTGAATACAAAAGGGACGACTATATATAGCTGGTTGTAACAATCATGTTCGGCGGCGACATTCTGAGATGGTTCAAGCATCAAAAAGTGTAATTTTGCATTGGCAAAGAGTCGGCACCACTTCATAAGAATCCTGTCACATTACCGCGTCATGGCTGCGAGCCCACTGATGTCGGCTTCTTTCTGGTCTTCGGGACCTAGCACCTTGCCAGATCTGAGCAACTGGAGCACCAAGGGATCGCCTCGCTCCATGATGGTGGTAGAGGTTTACAGCCATGGCTTGCACCTGACGATGGAAGAGATGAAGAGCTTGGTGTCATCAAGATTGAGAGCCAAGGGACCTGTGGCAGATGGGGGCATGAATGCTTAGGGTTGAGCGTGTCTTACTGTAGTAAGGCAAGCGACAGGCTGAGCGCTCCAACCCATAAAGGCCACGGCACATGACGGATATGCGGACTGGTCCTGTAGCCGGCTTCAGGGACTATTGGGAGCTTCATGGTGCAAGAAAGAAGCCTCAACCCCGGATGAGCCCTTTGGAGTAAGTGCAAGGTTCAGGAGATTCAGGGTTTGCCCGAGCAATTAGTTGTGTGGGTTCTACGGTCTTGGTTCACGCGTCAGCCAACCACCATAGTTTAACAGACGAGCTATGAGATGACATGCTGCCATTGTTTGGGGGAGGGTGATATTGACGTAGAAAAAGGCACCTAGAGATTTAGAGTAACATATATGATAAGCGAGTATCATAGACAAGCGAGTGTCATAAAAATCCTAACCCTCCTTAGGAATATTATAATAAAAATACTATAAATTACCTAATTAATTAAAACTATTTATTATACTCTTCTCTAGATATCTTAATTACTACTTAATATATTCTTATATTATATCTAGGCTCACTATATATTCTATAGCGCTAAATACCTAATTTAATTAACCTTCCTTAATTATTACTTTTTAATAATTTTATAGCTACCTATATATTAATATTTATTTAATTAATTACTTACCTTCCTTACTTTATTATTATAACCCCTCTTCTTTATAGCTAGGTCTTTTTTACTCTTTAGCGCTAATTAAATATCTTATTTACCTCTTAAAGATCTTTAACCTTAGCCCTTAATAATATAATCTTATATATATTTCCTTTTATTACCTTTATAAGAGATTTTATAACCTCTATAATTAACTCTAAGGAGCTATTATAATACCTTTTAATTTATCTTTTAAGGTATTTAGACTAAGATCTAGCCTTAAGTATAATCTTTAGGGTCCTTAAGACCTAAGAGGTAAAAGGTTTAACCCTCTCCTTAATAAGTATTAGAGTCTATAGTTATATATTAAGCGTTAAGATTATAGCTTTTAGGTTAAGGGAAATAAGGCTAATTCTTTTAAAAGCCCCTTTAATATTTCTTTTTATTATAATAACTTTATATATAATATAAAAGATTAAAAAAAACTTAGTTTTTAAAATATAAATTATAAAATATTTAATTAAATATTTTATTTTTTAATTATAAGCTTATTTTAATATATTAAAATACTTAATATTAAGAGGCTAAAATAAATAAAAAAAATAAGATAATATATAAAATTAGATAATTTTTTTTTTATAATATCTCTTAAATTTAATAAATTAATAATTTTTATAGCTATTAAGAATTAAGAAATAATAATAATTAATTAATTACTTAGTTATATATTAATTAAAATATTTAAATTACTTAAGACTAATCTTATTATTAATTTAGTTATTTTAAGTTATTATAATAGCTTAATTACCTAGGAGGTTATTATCTTAGTATTAATTAGCGAGGTAATATTAATCTATATTAATAATAAATAATTAGATTACTTAGCCTTTTATATTAATTACTTAGATTATTATAATTTATTTTTAATTTCTAAGCTATATTAATTTTAGCTTTAAATACTTTTTTAAACTTATAATAATTATTTTATTTATAATTATACCTATAAGAAAATTAATCTTATTAAAGTTATAAAAATTATCTAATTAGATATTATATTTTATAATTATATTTATTATAAATAACGTATATGATAAGCAAGTGTCACAGTCATGCAAGTGTCACAGCTAGACTGTGTATATAAAACTAGGATTTTCTAGCTTTAATAAAAACTTAAATAAAATAGCTAAAAACTTAAAAAGAGTATTTCTAGCTATTTAACTTATAGATAAACTATATATAATTTTTATAGATTTTTAAAAAATCTACTTTATAGAGAAATAGCTATTTATACAGTGCGAATAGGTTTTCTCTATACTACCCTATAGGAATTTTTTTAATAATCTATAAGAATTAGGGTGAGTAATATATTATATAATTATACTAACTTCTAATTTTTAGCCTTTTTTAGCTTAGTTTTAATTTTCTAGAATTATTTAAAAAACCCTTATTTTAACTAAAATCAAATTGTGACACTTGCATAACTGTGACACTTGCTATACATATACGTTATAAATTACTTATTAATAATAATTAAATCTTTATACTTAATTCTTTAATAATTATATTTTTAAAAAAAATTAAATCTTAAGCTCTAAGTATTACTTAATAAAGTTATAAGCCTAGTATATATTAATTAGTAATATATTATAGTTAATAAGTAATTAATTAGCTATATCTTTAATACTATATAGCTATAGGGGAAATCCTCATAAATCTAGGTTAAGGATAAAATAAATAAGGATATCTTCTTCTAGATTAGATAGCTTATATAAATTAGGGATAATATCGCGTCGAGACTAGATGCCTTATTACCGGCGATATAAGGTATAATAATAAACTATATATATCGCTGCGGCGTATTAGATATTTAGTTTTAGGTTATTTTAGAGTGCTTAAAGAGCTAGAAAGATTCTAGCTTTAGTATTAGAGCCTAATATACTAGGTGGTTAAGAATTAATTAATTAAATAAAGAAGATATGAGGTGAGGGATTTTTGTGACACTCGCTTGTCTATGACACTCGCTTATCATATACGTTAATCAACTATGACTAAGGTTCTCGCTACGGGCAGGTTCTTAAGTCAGGCGTGCACGCCTTTGAAGTTTTAGGAATCGTGCTGTGCTTGTCAATGCTGGAGCCCCGTACAGTGAATCAAGCAGAACCTGACCTGAAGGCCGACTGGTAATCCGTGAGGTGGACCAAGAGGTTTTTCGTCATTCTCCAGATACTTATGTGCGAATCTCGCGCGACTCAGGCCCTCATCAAAGAAGGATCCGGTCAGGCAGTTCATCTGCAACACACCCACAACGAAAAAGTCTCGATGGCACCCTTTCCTTAGGGTAGTTGGTGCAAAGGCCCACCAGCTGATGTGCAAGAACTGGCTTTTCCCAAAAGGCCACCTGGACTCGCTCCGAAGTCATCCGCCTTGAAATATTGCTTTGCACTGGATCGACGGCGGTGAAACATTCTGCAACCCCAAGCCCCCAGTCTGAAAGACTTTTTGACTCTCTGATAACCTTGGCCGATATCAAATCGAGGCACGAACGTTCAGTCAGGTCATACTTGTCAAGCATGGTCGAACTGAGAAGCCACTCTTTGGAGATGGCATTCTGCCTCTGTTGCCAGTACAAGGTAACACTGCGTTACCAAGGCTCGTCTCCATTTTTCACCTCCATGGTGATCGTCAAATGGCTCCGGCCAGCAACAGGATCCACCGGGCGTAGTCGTCGAGAGCTGCCTTGTGTCAGTTGAGGAGGCATTGGTTGCTTGAGGACAGTTATCATTCAAGAACTAGCATTTGATTTAACTCGGCCTCTCGTCCATCATCAAAGGGCGGGCAGTTTCGTAGCGATGCGGTGCGCCGCGGCTGATAGGATTGCGGGCCTGACCTCGGAACTCGACCACTGGTGTTCCGTACAGAGTAGCGGAACGCACGTGGCTTTGAAGGGTTTCGTATCCCACGCGTCAGAAGCGGTAGACGGAAAATATCGCCTTTCCTTCCCCATTCGGGTTATCGATTCCGCCACGGCCACTACCCCGGTATTTGTGAAATGGCCTCTCCCTCTGTCGTGTGCGGTCCGTCATGCTATGCCTCGGCTCTGCTTTTAGGCTCAATTTGGTGCGCATTGTTGTTGGGTTCCTTGTCTCCTCTATGCCCAACTCGAATTGCCGTCAGTGTGGCTACCTGCCTCATTTGCAACATGGTCAAGGGTAGGCGTTGAGAATGTTGCACGGGGTGATAGAAATTGCTACCGGGGTAACAGTGATATACAAAGAGGTCGAGTAACCTTTTAAGCCGACAATTAAAGGCCTGACCCTCAATATTTTCCGAAATCGGTCGTGCCCCAAGGTGCTGAACCCGTATGCAACATGAACGCAGGGCTAGGTACGGAATTAAAATACGTATCAGTGGCCCATGCGTAGGCCAAAGACTAGGGTAACGCGTAGAGTGGTTCCGAGCGAAGAAGAGTAAGTTACTAACGTAGAAGGCATGTCAGACATCGGCTCTACATGGGTCGTTGATAGCACCAGTTAATTGATGAGAATGATTTAAAGAACAAAACAATTGAACAGCCATGTGTTCGGGCATAGCTATTTGAGCTTATGTCGTTAGGATTGGAGTCCTTGATGCGACAAGCTGAATGTGAAACCGGATATACAACCATAAGATAAGGGCCGAATTTCGCAGCCGGTATCACGTCTCGCTGAAGCACAGTAGAACCTGGTGACGATATGCGACACCGGTCGAATGATTTTGGGAAGCTGCGCCAGCGCCAGCCTCGAGACCCGTGGCATCGCGTAACCTACCCAGGCCCTCTGGTAGCCGTTAACCCTTTAGGGAATGCGTCGCGCCGGGATGCCTGGCGCAACCAACTGGGTTAGTCACGTGATTTTCGGTAATTAACTCCAGGGTGGCATTCTTTTTGTTTTTCCCGAAACTGCTACATTCCACCCTCCACCTCACAGCATAAGACCTCATGATGGCTTCTCCCTACCATCGCCATCAGTCATCCTTGGAAGGACACATTAACTTTTCAAACACTGAAATATTACATGTTCACCAATACGCCAGGGCGAGAAGTGGCTTCTATCATATCATCAAATATTTCGATACCGCCGAGGGCAAGCCACTGAGCAATAATAGCAGTCTATATGATCGTCTTAGACTAATCCGTCTCACTTATGAATATGTAATCTCCGAGGAATCCAGAGATATCTTGCTATAAGCCTTTTTCCGCTCACTGGAGATACCGATAGACGGCGGTGAAGACATTGACTTCGCAGATAAGCATATAGAAGAGGAGATTAACTGCAAATTGGTTGGCTTTGCAGAGTATCTGTTGGATAACTTCTTCTTGCCTTGTATGAACCCTTCGCTCTGCCCATCATGCTCCTAACCATCAAATACTTATACCTAGCAGTGAAGGCGTCAATAAGAACGACTCCATAGCCGTCTCCTGCGTATTATTCCGCTGTCCTCAACGCACAAGCTAGAGCGCAGATATTTGTTGGAACACCGGCTCGGATATCGAAGCTTCGTGGTAGCTGCCTTATCCGTGACCGATATCGCTGTGTTATCTCGCGCGCATTCGATTAGAACTAGGCAATAGAGCGCATGAGAGACTGCGACGATGCCCTTGATGACGATGGATAGTCGCTGGCCGGAGAGTCGTTTGACTCCCTAGAAGTCGCCTATATCCTCCCACTCTTTGATAAAAGCTGGCCAGGATTCTTAGCTGGTACGTTTCTCTGATGAGTGGATTAAAAACCCGCTCAAATAATTCGCCCAGGATGCATCTAGAGAAGCGGCACTCACTATCCTCAACATGTTCGATAAGGATGTTGCATACTTTATCGACGGTACTGAGGTTGACCGCCCTCGCAACGCCCTCACACTCACCCATCGCTTGCATATGCTCTTTGGTGACTTTTAGATATTCTTTGAACCTATGGAAGGCGAGCTACCATATACCTACCGAATCGATACCTTCCTCCCCCCCTTGCTTTTCTAAGGCCTGCTACCCACGACCCGCACCCTCTTCCTCACGGAAACTCGAACAATTGAGCCCCCTTCACCCCGCCTCCTCGCAGTTCACCGCGCTATTGCCCACATTCTTTATCTCTCGGCAGTAGGGTCTTATATCGACAGGATGTTCCGGGAAATAGAAGAGCAGGAAACGCAGGCAGATGGATCTACTGGCCTTGCCCGTTTAGTGAATCTTAGATTGAATGGGTGGTGGGATGGCACTGTTGATGCCTAGGTATTATTCTCCGGCAATTGATTGGGGGGCATGGCGGATTTATATGCAGGCATGATCCTTAAGGGGATAAGACCTTTTGTAACATTTTGTTGGACTAAGACAACTAGACCCACTGATACCTCATTAATGGCGGTGAGCTCAGTTCTCCTAGCAACTCCAGATTTCATTGTAGCACCGGTCGCATGCAGGCGTTGAAACACAGGATTCTTTCGGTCTAGAAATATTACATCATCGATACGACTATCTTCTGTGACAAGAGCAAGGCCGATCCAATCAACTATCTGTCCCCTCATACTACTATGGAAGGAAGAATCTCATGGTTGCTGTCCTGCAGCTCCTACTAGCTCCTTTATCAATAATCAAAGTTGAGCTTCGGGTTGCGGGTTGCAAAGAGAATTCGAGTGGGGAATTGACGGTACGCTTATAATGGAACTATGCCAACTAGAGAAATGATCTGTAGCAGAGTAGCCTGACTTTTCCATCGTCGGTCCGACAAGTCTTGTTAAATCCCTCGGGCCCGTCAACTTGATGCAGACTGCGTGGCATTTCCCCATATACCCCGGCCTCAACCCACCCTCTCAATTTGACCTTCTCGGTTCAGTTTAACTAAAGCATTGAAAAGAGGCCGAGTCGAGCCAACGTGGAGAATTGATGCAACCATCGTGACGCTGTCTCCACGGGGAAACCCCATACTTTGTCGGATAGTGGCAATCCTGGCCGATCATCGTTGGTGAGGGCGACTTGTGTGTGCCTTGCTCTATTAGCACTTGGAAATATATATACCTCTCAAAAGCTGTTTGTAGTATGAGCCTCCGAGCAATCCCCAAGCACTCTCTACTTCAATCTTTCATCATGGGCCTCGCAAGTGTTCTTCTCGCGACCGTTGTTGGCCTCGCCCAACTCAATGATATGACATTTGCCCAATCTCCGACTTCCTCCAAGCCCATCGAGGTTCCGACTGGAACACCCGTAATTGGGGATTACAATGGACCCTACCGCCCCCAAGTTCACTTTTCTCCACCCGAACATTTCATGAACGATCCAAATGGCATGTTTCGTGACGCCAATGGCCTATGGCATTTATACTACCAGTACAATCCGACAGGCGTTGTCGCAGGCAATCAACATTGGGGACATGCAACATCCAAGGATCTGTACCACTGGACAAATCAGCCCATAGCACTATTTCCGCCCGAAGATGACATCTTCATCTTTTCTGGAAGTGCGGTTGTTGACGTGAATAACACCTCTGGGTTCTTCCCGGACCAAGACAACGGTGTTGTCGCAATCTATGTAAGCCTTTTCGACAGAACTTGACAGACACGGAGGTGACTAATGCCTAAAGACTTTGGCATCGCCCACGCTGCAGACTCAGGCCATTGCCTATTCTCGGGATGGAGGTTACACTTTCACGCCGTACGCAAACAACCCCGTCATCAATAGCTCCACGCCGCAATTCCGCGATCCAAAGGTGATTCGTTACGACAACTTATGGGTCATGGTGGTGGCTTATCCTCAAGACTTCGCCATCGGCATCTTCACCTCGCCCAATTTGAAGGAATGGACGGCCACAAGTAACTTTTCCTATCATGGTCTTCTCGGTTTGCAGTACGAGTGTCCGAACATGATCCCTATCCCGTATCTGGACGAGGAAGGCGAAAGGCAGGATGGCATGTGGCTCATGGCCATCAGTATCAACCCGGGCGCGCCCCTTGGAGGCTCTATCACCGAGTATCACCCCGGCACTTTTAACGGCACCCACTTCGAGGCCGTCGATGCGGCCGCACGAATTGCGGATTTTGGCAAAGACAACTACGCTGGACAGTGGTTCTACGGTCTTTCAGATGATGAACTTCCTGTATCCATGGCTTGGGCGTCCAACTGGCAATACACTGGGGTAGTTCCCACTGGTAATGAAGGATGGCGAAGTGCGATGAGCCTTCCGCGGAAGAACTACCTGACCAAAGCGAAGCGCGTTGGTTGGAAACTGGTCTCACAACCCTATGACTTGAGTCCAGTTCTGGGCCGCCAACTCGCCACCAAAGACAGCTTTGGCAACGGAACTCTGACCGTAGACTATTCCGACGTCGAGTCGAACGCGCTGTATTGGGAGGTGAACGTCACGGGTATCCCAGATACTGGCATTTCGGCAACGGCGTCAATGAATTTTACGGTCCTAAGTTCGGTCACAGGTGAATATATCAACGGCGGTTACTTCTTCGGTGGTGACCCTGTGTTTTTCGTTAACCGTAATGGCGCACGGGGTTTTGACAACATCTTTTTCACCGAGAGGACCTCTATAAGTAGCCTACCGACAAAGCAAGGCACGTGGAGTCTCGCTGGCGTCATTGATCGGTCCATCTTGGAGGTCTTTCTCAACGATGGTGTTGACAGTGCAACAAACACGTTCTTTACTACGCAGCCATTATCACTTTTTGTGTTTAAAACGGTTGATCTTCCAGAGAGCGTTCAGATTAGTATCAAGGTTCATGGGTTGGAAAGTGCGTGGAAGGATATGGAAGACGAGGGTGACGGTCTAGTGCATGGCAATGAAACCTCAAGCAAGAGCAGTGTATAGAAATCTGGTAGGTTATTGCTCTAGGAAGTCAAGTTGGGTCACATGCTCATGCCGTGTCTAGAACCGCCTAACCATCGATATTAGTTTCTTTGGTAAAGCTACAATTCATGGGCAACAAAATTGAAAGGAAAGAAGAAAGAAAAAAGAAACTTCGTGACTGTGGATTCTTCTTTTTTGGTTGACGATCGTAGGCTGGAGAAGAACTCGTGTAAACTACTGGAGGACTGTCTAGGTTATCGAGTCTCCAGCTGTGGCACCCAGAAATTAAGGTACCTCAACAAGAACCTCTGCAAGAGCCACCTTGTCCAAGACTAGCAACGGCCAAACAAGCCATTAGTTAAAACCGTGGTCACGACAGCAGTGACAGGGCTCCAACATGGCCGAAACTAATAGTAAGAGATCCGGAGTGGTCCTTGGCATGGTGCAATTACCTCCCGTAATGGTAGCAGCGGAATATCCATCTTCAAGCCCAACAGGAGCTTCTCGTAACCCAGTGGCCTCCGCAACCCCCAGGGGCCAACGGTCAGGTCTATGCTAGGGCAAAACGTGAAAAGTCGTCCAACACAGTTAAGAGTCCACCAGTAAAAGCTGATAATTGACGTCATTCTAGACATGATGACAAACCTCGTCAACTACGCCCTTACCTTTCAGAGGTATAAATCTGGCCCCAACTTCCTCGGATCGTCCCAATGTCTTCTTTTTTCTTTGTGACTACGTGGCCAGGCTTGTTAGAAATTGTGAATATTTTACCCGCAGTCAATTCTTTATCTTTTCCTCTTACACAATGTCCTACCCAGACCTCACACAATTCAAGGCTCTTTCCTTCGATTGCTTTGGAACATTGATAGACCAGGAATCTGGTTTTATTGCCGGCTTGGAGTCCATCCTTTCTCGCCTCCCTTCGTCAAGCAACTACAAGAACAACCCCATAGAACTGGTCCGACGCCTCAATGCCCTTGCCTGGGATCTGGAAGTTTCGGAACCAGAATTGCGCTACGACTTAATCTTGTCGCAGTCGTTTGAGAGACTTGCAGGTGAACTGGATGTTTCCGTATCTGAGGATGAGCTAGATGATGTTCGATCATGGGTCGGCAGATGGGTGCCTTTCCCCGATTCGGTTCCAGGGTTGGAGATCCTCAAAAAGCATTTCAAGTTAATCATCCTGTCAAATGTCGATAACGCGAACATCTCCAGGACACTGGATCATTTCCGGCCCTCCGTCGAGTTTGACAAGGTCTACACTGCGCAAGACATTGGTAGCTACAAGCCCTCGCATCGGAACTTCAACTACCTGTTCACCCATGTCAAGGATGAGTTGAACGTGGACAGAGAGAAGGGAGAGTTACTACATGTTGCGAGAAGCCTGACTGCGGATCACGTTCCTGCAAAACAAATTGGGCAGAGGAGCGTCTGGATCTCACGTGGTGGGGAGACGAGGCAAGGACAAGGGGTGGGTGGAGATTACGAGAAGTTGAAAGGAGACGTTGCTTTTGAGTGGCGATTTGATAGTATTGGAAAGTTCGCCGAAGAAGTAGAGAGGCAATTCCGCGAGAAGGGAGTCTAGGCAGATGCAATTGCGCCTAACATAACTAAAGAGGGCTACAGCTTAGCTGTGTGTTGCAACCATTCTTCTTTAATAAGATCAGCAGCTTTCTCTCCAATTCCAAAAGCCGGCATCTGAGTGTGGCCACTGTTCAAAAGAGGCATCACGCTGCAGTCTGCGACTCTTAACCCCTTCACACCTTTCACACGCAGCTTTTCATCTAATACAGCGAATGGATCAGATTGTTTGCCCATAGCACAAGTTCCGGCTGCATGGTAACCTGGTTACATTAGTGTCGGCTTGCTCTGGTTCAGGTTTATGTTCGAGTAGGTATGAGTAACCTTGTAAATGACTTACATGTTGTTGCATTCTCTCTGACGTATGGCACCCAGTCTTCCCTCGTCTGGAACTTGTGATGATTGGCACTGGGCGGCCAAGAGCCTTTGACTATCTTCTTAGTTCCAGCACCTTGCATGATTATCTCATTGCTGAATCTGCAAGCCTCGGCCATGACCTCAACGTCAAGAGGATCAGAGAGATAGTTGCAGTCTACAACAGGTATCGCAGTCGGATCTTTGTTACGCAAAGACACCGTGCCCCGGGACTTGGGGGCAAAGAGCTCGGCGATCATAGCAAAAGCGTGCTCTCCGTTAGTGGGCGGGTCATCGAATTGCTTTGGACCTCCATAGCACTCCGTAGTAAAAAACTCAACATTCGGTTGTGCTGGACTTAATCCCATCGGATCGCGTCCTTTTCTCCGAGGCGCTGAATTCCAGAGCTTCGAGTCAGACAGTCGCTCATCAAGTCGAGCAAAGGCAAATATTCCGAAGGGAAAGCTAGACAGAAAACCTGTTTTGTGTTGTTTCCAAAGCTCATATGACTTTGAAAACCCCTCGTCGTGGTGAATCAGATGATCGGTTGTTAATCCTGGTTTCTCTGTCTGATAGAAGATGAATGCAATCTAAAAATGTGAGGTTAGCAAGTGCAGGATGGGGCTAGGACCTCAGAGGCAGTTACCAGGTGATCTTGCAAGTTCTTACCAACACCCGGAAGGTCAACGATGGTAGTTATACCATGTTTCTTCAGCTCCTCTGTAGCCCTAACTCCGGAACGATTCAGGATATTTGGGCTATAGTAAGCCCCTCCTGAGATGATTATCTCCTTCCGGGCTTTAATATCCATCACTCGGCCATCTGAGTTGACAACCGTCACGCCGACGGCAATTGGCTCTCCATTTTCGCCGTTTTGAATCATAACCTTGTCAACATATGTACTAACCATGAGCGTCAAATTATCCTTCGGAGGAGTCTTTGTGATAAAATCGGCTCCTGTAGTTCGAAGGCCCTGGTAAACAGTTCTCACGGCATGCCCACAGCCGTGGGAGTTGTTTCCGTGAGAGAACATATCGTCGTCAAGAGGCAGTCCCTCTGAGACCATGGAATCTTTGATGAAATTGGAAATCGGTGCAAGATCGTGGGGCTCCGTGTCAAGATATCCGTTGTATCCATGTGAGGTCGTGTCTGCCTTGAACCATGGCTTCGAGTGAAAGTTCTCGGCCTGGAGTGGCGTTGTTAGTGTGATATCCAAAACCGTAAGATCTGCCCAAGCGAAATGAAGTAAACTTGCCTTCTTCATGTAATCAAAAAACTCATCGCCACTCCAACCTTCAAGGTTCCAGTCATCAAAGTCTTGCTTGACACCACGGACACACAAAGTGCCATTACATCCAGAACATCCACCCAGTAACTTGCCACGACTTAATCAGATTTGTCGATCGTTGACGGAACTCTTCTTCTCAGAAACAATGTTCCAATCGGTCTCGTTATCAAAATTCTGAGACCATCTAGGAGGGTCAGCAAAGACGGACTGTATCTCAGGAGGGGAAGCTTGCCCTCCAACCATATGAACATTCTCCAGATGTTCGTTGTGCGGGCCCGCTTCAATCACGAGAACCTCGTTGCGGGGATCTTCGGCAAGCCTCGATGCTACAACACATCCTGACGTCCCACCGCTGTCGGGGGTGGAAATCTTAGCAGAGAGTCTTTAACGGATTTTAAATGGTGTCAGGTCAAGGACTCACCCACAGATGATAAAGTCGAATAAATCTGACATATTCATGCAGCGTGAAAAGAAAAGAGAAAAAGATGATATGGACTATTTGCCATGGCCAGTTAAAACCTTGACTAAACCTTGGGATTTTATATTTTATAGATCCAACTCGGAATTTCCGCATTGGTGCTAAGTGGATGCTTCCCCGGATTCCGATACCCCATACCCCGTACCCCATACCCCGCGTAGATCCCCTGAAAGCTAACTGGAAGTGGAAGCCAACTCTTGGCCATTAGGTACAAGCTGATATCCTGACATGGTTTAGCTAACAGATTATCTGGATGATTCAAATCTTCATCCCCATTTCTCCCCTGTGGCGAGAAGCACTATTATGCCTTGCACAAACAGAAGGCTTGAATGTCATTGTATAATCAAAAACAGACAGGCAAGAAATGTGTGGAATCCCAGGGGGGAGGTGAGCCTAGCCCTCAGTCCGAATCCGAATCCGAATCCGATTCCGCATAGCTATGAGAGTGTTATTCCTTCAGATAGCCTAGTGCAGGGTAATTGCGGCACGTGCTTGGTTCTGTACGCTCGTCTATTTCCTTCAGTGCAGAGACGCAGCTATAATATTCACAAAGGTCTCGTGGACTAGACTGTTCGTGGCGTACTATCGATCTTTAGCAACCTCACCACTTCCCTGATCATGTTCCAATCAGAACATGCTCTGGAGATACCCGGCACTCTCTAGATAAGGCACATCCCTCCAGTTGATACATCTATACCTAGATCAAATAAACACGACTGCCACCAATTTCTCCATTACGAGGTGATGAACAAATAGAATGTACCTGGGCGGCATACCAGCAAAATCCTGACTTCAGCCGCGGAATTTGTGTCGCTTTATGACCAGAGTTTCTAATTCGTGCGGCATTACAAAAGGTAGTCAGGAAGACCAGGAGAAGAATCTCAGTCAATTGGTTGACATGGGGCTGTGGAGGCGCATCAGGGACCCTCATGGTCCGTAATTATGCGGCGATGTGGCTGGGGATGTTTTTTTGCGAGGAAGAATATGCCCCTTTGTCTGCCAGGGCCACGGATGTGGCTGTTATTTCATCTGGTCAAATAAGGCAGATTCACCGAGGCAGTGCATGTTGTGTAACAGCTGCGTTTAAGGCCAAGGGTCATGGCTGAGTAGCCCTCAAACCCAACTGTTCAAGGCTCACAAAGGGCAGAACAAGAATAACAACAAAACAAGAATCCCAAAACTCATGATCAAGGTCTACTTTAAGGTAATATATTTATTACTTTCTTTAGGTAACTAGATGCCCTTATATTAGTAGATAAAATGAATTCTATAGTGCTCCGTGTGGGTGAATTATTAGCCTACGATGTTTAAACTATGTATGCTTTGTTCCTCTTTGAGGCTTTCTTAACTAATTTAACTGGATTATCGACTCCGTTTCATACGTACTCTTTTTCTTTCCTTTCATTATTCCCATAATAATATTGTCACCAACAATCATATATCTCTTTTCTGACATTAGTGGCCTTAGCACCACAGGGACGCTGCAGCCAGCGAGGATAGCCACCTTGTCGCCTGACCTTGCATACTCCGTAAACCACCCGACCCGTCCCTTGACGGTTTCCCCCAACCTCATGCCCCTTCTCAATACCTTCTTAACCAGAGCAGACGCATAAATCGCGTCCACTTCCTTTTCCATTCTGAGCCTGGTCCAATTTAACCAGCGATTTTGCCCCGTTTTAAACCATTCGCGCAAAGAGAGACCACTGATAGTTAAGGACTCGTTAAGAGGGCAGGATATCCACTCGACCATATCGTTAGGTTATTTATTTGGCGTCGCCGCGGCCAGGGCATGAGAGATACCAGCAAAGAAACGCTCCGGGCGATGTACTATACTTTTCCTTGCTCCGTCGATGACGTAAAAACATTGGTGAATCCGGTCTCTGGAGATGCTCTTCGAACAAGATTCCTCACGACAGCCAGATTTCAGCGTCCCCTCAAGCTTTCGTTCATCGTAGGTGGCGGAACAGCCGCGGATGGTGTCAATGACGGTCCCTTTGACTTCCAAATACGTGTCTTTCGGACTAACACAAGGACGACTCGACCCGGATGCTGCCCAGACCCTCAGAGAGCCAACCCGCGTTCTAAATCTTGTCTCGCCCATGAGGTATGCCAAGGCGCGGGAGTTGGACCACGTCCCCGGGTTGAACCAATCGATTACCCATGACCCGGGCGGTACGCTCCTGAAGACTATAGGGTCGAGGGTGTTCTTGATTTGAACGAGGCGCAACGTCGCTTCTCGGTTAATGTCGTCCAGTTCTCGCCCATAGCTTGGCGTGGGGAACATGATTGTTCCGTCATATGTCAGCCCCATGAGCGAGTACACCTTGTCCCGCGCGTCAGTTGCCTTTGAAAATGATGCCATTCTCAGCGCTTTTATCAGTGGGACCGCCGTCAGCTCTCTCTGCAGACTCTGAAACTTGATGAGGTTCCCCATATGGAAGCCGACGTTGAAAGGGAGCACGTCACCTACCAGCCTCGCCTTGTGTAGCATCTTGAAGGCAGCGACGAGAAAGGCGATTTCGCCGAATGAAAAGGACTGACTGCCTCAGACAATGTGGAGATGGTTGGCCATGGCGAGTTCCTGGATGATCCAAACCCGGCTCCAGTACTCGGACCCGAGCAGACGCGCGAGTGCCTCCCAGCGCCGGTCTATCAATTTGTAGCGTATGTGACGCCACGCCTTTTTTCCCTTTGCCCTTTTGCTCTTGCTGAAAGTCAAAGCTACAAAGGGCCCACCTTCGCGCAGTTTCCGCACCTGGTCAATGATGCAGCGAAGGGCCTCGCGGCGCAACGCCTGTCCGTCTAGTGTGTCTTGGAACCTAAGCGGGTTGTAGTTGTCGTCGAATTCTAATAGTTTCTCGACGCCTGCGATGAGATGAAGGAGTGTATCGACATCGTCTTCATCTGCATTGCCTGGCCTGGCCAGGACAGCGCTGGCGGAACGATATATCGCCGCTATGCGGAGGACCTGGCGACTGCGCTCCTCTATGTCGGTCTGGTTAATGTATATCGCATTAGCCCATACCCGCAGGTAATTGCGCTCGCGAAGGGTTTTCAGGGCATCCGCTAGACTAGGTGTGATAAATGTGATTGTACCGTTGATGCTCACCGGCACCGTCTTATCGGGCCGACCCCAGCAGTACGACAGGGCGACATAGTTAGAGCTGGCAGCGAGTGTGACATGCTCTAGATGGCAATAGATCAAGTCATTTAGATTCTGTGCTGGTTGGATAATTAGGATGCGGATATCGTTGCTTGCATCGCTTAAGGACTGGTAGGCTAGCGAACGCGTCGAGGCCATTGTGACGAGCAAGGTAGAGCCAACCCCAGGAGCGAGTTTGGACAACTTACAGTTCAGAGGATTAAACACGTCGTGGTCGGCTTAAGGAATGAGGTGCTTTTTTATTTTCAACCATAGGTTAGGCATCCAAAAGAAGGCGCTGAGCCACATACAACCCTGCCCTATGCGAACTGCAGATACTTGATATATGGTTGGGCTGCGATGTTTGACCCCCAAAAGCTGTGCCCACCATGTCATCATTCAGAAGTGCATGAGATCAATGCAGTACGTTCACATACGACACGCAGACCTTTCACTGCCACTTTTCGCCTCAACACCCAGCCAGCCTACGGAAGGCTACAAGCCAGAGTACAGTCGAAGCTCTCGTACTCGTTGGCAGAACCGCCAGAATCTTGGGGGGTGAGTAAGAGAGCCGCGCAGCTGCAGGTATAAATGCCTCAGGCAACAAAGCAAACGAGGCTCTCAGCCCAGAGCATTCCACGCTGGCACAACTGGCCCCTTGTCATAGGCAGACTCAACACAGCCCGATGGAACTCGTGGCGGAACTGAGACATTGTGGCTTTGGACACGGCAAGGCAGCCTGAAATGCCCCCTCAGCAGAGCCAACCTCGCCCGCCTTGCCCATGTCACGTCGGCCCTTGTTGAGGGCAACAACTCACCCGGCAATTCAACAGTTTCGCAGGTGCGCGCATCTCCATGGCGGCTAGAATGGAGACATCGAGTCGGACGGAGGCACGTTGTCCGGTGGAAAGTATCGGCCGAGAGCACACCTTGGACGTCGCCATTATCGGAACACGGTTCGAATCACTGTTGAGTAACTGTCTTGAAATGTAAGTAACATGTGCTTTGGAGCTGATCTCTTGCTCTTTGACTCTAACGCACGTTACCGCGCAGTCTATCCAGTCAGCTCTACGCCAATTCAGCCCACTTTTTGCTCGAACTCATCCAGAATGCCGATGACAATACCTACGATGGAGTTTGTCCAACTCTCAGATTTACGTACAGACCAGGAAGTCTTCGCATAGACTGCAACGAAATTGGCTTCACCGCAGAAAATGTCGAGGCTATCTGTGCCATCAGCCAAAGCACCAAGTCAGGGAAGACAGGCCACGGCGAATTTATCGGCGAAAAGGGAATTGGCTTCAAGTCTGTCTTCAAGGCCGCCTATGTAGTATGGATATCATCCAACGACTTCACGTTGAAATTTGACAAAACCAAGTCGCTCGGTATGGTGACTCCCCCACTTGACCCCGAGCCCCAGCCTACGAAGGCGTTGAAGGGCTCAGAAAACGAGGAGGAACCCTCAATGGTGAATGAGAAGGTGGGTGAGACTTTGGCTCAATCGCAATCTCTTCAGCCGGCGCAGATTTTCTGACGAGGAATGAACCCTCAAAGGGAGCTCCCACAACACTTGGACCAGCAACACCAATAACAAGAAGGCCACAGGTCGGACCAGGAAATCAACAACAAAAGTCTTTATTTCCCCTGACTGCGATCGAACTATCACAGGGCGATAAGGCCAAAGTTATGCAGCTTGCTCAAAAGATCATGAATAGTGCCACGAAGCAGCAAAAAGACAATACCTGGATGCAGTTCAGCCAAGGGCTCAGTCGTGTACAACTTGCCGAGTTCCATTCTCAAGGCAAGGATCCACTCATGTGGTTTTATGAGAACCAGGCCTTTCAAGTTCTGATAGGAGGAATGGCAAGGTTAGAGCAGCAGCGACAACAAATACAGGCCCTAGGTACGTATAGAAAAAGGGGGGGCGCGCAAAATAGTAGATCTGAATATTACTACTTTCTACTTAGATCACTCTGAATCAATACCTCTGAATTCAAAGTACTTGCTCCACTCTGCATCATTTACAAGCTGCTCTGTAAGTTCTTTCTCAAATGCAAACTGCACCTCTATTCCTTCATCGTCACCAGCTGGTCCATTGCGTGGCGCGTAGACCATGACAATGTTCTCTGACAATGCCTTGCCAAACAAGTGGCGGAAGGCGGTTGGCTTGGCGAAGCCAAAGTCGGCGTTGCAGACATCAGCATCCCGCCAGTCGGTGACGACCAAAGTCATGGGCGGGAAGGAATTGACGCGAACCGACAGATCTGGCTTGTTTCGGATAGGGGCAAGCATCTGCATCACCCCCGCCAGCATCTCGCTGATGACGCTGTCGGTCATCTGGCGCGAATAGCTTGCAAGCTTGGAGAGCGGCGCTTCTGAGATGATCTCGGCTGACGTCAACTGCGGTATGGTGGACATGGTAGACATGGGAGCGAAGAAGAGGTTGCCTTGCATGCGGGCAGGCATTGGAGGATCGCTGACACGCTTTGTTATGTTGACACCCTCGGCCCAGAGCGGCTTGGAGTCCGGGTCCGGATTGTAGACGGGGGCACGAATTCTAGAGAAGACGCGCCACATGAGAGCGGAGAAGGCATCATACGTGGAGATCCAGGAGCCGTCGACGGGCGAGGCTGCCTTCTTCAGCTCAGCAGCCTTACTCTTGGGTAAGTGAAAGATGAGCGCCTGTGAGTCCTTGTGTTCTGGGTGACGATCTGCCCGCGGGGGTGCGTTGACTTGCGACTCCTCCGGGATAGGCGGAGAAACGAAGCGGCTGCGGTCGAGGCACTTGGGGTCAAAGGAAGGGAAATCTGTCTTGTTGGTGATGGCATAACAATTCTCGGCCAGCTGACGGACAAAGTTGCCATAGCCGAGGGCGTCGTTGCTATAGTGGTGCGAGTGCATATTGAAGATGAGACCGCCTGGGATGAAGTTGGCTTTGTATGAGGCGACAGCGGGACTCTTGTCTGGATCGGCTTCTGGATTTTCGCCGTAGGTCATTGGGGCATTGCTCAAGACGTTGATATCGCCAAGCAAGGGCGACACGAAGTGAGCCTTTTCGATCTCAGCGAAGGATCGAAAGCCATCCTCGCGTGAATCGAGATGCTGCACAACAAACTTAACTGTGCTGTCCTTTCGTTTGACAAAAGAGTGGCCTCCCTCTTCGTCCTTTTCAATGATCCCAACAAGATGTCTTGTCTGGCTGAGTGTTCTTTCCAGCCCTTCCTTCAGTACGGCTTCAACTTTGCTGTCAAGGGTCAGTGACTCCATTGGGAAAGGCATGTGCTAGTACTGACTTCTTCTCCGCGTCATCCAGCTTGAAGAATAGAGTATAGTTATTGTAGGTCATCGCCGACAAGTAATCGAGCGTGGAGATCTTGAAGCGCTCCTCCTCTGGGTCATTCCCCCAACCCAGAGGATGAAGCTGGAATTCCTCAACGTTGGGCATGGTAGCTGTGAGGAAGGCGAGGAAGGATGTGTAAGATGAGTGTCTAAAACGGCAGGGAAGTGTTACTGAAGAGGTGAACTGTCGAATCTGGGCATCTTGGGCATGTTTCTTTTGAATCGCGGGGGACTGCTGATTAAAGTATAATCATTAACAGTGCTGCGGGGTCAAACTGGACAACCTCAGGGCAGCGCGGTGATCCATGCCGTTTGGGAGCGTCCAGCAGATGGGGTGAAGCGGTGAGTGAGTCCTCTCCACTCGGGTCATGTCCCGGAAGATGTGTACCTCGTACATAATCTGCACACAACGTTGAAGCATTTATGCGCCCCAGGTTGGCCGGGTTCTGTCGCATTATCCCTGGCACCAAACGAACCCAGGTTCGGCGAGGCAGGGGCCGGGGTCTGCCCCTGACGGGCATTGTCAAGAACCACTGCGGCCTTCTCATCGCCCGGATCTTCCTCAGGCACACACCGAGGCCGACTCCCCGGCGTAGCAGTAAGTCCCTGGCACATGCCCCACGAGACCCAGTTCCCCCAGGCCCTCTTCTTCGCCCTGCATGTAGACATCATGACTTTGCGGAAAGGACGAGCAATGGAGCGATTCAATTCTAGCTTCCGCCAAGTTCAGAGATCAAGATCAATATGATGCCCACGAGGATCTGATGAAGAGTACATCTATTCTTTATAACAGGAATGGAATTAAGTCACGGATCATAAGCCAATACTCCAGACCATGTACGGGAGACAATATCCCAGCTGGCCGTGAGGCGCCGTCCCAGCACCGGTAAAACCTCTACCTCCACTGCCTTTGGTGCCCATATCTCGTCTCGTTGACGTTTGCAATATCCGAGCTCTGCGTGACAGTCACCTGAGTAGTACGTTTGATGCCCTGCTCTACCTTGGCCGGGAGCTGGTGGTTGCTAGAAGTACTACTATTCCCCACTAAATGATCGAAACTAGTTTCGTACTAAGGAGCATCTCGCTAATCTTAGAGTATTATATTTTATATCTATATTATCTATTTAGAAGTGATGAGTGCTTTATATAGGCGTTAATAGCATATATATAAGTAATAAAGACCTTACCTAAGTTTTATCTTAGGATATTATATTACTTAAGGCATTCTTAGTATAATATTCTTTTTATATAAAATAATCTTATTAGAAGTAATATTAATTATATAGTTTTTAGTATAAATAAGTAATAAAATTACTAAAATCTAAAATAAAAAAAACTTAAATTTAAATCCTAAGCTTATTTTATATAAATAAATTAGTCTTAAATATTATAATAATTTTAATACTAATACCTTACTTATTAACTTAAATATTTTTAGATTTTAAGTATTCTTATTACTTAGCCTTATATAAAATAATTTTACTTATTTCTTACTTTAAAACTAGTTATTTAAATTTAAATTTATTTTACTTCTAAGAGTACCTAGCCTTATAATTAGTAATAGCTCTTATATTAATATCTTTTTTTTACCCTAGGTATTATTACTATCTAAATAGTATTAAAGCTATAATATAACCCAGGCGGGGAGACTTAGTAAAATAACTTAACTTAGTAAAAAACTAAAAAAAATTCAACTTATTATAAATTAGAGCTATTTATATAAATTACCTTAATTTATATATATTACTTATATTATTATTTTTAATAATAATTCTTATTATATATTAAAAATATACCTTAATTAAGGTATATTTATTTTATATAGATATTTAGCGCAGCGCTTATAGTTTATTTCTAAAGATATATTTTTATTTTAACCTAAGGTATATTTTTAAAAAAAAAACTAAGTTCTTAGTCTTATAAAATAATAAAAATTAATTATAAGATAGAATATAATATAACTAATTAATTCTAGCTTATTTTATATTTATAACTTATTTTATTTTTAAAATATTAATATATACTTAGTATTTAAGGGTTTTTTAATATAATTTATTTTTATTTAAATTATTTCTTATTTAATTTAATTTAAAAGCTTTAATAATTAATTATATTTTATATAGGGCAAGGATTATAAAAGTTAGGATTAAAAATAATTATATATGAAAAGTAAATAAAAATTAATTTTAAGTTTTTTAATTAAGCTTTTTTTTTAATAGTTTATTTTTTAATATTTTTATAACTTTAAAATAAAATATTTTATTTATATTTTTATATTTTTAATTTTAATTTATAAAATTTATAAAATTATTATTTTTAGTAATATTATTTATTAATAGTAAGATTAAATTTCTTATAACTTAGCTTTATTAAATATTTAGCTAATTATTAAATAAATAAAATTTTTTATTTTTTTAAAGATATTAAAGACTTTAATTTATTATTTTATTTAATTTCTCTAAGTCCTGTTATTAATAAATTAAGTTTAATAAAAAAAGAATTTTAGATATATATTTAATATATTATATTATTAAGTTTATAATAATTTTTAATAATTATAAAAATATTTTTAAAAAAGTATTTTAAAATATATTATATAAATAAATAAAAAAATTACCTAAGTCTAGGGCTTATATTAATAATATACCTTGTTATATATTATAAATATATCTTAGTTAAGGTATATTTATTTTATATAAATATTTAGTATAATACTTATAGCTTACTCCTAAAGATATATTTTTTTTTAAATTAAGATATATTGTTAAAAAAAAATAAAAATTAGTTATAAAATAAAATATTATATAAATAATTAATTCTAGCTTATTTAATATTTACAACCTTTTTTATTCCTAAGATATTAATATAACCTTAGTATTTAAGAATTTTTTAATATAATTTACTTTTTTTTAAATTATATTTTATTTAACTTAACCTTAAACCTTTAGTAATTAATTATATTCTACTTATAGTAAGAGTTATAAGACTTAAGGTTAAAAATAAATATATAAAAAAGTAAATAAAGATTAATCTTAAGCTTTTTAATTAAGCTTTTTTTAATTTTTTTATTAAGCTTTTTTTATTATTTTTTCTTTTTTTTTAATATTTTGTTTTTTATTGTTTTTATAAGCTTAAAATAAGATATTTTATTTATATTTTTATATTTTTAATTCTTATTTATAAGATTAATAAAATTATTTTTTTTTATAATTATAATAATTATAAGGTTCCTAAGAAATAAACTAATTATATTAGGTTTATATTAATAAAAAAGAATATTATATATATATAAATAAGTAATATAAGTTATATTTAGTAATAAACTTAAAGGTATTAAATATAATTAAATTATATTAATAGCTAAGATAACTAATATAGAAAAAAATAATAATAAATATATTTTATATACTTAAGTAATTAAATTTAACTTATAATAAATTATAAGTTATTAATTATAATCTAGCTATAACCTTATTAAGAATTATAATAGGATTATAATATCTTAATATAATTTATATTAATCTTATATTAATTAGCTAGTATAATAAGTATTTTTTTAATTATATAGTTATAGAGTATATTAAGCTATAATATAAACCTCTCTTTTATTAATTTTATTTTTAAAGCTATACCTATAACCTTAGATTTATTATTAATATACTTTAACCCAGGCCTATTAATTATAAAAACTATTAGTTAAGCTAATAATAGTTTCTTTCTATAAGAGAATTCTAGCTACTATAGCAGGGGGCTTTTTTAGTAAAAAAGCTAGCTCCTTATAGGTTAAGAGAAGTACCTTATATAGCGAAAATAGCAGAAGTGGTTACTTAGGGTTAGGCCTTAGTAAAGTAAAGAGCTTTTTTTATAAAAAAGCTAGCTTTTTAATTAATAAAAATATTAGATTTTAATAAGTTAGGATTAATAAAGAGAAGATAAATTATATAAATAAAAGAGAGAGAGAAAATAAAAATAAAAAAAAAATTAAAAAGTAAAATAAGATTAATAAAAGTAATTTAAGAGAAATTATTATAGTAATAATAAAGTAAGTTAGTTAGAATAGCTAGGTAAAGTAATACTAAGGGGAAGAAATAAAATAAGAGGTATATTATAATAAGGGGGATTTTTCTTAGTAATATATATATAGTAGTATTAAAGAGGTAAGTAAAATAAATAATAATAAAAAATAATATAAAATTTAAATAATAAGCTAATATTTTTTTTTATTTTATTTTATTATATTAGATTTAAGATTTATTAAGGTATTTATTATTTAATTAGGTTTTTATTTTTTTTTATTTTTAATATTACTTAAGAGAGCTTTAATTAAGTAAAATATACTTAAAAATATAATAATTAAAATAAAGATTAATATATTATTTTATTATAATATAAATTATTAAGTTATTATTTACTTATTATATAAGACTTACCTAATCTTAAAGCTAAAGAGCTAAGAGAGATATTTATAATCTAAGTAATATTAAATAATTAAAGATATATTAAAGTTAGCTATATAGCTTCTTATAATATATAATCTATAACTAGTTAATAAACTAAAGAAGTAAAGTATTAGAAATTATAATACTAACTCCTTATATAAGTAAATTAATAGTTAAGCTATTTTAAATAGCTATAAATATATTACTACTAATAAATATAACTTTTATATAAAATAGCTAGATAAGATAAAAGAATATATATTAATATATAAAAGAAATTATTAGATTATTTATAAAAAGCTTATAAGCTATAGATATATTTTATAATAAAGGGGCTTATTAATTATTTTATAATATAAGATTTATTTTTAGTATTATTAATATTAATAATAATAATAAGATAAGAAATAATAATAAAGATATTATTATTCCTTAGGCTAATATTATTAAAAAATAAAAAGAAATAATTTATTAATATATAAGTAAATTATATCTAGGTATAGCGAGATATAAAAAAGAAAAATAATATTATACATAAGGGGTTAATTATATAAGTAAAATAAGTATTATAACTTATTTAAATTAGTTTTTTAGATTACTTATAGGGTCTTTAAGACCTAGAGATATAATTATCTTATATATTATTACTACTATTAAAGCTTATCTTTAGGAGGTTAGATAGTAATACTAAAGATAAGAGAGAAGATAATAAAGAGGGGGCTACCTCGCGAGGTTTAAAGGTTAACCTCTGCTATATTATAGCCGCTGCTAAGGCTTATTTCTAAGATATTAATACCCTTGCTAGTAATAGATTAAGTAAGTAAAAATTAATAAAGTAATAAGTTAAGAAATTAAGGTAATTTAATAAAGCTATAATCTTAGAAAATAAAAACCCTTTAATTAATTTCTATAATTTTAAGAATTAATTAATATTAATATAATACTTTAAGAAGATAAAATAACTCTTAGTTTTTTACTATTATATTATCTTTTATAAAACTAATTATTTTATTAAGGATAATAATAATTAGGTATTTTTAATAAATATTATTAAGTTAATAAATAGCTAGGTTAGTATTATAGAGGGGATTATTACTTATTTATAAGAGTAAGATAAAGAAAAGGTATAAAAAAAAATAATAACCTTATTTTAAAATATAATATTTATAAGTTTTATATTACCTTAATCTAATAAATACTTTTTAGCTAGCTATTTAAGCCTCTTATTTTAAGCTTTTATATTATACTTAGCTAAAAAGATATATACTTAGCTAGCTAAGGCATTAATAAGAAATAATCCCTAGTAATAATAAGAATTATATTATAATATATATAATAAGAGCTAAGTAACTTTAATAATAACTTATTTATTTTTATTTAAATAGCTTAGTTTTTTTAATTTAAGTTTATTTATTTTATATAATAAAATAAAAAGACTAAGATTTTAAATTTATTAAATAAGCTATATAAGTAATATTTTTATTAAATAGCTAAGATACTTTTTAGTTATATCTTATAGTAATATATTTATTTCTTTAAGGCTACTTATAATACCTAGGTAAAGAAATAGACTTATTAATTACTTAATAACTAAATAATTATATATTAAGGGACTTTATTATAAATAGATTATGTCTTATAATTAGCTATATCAAAGTTTTATAAGGTATATAGGCTCTTTATAATAAAAGGGTATTTTCTTAAGAGATAAACTAGTTATACTAGGTTTATATTAATAAAGGATTAGGTAATATACTCTAAGGCAGAGGATATAGGTTATATCTAGTAATATACTTAAGGGTATTAAGTATAACTAAGTTATATTAATAGCTAAGGTAATTATTATATAAGAAAGTATAATAAGTATATTTTATATATTAAAGTAATTAAATTAATTTATACTAATTTATAAAGTATTAATTATTATTTAGTTATAAGCTTATTAAGGATTATAAAGGAATTATAATATCTTAGTATAA
This sequence comes from Fusarium keratoplasticum, assembly GCF_025433545.1. NCBI lineage: Eukaryota > Fungi > Ascomycota > Sordariomycetes > Hypocreales > Nectriaceae > Fusarium > Fusarium keratoplasticum. The sequence goes on along the minus strand of NC_070541.1, from coordinate 111,708 downwards.
TTTAAGCTAATTTAATAATAATTAATTAATATAATAAGTCCTTTCCTTAGTTATATAGCCTCTAAGTATATTAGGTTATAATATAATATCTCTTTTTTATTAATTATATTTTTAAGGCTATACTTATAACTATAGATCTCATATTAATATATCTTAATTTAAACCTATAATTATTTTTTTATTAATTATATTTAATTATTTTTTTAAAAAAGTATTTAGCTATTATTAAATTAGGTAATATTATTAATTATTTAAGTTTTAAAATTATATTATATTTATTTTATTATTTATAAGGTCTTTATTACTTAACTTTACCTAAGAAATCTAATTATTATAATAAATATACCTATTAGGGATACTTATGTAATATATTAAAAGATATATCTAGTACTTATTTATATCTTTTTAGTTTTTCTTATTATTTTTTTAATTTCTTTTATTTATTATAATCCTTAATAACTTAAATTATTAAGGAATTAAATCATCTTAACTCTAAAGAGAAATATATTAAAGAGGATTTTTTTTATTTATAATAAGAAACCTAAGAGACTTAAGTATAAATAAATAAGGTCCTTATTTAATTAATTTGCCTTTAGTATTAGAAATATTAGCTATAGACTAAAGGCATAGAGATAATTTCTTAGGACTTTTAGTTATTAAATAAGTTAAAAGTAATAGAGAAGGTAGAGTTAGAGGCTACATTTATAGTATAATTTATAGGTATTATAAATCTTATTAATTAAAATATTATTAATCTTAAGTTTTTTTTTATTAATATTATTAATAAAAATCTTTTAAAAAGTATTATATATTAACAAAATATTTTAATAATTCCTAAGTATTTTCTAAGTCTAAGTAATTTTTTTATTTAATAAAATATATTATTTTATTATTAATTTTATTTATATTAAAAATAGTATTTATAGTATATTTTTCTAATCTATTAACTTTAGCTTTTAGTTTATTATTAGTTTTAACTTAGATAATATCTTATATTAATTTAAGTAAGGAAATATAAAAGATTAAATAAAGCTTAACCTTAGGTAATAGGTTTAATTTATAATTATATTTTAAGATTTTTTACTTAATTTTATATAATTTAATATATTTATAATTAAGTTTTTTATTATTTTATTTTATTTTAATATTTTTTATTATAAAATAAATTATATCTCTCTTTAAAAAGATTAATCTCTTAATCTTTTTTTTATTAATATAATTTATTATTTTATTTCTAATAAATTTAAGTTTTATTTATATTTCTTTATAAAGGTTTTTTAATTAATTATTAATGGAAATAGCCTCAGGGTTAATAATATTATCTTATATTTATTAATATATATTTAATATAAATCTAAAGTTAGTATAAGCTAATATAATTTTTATATTTTTATTTATAGCTATACTATAGGCTAGCTATATAGCTAATAGCTTTTTAACTTAATTAGTTTACTTATAATTAATATAATATTAAAGGTATTATTTTAATATTTAGTTTATATATTTTATTTATTTATTTACCTTTTTATAATATATATTAAAAAGCTTATAATTAATTCCTAAGTATCTTATAAGGCTTTACTAAAATTTTAAAATAAATAATAATCTTTAATCTATAATAATCTTAAGTAATATATTATATATCTTAGTAATATAAAAATAAAAAAAATAAATAAATTCTTTAATTATAATTAATTTTTTATAAAATATGAAATACGAAAATTTTATAGGTCTATTTATAATAATATAAATATTATTATAAAAGTTTTTAATAGCTAGTTTTTTTAATAAAAGTAATTTAATAATAAAATTTATAATAATTAAATCTTATAATTATTTTATAATTAAGAGTAATTATATTTTTTTATAAGGTTTATAATATTATGCCTTAGTTTATATATAAAGAGTATATTAATTAATAATTATTAAAATAATTTTCTTTATATTAAGAAAAATAAATATTATCTTAATTTATTTTAAGGTTTTATTAATTTCTTAATAGCTATATAATTAATAACTATATATTTTATAAATAAGGTTATATTATAATTTCTTTAGGATTTATTACTTATTTATTTCTTTATTATTTAAGAATTATTTATTATATTATTAGATTTATTTTAAGAGTAAATTACCTTATTTTATTATATAAATAGCTTTATTAATCTAATATAATATTTTTATAATTTTAGATTATTTATAAATTATAAGTTTAATATTAAGATTACTTAGTTTAATATTAATAATTATTTTTTATTAAATTAGCTATTAATTTCCTTAGTAAATCTTATAATATATATAATTACTTAGACTTATATTAAGGCTTTCTTAATTAAAGTATTAATATATTATTTCTTAGAAGTCTTTATTATTAAGTTTCTTAATATATTTTATAATCTAATAATAATATTTAATAAACTCTTATATATATTTTTATAATATAAAGATATATTTCTAATATATAATTATCCCTTATTAGCTTTTTACTTAGTTTATTTATTTAATTATAAGTCTTCTAAGTTCTCTAAGAGTAATATTAATAATAATCTTATTTTTTTATTTATATAGTAAGTAATATAAAACTATATATTACTTAATATAAGTAATTATTTATTATTTAAGATATCTTTTTTATATAAATTATAAGAGTTATTCTTTTATTATAATTATCTTAGTATTAAGGTTAAGTTATTAGCTAATAATATTAGTCTTGTTATTTTTTATTTCTTTAATATAAATAATAATATAATTAAATTCTAAAAGATATTTAATATATTATAGTTATTATATATTAAGTTGTTAAGTTTTTATAAAATAAATAATATTTTTATAATTTATATATACCCTAATTTAATACTTATTCTTAAGAAAGTAATATTAGAATTCCTTAAAAATGTTAATTATTATAAGGAATTCTTTATTATAAATATAGTAATTAAGTTTTATTTTATATAACTTATAGAAATAAAATATAATAATATATAAGAGTTTTTTATTATTTTATTATTTAATTTAAGCCCTTAATATAAAATCTAAGGTATTTATTTTAATTTTAATTTATTAAAATACATTAAATATCTTAAATATAGGTTTATATAAGATAAGTTCCTTAATTTTATTAAAAGTTTTCTTAGCTCTAATCCTAAATATAATTAATTTTTTATTATAAGATTAATTAATAATATAATAATTTTTTTAAATTATTTAAGGAATTTGTAATAATAATTAATAAAATTAAAAAAGGCTTATATTTCCTTAATATTTATTAATTTTTTTTATTTTTTAATTACTAAGATCTTCTTAAGGTTTATATATATCTTATTATAAGAGATTATATATCTAAGAAATTTTATTTCTAATATATAAAACTTATTTTTCTTAGGTTTTATTAATAACTTAATATCTTCTAATATTTATAATACCTTATAAATATATTTTATATATTTTCTTTTATTTTAAAAAAAAATAAAGATATTATTTAAGTAATATATAATAAATATATCTAGGTATTCTTATAATATATTATTAATTATTTATTAAAATATAATAAGTATATTAATAAGTTTAAAAAGTATAATATAGTATTTAAATAATTTATATTTAATATAAAAAATAGTTTTTTATTTATATCTTTTCTTAATATAAATAAGGTTATATACTCCCTTAAGGTTAAATATAATAAAATATTTTATTTTAAATAATTAATCTTTTAACTTATTAATAAGAAGTAATAATATTTAATTCTTAATTATAATAATATTAAATATCTTAAAATTAATACAAAACTAAGGTTTTTTTATTTATTTTTTAAAATAAATATAATAAGGTATTTAATAAGTAATTTATTTTTCTTAATATATTTTTTTTATAATATATTATTAATATATTTCTTTAATATTAGTAATTATATCTTATTAAATAAATAGAATTTATTAAAGCTAAGATATTTCTTATTTATAAATTTAATTTCTAAGTTATAATATATATATTTAAGTAATTTTATTATAATATATATAATAAGTAAGTATTATAATTATATAAGTATTATAAAAATCCCTTAACTTATATCTTTTTTATTTAATTAATTATTTCTTAATTACCTAGTATATTATAGGCTTTTATTAAGTTTAGAATATTTCTTACCCTTTAGGCTATATAAAATAACCCTAAGTTAAGTATCTAATAAGCTATAATTATCTATAAGGTTTATTATTAGATCTTATATTATTAATAATATAGTATTTAATCTTAATATAATATTATTTAAAAATTATATTAGCTATTTAATCTAAAGGAATAGATTCTTATTTATTTTATTCTTAACTTAGATTTATAAGGATTTCTTTCCTAGCTTTATAATATAAAAGAAATAGCTAATTAATTACTTATTAATTATAATATACTACTTATTAATATATATTAAGCTTTAAATTTTATTAAATAATACTTAGACCTTAAGATATATTTTTTTAAAAATATAATTATTAGAAAATTAAAAATAAAAATGTAATTATTATTTATAATTAATTTTAGTTTATAATAAATATAAATATAAAATATAATATTTAATTAAATAATATTTATAACTTTAATAAGATTAGCTTTCTTATAAATATAATTATAAATAAAATAATTATTATAAGGTTAAAAAATATTTAAAATTAAAATTAATTTAGCTTAGATATTAAAAATAAATTATAATTATTTAAATAATTAATATAAAAGGCTAACGTACATGATAAGCATGTGCACCAAACAAGTATGTGCACCACTTTTCCTGTACCCATAAGATAGAAGCCGCAATAAAAACATCACAAACCATTTGATCAATTAAAACTACTCACTATACTCTTCCCCAGACGTCTCAATTACTACCTGACAGGTCCTTGCATTATGGCCGGGCTTGCCGCAGACACCACAACGCCGAACACCCGGTCGCGCCGACCTTCCTTGACCACCACTTCTCGACGATTCCGCCACTACCTGCGCATCAACATCCATTTGATCAATTGCTTGCCGTCCTTCCTCTACCGTCATTACCCCTCTTTTCTGTAGTCGGGTCCTTTTTGCCCTCCGGCGCCGGCTTAGTATCTCATTCGCCTGTTCAAGGTCTTTGACCCGAGCCTCGAGTAAGGCAACCTTATGCATAACTATCTTTATTCCCTTAGAAGAAGACCGTATAGCTTCTAGAATTAACTCTAGGGAGCTACTTTTATGCGTTATAACTCGTCTCTCGAGGTAATCTGACTGAGATTGAGCCTCAAGCACGGTCTTTGGGGTCTTTGAGACCCAAGGGGGTCAAGGGTTCAGCCACTTCCTCAGGCGGCGTTGGAGTCCGTAGCTGCACATCAAGCTTCGAGACCACACTTTCCGCGTCAAGAGGAACAAGCCCGGCTCCTCTGAAGGCTGATCTGATATTTCTTTGTGTCATGGTGGCCTGAAATGCGGCGTGGAAGGCCGGAAAGAACTCGGTCTTCGAAACGTGGGTTATAGAGCATCTGATCAGATGCTCAATTTCTCGACCGTAAGCGTTCTTGAGCACGCTGAAGCACCCGACGTCAAGGGGCTGAAGCAGATGAGATGAATGAGGTGGCATACAGAGCGTGATAATATTGTTATCCTAGCAAAACCTCTTAAAATCGATAGAATGATGACTTTCATGGCCATCGAGGATTAAGAGACGATAGGAACCAATTGATCGATTAGTTGTACACCGGTCAAAAGTGCTTTAGCCACTCTAGACTAGTCTCGTTATCGGTCTAGCTATTTTGGGTCGTCGCAATAGCCTAATCGCCCGGGAGGTTGCTTTCTCGGTACCAGTTGGCGAGGTGATATTGGCCCGCGCCGATGATGAACGGCGGGATCGCCTAGCCTTCCGCATTGATCGCTTGAATGATTGTAATCTATTCCCGGTTTCCAGGCTGCACTGATTTTGGCTTTCCACGCCTATCTGTGCCTGTGACGACCATTCCGCTTTGAATTATACCCATCATAAAGCCAGTCTCATCAAAGTTATAGATATCTTCTAATCGGATGCCGTACTTCGCGATTGCGTTCGCCACAACCGTAAACCAGTTACGAATAATAGCTGGATCTTCGCACTTAGCTCTCTGGTAGTCGTACTTCCGAAAAAAACGCGTCTTGAGGTCTAGGTGTCGCTTAACGAAGTTGGAAGCCCAGCGCTTGCCGACGGGTAGCGCGTCGCGGTCGGCGAGCAATCGATTGGCCATTTCTTCAACACTACGCAGTCGCGGGGGAAATCCTCGCGAATCCAGGTCGAGAATGAACTGAATAATGATCTGTTCCTCTAGATTAGATAGTTTGCGTGATTTAGGAATCCAATCGCGTCGAGATTGAATGCCATTGTGCCGGCGACGTAAGGCCCAATAGTTAACTTGGTATAGCCTAGCAGCGCCTCGGAGACTTAAATTTGGGTTATTTTGGAGAGCTTGAAGCGCAAGAAGGACTTGACGTTCAGAATAGAGTTGAGGCATGATTTTTGGTTGATAATTAATTGATCAAATGGCATTGGTGATGATTGAGGGATTTTTGGTGCACATACTTGTTTGGTGCATATGCTTATTATGTACGTTATATAATTTAATTATTTATTATTAATATAAATTAATATTATTTTATTAATTAATACTAAGATAATAACCTCTTAGGTAATTAAGTAATTATAATAACTTAAAATAGCTAAATTAATAATAAAATTAATTTTAAATAGCTTAAATACTTTAATTAATATATAATTAATTAATTAATTAATTCTTATTATTTTTTAATCTTTAATAATTATAAAAATTATTATTTTATTAAATTTAAGTAATATTATAAAAAAAAAAATATTTAATTTTATATATTACTTTATTTATTTTATTTATTTTAGCCTCCTAATATTAAGTATTTTAATATATTAAAATAAGTTTATAATTAAAAAATAAAATAATTAATTAGATATTTTATAATTTATATTTTAAAAATTAAGTTCTTTTTAGCCTTTTATATTATATATAAGGCTATTATAATAAAGAGAAATATTAAGAGGGTTTTTAAAAAAATAAATTTTATTTTCTTTAACTTAGAAATTATAGTCTTAAAGCTTAATATATAGCTATAGACTTTAATACTTACTAAGGAGGGATCTAAACCTTTAATCTCTTAGGTCTTAAGGACCTTAAGGATTATACTTAAGGCTAGATCTTAATTTAAATACTTTAAAAGATAAATTAAAAAGTATTAAAGTAGCTCCTTAGAGTTAATCCTTAAAGCCCTAAGGTCTCTTAAGAAGAGAATAAAAGTAATTATATATTAGGTTATTTTATTAGCTATTAAGAATAAAGACTTTTAAGAGATAAATAAGGTATTTAATTAGTATTAAAAAGTAAAAAGAACTTAATTATAAAAAAAAAAGGTTATAATAATTAAAAAAGAAAAATAAATAATTAATTAAATAGATATTAATATATAAGTAATAACTAAATTATTAAGATATAATAATTAAAGAAAATTAATATAACTAAGAGTTTAATATTATAATATTTATAATTAGCTTAGTTATAATATAATAACCTATTAGGTAATAATTAAGATATCTAAGGAAAAATATAATAAATAATTTTAATTAATTAAATAATTTATAATATTTTTATTATAATTTTTAGCTTAGAGATTAGGATTTTTATAATATTTATATAATTATAATACTTATTTATTATATATATTAAGTTATTTTATAAAAAGTTTTTTATAAATATAATATTATAATAAAATATTCTTAAGTTATTTTTTTTTAATATTTTTATTATTTATTTTAAGTTTTTTTTTAATTTATAAAATTATTTTATATTATATATAATTATTTATTAATTTTATTAATTTTATTTATATAATACTTATATTATATTTCTTTAAGTAAATAAATATTTTATATTTAATATATATATATAGTAAGTATAATAAATAAATAAATATAATAAAAATCTTAACCTTTTTAATAAAAATTATAATAAAAATATAATAAATTATTTAATTAATTAAAACTATTTATTATACTTTTCCCTAGATATCTTAATTATTACTTAATAAGTCCTTATATTATAATTAGGCTTATTATAGATATTATAATATTAAATACTTAATTATATTAACCTCCCTTAATTACTACTTTATAATAATTTAATTATTACCTATATATTAATATTTATTTAATTAATTACTTATTTTTTTTCTTTTATTCTTATTACCCCTCTTTTTTATAACTAAGTCTTTTTTATTTTCTAGTACTAGCTTAATATCTTATTTACTTATTAAAGGTCTTAAACCTCTACCTAAATAAGAGCTATCTTATATATAATTACCTTTATTCCCTTTATAAAAGACTTTAATACTTTAAGAATTAACTCTAGAGAGCTATTTTAATACTTTTTAATTTATTTCTTAAGGTATTTAAACTAAGATTAGGCCTTAAATATAATCTTTAGAGTCTTTAATACCTAAGAGGTTAATTAATTAAATACCTCCTTAACTAATATTAATATTTATAGCTATATATTAAGCTTTAAGATTATATTTCTTAGATTAAGAGAAATAAATCTAGTCTCTTTAAATAATATATTAATACTTCTTTTTATTATAATAATCTTATATATTATATAAAAGGCTAAAAAGAATTTAGTCTTTAAAATATATATTATAAAATATTTAATTAAATACTTTATTTCTTAATTATAAGCCTTTTTTAACATATTAAAGTACTTAATATTAAGGGGCTAAAATAAATAAAAGAAATAAAGTAATATAAAAAACTAAATAATTTTATTTTTTTTATAATATTTCTTAAATTTAATAAAATAATAATTTTTATAATTATTAAGAATTAAAAAATAATAAAAATTAATTAATTAATTAATTATATATTAATTAAAGTATTTAAGCTACTTAAAATTAATTTTATTATTAATCTAATTATTTTAGGTTATTATAATAACTTAATTACCTAAGAGGTTATTTTATTAGTATTAATTAATAAGATAATATTAGCTTATATTAATACTAAATAATAAGATTAATTAGCCTTTTATATTAATTACTTAGATTATTATAATTTATTTTTAATTTTTAGGCTATATTAATTTTAGCTTTAAATATCTTTTTAAGCTTATAATAATTATTTTATTTATAATTATACCTATAAGAAAGCTAATTTTATTAAAGTTATAAATATTATTTAATTAAATATTATATTTTATAATTATATTTATTATAAGCTAAAATTAATTATAAATAATAATTAAATCTTTATATTTAGCTTTTTAGTAATTATATTTCTAAAGAAAATATATCCTAAGCTCTAGGTATTATTTAATAAAATTTAAAGCCTAATATCTATTAATAAGTAATATATCATAGTCGATAAGTAATTAATTAGCTATTTTTTTAATATCGCGAAGCTAGGGGGGAAATCCTCGTAAATCTAAGTTAAGAATAAAATAAATAAGAATCTATTCCTCTAGATTAAATAGCTAATATAATTTCTAGATAATATTATATTGAGATTAGATACCTTATTATTAGCGATATAAGGTTTAATAATAGACTTTATAAATAATAATAGCCTATTAGAGACTTAATTTTAGATTATTTTAAATAGCTTAAAGTACTAGAAGTATTTTAGCCTTATTACTAGGGCTTAATATATTAGGTAATTATAAGTTAATTAATTAAATAAAGAAGATATAAGGTAAGGGATTTTTATTATACTTGCTTATCTATTATACTTACTATATATATATGTTATTTCTTTTTAATTTCTTTAATATTTTTAATAAAAGTTTAAGATCTTATATTATATCTTAAGTTATTATTTCTTATAAAAGGTATTTTATTTTTTAAAAAAAAAATACTTAGCTAATTCTCTAATTAAAATATATGTTATAGTATTATAATTATAAATATCTAAGTATAAGATTATATTATTTATTTAATATCATATTAAATAAAATCTCTTAGTTTTTTTTTTTAATAAAGACCTTAAGATAATTAATTTTATATTAGATAATTTTATTATTATAATTAAAAAGGGTTTTTTTTAAGTTAATTATTATATAAGGGGCTTATTTATATTTTTATAATAGCTTAAGTCTATTTATTATTATTAAATTAAAGTAATTTTATTTAGTTTTATTATTTATTAAAGTATTTAATTATTTTCTCTTAATTTATATTTTTAATTTTAGGTATTATTACTTATATATTTTATTTATAAAATAAAGAGCCTTTTAAAGTAATTTCTTTTTACATTTATTTATTTATTACCTTATATTAAATAAGGCATTTAGTTTTTTAGTTTCTTAATAATATAGCTAAGGTAATTAAAGTTATATTTATTATTTATATATATTTTATAATTATAATTATTTATTTAGCTATTAATTAATTCTTAATAGCTTTATTTTATTATCTTATCTCTTTTATCCTAATAGGTATAGTTTTTTTATTTAAGTTCTAAGTAGATCTTATTAAGGTCTCTTTATTTAATATAATTAATATATTTTTATAAGACCTTATTAATAAATCTATACTTTTTCCTAAGATATAATTAAATATCTTTATATTATTTTTTATTAATAATATTTCCTTAGTAAATAATATAATTAAATCTTTTTTTTATTATATATTCTAGCTAATTATATATAGCTAATATTTATTCTTTATATTATAGGTATATCTCTTTATAATATAAGGTTACTTTTATATTAAGGTAATTATTATTTAATATTTTTTTTTATTTTATAATAATTTATTATTCTAAGCTAATAATTCTTTTTTTAGTAAGATAAAAGTATAATATAATAATATTAACGTACATCACAAGTGAGTGAAACACACAAGCGAGTGAAACAAAAATCCCAACCTCTTTTATAAAAATCGCAATAAAAACACCACAAACCATTTGATCAATTAAAACTACTCACTATACTCTTCCCCAGACGTCTCAATCACTACTTGACAGGTCCTTGCATTATGGCCGGGCTTGCCGCAGATACCACAACGTCGAACACCCGGTCGCGCCGACCTCCCTTGACCACCACTCCGCGACGATTCGGCCATTACCCGCGCATCAGCATCCATTTGATCAATTGCTTGCCTTCCTTCCTCTACCGTCATCACCCCTCTTTTCTGTAGCCGGGTCCTTTTTGCTCTCCGGCGCCGGCTTAGTATCTCATTTGCCTGTCGAAGGTCTTGAACCTCTGCCCGAACAAGAGCCATCTCATGCATAACCGCCTTTGTTCCCTTTGCAAGAGACTTTAATGCTTCAAGAATTGACTCTGGAGAGCTGCTTTGGTGCCTTCTAATTCGTCTCTCAAGGTATTCAGACTGAGATTGGGCCTCAAGCACAGTCTTCGGGGTCCTTGATGCCCAAGAGGTCAATTGATCAGATGCCTCCTCAACCGGCGTTGGCGTCCGTAGCTGCACATCAAGCTTCGAGACCACACTTTCTGGATCAAGAGGAATAAGCCCGGCCCCTTTGAATGATGCCTTGATGTTTTTTTTTTCGTCATAGTGGCCTCGTGTGCTGCGTAGAAGGCTGGAAAGAACTCGGTCTTTGAAACGTGTGTTATAGAGCATCTGATCAGATGCTCTATTTCTCGACCATATGCCTTCTTTAGTATGCTAAAGCACCCGACGTCAAGGGGCTGGAGTAGATGAGATGAATGAGGTGGCATACAAAGCCGGATAATCTTATTCTCCTCGCAATATCTCTCGAATTCGATGGAGTGGTGACTTTCGTGGCCATCAAGGATCAAGAGACGATAGGAACCAATTGATCGATTGGTTGTGTGCCGGTCAAAGTGCTTGAGCCACTCGAGACCGGTCTCATTATCGGTCCAGCCATTTTGGGTCGTTGCAATAGCCCAATCGCCCGGGAGGTTGCTTTCTCGGTACCAGTTGGCGAGGTGATATTGGCCCGCACCGATGATAAACGGCGGGATCGACCAGCCTTCCGCATTGATCGCTTGGATCACTGTAATCCATTCCCGATTTCCAGGCTGCACTGATTTTGGCTTTAAACGCCTTTCTGAGCCCATGACGACCATTCCGCTTGCAATCATGCCCATAAGGAAGCCAGTCTCGTCAAAGTTATAGATATCTTCTGATCGGATGCCGTACTTCGCGATTATGTTCGCCACAAGCATAAACCAGTTGCGGATAATAGTTGGATCTTCGCACTTGGCTCTCTGGTAGTCATATTTACGAAAAAAAAACGCGTCTTGAGGTCTGGGTGTCGCCTGACGAAGTTTGAGGCCCAGTTTGTGCCGACTGGTGGTGCGTCGCGGTCGGCAAGCAATTGATCAGCCATTGCTTTCACACTACGTAGCCGGGGGGAAATCCTCGCGAATCTAGGTCAAGAATAAAGTGTTTAAGGATCTGTTCCTCTAGATTAGATAGTCGACGTGATTTTGGGGTAATATCGCGTTGAGATTGGATGCCTTTTTGCCGACGCCAGAGCGTTGTTGGGTTGACTGTATAGATTGTTGCAGCGCGTCGGAGCTTTAAGGTTGGGTCATTTTGAAGGGCCTGAAGGGCAAGAAGCATTCTAGCCTCATAATTTGACTGTGACATGCTGGGTGGTTGAGAATTAATTAATCAAATAGAGAAGGTGTAGGTTGAGGGATTTTTGTTTCACTCGCTTGTGTGTTTCACTCACTTGTGATATACGTTAAGTCTTTTATATTATTTATTAATTTTATATTTATAAGTTTTATAAGTTAAATAAGGTCTAATATTTAGCTATAATAATAAGATTAAAAAATAATTATTTTATTATTTATTTATAATATATATATTATAAAGGTAATCTTTATATAATACCTAAGAGATTTTTTTATATTATAAGTATATAAATATAATATAAGGATTATCTAGTAAGTTAAGTTATATTTTTAGTTATTAAGGGTTTATAGCTAATTTCTTATAATATATCTTAATATAAATATTTTTTATATTATTAATATTTTATTATTTTCTAATTAGCTAAATATAGTATATAGCTAAGCTAATCTAATAGCGCTAATTAGTCTCTTTCTTAAGGAGGATTTTATAATTATTTTCTTATAGCGCTATATAGTAATTATACTTATAATAATAGGTTTAGATAATATTAAGTTTTTATTATATTTATATTCTTATAAAGTAATTATTATACTTAATAAATTTATAATACTTATTTATCCTAATAATTTAATTATTATATAATATTTTATTATATTAATTTACTTTTTATTATTTATAAATCTTATTATATTTTCTTAATACCTTAACTTAATATTAAGGGCATAAGATATAATTATATTATACAGGGTTATCTTATTAATAATCCCTATAGTAAATTATAATAAGTATCTAAGATTATTTATTATATTTATAACTTATTATTTATTTCTTATAATTAAAGTCTTTTATAATTAGTTCTTAGAAATTAGCTTATTTTTTTATTATTAATAATAATTATTATACTAAGGCTAATACTATAAGTTTCTCTTATTTAGTTTTAATATATTTAATTATAATAATAATTTACTATAAGTTTTATATTAAGTTATTATTCTTAATAGGTTTAAGCTTAAGAAGTAATTTCTAAATAATATAATTTATAAGGTATAATTATTTAGCTTTTAGGGGTAATATAAGTTTATAGAGTTATTACCTTATAATATTACTTATTATATAATTACTTTTAGCTTATTCTTTTATTAAGTAAGTAAATTAATAAAATATAATAATTTCTCCTTATAATAAGCTTATTTTATTATATTTTATTTAAGCTATTTTAAGTATTTTAATAATATAAATAGCTATTTATAATTTATTATTTATATAAGCTATTTCTATTTATTTCTTACTTTTAGGGAGTAATTATTACTTATAAGGCTTATATTATTCTTTTTAGATATTTTATTATTATTTTTTATATTTATTAGCCTTATAGTCTTTCTTATAATAATAATAATATTTAATATTCTTAGGCTCTTATTAAGTTATTCTTAACTCTATAAGTCTTATATATATCTTATAAGAGGTACCTCCTCGCGGCTATTATTAATTATTATAATTATTTTATTACTAATATTAGTTTAGAAAATATAAACTAAAGCTTATATCTCTTAGCTTATTTTATTTTATAATTTTTTTTTATATCTTTTATATTATTATTTATTAATCTTAATAATTATTATAATATATTTATTAAGGTTATTAAGTTAATTTACTTTATATATTTTATCTTTAACTTTTAATTTTAATTTTTAATAAAAAACCTTTATAAGAGATTTATTATTAAATTTAGTTTTTAAGGCTAATTACTTATATAAAGCTATATAAGTAATATATAATTTAGTTTAATTAAGAGTAAATAGTTATATAATTACTTATTATTTATATGCCTAAATATATTTTTTAAAATAGCTTTAAAGTTATTTTAGTCTAAAAAAATATTAATAATATCTTAGTCTTAATAACGTACATGATAAGCATGTGCACCAAACAAGTATGTGCACCACTTTTCCTGTACCCATAAGATAGAAGCCGCAATAAAAACATCACAAACCATTTGATTAATTAAAACTACTCACTATACTCTTCCCCAGACGTCTCAATTACTACCTGACAGGTCCTTGCATTATGGCCGGGCTTGCCGCAGACACTACAACGCCGAATACCCGGTCGCGCCGACCTTCCTTGACCACCACTTCTCGACGATTCCGCCACTACCTGCGCATTAACATCCATTTGATCAATTGCTTGCCGTCCTTCCTCTACCGTCATTACCCCTCTTTTCTGTAGTCGGGTCCTTTTTGCCCTCCGGCGCCGGCTTAGTATCTCATTCGCCTGTTCAAGGTCTTTGACCCGAGCCTCGAGTAAGGCAACCTTATGCATAACTATCTTTGTTCCCTTAGAAGAAGACCGTATAGCTTCTAGAATTGACTCTGGGGAGCTACTTTTTGTGCGTTATAACTCGTCTCTCGAGGTAATCTGATTGAGATTGAGCCTCAAGCACGGTCTTTGGGGTCTTTGAGACCCAAGGGGTCAAGGGTTCAGCCACTTCCTCAGGCGGCGTTGGAGTCCGTAGCTGCACATCAAGCTTCGAGACCACACTTTCCGCGTCAAGAGGAACAAGCCCGGCTCCTCTGAAGGCTGATCTGATATTTCTTTGTGTCATGGTGGCCTGAAATGCGGCGTGGAAGGCCGGAAAGAACTCGGTCTTCGAAACGTGGGTTATAGAGCATCTGATCAGATGCTCAATTTCTCGACCGTAAGCGTTCTTGAGCACGCTGAAGCACCCGACGTCAAGGGGCTGAAGCAGATGAGATGAATGAGGTGGCATATAGAGCGTGATAATGTTGTTATCCTAGCAAAACCTCTCAAAATCGATAGAATGATGACTTTCATGGCCATCGAGGATTAAGAGACGATAGGAACCAATTGATCGATTGGTTGTACACCGGTCAAAGTGCTTTAGCCACTCTAGACCAGTCTCGTTATCGGTCCAGCCATTTTGGGTCGTCGCAATAGCCCAATCGCCCGGGAGGTTGCTTTCTCGGTACCAGTTGGCGAGGTGATATTGGCCCGCGCCGATGATGAACGGCGGGATCGCCCAGCCTTCCGCATTGATCGCTTGAATGACTATAATCCATTCCCGGTTTCCAGGCTGCACTGATTTTGGCTTTCCACGCCTATCTGTGCCTGTGACGACCATTCCGCTTTGAATTATACCCATCATAAAGCCAGTCTCATCAAAGTTATAGATATCTTCTAATCGGATGCCGTACTTCGCGATTGCGTTCGCCACAACCGTAAACCAGTTACGAATAATAGCTGGATCTTCGCACTTAGCTCTCTGGTAGTCGTACTTCCGAAAAAAACGCGTCTTAAGGTCTAGGTGTCGCTTAACGAAGTTGGAAGCCCAGCGCTTGCCGACGGGTAGCGCGTCGCGGTCGGCGAGCAATCGATTGGCCATTTCTTCAACACTACGCAGTCGCGGGGGAAATCCTCGCGAATCCAGGTCGAGAATGAACTGAATAATGATCTATTCCTCTAGATTAGATAGTTTGCGTGATTTAGGAATCCAATCGCGTCGAGATTGAATGCCATTGTGCCGGCGACGTAAGGCCCAATAGTTAACTTGGTATAGCCTAGCAGCGCCTCGGAGACTTAAATTTGGGTTATTTTGGAGAGCTTGAAGCGCAAGAAGGACTTGACGTTTAGAATAGAGTTGAGGCATGATTTTTGGTTGATAATTAATTGATCAAATGGCATTGGTGATGATTGAGGGATTTTTGGTGCACATACTTGTTTGGTGCATATGCTTATCATGTACGTTATATTTCTTTATTTAAAAAAAAACCCCTAATAATAAGTTTTATCTATATAGCTATAATGCTTTTTATAAGTTATCTTATAAATAAGGCCTTTACTTTAGCGCTTATAAACTTAATTAAAAAAATTTAAAGTATTTCTTATAATAAATTAAAAATAAAATAATATCTCTTATATCTTTACTAAATAATATTAACTTAAGTAACTTAATTACTTTTTTAATATCTCTAATAGGTATAAGATTAATTATAAATAATAATATAGCTTATTATTATATTTATCTCCTAAGTTAATTAATTATAGCATAGAGTTAATAAATCTTAGTAATTATTTTTATAATACTAGGGGGTATATTATATATAAGTAGCTAGCCCTAATTAATACTTAGGGTATTAGGGGTATTATTATTAGATATATTAGTACTAATATAATATTACTTAGGGTAATATTAGGAAATTTATTAAATTAGAGCTATTAATATATAATAAAAAGGTATTTTCTTAAGAAATAAATTAATTATATTAGGTTTATATTAATAAAAGATTAAATAATATATTTTAAGGCAAAGGATATAAGTTATATTTAATAATATACTTAAGGGTATTAAGTATAACTAAGTTATATTAATCACTAAGGTAGCTATTATATAAAAAAATATAATAAGTATATTTTATATATTAAGGTAATTAAATTAGCTTATAATAGCTTATAAAATATTAGTTATAATCTAATTATAAGCCTACTAAGGATTATAAAGGGATCATAATATCTTAGTATAATCTAGGCTAATCTAGTAGTAATTAGTTAATATAATAAGTCCCTTCCTTAGTTATATAGCCTCTAAGTATATTAGGTAATAATAGTTCCGCATAACCTTACTAAGTTTCTAAGGGGCTCCTTAGACTAATATAAATAATTTTAAATACTAATAGTATCCCTATTATACTTTATACTTTATAATTAATAAATATAACCTCTCTTTATATTTAAGTCTAGGAATAGAGCTATTTTTTTATTCCTAACATAAGGCATATATTACGCAGCAGCTAGGCAGTGGCTGCAGGGTAGCAAGGCTAATTAGCCACTTGACCAAAAGGTTACCTATAACCTCGATCCATCGAGGTTATAACTGCCTAACGCGGTATATCACGGCTACCCTGCACCTCTAGGAATCACGTCCTTAGACGGCGCTACTATAATAGCATAGAAGATAACTAACAGCTTCTCGGCTTTATTACCTTGCCCCGGAAATAATTAACTTAATATTTAGTAAGATATAGTCAGAGGACCTTCTTTATATTCGGCAAATATGTAAATAACTTTATGCCAGGGCAGCCCCTTGATTTATTTAAGATTACTTTTGGACGCGTCGCGCTATATTTAAAAGACAAAGCTTAGATACCCTCGCTAATATATCCAAGTATTATATTCTTAGCTAATCCGTCTATATATTAGAGGCATGCGTTTACTATCTCTTGCCACTTAAAGAGCTAGAGGAGATTAAACCTTCTTTTAGTGAAGATAAGGAAATAATAAAAAGGTTGCATCTAGCAACAGTGGTATTAAGAACATAGACGCCAGATTATTATCGCCATATGACTATTATCATTACCTGAGTTAACTGCATACAGAAGCATATCTTACGCACCTAAAAGATTAAGACTAACTCATTTAGGCGTAGGACGCCCTCGAGTATTTGACGCAAGCTATGATGCACCTCACTTAATGCAAGAGGATTATTATTAATGATGGCAACCGGCTATGGGGCCTGGATCGGTTAAAGCGAATAGTGGGAGCTTTGCTGCAAAGAACGCTGACATTTATGTCGGCTAAGAGCATCAAGCTAATCTGGCATATAAGGTATGCCGTTCTTACCGTAGTGGTTACTAGTAAGCTCGATGTCGAAGACCTCGAAATCAGTGTCGGATACCTTACGCAAAATGCTAACTGCATAATCCCTTGTATGCTTCCTGGGCTACCATCCCCTATCATTAACCTTCGCCATATATTCTCCGTGCTCGATCTAAGTCTTCCCAAATTTGCCAGGACACTACCTTGAGGATCTGGCCTTGTTCAGCTTGTCAGGCTTTCCCCCGAGCTTTCGGAATTTTCCCTGAATTCGAGGACAGTGCTGATTTCGATCGGTTTGCAGGATTTGCTGTAATGTTAGATATTCCCAAACTGGACGCATTGACGCTCGGCTTAATGGATCGCACTAGCGAACAGCTGGCAGGTCTCCTTCTTTACCATAAAAGAACGCTTCGGAAAATCAGTTTTGATGGTATCAATCTCATAGACGGCGCTGAGTCTTGGCAGTCCTTAATCAAGGAAATCCGCGAGGGCCTAGAAATTATATATTTCCCTACGGAGGGAAGTATGGCAAGGGATATCGATGTGCAAGGCGGGGAACGGCTAGAAGCCACTGATGCGCAAGGCCTCACTGCTATCATAGCTACACTATCGAGGATGAGTGAGAAATAATACAAGCAGCTTTTAGACATGCTACTTTCGTGATATATGTGGTGGGCAAGTATCTGCCCGAAAACCCTACGCAAGATTGAACTACTGAGGTCTGGCCTTCGATTTCGGCAGTTGATGTTGTCTAGGAAGTTCACTTAACTCTACTGTACACACATACAAGATTATTCCGCTCAGTAGGCCATGCCCAAAGGGCTCGGAAGCTAAAATACATATATAACTCTAGTTCCTGCCTTGATCTCGCCAAGCCCTTGTGGATCTCGCCTTGTTCTTCTTGGTCCTCGTGAAGGATAGTAATAAGTTAACTTGTAGTCCAATTCCTCTACGTGTTCAGTTTCCTATTTTCGGCGGTTGAAGCAGTGCCTGCTTTTGGTTGCACGGGGTGTATGGTTAGTATTGGTATATTAACGGAATTTGGATCATCTCTAGCTAAGGCGACTCGGGACGATCGTGAATTTGACCGTGGTTCGCACCGCGTCCATGTTTGCTGTTCATCTCTGTCTATCTAACGCCGACTTTCTTCCCACATAGAAGGAGAAGTTACTGAGTTTTATGTCCTCACATTGAAGCATCTATTTGCGGTGTGCTGTCCAATTCACGCATGCGGAAGAGAAAATGCTCTGTCGTTTCTTCTTCCCTTCCGCACGGCCACCCATATGTCGGCGCAGCTCGAATAGGACACACACAACCGTTGAGCCGGGCCATTCCAACTGTAAGCTTTGCCAGCACGCTGGCGTCCTTTCACGGCAGCTCGTCGTATAGTAGGCGAGTGCGTCTTCCAGACAGACTACTAAGCGCCCTCCATCACCAAATCCGTTACCTATAACGCCGAAGAAAACAAGACTCAACACAGACAGCCTTCTACGTACGTTAAAGGACGCTGCAGACGTCGAAGAAAGCCTAGAACGAGTTCGAAAGGAGACAGGTAACGTCCCTCGTGCTGTCCGGACCCTAGCCAACCAGAATAGCAAGCAGATCAGCCACCTGAACACCATGGTAGCGACCCAAGCTTACGAATTTAACTTCTTAAGGAAGTAGCTAGAGGCACAGAAGCCCATCAGCAAGGAGGCCGTAGATTACGACGCCAATGAGAGGCTTGCACGCATCAGAGAGACCGCCTACGCTCAATATGAGGCCGAGAGAGCGCCGGGAAAAATACGCGACCGTGACGCACCCAAATTACAAACAAATTCAAGTACGGCTGCAGTAGGGAGACATGATGGGTGGTTTCCAGCTTCAACCTAATTGATGGCATTATTTCTGGTTAAGAAAGATTGAATTCCATTATGCGTTCATTTCCGAAGTGAGGCAATTGATGGTGTGGCTGGAGGTGGGGTCGCCTCGTGAATTGATAATGCACGACCCCAGAGCTTGCATCTATTTGCCAATTCGGGAAATAAAAAGCCATGACAAATTTCAAAGGCGCATTCTTTGCGGGGAAGCAGAAATGCCAATGGTTGGCCCTCGGGCTTTTTGAACGCCACGCGCCTGGACTGCATACCCGTTAGTCAAGGCCCCACCAGCCAACTTTCGGGGTAGGCTCCGCGCCCCTCGGTTGGTCACAAAATTCGCAGACAGCAAAATGCCTCATTTTAGGTAAGAAAAACCAGCCTTTTTTAATCAATCAATTCATAACAGCATTGATTCTATCCGCGAATTATATAATCAAGGAGCACGGAGCCTGCCCTGAAAGTTGGCCAGTGGAGCCTTGACGAATGGGTAATTCTCTGGCACAGTGAGCTCATCTAACAACAATAAGCTTTGGACCAACCCGGGGAACCGAAGGCTTATTGGAATGGATATAACCGGAAGAGTCTGGAGTGTCCTGGGCCTTTTTTGCCCCTGGCTTCCGTTTCAGCTCTAAGGGAACCATGTGACAGCCTGTTTCCTTGTTCAGGGGTTCAAATGAGCTTGGGCTGAGACGGAATGACCTCCGTCGCCTCGCGCTCGCGTCGTTTCCACGGATTCACCAGCATATTCCCGGAGATGTCGATTCTGCATGGCTGAAGATGGGAACTCGGTGGGGCATCATGAAAATTGATTCCTCATCCCTGGAGTGAGGCGAACCTCGCCCCACATCCCGAAAGTGCATGCGGGGAGCCTAGTGTGCTGTCAGCCACCGACCTCATGCTACAGCCTTGATGCCAACCGTCATTCCAAAAGATTAAATCGTTTCTGTTATTTTATTCTTCTTCTTTTTCCGGGCTTACCATCCGTGTTTCGCCGAGAAAAAGTGGATGAAGCATCCAAATGACCGGAAGCACTTTTGAAGACCACGAATTGGGTTAGAAACAGCGAAACCCGACTCTCGCTGAACGTGACCCTCTTTCCCAGCTTCCTCCGAGGAGTTATACATACCCCGAGGAGTTGTACATTAGCGAGGCATATTCTCGTCTAGCATATTTTTTGGGAGATCACCTGGGCTGTATTCTGTGGCAGTCCTGTGATCACACCACTCTGGGAAATACCTGCAACCACAGTGATTTGTCTCTCCGGGCTACTCGTATTAAGCTTGCCGACGTCGGCATTATCCCTTCCTACTTTACCTTCAATCCTTTTCGGCCTTTTTGTATTATATATCATCCTGCCCTAGGGGTTTGGTGCCATTATCTCCCACTTACACATACCCACCCAATACCTTTCACTCATAAACCTTGACTTAGCCCAGCAATGGCTTTAAATAGTTTGCCCGATACTCCCGCAGAGGACCACAAGTCGACTTGCTCTAAATATAGCACCACGACAAGTACTAAGTCGGGCAAGCCTCCACACCGTGTCTTGAAACGATCAAGCTCCAGTGCTGCCACAATTCACCACTGTAACCATGTTGCGCATAGTGCTGGTATGGACGGTCGACATAAGCGTGTCTCGAAGGCTTGTGAGAGATGTCGAATGAAGAAGACCAAGGTATGCCCTAATACTGTCTCGCGCTCTGACCACTCACTGATATGACTAGTGCGACAGTAATTTCCCCTGCAAACGATGCAAGGATGATGGTCAGATCTGCACCGCTGGTGTTAGAAAGAAGAGGAAATACAAGCAACTGCCACAAGGGTATGCCGCGTCAAACTTTGATGGTTTACATCTCACTTACATCAAATTAGATACGCTGAAGTCCTTGAAAACACGCAACTCATGTTTATCGCTACTATCTACAAGCTTTACTCCATGGTCAGGAATAACGAGCCCTGGGAGCTGGGCGAACCTGGATCGAACGACCACGGCCAGCCCGTAGTCCACGACATTGCTCAGAAGCTCGGCTGCGCCCGACCCAGCAGCGACATCAACCCCCCCCTGCATTTAGGCTTCCCCGAAGACGAAGTCAGCATGACGAAGTTGACACTCCCGCTCGAGGAGCAACAGAAGGAGAACGAGTCTCAGAAGGGGTTCAATGACGCAGACTCTTCCGTATGTAACCGAACCGAGCGGGCGTCGTCCTCGGAACTTGATCACTCCGACATTGAGTGCGGCTATCCAGCGGCTGCCTTTGGCAACACCAACAATGCGATGACCTTGTCGGCCCAGAGCTTCACAGGCAGCAGCAACGACGTCGCCTTTGACCCTCTGCCTCCTGAAACCGGCGACTTAACCACGTTCCCTTCGCAATCGCCCTCGACACCGAATCTCCCCCCCTGGTCTATGGCCGCCAAGGCCCAAAACAGCGATCTGACTCTGCAGTTCGTACAAGAGCTAGAAATTATGGGTAGAATGAACATGATGAACCAGAGGCGCGTAGAATCAGAGCCTGGCACTATCCTCGCGTCCTGTCATGTCCCTGACCCTGAGATCATAATGGGCACGGGCGATCTGATGATTTATTCTGGTTATGACGGCGAACCGATATTGTCAAGGGTCTGAGGGGGTCACCAATGGAAGAGTGAAAGAGCCTTAGCAAGACCATAGATAGGTCGCAGCGGTGTTCCTCATTGATGCTTGCTCTTCTTCCTAGAGGTCCTAGATATCAGTCTTGTAGCTAATATCCTTTGCCACCTTAACATGTAATTCCGTGCCTTCCGTCGAGTCCGTCACCACTTCGCAGCTAGCTGTCGTGCCTCGCCGGACTTCGGCCCGGCCTTGGCTACTGTGAGGTTATTCCCGTTTTGAGTCCTGACAGATATAAGGCCGGCTTGGACCACATATGATTGCGCATGACTTTACAATACCGTGGACTTGGTTTCTGGCCATTTCCTCCGGTTAAGATTAGCACGGCGGCACGGTATTTGTTAGGGGTTGATGTTAATATTCTTTCTGAGTATATATTTTGCGGTGTTTCTGTGAGAAGGGTATAGGCTTTGGGTATTATCTAGTGAATAGGGAAACCTGTAGAAAGATGAGGATAGGCGTGGGATGTGGAAGTGCGCACCATGCGAATAGCATGAAGCCGCAAAAGCCTGATGGGGCTAGAGTGACTGAAAGACCCAAGGAATTCTGGATTCCCTTATCTTCGTCAATAGTAGTTTTAGTGACGAGACTTCAGAATTTAACGGACATGGAAAAGCACATTTTATTCAACTTGTGGAGCGTTAAATTTTAAATATTATAACATTTATCCTCATATCACTCGCTTAGCAACTAGGATTGCAATCTGGCATCATAAATCAAGTTCCCGCTATCGTCCACTCTTGCAATTTCCCAAAGCACATGCTCCACAGACCCTCTTTTCCTAATACCTAAGTGCTGTACGTTCCACCCCCTCGCAACAAGCGCGTCTGCAATCATTCGCCGGTGACACCGCCACCACAGTGTTTCACTACACATAATTGCGACGGCTCCGCTTCTGCTACTTTGGTGTTTCTCTACCAACGCTGTCAGTTGGTCCAACCCTTCACTGAATGCTGAGGTACTCATATAGGCTGCATAATTCCTGAATGCTGCGACGCGGATGGCGGTGTGTTTCTCTTCGTTAAGCTTCCTTGCGCTTCGAAACCCTCCTAGTTTGTCGCCAAGCCATATGTATTCTACATCCACTTCTCGTAATTCGGTGGACGAGATGAGAGTATCGTGATTAAACTGAGGGTTTTTGAAAGATCGAGGGACAGAACGAACGTCTACGAGCTTAGTAACGCCCGCAGCCTGTAGGAGGTTGATGAGATCGGAGACTGTCCGAGTGCCATGGCCAACGGTGTAGATTTTGGGATGAGAAGGCGTTTCGGAAAACGATGGTTGTGAAGAGGACTGTTATTAAATCAACACAAACTTGTTTGCCCTGAATATCTGTTACTGGAGGATTACCGGTATTCTTACTCCTGCGCCTCTTTTTCTTGGAAGTCGAGTCACATGGACTTGGCTCTTTGACTGATATTTCCGCTTCCTGCTCCCCTGATTTTGGACATGCGCCGTAGGTCGAGTCGAAATTTATCTAGATCTTCTGTTTGATATAGATCAACGATGCCACTTCTTGGGATATTTCTCACGTCTCAGAACCGGCTCGTTGCCGTCTAGATCATTTATGGGTATAGATTCTTTAGATGCGCCAGGCGCGCGAGTTAATTATAGACCAGAGGATGTTATGTACGGTGGCAACTAGTATGACGGTCATTGAACACAGAGGCATGAGTATTTCAATGTTGCATCATTTGGCCTGTGTTTGAATTTAAGCTAAGAACATGAAGTGCACACCTCCAACAAATATTGAGGCAGGCTATGGTTTAGCACTCTATCGATATGCCGGTTGTGCCGGATGAAGTCTGACATGAAAAGACTTTCGGCGGTATCTCGGGATCACATGAAGGCATATCTTCGTGACGTCGTGCTTAAAAAAGCCCGGGTGGCGTTGTATCTGCTTGCCACATTTATCACGTTGTTACCAGACTTCTCGTGGACTTGGTCGCGATGGGTTGATGTGCCAAGTCGCATGTATAATGAAGCAACATTCACATTGAGGATCAAGAAAATCCGACCCGTCTTCTATCTCCTAGCTGAACTCTGAAGAGCACCTGCCCGGTGAGGCTAACATCCGCTGTATTGAGAATGTGAGCAAGCCCACTCAAGTCATATCGGAATCATCCTGAAATCACAGGCTGGTTATTTCACCAAAACAAGAAAAAGCAAATCAGTTGATTTTCGCATGAAACTCATGATCATGCAGGATTTAGTGAGAAATAAGATTTCACACGATATGTCTAAGCTGGATCTAATGACGCATTGCTCTTCTGATGTACCCGTTGGCTTATGGTGGGGGGTGTACGTACATAAATTCCAAGCTCAAGACACCATCCTATGAGAACCCAAGGACCTCCAAGCAAGTACCCCAAGGGGGGTGAGACCAATCAAATCACTTAATAGAGACAGTACATCATCCTCACCTCAACTCGGCCTTAGGAGTAAGTACTGAGATCATAAGGGCGTAGCAGCTAGACCTCCTGCGTCACCCACTAATTGTTAACGGAATAACACTGGGGCGAGGTACGGCTTGGAGGTCTGGGCACTCATGGGA
This sequence comes from Fusarium keratoplasticum, assembly GCF_025433545.1. Lineage (NCBI taxonomy): Eukaryota > Fungi > Ascomycota > Sordariomycetes > Hypocreales > Nectriaceae > Fusarium > Fusarium keratoplasticum. The sequence goes on along the minus strand of NC_070541.1, from coordinate 86,411 downwards.
TCTACTGCTTTAACAACGCATTGGTTTGTCATACGACAGTAGACATACCACGTGAGCGCCAGCACTAGTAATGTAGAGGTCTGCCTTGAACCAGGTACGAGTCGGAACAAATGAGAGTTTGTCCCACGGTGCGGTCAGGAGCTAACTCCCGATGGAGCCGCCGGCTGTCTCATGCTTCCCTCTCCTCAAATATTAGCAGCGCACCACTCCTCCATATGAAGATTTCCGCAACATCTCACATCCGTTCTTCATGCTGTTTCCCGCTTGAAATTCCGAATTGATATTGTAATTCCGACTAGTTGTATTATTTGGGGCACCTGATCTCCAGCACGTCGTGTACCTAATTCACTAAACTCTCGCTCGACACCTGTGGTGTTCTGAATCCACAACATCAACGGCGACCTATTCAAGATGTGGTGGGGAAAGAGGCCATACAAACCTCCTGAAGGGACATCTCCGCAGCGGTCGCCACTCGAAGCGAAAGATGAGCCGAAGGATCCCGCGGCGTTCGATCCCCATAAGAAACCGGAGCAGAAGAAGCTGCCCAAAGGTCTGCAGAAGATAATGGACGAGGCGGACGAGGAGGAGAACTTCTACGACGAGTTGGTCGAAGGATAGTACGTCCTCATCCAGGCAATTCCGCTTTCATTCGGAACAAGCAGCAAGACCAAAAATTGACACAGGCCCCGCCCACCTCTACAGCACCCCCCCCTCGACCGAGTTTAGCGTCCGCTACGCCGCCTACGCAACCCGGCTGCGCAATATTCCCCTCGCGGCGCACCGTTACACCGCATACGCCTTTGGAGTTGGTGAATCCTTCCGACCCGCCCAGCACCCATGGCTCGTGCGCGGCACCTACGGCGTATCGTTTGCGTACATACTCGGCGACGTCTCCTACGAGGGTTACAAGGCGTTCCGGCATAACCAGCGCGTGCTCAACCCACAGCTGGAACTGACTTCACGCCAACAGAAGGCTACGGAGCGAGGTGAGGCGACACCAACGGGCGGGCCTGTGGTGGCTCCATCATCAGAGGACAGAGCAGCAGCGGTAAAACCGGGGAAGATAGCGCCGCTCGAGGATTACCGTACTGTCATGTTGCAGCGCGCTCTGTTCCAGAGCATCGCAAGCATAGGCCTACCGGCGTTCACGATCCACAGCATCGTGCGGTACTCGAGCCGCATGATGAAGAACTTCAAGTACAAAACTGTGAAGATATGGGCGCCTATTGGCCTGGGACTCTCGGTCGTACCATTCCTGCCGTCACTCTTTGACAAGCCGGTTGAGGATGCGGTGGAGTGGGTCTTCTACAAAGGGTTCGTGGCATACGGAGGCAAAGAGGCCGTGGGCGAGGCGTCGCTGATTGGCCGAGAGAGGCAGCTGAGCGAGAGGCTGAAGCAGAGAGAGAGGGAGCTATAGGTAGATGGCCTCGATTTCTTCATACTCGGAACGGTCGGCGAGCGGACTCGCGAGTTTGACGCCAAATAATATGTATTCTATCCCTGCTGCCTATAACTTAATAGATGGGATTAGAATATTACATTGAATGGAGTGATTACGGAGGCCCGGGGAGGCCCGGCGTCGTTGTTTCCTGTACCTTTTATCCCTTCAATTGTAATAAGTCTCCTGGATGTAACTCGCCCCGCATAACGCTGTCCCATGACTAGTACATCAGAGAAACCCCACAACACGTCACAAATCATTGTCTAGGTGAAGTCGCACTTTGTAACGAGAAGAATTGCTGGGACAAAGACCACAGCCTAATTTCCATTGGAATAGATGTATCTTTTATGCTCACATCTTAAATGGTCAGACACCCCTGTAATGGCCTGGCGGGAGTCTTATCACAATTGAAGGGGTAATGGCGATAAATTGTCCTTGTGAAGTAATGAGCAAGGGCTCAAGAGTTGAGTTGTGATTCTGTATCTGTCTAATGTATGTACAGCCTTGCGTAGTAACTGGTCCTGACGCGTGACAATATAACATCAAGACATAACGAGATTTCTATCGCCATGCAAAGCAAGTTATATCATCATTCATACCAGCATTCCGGCGCGGTCTTCAATCTACCCTGTACGCCTCATCTCTCTCCCTCCAAAGACTGTCCCTCACAATACGCACACATATCCACTACAGTCTGTCTCTCGGCCCGCAACTCCCTCAGTTCCTGTTCCAGAGCCATGATCCGTCTTCTAGCCAGACACAGCACATCTGCCTTGCTTATGCGGCGGCCCCTGCTGTCATTTCTGTCGTCCTGGTACAATTGGTCGGCCGGCAGCGCAGAAAGAAGTTGTTCAAACTTCACCTTTAGACGCCCCCTGTACTGTCTTTCGATAATGTTGTGGCTCGAGCGACGGCAATGTGGGTTAATTGTGAAGGGGCCGCCGCTCTGGTCGATCGGGAAAGAGTAACTGGGGTTGGAAGAGGACAGGAGGTAAGGAGTCTTGCACGCGGTGGAGGTTTTACAATTGCGGCTCCGCGTGCGCAGTTGTACCCTATGGTTGCCACTGTGGCTGCAGATAGTGTCGGTCGCTGAGGTGGATAGTGAGGGATTCTCTTTCGGCAATGTTGTAGGTTTCCCTTGGGATATTGGCAACAATGAGGGGGGGGTATTTATTCCCTTGCTGGGACAGGATTCCTCGTGGGACTGGGGAGATTCAGAGGTGGAAAACGTGGCATTGTTGCGGTCCATTTCGGCAACGGTGCTGCAAACAATGCTATTGTGACCTGACGCCACACTGTAGACACTATCATGCATGGTATCGGAGTCGGCATTAACGTCGGGCAAGGTTGTGAGTGAGAATTCATCAGTGAAATAGTCAGCATCCTTGGTACTGCAAAGGGCGATTGTCGAAAACGTGTATGGAACTGGAAATGGTGATGTTGGTATGTACGTATAGTTGGCCGCTTGCGAGTCCAAATCAGCAATTGGCCCCATCGAGTTGCCAGGTACCGAAATAGAGCCGTACAACGCGCCATCGAAGTTCGCCTCTGCCGAGCAAGGCAGGCCATTATGACCTTCGCTTGCGGCGGCCCAGGGCAAGTATCTTATGGCATCTTCAGGAGGGGCAAACGTAGGACCGAAGAATGACATGATAACCTTTTGAGAGCTGTTTGTCAGTTGCTTAGGGATTTTTAATAAAAAAGATTGAGCTTCCAGCATCTCTTTACTCAAGACGACAAAGACGTACATTACCATCTCCCTCTTCGTGGAGAAAGGTAGCTCGGAAGAGTCATAGGGCGCAGAATCTCGAAACACTCACAGAAGGAGACTCGCAGAAGGAGTTCATCGACAAAATGGATTGGGCCGCTTATTGGGTCTCACCTTGTTCTTGTCCAAATCTAGATTGGTGGCAAAGAGACTATTAGTTTAACGGACACCAACGTCGCTATATGGCGTAACGCTGGTCATCTGCACTGGCTGTAATCTTGAACGCTGGTAGTTTTCTTAGTTCAAGTGAATTAATGATATTGCCAAATCTGATGACAATCTCTCGTGGGGCATGGGTTACGCTGTAAAGCCGGTGGGCAGCCTTTTAAGTGGAATATGTCCAGGGATTCCATAACCCTCTGGTTGAGGAAGGGTGTGACGGGGAAAAACGGAATAGAAACAACCGACGGAGACTCGACGGAAATCCGAGAGAGGCCCGAAACATACACTTCTTCCGGTAGGTGTGGGTGCTGGAGTACCTAACCTTTGGGGCTACGGTGATATGTTTGCAATTACAAATCATTCCTCTCACATGCCTGTGTCACACATCACTCCAAAGCAAGGATACTTGTTCGTCCCGCGGAAGTGTAGGCAACCCTGATCATGAACTTCAAATCACGCAGAACTCGCTGACCAATAGCCTACCCATTTGTTAACAAACTCTAATCCGACATCATTGACGATTCGCACACATTTGAGTTTAGTAGGTCGGGATTGTACACTCCACCAACATTACATTAGGAATAATCTAGATATCAGTATATTTATAAATTAGGATTTCATGTTTATAACCGCTAGTCACACAATTATCCTGTTAAGCGTCAGTGCGCTTTCCGCTCCGCCTAAGGACAATAATAACCCCAATGTCCCCACATACCTATCCTAACTTCTGAAAAAATCAATACCATATTAACGTCCTTCCTTCCATTTAATAAAACATCCTAATCGAATCCAAACTAAGACACATGCACCGCGCAGGATTCTCAAAAGCTCCTTCTATGACACTCTTCATTGGCGTGTCTAGAAGGAGCGTTGCCCCTCTCGGTCCCATCCAGTTCCGGATGACTCCTGATCGAAGATTCCTGACCAGACCCTCCTCTAAGCCGCCAGATACCTCTAAGAAGCCGGAAGAAGCCATATCTCCCATGCGGGAGCACAAGTCGCAACCTACAGAGTCTACAGAGCCCCAGGAGGATGTGGCTACCCATCGGTTGACCATGGATCCTCATCACCCGCTTAACCCTACGGAGAGCCAGGAAAATGTCATGGCAGACCGTTCTGCGGATGATCCGTTGGAACAGGGGTACCGTTATAAACTTTCAACTATGTGATGGTAGACTGAGGCTAGGCTTTGTTATGAATTGGGGTGGTTAAGAGTGATGATGGAGCTCTTATTGGGATATGAGCCGCTCGAGCAAAATTGTGAATTTAACGCTCTTAGTCGTCATATAACCCGTCTTATTAGTTAGTGTACTTCAGGTGCGTCGCTACAGGCACACTCGTATTTCAATCTCAATCTCACAGGAGGCGCCTTTGATCGTTCTAAGTTCCAATAATGCCAAGGCACCACCAATGTGTCGCGATGTCGGCCCTGCTGAGCAATGCCCAGCCGTAATAAGACGGTGTCTAGAGTCTCACACACGGCGCAGGCCCTCCCAGACAGCCCTCAAGGCGCGAGAGGCGTATGTCCGCGGAAAACGAGGATTATAACGTCGGCACTTCGGAAAGTACTCCCAGGTGGCTTGGCGCTAGTAGCCCATTCGAGACGTGGTACCCTCTAATTTCTCCCGCATTTCGGAGTGGGGCCCTGCGGGTCCGCCGTTGAGATCTCGGTTAGGAAAGGATTTTCATATTTACACTCATGTTATGCCCTCAGAATTGCGTGTCGGAGACGAGACTTACAGAGAAGATGCTTCAGCCCGGACCTTCCGGTGGGACGATGTGCCTGGAAATCCTCTTTGCAGTATCGTCATTGCACAACCCATTCGATGTGTCCCTCGCACATTGCGAACTGCCCACCCATCCGCCACATTCACAACTTCGTTGGTGCCCGTTCAGGTCAGTTCATCTCAGAATTCTACGAGCCTCATGGAAACCCAGCATTTCTGTATGCAAGGCTCTCTATGTTCCATGGTTCTGGGAATTTGCCCGTCCCTCAAGACTTAAAGAGATGGAACACGAATTGCCGAACTCCGAAACCCTGAGCAGGTTGGCTAATCATAGCCAGGAAGGACATCTCCTCGGACAGAGGGATTACAGATCTTGCTTTGAGGATGGGCATTTGAACATGCTGCTCTTGTGGAATCGGAGCCATAATCCCAGGCCCTGTATTTCCAGTTCCTTTACTAATAAATGTCAGGGTGGTCCTTGCAGCGAAGGCTTGCCCCTTTACTTAAAGGTTGCAATAGGTATGCTATTACTAATAATGACCTTTTTAAAAGCGCCTTCGAGAGGTTAGGTTAGACATAGAATAAGGTAAGTGAGGGTGATATATAGTAGGACTAATAGCTAGCTAAGGTAAGAAGATAAGTAGAGGGGTTATAAAAAAAGCTAGTGAGGTAAGACTTATACCCTAGGGTATAAACCTAATAACTCTAGAGACTTATAGAATACTTTAAATTATAAGAGAAAAATATAGAAATTTTTAACCTTAGGGTATAAAGCCTATTTAATTAGCTTTTTAAAAGGCTAAGGTCTAATTTTTATATCCTAGGTTATAAAATAAGAGGCTCTTATTTTCTTTCTAAGAGTATTTCCCCTAGGAAAATAAAACTTTTATATCCTAAGATATAAAATAAAAGCTTAAACCCTTTCTTTTATTAAGGTTTTTTATTTTTTATTATTCTTTATTAATATTATAGTTTATTAGGTTTTATTTAACCTTATTTATTAAGGTATAAGGTCTAAAGACTAGAACTCAGAAAATATAATAAATCTATTATTAAGAGCTAGATATTAAGATTAAGAATAAGTACTTATATTAGTATAAGTGATAAAGAGTAATTAATTAAATAGCGCCTCTATTAATAATAATAATTGTAAGTAATAAATAAGTTTATATATCTTATTAGGGGTAATTTAAATAAAATACTTTTAATTTCTAAGATATCTAATATTATTATTAAGAAAAAAAAATTAATTAATTTTTAAGATCTAGGGATAAAAAATAATAAAAATTAGAAATTATTATATTATATATTAGGTAAGAGAAGTAAGCTTATAAAAAAGGAAAAAAAATTTTATTTATTATTTTAGCCCTAGCCTTTATATTACCTTATATCTAATATATATTATTATATTTATAGTCATAGATCTAAGATAAGTAATACAAGGGATAAGATTATATTAAAGTATTAAGAAATTAATTAATAAAAATAATTTTATTAATTATAAAACTTTATCTAAGTAAGAATATTTAATTAAAAGAAATATAAGTTATTTATAAAATAAGAAAATAAATTAATTAATTTACCCTTAGATATTAATAATATTTATAAATATTATAACATACTTAATAAGTAAGTAAACTACTTAAGTAAGTAAACTACTATATTATACTATAAAAAGTAGCCTACCCTATATAGACTAACTTTCTTAATAAAATAGCTATAAGGCTAAAAAGAGTATTTTTAAAAACCTTATTTTATATAAAATCTAAAAATAACTTTTATATATTTCTTAAAAAATCCCTTGATAGAGAAATAGCTAAGTATATAGTATGGATTTATTATTTTTTATACTTCTTATTAATTTATTTAATTATAATTTTTTATAAAGCTTTATATAATAATATATTATATAATAAATATAATTTTAAATTTATAGCTATTTTAGGCTAGATTTTAATTTTTAATAATTTTTTAAAATTTTGCTTTTTATATAAAAATATAAGTAGTTTACATACTTAGGTAGTTTACTTACTTATTAAGTATATTAATATATTATATTCTTATTAATAAGATTAGTTTAATTAGAGATATATATTTTTCTTTACTTATTTTAAGTTAAGTATTAATTATTTAAGTTTATTATATAAATAAAAAATCTTTTTTTAATTTCTTATCTTATATAAATATCTAAGATTACCTTTTTAGCTAGTTCTTATATTTTTTTTTTATATATATTTATATATATTACTAAAATAATATTTTACCTTTTATAATATTTTATTTTATAAGCTTTATAATATATATATATATAGTAAGTATCTTAGTTAATTAAGTATTTTAAAAATCTTAATCTTTAAGATAAAAATTATAATAAAAATACTATAAATTATTTAATTAATTAAAATTATTTATTATATTTTTCTTTAGATATCTTAATTACTACCTAATAGGTTTTTATATTATAGCTAGGCTTATTATAAATATTATAATACTAAATACTTAGTTATATTAACCTCTCTTAATTATTACTCTATAATAATTTAGCTATTATTTATATATTAATATTTATTTAATTAATTACTTATCTTTTTTCTTTTATTATTATTACCTCTCTTTTTTATAGCTAGGTTTTTTTTATTCTTTAGCGCTAATATAATATCTTATTTATTTATTAAAGGTCTTAGACCTCTGCCTAAATAAGAGCTATCTTATATATAATTACTTTTATTTCTTTTATAAGAGACTTTAATACTTTAAGAATTAACTCTAGAAAGCTATTTTAATATTTTTTAATTTATCTTTTAAGGTATTTTAAATAAGATTAGGCCTTAAATATAGTCTTTAGAGTCCTTAATAGCTAAGAAGTTAATTAATTAAATACCTCCTTAATTAATATTAATATCTATAGCTATATATTAAGTTTTAAGATTATATTTTCTAAGTTAAAAGAAATAAAATTAGCTTTTTTAAAAGCCCTCTTAATATTTCTTTTTATTATAATAGCCTTATATATAATATAAAAAGCTAAAAAGAACTTAGTTTTTAAAATATAAATAATAAAATATCTAATTAAATATTTTATTTCTTGATTATAAGCCTTTTTTAATATATTAAAATACCTAATATTAAGGAGCTAAAATAAATAAGATAAATAAAATAATATATAAAATTAAATAATTTTTTTTTTTATAAAATTTCTTAAATTTAATAAAATAATAATTTTTATAGCTATTAAGGATTAAATAATAATAATAATTATTTAATTATTTAGTTATATATTAATTAAAATACTTAAGCTAATTAAGATTAATTTTATTATTAATTTAGCTATTTTAAGTTATTATAATAACTTAATTACCTAAGAGGTTATTATCTTAGTATTAATTAATAAAGTAATATTAGCTTATATTAATAATAAATAACTAAATTACTTAGCCTTTTATATTAATTACTTAAATAATTATAATTTATTCTTAATTATTAAGCTATATTAATTTTATCTTTAAATACCTTTCTAAGCCTATAATAATTATTTTATTTATAATTATACCTATAAAGAAATTAATCTTATTAAGGTTATAGATATTATTTAATTAGATATTATATTTTATAATTATATTTATTATAAGCTAAAATTAATTATAAAAATAATTAGATTTTTATACTTAGCTCTTTAATAATTATATTTCTAAAAAAAAATATATCTTAAGCTCTAGGTATTATTTAATAAAATTTAAAGCCTAATATATACTAATAGGTAATATATTATAATTAATAAGTAGTTAATTAATTATTTCTTTAATATTATAAAGCTAAGGGGAGAATCCTTATAAATTTAGGTTAAGAATAAAGTACTTAAGGATTTATTCCTTTAGATTAGATAATTAATATAATTTATTAAAGGTATTATATTAAGATTAAATACCTTATTAGTATTAACCTAAGGTCTTCTAAGAGATTATATAGATATTAATAGTATATTAAAGACTTAATTTTAAGTTATTTTAAAAGGCCTAAAGAATAAGAAGTATTTTAGCTTTATAATTAATTTATAATATACTAAGTAATAAGGAATTAATTAATTAAATAAAAATAATATAAGTTAAGGGACTTTTAAAATACTTAGTTAATTAAGATACTTACTATATATATATATTAAGTCTATTTTAATATAATAATAAATTATAAGTTAAATAAGATTTTTTAAGTAATTATTTCTTAATATTAAAATAATTATTAAAAAGATCTATTAGATACTTAATATATATATATAGCAAATATAATAATTAACTAAATATAATAAAAATCCCTTAACTTATATTATCTCTATTTAATTAATTAATTCTTAATAACTTATTATATCTTAATTAAATAATAAAGCTAGATTACTTCTTATACTTTAGGCTCTTAAAAATAACTAAAAATTAAGCCTTTAATACGCTATAGAGATATATAATATTAATTAAATAAGGCTATAGTGCTAATAGCAAGGTATCTAATCTTAATATAATACCTTTAATAAATTATATTACTTATTAAATTTAGAGGAATAGATTTTTATTTATTTTATTCTTAACCTAGATTTATAAGGATTCCTCTCTTAGCTTTATAATATTAAAGAAATAGCTAATTAATTACTTATTAACTATAATATATTACTTATTAATATATATTAGGCTTTAAACTTTATTAGGTAATACCTAGAGCTTAAGATATATTTTTTAGAAATATAATTATTAAAAAGCTAAATATAAAGATCTAATTATTATTTATAATTAGTTTAATTATTATTTATAATTAGTTTTAGCTTATAATAAATATAATTATAAAATATAATATCTAATTAAATAATATCTATAACTTTAATAAAATTAACTTCCTTATAGGTATAATTATAAATAAAATAGTTATTATAGGCTTAGAGAGGTATTTAAAGCTAAAAAATAATATAGCCTATTAACTAAGAATAAATTATAATTATTTAAGTAATTAATATAAAAAGCTAGGTAATTTAGTTATTTATTATTAGCGCGTGCTAATATTACCTCGCTAATTAGTACTAAGATAATAACCACCTAGGCGATTAGGCTATTATAATAACCTAAAATAACTAGACTAATAATATAATAATTATATCTTTCCTAAGGGATAAACTAGCTATGCTAGGTTTATATTAGTAGGGGATTATTAGTATTACTTAAATAAGGTAATATAAATTATATCTAGTAATATACTTAAAGGTATTAAGTATAACTAAGTTATATTAATAGCTAAGGTAGCTATTATATAAGAAAGAACTAATAAATATATTTTATATACTTATATATCTAGTATTAGACTAATTATAGGTTAGGCTAATATTATTCCTAGACCGCATTAGTCCTAGACTGATATCGCTTTAATAGAGCGTTAGTCTATGCCTAATAAGTCCGCGAGGTCTAGGATTTTATAGAGACTATATAATATAACCAAGGAGGTTATAATATAATATCTCCCCTCTATTAGGCCTTATCCTTAAGACTTATATATCTTAGTTATTTATTATTTTATTAATATATTCTAATCTTAATCTTTTTATTACCCTTAGTGCTATAATAGCTAATTATATATCTAAATAGGTTTTTTAAAAAACCCGCGAGTTATATATCTTTGCTTTTTCTATAGAATTCTTAAATAAGGAAGCCGATATGCCTTATACCTATTATTTTATTTAGGTAAGCGATGCCTAATATTTATAGATTCGTCGCGCTATAGTAAGTATATTTATAATAAGAAATCTTATAATAATACCCGCTTAGCTACTTCTTATATATTTTATTCTCCTTTTCTTGCGCATTTCTATAGCTAATTATAATAATAACTTCCTTAATAAAATAAGAGAAAAAGTTAAAGTAAGATAAGAGTAAGACTAGTAATACCCTTTTTATCCTTTATAAGGAGATAATAAAGCTTTAATCTTATCTAGCTATAGCGGCTAATTATCTATTATATATTTATAAGACTTAGAGTAATATAAAAGCGAGGTATTCTAAGGTAACCCGCTAAGGCTTTTAGGAGGTAAAATAAGAGGATAACTTATTATTTATATTAAATACCTATAAAGGTATAATAATATATAACCTCTAGGTAGATTATATTCTTAATAAGGTTAATTAGGCATTCCTTAGGTTAGGTAATAATTTTCTTAATATATTACTTTTATTTACTCTTAGTATTACTAATAGAAATTCTTTAGAAGGCGTTATATATTAGTAAGGTATTCTAGGGGTTCTTAAGTATTTTCTAAGTCTAGGTAGTCTTTCTATTTAATAAAATATATTATTTTATTATTAATTTTATTTATATTAAGGATAGCTTTTATAATATATTCTTCTAGTCTATTAACCTTAGCTTTTAATTCTTTATTAATTTTAACTTAAATAATATTTTATATTAACTTAAGTAATAAAATATAAAAAATTAAGTAGAATTTAATCTTAGCTAATAAGTCTAATTTATAATTATATTTAGAGATTTTTTATTTAATTTTACATAATTTAATATATTTATAATTAAGTTTTTTATTTTATTATTTTATTTTAATATTTTTTATTATAAGGTAAATTATACCTCTTTTTAAGATAATTAATTTCTTAATTCTTTTCTTATTTATATAGTTTATTATTCTATTCTTAATAAATTTAAGTTTTATTTTTATTTTTTTATAAAGGTTTTTTAACTAATTATTAATAAGAATAGCCTTAGGGTTAATAATAATATTTTATATTTATTAGTATATATTTAGTATAAATCTAAAGTTAATATAAGCTAATATAACTTTTATATTTTTATTTATAGCTATATTATAAGCTAATTAAGCAGCTAATAGCCTCTTAACTTAGTTAGTTTACTTATAATTAATATAGTATTAAAGGTATTATTTTAATATCTAGTTTATATATTTAGTTTATTTATTTATCTCTTTATAATATATAATAGAGAGTTTATAATTAATCCTTAAATATCCTATAAGGCTTTATTAAAATTTTAAAATAAATAATAGTCTTTAGTTTATAATAATCTTAAGTAATATATTATATATTTTAGTAATATAAAAATAAAATAGATAGGCGAATTCTTTAGCTATTATTAATTCTCTATAAGGTATAAAATAAGAAAGTTTTATAAGTCTATTTATAATAATAAGAATATTATTATAGAAATTTTTAGTAGCTAGTTCTTCTAATAGGGGTAATTTAGTAATAAAATCTATAATAATTAAATCTTATAGTTATTTTATAACTAGGAGTAATTATAGTTTCCTATAGGGCTTATAGTATTATACCTTAGTCTTTGCATAGAGGTTATATTAATTAATAATAATAGAAATAGTTTTCTTTATATTAGGAAAAGTAAATACTATTTTAACTTATTTTAAGGTTTTATTAATCCCCTAATAACTATATAGTTAATAGTTATATATTTCTCGGATAAGGTCTTATTATAATTTATCTAATACTTATTATTTTTTTATTTTCTTATTATCTAGAAGTTATTTATTATATTACTAAATTTATTTTAAGAATAGGTTACCTTATTTTATTATATAAGTTATTCTAAGGGCTTTTAGTAAGTTCGGCTCTTAGTTTTCTTAGTAGATTTTATAATATAGGTAGTTATTTAGTCCTATACTAAGGTTTTCTTATATAAAATACTAGTAGATAGTATCCTAGAACTCTCTATCTCTTAGTTTCTTATTATATTTAATAGTTTAGTAATAGTATTTAATAAACCCTTTTATATATTATTATAATATAAAGATATATTTCTAGTATATAATTATACCTTATTAGCTTCCTATCTAGTCTACTTAATTAATTATAAGTCTCTTAAGTTTCCTAAGGGTAATATTAGTAATAATCTTATTCTTTTACTTATCTATTAGGTAATATAATAGTATTTATTATTTAATATAAGTAATTATTTATTACTTAAGGTATTTTTCTTATATAAATTATAAGAGTTATTTTTTTATCTTAGTCTTTTTAGTATTAAGGTTAGGTTATTAGCTAATAATATTAGTTTTATTATTTTTTATTTCTTTAATATAGATAATAATATAATTAAATTCTTAAAAGTATTTAGTATATTATAGTTATTATTTACTAAGTTCTTAGGTTTTAGTAAAATAAGTAATATTCTTATAATTTATATATACCTTAATCTAGTATTTACTCCTTAGTAAATAATACTAAAATTCCTTAAAGGTATTAATTATTATAAGGAATTCTTTATTATAAATAAAGTAATTAAGTTTTACCTTATATAACTTATAGAAATAAAATATAATAAGGTATAAGAGTTTCTTATTATTTTATTATCTAATTTAAGTACTTAGGGTAAAGTCTAAGGTATTTATTTTTAATTTAATTTATTAAGATAGGTTAAATATCTTAAGTATAGGTTTACCTAGGATAAATTCCTTAATTTTTTTAAAGCTTCCCTAGCTTTAGTCCTGAATATAAATAAATTTGTTTTATAAGGTTAATTAATAATATAATAATCTTTCTAAATTATTTAAGGAACTTATAGTAATAATTAATAAAATTAAGAAAGGCTTATACTTTCTTAATATTTATTAATTTTTTTTATTCTTTAATTACTAAGATTTTCTTAAGGTTTATATATATCTTATTATAAGAAATAATATATTTAAGAAATTCTATCTCTAAAATATAAAACTTACTTTTCTTAGGTTTTATTAATAGCTTAATATCTTATAATATTTATAATACCTTATAAATATATTTTTCCTTAGATATCTTAATTATTACCTAATAGGTCTTTATATTATAACTAGGCTTATTATAAATATTATAATATTAAATACCTAATTATATTAACTTTCTTTAATTATTACTCTATAATAATTTAGCTATTATTTATATATTAATATCTATTTAATTAATTATTTATCTTTCTTCTTTTATTATTATAACTCCTCTTTTTTATAATTAAGTCTTTTTTACCTTTTAGTGCTAACTAAGTATTTTATTTATCTCTTAAAGGTCTTTATTCTTAATAATTAATAAGGTAACCTAATATATAATTACCTTTATTCCTTTCTTAAGAGACCTTAAGTTATTAAGAATTAACTCTAGGGAGCTATTTTAATATTTTTTAATTTATCTTTTAAGGTATTTAAATTAAGATTAGGCCTTAAGTATAATCCTTAAGGTCCTTAAAGCCTAAGGGGCTAATAATTTAGCTACCTCCTTAGTAATTATTAGAGTCTATAGCTATATATTAAGCTTTAAGACTATAATTTCTAAATTAAGGGGAATAAAATTAGCTTTTTTAAAAGCCCTCTTAATATTTCTCTTTATTATAATAGCCTTATATATTATATAAAAGGCTAAAAAAAACTTAATTATTAAAATATAAATAATAAAATATCTAATTAAATATTTTATTTTTTAATTATAAGCTTTTTTTAATATATTAAAATACTTAATATTAAGGGGCTAAAATAAATAAAAAAAATAAAATAATATATAAAATTAAATAATTTTTTTTTTATAATATTTCTTAAATTTAATAAAATATTAATTTTTATAATTATTAAAAATTAAAAAATAATAATAATTATTTAATTATTTAGCTATATATTAATTAAAGTATTTTAATTATTTTATATTAATTTTATTATTAATTTAGTTATTTTAAATTATTATAATAACTTAATTACTTAAGAAATTATTATCTTAGTATTAATTAATAAAATAATATTAGCCCGCGCTAATAATAAATAGCTAAATTATTTAGCTTTTTATATTAATTACTTAGATAATTATAATTTATTTATAATTTCTAAGCTATATTAATTTTAGCTTTAAATACTTTTTTAAACCTATAATAATTATTTTATTTATAATTATACCTATAAGAAAGCTAATCTTATTAAGGTTATAAAGATTATATAATTAGATATTATATTTTATAATTATATTCCTTATAAGGTAAAATTAATTATAAATAATTATTAGATCTTAATATTTAGCTCTCTAATAATTATATTTCTAAAAAAAATATATCTTAAGCTCTAAGTATTACTTAATAAAATTTAAAGTATAATATATATTAATTAGTAATATATTATAATTAATAAGTAATTAATTAGCTATTTTTTTAATATTATAAAGCTAAGGGAAAAATCCTTATAAATCTAAATTAAAAATAAAATAAATAAAAACTTATTTCTTTAAATTAAATAATTAATATAATTTCTAAAAGGTATTATATTAAGATTAAATACCTTTTTATTAATATTAAAGTATTATTAGGTTAATTATATAGATCTTTATAATATATTAAAGCTTTAATTTTAAGTTATTTTAAAAAGCCTAAAGGGTAAAAAGGATTTTAGCTTTTTTATTAGACTATAATATACTAGGTAGTTAAGAATTAATTAATTAAATAGAGAAGATATAAATTAAGGGATTTTTATTTTACTTATTTATTTATTTTACTTATTTATTTATTTTACTTATTTATTTATTTTACTTATTTATTATATATATTAAATATTTTTATAATATATTATTAATTATTTATTAAAATATAATAAGTATATTAATAAGTCTAAAAGGTATAATAAGATATTTAAATAGTTTATACTTAGTATAAAAAGTAGTTTTTTAGTTATATGCTTTTATAATATATATAAAATTATAAGCTTTTTTAAGGTTAAGTATAATAAAATATTTTATTTTAAATAACTAGTTTTTTAACTTATTAATAAGTAATAGTAGTATATAGTCCTTAATTATAATAATATTAAGTATCTTAAAGTTAATATAGAATTAAAACTTATTATTTTTTTTAAAATAAATATTATAAGGTATTTAATTAGTAATGTATTTTCTTTAATATATTTTTTTTATAATATATCTTTAATATATTTCTTTAATACTAATAATTATATTTTATTAAATAAGTAAAATTTATTAAAGCTAGGTTATTTCTTATTTATAAATTTAATTTTTAGATTATAATATAATATATATAATAAGTAAGTATTATAATTATATAAATATTATAAAAATCTCTTAACTTATATCTTTTTTATTTAATTAATTATTTCTTAATTACCTAGTATATTATAGGCTTTTATTAAGTCTAAAATACTTCTTACTCTTTAAGCTATATAAAATAACCCTAAGTTAAATATTTAATAAGTTATAACTATTTATAAGGTTTATTATTATATCTTATATTATTAATAGCATAGTATTTAATCTTAATATAATATTATTTAGAAATTATATTAGCTATTTAATCTAAAAGAATAGATTCTTATTTATTTTATTTTTAATTTAAATTTATAAGGATTTCCTTCTTAGCTTTATAATATAAAAGAAATAACTAATTAATTACTTATTAATTATAATATATTATTTATTAATATATATTAAGCTTTAAACTTTATTAAATAATACCTAGACCTTAAGATATATTTTTTTTAGAAATATAATTACTAAAGAGCTAAATATAAAGATCTAATTATTATTTATAATTAATTTTAGCTTATAATAAATATAATTATAAAATATAATATTTAATTAAATAATATTTATAACTTTAATATAATTAGCTTCTTTATAGGTATAATTATAAATAAAATAATTATTATAACCTTAGAAATATATTTAAAGCTAAAATTAATTTAGCTTAGAAATTAAAAAATAATTATAATTATTTAAGTAATTAATATAAAAAGCTAAATAATCTAGTTATTTAGTATTAATATAAGCTAACGTACATGATAAGCATGTGCACCAAACAAGTATGTGCACCACTTTTCCTGTACCCATAAGATAGAAGCCGCAATAAAAACATCACAAACCATTTGATCAATTAAAACTACTCACTATACTCTTCCCCAGACGTCTCAATTACTACCTGACAGGTCCTTGCATTATGGCCGGGCTTGCCGCAGACACCACAACGCCGAACACCCGGTCGCGCCGACCTTCCTTGACCACCACTTCTCGACGATTCCGCCACTACCTGCGCATCAACATCCATTTGATCAATTGCTTGCCGTCCTTCCTCTACCGTCATTACCCCTCTTTTCTGTAGTCGGGTCCTTTTTGCCCTCCGGCGCCGGCTTAGTATCTCATTCGCCTGTTCAAGGTCTTTTGACCCGAGCCTCGAGTAAGGCAACCTTATGCATAACTATCTTTGTTCCCTTAGAAGAAGACCGTATAGCTTCTAGAATTGACTCTGGGGAGCTACTTTTTGTGCGTTATAACTCGTCTCTCGAGGTAATCTGACTGAGATTGAGCCTCAAGCACGGTCTTTGGGGTCTTTGAGACCCAAGGGGTCAAGGGTTCAGCCACTTCCTCAGGCGGCGTTGGAGTCCGTAGCTGCACATCAAGCTTCGAGACCACACTTTCCGCGTCAAGAGGAACAAGCCCGGCTCCTCTGAAGGCTGATCTGATATTTCTTTGTGTCATGGTGGCCTGAAATGCGGCGTGGAAGGCCGGAAAGAACTCGGTCTTCGAAACGTGGGTTATAGAGCATCTGATCAGATGCTCAATTTCTCGACCGTAAGCGTTCTTGAGCACGCTGAAGCACCCGACGTCAAGGGGCTGAAGCAGATGAGATGAATGAGGTGGCATACAGAGCGTGATAATGTTGTTATCCTGGCAAAACCTCTCAAAAATCGATAGAATGATGACTTTCATGGCCATCGAGGATCAAGAGACGATAGGAACCAATTGATCGATTGGTTGTACACCGGTCAAAAGTGCTTTTAGCCACTCTAGACCAGTCTCGTTATCGGTCCAGCCATTTTGGGTCGTCGCAATAGCCCAATCGCCCGGGAGGTTGCTTTCTCGGTACCAGTTGGCGAGGTGATATTGGCCCGCGCCGATGATGAACGGCGGGATCGCCCAGCCTTCCGCATTGATCGCTTGAATGACTGTAATCCATTCCCGGTTTCCAGGCTGCACTGATTTTGGCTTTCCACGCCTATCTGTGCCTGTGACGACCATTCCGCTTTGAATTATACCCATCATAAAGCCAGTCTCATCAAAGTTATAGATATCTTCTAATCGGATGCCGTACTTCGCGATTGCGTTCGCCACAACCGTAAACCAGTTACGAATAATAGCTGGATCTTCGCACTTAGCTCTCTGGTAGTCGTACTTCCGAAAAAAACGCGTCTTGAGGTCTAGGTGTCGCTTAACGAAGTTGGAAGCCCAGCGCTTGCCGACGGGTAGCGCGTCGCGGTCGGCGAGCAATCGATTGGCCATTTCTTCAACACTACGCAGTCGCGGGGAAATCCTCGCGAATCCAGGTCGAGAATGAACTGAATAATGATCTGTTCCTCTAGATTAGATAGTTTGCGTGATTTAGGAATCCAATCGCGTCGAGATTGAATGCCATTGTGCCGGCGACGTAAGGCCCAATAGTTAACTTGGTATAGCCTAGCAGCGCCTCGGAGACTTAAATTTGGGTTATTTTGGAGAGCTTGAAGCGCAAGAAGGACTTGACGTTCAGAATAGAGTTGAGGCATGATTTTTGGTTGATAATTAATTGATCAAATGGCATTGGTGATGATTGAGGGATTTTTGGTGCACATACTTGTTTGGTGCATATGCTTATCATGTACGTTAATATTACCTCGCTAATTAATATTAAGATAATAATTTCTTAGGTAATTAAATAATTATAATAACTTAAAATAATTAAATTAATAATAAGATTAATTTTAAATAACTTAAATATTTTAATTAATATATAATTAATTAATTAATTAATTTTTATTATTTTTTAATTTTTAATAATTATAAAAATTAATATTTTATTAAATTTAAGAAATATTATAAAAAAAAAATTATTTAATTTTATATATTATTTTATTTAGTTTATTTATTTTAGCCTCTTAATATTAAGTATTTTAATATATTAAAATAAGCTTATAATTAAAAAATAAAATAATTAATTAAATATTTTATAATTTATATTTTAAAGACTAAGTTCTTTTTAGCCTTTTATATTATATATAAGGCTATTATAATAAAAAGAAATATTAAGAGGGTTTTTAAAAGAGCTAGCTTTATTTCTCTTAACTTAGAAACTATAATCTTAAAGCTTAATATATAATTATAGATTTTAATACTTATTAAGAAGGGATCTAAGCCCTTAATTTCTTAAGTCTTAAGGACCTTAAAGATTATATTTAAGGCTAAATCTTAATTTAAATACCTTAAAAAGTAAATTAAAAAGTATTAAAGTAACTCCTTAGAGTTAATCTTTAAAGCCCTAAGGTCTATTAAGAAAAAAATAAAAATAATTATATATTAGGTTATTTTATTAGTTATTAAGAATAAAGACTTTTAAGAGATAAATAAAGTACTTAATTAGTATTAAAAAATAAAAAAAACTTAGCTATAAAAAAGAAAAGTTATAATAATAAAAAAAGAAAAATAAATAATTAATTAAATAGATATTAATATATAAATAATAACTAAATTATTAAGATATAATAATTAAAAAAGATTAATATAATTAAGAATTTAATATTATAATATTTATAATTAGCTTAATTATAATATAATAACCTATTAGGTATTAATTAAGATATTTAAGGAAAAATATAATAAATAATTTTAATTAATTAAATAATTTATAATATTTTTATTATAATTTTTAGCTTAGAGATTAGGATTTTTATAATATTTATATAATTATAATATTTATTTATTATATATATTAAGTTATTTTATAAAAAGCTTTTTATAAATATAATATTATAATAAGATATTCTTAAGTTATTTTTTTTAAAATATTTTTTTAATTTATTTTAAGTTTTTTTTTAATTTATAAAGTTATTTTATAATAATATATATATATAATAAATATAATAATTAACTAAGTATAATAAAAATCTTAACCTTTTATATTAATATAATAATAAAAATATAATAAATTAATTAATTAATTAAAATTACTTATTATATTTTTCTTTAAATATTTTAATTATTTCTTAATAAGTCTTTATATTATAACTAAGCTTATTATAAATATTATAATATTAAATACTTAATTATATTAATTTCTCTTAATTATTACTTTTTAATAATTTAATTATTACTTATATATTAATATTTATTTAATTAATTATTTATTTTTCTTTTTTTATTATTATAACCCCCTTTTTTTATAATTAAGTCTTTTATATTTTTTAATACTAATTAAATATCTTATTTACCTTTTAAAGGTTTTTATTTTTAATAATTAATAAAATAACCTAATATATAATTATTTTTATTTTTTTCTTAAGAGACCTTAAGGCTTTAAAAATTAACTCTAAGGAGCTATTTTAATATTTTTTAATTTATTTTTTAAAATATTTAAACTAAGATCTAGCCTTAAATATAATTCTTAGGGTCCTTAAGACTTAAAAAGTTAAAGGCTTAGTTTCCTCCTTAATAGGTATTAAAGTCTATAGCTATATATTAAGCTTTAAGATTATAATTTCTAAGTTAAAAGAAATAAAATTAATTCTTTTAAATACTCTCTTAATATTTCTTTTTATTATAATAGCCTTATATATTATATAAAAGGCTAAAAAAAACTTAATTTTTAAAATATAAGATATAAAGTATTTAATTAAATATTTTATTTCTTAATTATAGGTTTTTTTTAATAACTCAAAATACTTAATATTAAGAGGCTAAAATTAATAAAAGAAATAAAATAAAATATAAAGCTAGATATTTTTTTTTTTATAATATCTCTTAAATTTAATTAATTAATAACTTTTATAGCTATTAAGAATTAAGAAATAATAAAAATTAATTAATTAATTAATTATATATTAATTAAAGTATTTTAGTTATTTAAGACTAATTTTATTATTAATCTAGCTATTTTAAGTTATTATAATTACTTAATTACTTAAAAGGTTATTTTCTTAGTATTAATTAATAAAGTAATATTAGCCTATATTAATAATAAATAATTAAATTACTTAGCTTTTTATATTAATTACTTAAATAATTATAATTTATTTTTAATTTCTAAATTATATTCATTTTAGCTTTAAATATCTTTCTAAGCCTATAATAATTATTTTACTTATAATTATACCTTACTATCAGTATTATAGCCTTATCTAATTAATATTATATATCTCTATAGCATATTAGAGGCTTAACCTTTAGTTATCTTTAAGGGCTTAAAGTATAAAAAATAATCTAGCTTTATTATTTAATTAAGATATAATAAGTTATTAAGAATTAATTAATTAAATAGAGATAATATAAGTTAAGGGATTTTTATTATACTTAGTTAATTATTATATTCGCTATATATATATATATATATTATATATAATTATTTATTATTTTTATTATTTTTATTTATTATAATATTTATATTATATCTCTTTAGGTAAAGAGGTATCTTATATTTACTTTTTTTTAATTTCTCTAATATTTATAATAGAAGTTTAAGATTTTATATTATATCTTAAGTTATTATTTATTATAAAGGGTATCTTATTATTAAAAGAGAATACTTAGCTAATTCTCTAGTTAAAATATAAGTTATAATATTATAACTATAAGTACCTAAGTATAAGGTTATAATACTTATTTAATATTATATTAAATAAAATCCCTTAGTTTTTTCCTTTAATAAAAACTTTAAGGTAATTAATCTTATATTAAATAATTTTATTATTATAATTAAAAAGGGTTTCTTATAAGTTAGTAATTATATAAGGTACTTATTTATACCTCTATAATAGCTTAAGCTTATTTATTATTATTAAGTTAAAGTAATTCTATTTAGCTCTGCTATTTATTAAAGTATTTAACTATTCTCTTTTATCTTATACTCTTAATTCTAGGTATTATTATCTATATACTTTATTTATAAAATAAAGGGCCTTCTAGGATAATTTTTTCTTATATTTATCTATCTATCGCCTTATACTAGATAGGGTATTTAGTTTTTTAACTTCTTAATAATATAGCTAAGGTACTTAAATTTATATTTATTATTTATATATATTTTATAATTATAGTTATTTCTTAAGCTATTTTATTATTATTAATAGCTTTTTTTTACTTCTCTATTTTCTTTATATTAAGTATTACTTAGTTTTCTTTATTTTTCCTAGCTAACCTTTCTTTATTAGTCTTTAATTTTATAAACTATTTATTTATCTTTCTAAATAGCTTAGTATAAGTCCTTATAGTAATATATATATATTATACTAATAGAATTCTATTAATAAAATACTTAATATCCCTTTATTTTATATTATATATAAGGTTTATTATTTAGCTAAGTTAATAAGGTAATAAGAAAGTAATCTTATTTTTATTTCTTCTCTTTATATTTTTTATATTAATAATATTAATAAGATATCTATAAAATACTAAGATATTCCTTATATATAGGATATATTTATATATTATCTTAGGGATTAAATAATACTTCTCGGTATTATAAGTTCTTAGCTAATTCCTTATAATAGGCTTAGAGATAAATCTCTTATATATATACTATATCTATATATTCCTATGCTATATAGATATATTATTCGCACTTATTATTTTAATATTAGTTATTATTTTTATTATAGAGCTATAGGTAAGGTTTTTCTTCTTATAGTTCCTTATTAATTTTTCTCTTTTCTTATTATAACTCTTTCTAGGTTTATTAGAGTTCTTTTTATAGCTTCGCTACATTATACTTAAGATTAATTTAAGTTAGGTCCTTAGTATCCCTTCTTAAGATCTAGTCCTAGTAATATAATTCGCAGTATTCCTTTTTTTATTATTTATATATTTTATTATATTCTTATAATACTTTGGGTTAATATTATAGGCATAAATTATAGTTATATCGCGCGGGGTTATTTTATTAATAGTCTCTTTTATATATACTTTGTTGGAGAAACAGAACACACCACACCACACAGCCAGATCTTCTTCGCGTATTCCTTTCTTGTGACCTTTCAAAAGAGGGATCTCACACACTGTCTCGTGATCTCAATATCATAGAAAATAGTAAGGGCAAATGATCAATTGATAGCAATAATAATTACGCCGAGGAAGAAAGCCCAAAGCTCCCCTTTCTCGTCATAACCGATGAAGAAGATGATGATGATGGTCAGAGGCCGCTGGCCTCTGACCCTTTTCTACGTACAAGAAATTGCCCAACAGCTCAAAACGGCTTAGCACTCATTTCCCCTAACTCAATACTAAAGGGTATATAAAAGGGTATTATATTATATCTTATAATCTACTTCTTATAATTAAACCCTTTTATAGCGGCTCCTTTAAAGTCTACTTATTTTGCTATTATTAGGAGTAGTTACTATTTCTATCTTATTAATACTCTTACCCCTTCTTATATAAGCTTCTTAGTTATAGTAATAGTAATTATTTATTAGCTTATATTATTTAGTTTAAGGTTTATTTATATCCTTAGTTTAGGGAGTAGTTCTTACTATATATCTACCTTAGTAGTATAGATAGCTATTTATAGCTTATAGTTAATAGTATTTAATTATTTCTTACCTTCTGGGAGGGGCTATTATAGTCTAGGTTAGTAGCGCCCTTTTTTAATATCTTATTATTTCTTTTTATATTTATTAGCTTTATAGCCTTATTTATAATAATAGTAGTATTTAATAGGTTTCTATCCTTATTAAGTAGCTCTTAGTTTTATAAGGCCTACTTATATATTATATAAAGTATTATATTATCTTTTCTTACCTTAGTTTAAGTTAAATTAGGAGTTATTAGCCTTATAATTACTAGACTTAGGGTTCTAGAGCTTCTTCTAGGAGAATTACTAATTATTAATCTTAATTACCTTATTAATATAATTAATAAGACTATCTAGCTATTGTTCTTAATAGAGTTTAGCCTATACTTTTTTTTTAAGTTTATTAAAGAAAAAGGATATTAAGAGTTATTAATCTTAGTTAAGTTTTAAGGTAAATTAAAAGTATTTTATTTTATACTTTAAGGTAAATTATATTTATTAAAATACCTTAATTTCTCTTTTAATTTATACTTTTTTATTAATAGTCCTAAAGGCTTACTAAAGTATTATCTTAAAAGCTCTATAATTTAAATAAAAGTTATTAATTTATAATAAGAGTTTAATAAATAAGATAATAAGGTATTCCCTTATAATTAGTTTAAACTATGCGGTAGTATAATTCTTAAGCCTTCTTATAATATATTAAACCCTACTAAAAGCTATAATAAATTAGGTTAAGTAATAGGTTATAAAGGCCTATAGCTATATAAGGAAGGTTAATAGCTTATATGCGGTTTTATTAAATATCTCTAATAGGTTAGGCTTTAGGACCTTTCTTATATCTTTTCCCTTTATAATAGCAGCGGCTATATTATTAATATCTTAGATATTATTTAGGTATTATATATTCTAGGCGCGCTAGGACTTATCTATTCTTTTAATAAATTCGCAAAGTCTATTTATCTCAGTACTTATAGTAATAATCTAGGCATAGAGCTATTTAACCTCCTTATTATTAGAGTTATTTATATTATTTATTTCCTTATCTAGGTTATTAGGGACGGGGGTAATAAATATAACTAGGTAGTTAATAGGTAGAACCTATTAATAGTTATTAATAAGAATAGCCTAAGTAATTATTATATTTAATATTATTTAAGATAATATAAATAATCTATTAAATAAAAGCTATTAATATATAATAATTATATTTTTCCTAAGGGATAAATTAATTATATTAAGTTTATATTAATAAGAGATTATTAATATTACTTAAATAAGATAATATAAGTTATATCTAGTAATATACTTAAAGGTATTAAGTATAACTAAGTTATATTAATAACTAAGGTAGCTACTATATAAGAAAGTACTAATAAGTATATTTTATATATTTATATATCTAGTATTAGACTAATTATAGGTTAGGTTAATATTATTCTTAGATCGCATTAGCCCTAGACTAATATTACTTTAATAAAGTATTAATCTATGCCTAATAGGTCCGCGAGGCCTAGGATTTTATAAAGATTATATAATATAATTATAGAAGTTATAATAAATAATAAGACTAATCTTAAGTAATTTAAGTATTTTAATTAATATATAGCTAAGTAATTAATTAATTTTTATTATTTTTTAATTCTTAATAATTATAAAAGTTATTATTTTATTAAATTTAAGAAATATTATAAAAAAAAAATTATTTAGCTTTATATATTACCTTATTTATCTTATTTATTTTAGCCCCTTAATATTAAGTATTTTAATATATTAAAAAAGACTTATAATTAAGAAATAAAATATTTAATTAAATATTTTATTATTTATATTTTAAAAACTAAGTTTTTTTTAGCTTTTTATATTATATATAAAGCTATTATAATAAAAAGAAATATTAAAAGGGCTTTTAAAAGAGCTAGCCTTATTCCCCTTAATTTAGAAAATATAATCTTAAAGCTTAATATATAGCTATAGATATTAATATTAGTTAAGAAGGTATCTAATTAATTAACCTCTTAGGCATTAAGGACCCTAAAGATTATATTTAAGGCCTAATCTTAGTTAAAATACCTTAAAAAATAAATTTAAAAATATTAAAATAACTCTCTAGCGTTAATTCTTAAAGTATTAAAGTCTCTTATAAAGGGAATAAAAATAATTATATATAAGATAGCTCTTATTTAGGCAAAAGTCTAAGATTTTTAATAAATAAATAAGATACTAAGCTAGCGCTAGAGAATAAAAAGGACTTAGCTATAAAAAAGAGGGGTAATAATAATAAAGGAAGAAAGATAAGTAATTAATTAAATAGATATTAATATATAAATAATAGCTAAATTATTATAGAGTAGTAATTAAGGGAGGTTAATATAACTAGGTATTTAGTATTATAATATCTATAATAAGCCTAGCTATAATATAAGGACTTATTAAGTAGTAATTAAGATATCTAGAGAAGAATATAATAAGTAGTTTTAATTAATTAAATAATTTATAGTATTTTTATTATAATTTCTATCTTAAAGGTTAAGATTTTTAAGATACTTAGTTAACTAAGATACTTGCTATGTATATATATTATATATAAGTATAATAGTGCAACTTAGCCGTCAGGCCACAGGGCAAAGAATTGGGCGATAATCGCTATTCTAGTAAATATAGTAGGTGCTTCAGCTGCTTATAGGGGCTTAGAGCGCTGTCAGGGTACCCAAGCTGTAAGCTTGGGCGCTAATCCGAACAGGGACATGGTTTGCTTTGCTTTGCTTGATTTGCGGAACGGATGAAGCTAATTGTGCGGGGCGGTGCAAGGATGTGGGCATGCGGTACGGCAAAGCCTCGCAGAGCCATAGGCCTTATGGATAGAGGTGTGGCACAGTTGCGGCACGAAGTGCCACAACTGGTTGATCTTTTGGTCTATTGGCTCAATCGGCATGCCACCCGGTTCTGTTACAGGCGGCAGGTAGCCAGCGACGATAACGATAAAGCGGACAAACGAACAGATGGACGAGGACGAGGGGGGCAATTAGATATATGAAGATGATACGGCTAATTATTGATTAGCCGGGATGCACAGTGTCGTCACCTCGTAAGTACGTGGCACATGTACACGCCAACCCCCGATTGTCCTTCTGCTCTAATGTTGATGGAGAATCAGCCAGGTGTTGTGCGCCGGCATCGGGCCGACTGTGTCCGTCGGATTAGCACGAAGACCGAAAAAGGGCCCTGAGACTTCGGAAATGATCATATAATTGGGCGACGGGAGAACTTCGACGTACATCCGATGATAAGATCCGATACCGGCAAAGCTTCGGTATCGAGACTCTTAGCGGCCAGCCAAGCACATTCTGTCCCCCACCGGAGTGTTTAGAAGATGCTGACTATGCTACAACATACTGTATTGAGTATGCGCAATTGCTGTACGATATCGTTGGACAGACCAGACCCCGCGTATCTTACCCGCGCACCTGCTTCCCCGGCCCAGCCTCGTACGGCCAATGAGCTGAAAGTTCTTGGCCCCCGGTGATGACAGGCAAAGCCGGCACCATGACCGTCACCATCCGCGCCCAATCCGTCCCCTCGTTGCTCCATTTATGCATCGTGCCACGCTGAACGATAGTATCGCCCTCGCCCAGTGTGGTCCTAGTACCGTCTTCCGTTGTCAAGACTATCGTCCCCTTGAACACCAAGACGTAGTCGAGCGTAATTGAGCGGTGGAACGGGCCGTCGTAATTCGGCGGTATGTCGTAGGCCGTGAAAAAGGAGCCCATGGATGCGGTGTGGATGTCGGCTGCCTGTCTCAATCCGCTGTTGCTTACATCTGCAGGGGCTTCGGATGCGGACCACAGAGGGAATGCGTAAGATCCATCCCCGAACGGCCTAGTCTCAGGGTCGGGATGTGCTGCGACGGTCGCGACCCCATCCTCATTGTGTTGGGTAACGAATCGTCGAGGGGCTGGGAATGCTGGGAATGATGGGCTGCCGGAATTTGAATCCATAGAAACGGCGCTCGAGCGAACAATCACTGTTAAATAGATAGGAGGCCGACGGCAGGCGAACGCACAGTAGTAGGTCTTTGTAATTTCTGGAAAACTCGCTGTCGCTGGAATTGGGAGGGCCGGGTAGGTGATCCGCTTGTACATTACATGCACTGTAGCTCCAGTACATATATGCAATATATAGTTTGTCACCGCATCCGGCCCTCTTCTTCCTTGCCCGATCGCCATGGGTGAACCGCCGCCGCCGCCGCATGGCAACCTCCCTTCTGATTTGCGAACTCTTCGTCTTCTCCCCGCCCCGCGCTAATGCCACCTGCTGACTTCCCACCCTTGAGCCACTGCGAAGTCCCACCGCCCGGCGGGCACACTAAACTGCTAAGTTCCTCGCGACCGCCAGCAATGTCCGCCATGTCAGCCAACACAACCACTCAAACATCCTAAGTGAAGCCACCCTCCAACCGTGTGTCGTCCTTACAGCAGATGGCACAATAACTGGCAGAGGCACTAAGTAGGAGGACATCCCTGGCGGTAGCCGCTTGAATGGACGGTGCTGCGTATCTTATCCTATCCTATCCTCAAATCCAGCATGATTCCAATATTCTACCCTCGACATCTCACTCCACTGCTGAAGATGATCCCTTGGGTGGTTTCCAGTGCAGCGACTTGAACGAGCTCAGAAGAAGTTATCAACATGCCATCTTCTCTTCAATCATCAATCACGGGCAGGAGCTCGTTAACATGTCCGCGAACGACAGCTCCACCGTAGCCGTTCGAGTTCATACATATACACAAGGCTAAGAGCTATTGAAGATCCCGAAGGGCTGGCTGCGGCTGTTGGGGAAGGGCAAGTCAATGTCAGGATTTCGACAGAAGGCAGTGAGGCTAGTTGCGGCCAGCCCGACGCCTCCGAATAACCGAGCCAGCCGGGGGTCCGTGTGAGTAGCCATGGTTGGTTACTTATGGGTCTTCTATGCATGGTGTTCGTGCTTGATTACTAAGGAAGGTGTTGTCTAGGGTTCAAAGGGAAGACACGGGATCTTGAACACCAAGGGATCATGGTCGTGTGGAGTTCACACGGCGGCGCAAAAGCCCGCCCGCCAAAAGTCCGCCAGAGTCTGCGAATTCTATCAAATATAGTAATACCGTTTCTCTCTTCCGTGATTATGAGCAGGCTGCGGACAGATCCCATGTTAGCGTGCACGAAAAACACTACCGATTTTAATTCCCCCCCTTTTCTGCGTCCTTTGGTTAAGAAGTTCCTGTTCAATTCATTCCCCTTACATATCGACCTTGTCAGAAATCCACACGACTAAGCCGCCTTGGTCTTTGGCGGGCAAAACAGTCGTCGTTACGGGTGGATCGCGGGTAATTAGTCGAGCAATTACGGTCCATTTCTCCCGCAAGGGCTTGACCAACCTTACGATTACGTATCTCGGAAATGCCACCGCAGCCGAGGCGACCTTGGAGGAATGTCGCCGACTAGGAGTCAGACAGACCACCGTACCCCAGGCAGATACTTGATTCTTCGATTGCTTCCAAGGTCATCAGCCAAGTCCTGACGCAACTGGCCACGGAGGCCATCAATATCATTGTTAACAATGCCGCCTGGGTCGACCCGCCGGCGGGACTCCTCAGCGGGCTGATCCAAGACAGTTCTGCCGCCCCGAAACTGGGAGAGCCCTAGGACATTGCTTACATCGTTGGGTTCTTCGCGAGCGAGGAAAGCAGATGGGTCAAAGGAGTTGCTCTTAGGCAAGATCTTAGCCGGTGCCAATGTTCTGAGCGGTCGCAAGGGCTACTACTTCAGCAACACTGGTGCCTTGACCTGGGAGGATGTAAACAAGAAACTCGGGGTCATCGGCTATCGTTTGGGTGACTTTGTATCTCCTAGATCGGCGTCCATTATTTTAGACAAGGCGATTAAGAGATAGGATTTCACCGAGGGCAATCGCCTTCTGCTAAGAACGAACCATGCTGGCAGGTTCGCACAATACTTCATCTCGGCGACCATTCCGAGGACTTACGCTAATGTGAGAATTGTCCATGTCCAAACCCACTCCGAAATATGCCAGCTGGGTTGGAAGCCCTAGAAAATTGCGGCCGACTGGGAGGTCGAGTTGGAGGAAACCTGAAAGGCTGTCACGGCTGAGAAGTATAATCGAAATGCTAAGCATTAATGTCTGCATGAAATGGTGTGTTTTCCGAGATGATCACCCGGTGGTTTCATAATTTGGATTGATCCATCAGCTAATATCCCACGCCCTGTCCCTCCACCCTGGCATTCCGATCTTTCGGTGGTGGCTGGAAAGTGGCGGAATCGCCAAGGCGAACTTATGCGAGTTGCTGACATTGAAACCCCTAACTCTCAGAAGCAGGAAACACGGTTTAGTATTAGCTTGCCCACCCATCAACAGATTCGAGCTGGCATCGGTGTACTACGTATGTAGCTATCGCCACCGGACCAGAGCTGCTGATTGGCTTGCGATTCAATCATGATGTCGTGACTAAGAGCCGTGGCTCGAGTTCTGCTTGCTCAACTCCAGCTTGAATCCAATACCCTCTAAGGAAGTAATCGCATTCCCATCGGCGTCCGTGAGCATCTGGTCTCTGGCCTTTACTATTCGAGTAGCGTCACCGACTGCTAGCATGGAAGGCTACGACGAAGACCTCACCCATCGCTCTACATTGGTGGCATCGGTTAGGAGACTCGCGGAGCGGGCTCGTTGGAAATCGTGTGAAACATCGGGACAATGGATCCGATACCGGACAATCCCTTTCTTTTGGTTGCTCTTGTTTATTTTACCGTGTGGACAGGGGAATGGAAACTGGAGACGGATGTGGATGGTGTTGTCCAGAAGTAGATTGGACTCCACTCCAGAATGAGCTCACAGGTGTCTGTCCTCTCATGATTCGTAAATTCCGCTGCGCTGCGCTGCGCTAGGCAACGAACGGCGTAAAGAACTTGCCACAACGACAGGTAGAAGATCGCTGTTTCTCGCAAGCTGAAAGGCGCCACAGAAAAGGGAATACTGCCCTCACTAGGCAGTCACTTATCAACCAACAACAGGCTCAGCGCATGCAATAGTCCAACTTGGCAGTCTGAGCGCATCAGGCTGCCCGTTCGATTCGCCCTAGTCCATCTGGACTGGGCTGACAGTACCCCAAAGAACGAAAGTCTTACAGGGAACGAGCAAAAGAGCTCGCTCCGCCAAGTCCGGGAGTGCAACTTCAGTTAGCTACGGTGCCTATCGGACAATCTCTCATTTGATACCCAAGGGTCTGAAGCGCTACAGGCTTTCCTCTGCCGGTATAAGCCGTATCTTGCTCGACCAGACCCATAATCGCATTTCCCCTTATATGTGTGCAATCAACCATTCGGACTGCGATTTAGTACATATACTCGGGCTACTCTGATAAACAGGCTTGGGGTTTTTTTTTTTTTTTTTTTTCTTGAAGTATTCATTATTACGCCCGCGAACACAGCGACTTTCACTAAGCTCCGCGAAGAACATAGGTAAGGGATTGACGTTTGTTTGGAGTGGCAACATCGATCAAGATCGCCTCTGAAAGAGAATTTTTAAGACAATTAGATCAGAAAGTAAATACAAGTGTATGTCTATAGTTCTTCCTATGCCATTCTAGCCCTTAAATCTATATCCTTCCTCCTTTCACGTGGAGGATTCGTTGTCTACTCCTTCTTCACCTTCTTATTTTTGGGAACTCTTGCAAGCCAGTAGAACAAGAAGGCCGCGCCGAGGTTGAAGATGCAAAAGATCCACATCAGCCCAAAGTCTCTCCATCTGTGGCCATAGCTGATGCTAACAGAAGCTAAGAACTGATTGGTCTCAGACATGGTGCAGTATTCGCAATTGGTAGCGTTGGGATTGGCGAGGTAGCCTCCAACTTGGTTGATGTAGTCAGAAGCGTATTCCGTGCAGGTTGACCCGTTTGGAGCAGTGAAGCGAATAAACTCGTTGGGAGCGCAGTACATGGGAGCATTGCCGAGAGAAGTGCCCATGAAACTCTCAATTATGTATGTGAAGGGGTTGACACGGTACATGAAGATCCAGAAGCCCGGAAGAGCATCAGGTCCAGCCAAAACACTTGAGACGTTAGTTAAGACTCATGAACTTTTCTGAATGAACATACCCGCAAAAAGTGAACATCATAATCAGAAGAAGATTACCAGCACCTCCGGCAACATCAGCGGTTGGGAGACCGGCGATCAACATGTGCGCAAACGTGCTAGTATACACAAAGAAAATCCAAAGATGCAGGAACATAGTAATGCCCCGCGAGTGGACAGCATCGGTCCATTCAGCATTTTTGTATAATCCGATGGGGTAGTAAAAACAGATATAGGCAAAAAGTGACATAATCTGCCTCAGGTCAGCTTTAGCCATATTATTAAGAGCAGATAGACTCACAGAATTCCAGAACAACTCAACCAGAATGCTCGCAGCCATGAATGCCTTCCAAGAGTACGTCTTAGAGGGACGCTCTCTGGCTTCATACATGATTCGCTGGTTGGCGACGACAGGCATGATCTGGTTGACCAGGTTGGGAAACAGACTCAGGAACATGAAGATGCCAAACATCTGGTTTGTCAGTCCACGTTGGGTATTGTCACCGTTCAAGAACGATAGGCCAGTAAACAGAGACTATCTTAATTAGTACATAAGTTGGGTAGGGTAGTTGACGTCAGAGAAGACATACCGAGCCGAGAGAAAGCAAGACTTTAGCGTAGATATATCCAGGACTTCGCCAATACTGTTCGAAAACTCGTTGGACGACTTGACGATACTGCTCAGTAGGGGAAGCAGCGAATTCCTTGTAAATGGAAGGGTCTTCGTTTACAGGGGTGGAAGCAGTCGAAGTAGCAAGTCGGCTGAGCTCCTGTTGAACCTGCTGGTACTCCGGGCTTTCCCGCCAAACCGCTGGCCAATCGATATCAGTTGTCGCGCCTGGGGCCGCACCTATGACCTCAAGCATATACTCGGCTGGGTTTGATCCGGCAGGAAGACTTTGGGCTCCGTTGCGAGTAAAGTAATCGACCAAAGTGCGAGAACCTCTACCGATGTCGCCGAAGTAAATGGTCTTTCCCTTTGAGAGCAGCAGAAGCCGGTCGAACCTTTGAAACAACATAGCAGAAGGCTGATGGATGGTGCAGAGGATAGCTTGGCCGTTCTGAGTTAGCTTTTCCATCAGGTTGCAAATCGACCAAGACGTCTGACTATCCAATCCCGACGTCGGCTCATCGAAAAATAAGAGGAGTTGAGGACGCGCAGCAAGTTCCACGCCGATAGTTAGACGCTTACGCTGTTCAACATTGAGACCTTCTCCGGGAACACCAATAACAGCATCAGCATAGTCCTCCATGCTCAGCAAGCCGATAACAGTGTCCACATAAGCAATCTTTTCCTGTCGACTGTACTGCGATGGCTGCCGCAGAAGGGCACTGAATGTCAGGGCTTCGCGAACGGTGGAGGTAGGAAGATGAAGATCCTGTTGTTGGACGTAACCGGTTTTTCGCTGGAAGGACTCATCTCGAGGTTTTCCATTAACAAGCATATCGCCTGTAACGACACCCATAGTCACACGGCTTGCAAGAACGTCAAGCAAGGTAGTTTTACCCGCGCCAGAGGAGCCCTACAGATGGTGGTTAGTTGGTAAGAGCGAAGAAACTAGAGTGCATAACTTACCATGAGTGCTGTTAGAGTACCTGGCTTGACCCAACCATCGACTTCGTCAAGAATCCGCCGAGGCTCCCCTTTGATCTTGATGTCGTAGCAAACCTTTCCCCAATGGAATACGGCAGTTTGTTTCTCCACCTCGGCTCCTGAAGCATTACCGTCGTAAGTCGGGTGGTTCATTGCAATAGCAGGGCCGCTTTCGATATCGCTCGGTGTCTTGAGGTGCTTCAGTGCCTTGCGAAGATACACCAGTACCTCACCTTTGGAGCGCTCTGAGGCGACGTACTCAGTTGCTACAAGGTGCAAAGCGAGATAGAGCACTGCGAACGCAATCATGACACCCCAGTTACGCCACCGATGCGATGTTTCGTAACCGTACGCAACACTCAGATACGCGGTGCCGCTCACAAAATCCTGTCCAGGCATCGACCCTTGCGCTGAGCATGCTCTGCTGCTAGGCCATACATCATCGTATCCGCTACCCGAAGGGACGAAAGTGGCGCATGGGAAGTCCCTGCCAGCAAACTCATTGATCATAATAGATTCGAGACCGTAGAAGATGGGATTGGCCCAGCGGCACCATTTGATCCAGCTGCGCATGTACTGCACAGGAATCGTGAAGCCCGTATACAATACCAACCCAAGCAAAATGATCGCGGACGGCGCCATGGCTTGAGCGATCGATTTCGTGACAGATGCAATGAGGCGAAAAAGCATTGACATTGTCATGGTAGTTGAGAAAATGATGAGGAAGAAAAAGAAGAATGCGCCTGGTTCCCGGCGTAGGTTGCCCATGAAGTACATTGTGATGTTCGTCAAGACACTGTTTACCAGCTTGTACGGTAGGTCGACTATCATCGAAGAGAGCGCCTCAGCACTTGGGTGATAGAGGGCATATCTGGCATGCTTTTCGATGATCTTCCGTTTCGCATATAAAGAGATGATTTCCAAGATGCTGCTGAAGGCGTTCATAAGGATAATAAAGAACAGGAGAACAGATCGGTTCTGAAAAGCCGCTGTCGTCTCTGAGAGGTTGTAGAAAATGCTGCTGACAATGATGGCCTGGAGGAAGTTGGTCACTAGCATAGTGATGGTTAAGCTGGGGTCTGTCTTGAGCATAACCACACTACGCCATAGAGTCAGGGTCATCTGCTGGAGATACGAGAGCGTAAATGGAGACTTGGTGCGCTGGGCTGACGACTGGTCCATGCGCCGAGATTCGAGAAACTTGTCGTAGTGTTCGCCATGGAAGGGATGTCTTTCAACATAATCTTCGATTTCCTCCATTAGCAGCGCTCGGTCACGACTATCCTTCCATGCTTGGGCAAATTCCTCAGGAGTTCGAGGCGTCTTGTTCTCCCATCCTGGGCGAACAATGCGTTCCTGAGGACTTGTCATCGAAGTCAGGAAATCGGCCGTTGTCTGCTGATCTGGGCAAAGGAAGCCAAGTTCTTCAAAGTATTGCTGAGCCCGAGAGGTCTTGCCAAAGAAGATTTGTCGTCCCTTGTACAAAACAAGGACCTTTTCGAAAAGCTGGTGAGATATTAGTGTGGCTGATCAATTAATTGACTGATTGAGTTCATCTACTCACGTCATACGCGTCCTGGGGTGCTTGATAGATCGCGACACAAGAAGTGCAACCCATGACATCGGCCTGAGTACGCAAGGTACGACAAAACTCGACTGCATTGGCGCTATCGAGGCCTCGAGTACTGTTATCCCAACATTGTAAGGGGGAGTAACTTAGGGAAGCCTCAGCAATGGTAACACGCTTTCTCTCGCCACCACTGACGCCTCGGACATAATCGTTACCCACGCGGGTGTTCTTCGTATGTGAAATGCCAAAAATCGCCATGGTCACATCACGGAGATGTTCGATATATTCCTTTCTACTGACTCCAGCAGGGATGTTTCTGGGGCATCGGGCGGCCGCGGCGAAATACAATGTATCGCCGACTGTTAGTTGCGGAAAGTGATGATCAACCTCGGCAGTATAAATAGCCTCTCCCCTGAATGCACCTCTGATCTGGTCTGGGTGGATTCCTTGGTAATTGAGGGTAGATGACTTTTCAATATGAAAGCCGTGGGTATCGCCAGCAACTGTTTTGAGGAAGGTTGAGCACCCGGAACCTGGGGGGCCAAGCACGCAGAGCATCTCGCCACTATGCACAACACCTTCGATATTGTGCAAGATGTCCACACGCTCTTGTTTCTGGTTGAACGCCCTCTTTGTCCAGGTGATTGCATCCAAGAAGATGTTTCCCACAGTCTTCTGGAAGTCGGTGTCTGTGCCGAAGCCGTAAACGTTGAGGTTCTGGAAAGCGACACCAGTTGTTTTAGGTGGGCTCCCCTCGAGAGACTCCTTCCTAGCCTTGTAAAAAGCCTTGGCCCATTTCTTCGCGTTGAACTGACCACTGTTCGGGTCCAAGGGTCCGTTGCTTGGGAGAGGGAACAGTGACGCTGGTGCACCCGCGCCCTGAGACCGACTTGTCAATCTCCTGGCAAGTTGCGCCATATCATCATGGATCTCCTCTTCACCTTTATCAAAGGCATCGCTCGTGTGGCCAGTGTTGGCAGCCAACGTAGTGATCGAGTCTCGGGAAGAGATTCCCGGTTTGGGTGTTGCAGTTGGCTTCTCGCCATTGGAGCCGTTGTCGTCAGAGGGCATCTTCTGAATCAGCTCGGATTCAAGAAACGTATTCGACAGATGAGCCAAATCGGGAGCCCTCCTTCAATGAGTGTCAAGGGGAAAGTGCGAGTTACAAGAAAGGATTTGCGCCGTTCGATTGAACGTTTAGGAATGAACGAGTGGTTTAGTGCTGACTTCCATATGTCTCAAGTCAAAGGTTACATCTCTGAATGTTATATGTTCCATCGGAGCTCGGCATCACCGTCCATGCTGAACACCGAATAATTGTGGGACGGGCATTCGGCGTCAACCCTGAAAGACAGAGGATTCTTCCAGCCCGCATTGAGCGGGCCGATTTCCCAAAATAGGTTTAGTGTTTAGTTCAACAGACCCATACTCAGGTCGGCACAAGCTACCCCATATAGATGCCCGGCTAGGTATAGCTGTCTGTGAATTTGATTAAGCTGACACATAACCTTAATTCCAAATACCGGCCATTGCACTAAACCATGTGTCTTTCCGCCCCACCCAAAAGGCGAGGAGCCCACTCTATCCCTGACCTAACTAACGGACTTTCGCTACTAACCCCAAAGCCGAAGGCCAGCGGCCACGATTGAAATTTTGTTGTTCCGTAGACCGATAAAGTTTTCTCAAAAACCAGTAAGTCATGTGATAGGGAGAAGACAAATGGGGCAAATGAGATAAAACTAAGCTTATTAATTCCAAGCTTATGACGTTCTCTACGGCAACTTTTGTCGGGATCGAAGGTAATTGATAAAAGCGATCCCCGTCGGCCTCTGTTGAACGGACGTCCGAGCATTTGTCCGGCTGCCAGCCTCTGATGGATTCGATTGCAGACACGCGACCCCGACAGGGTCTCACTGAGCTAGCGGTAAGTATGGCATCGGAGATCAACGGTTCTTGCTCGTCTGATCCAATCCACTGGGTGCAAACAGCATTCTGACACATGTTGAATAGTGTCTTGGCTGTAAGTCTCGTAAGGTAATCTAACCCTACTACCCCTGACCCATGCCACATAACATTGGGCCAGCGCTTCTCTCTATACAGTCGACTAGGGTTAACACCAGCCATTCCAGATCCGCTGCAACCGCGTCAAGCCTACTTGCGATGGATGCTTTGCTCGACATCAATCTTGCATCTATCCAGAGCGCAAGAGAAGGAAGAAGACCAACGACAGAACTGCAAGGCCTAAATCAGTGTATGTGCTGCGTTCCGCTGTCCCCAAAACTCGTGTCTTTCGAGCTGACATATCCGGGTAGAGCTGGCAATGATGTTCTATCAGATCTCCTTAACAGGATAATACAGGTCGAGAAAAAATGCTTCCGGCTGGCCAATTTTTCAACGAAAGGGGCAACCCCGACAGACTCAATGACATTCGCCGACGAGGATGCTGAAAGCTACTTCAGCACACCTTCATTGACTTCATCGCTGTCGCCTAGTACGGGACTCATGAATCTATGGGGGTCTGATACATTGCTTACCCGACATGAGCCCATCATAACCTCTCCGATTACTTGTCCTGCCCAACCACCAAACCCAGACGCGCGTCTCAAGCAAGCCCTCAATCAGGTCTTGTATCTCAAGCGGCAAAACCTCAACAAGCGGACTACGAGAATGGACTATGAAATCGCTCTAGAGCTTTCCAGGACTTGCCTTGACCGTACGGCATCCCTACGCATTTTACGATCGGATTTACAAGCCTCGCTAATACCTGATGCAGATTTCTACAAACACCATCATAGCGACATATTCCAAGACTTTATCAATATCAAGCTTATGAAGCTGATGCCCGATATCATCAACATGCCTGAGATTACGATTGAATCAGCTACACGTATACTCTACTATTGTATGCTGTACCATGGGTCCTTGATGCTTCCCTCCGAGACGATATCGCAAGGTGGGGACCTTACTGAGGCTTTGTATGTCTACTGTCTTCGTGCCCTACCAGCTTGGCAGAAACAAGCTTCGGGGACCAAGACAGATCTTATCGCATCCATACTTCTTGTACGTCCGCTTACAAGATTAGCCTATAATCTATCCTAGCACACACACAAAAGCAGCTGACTTTGACTCAATAGATGCGAGCCGCGCTTGAGCAGTGTGACTTTGACTTTGGTTGGAGCATGTACACTTCCGTATGCTTTTGTGTTAAAAAGCTCAACATTCACAACCTCGATCAATTTTTCCCGGCTTCCATGGATCCCACTCTCTCAGAAGAAGGGGCAGACCAACAGCGGAGGGGCTTCTGGGCTTTGATGCTTGTCGAACTCTTCTTCCGACTTCTACACGACAAGCCTGCCATCATTACCGCAAACATAACCGAATGGCGCGTTAACCTTCCCTCCATCACTGCCACCCAAGAACTTGCCGAACACGTGGCCCCGACCTTAACGTTTCTCGTAAAGTCCCGACTGACTTTTCTTCTTCTTCGGTTTGATATGCTCAACCGAGATGCTGGAGATAAAAATAGCGTGGTCGCACGCATTGAGGAGTTGTGTGAAGAAATTGAAGGCTTGATCGAAGAATGGTCTGTGGTGAGTTTATTGTCATGTTCCGCCACAGTTGTTCAGGATTCGCGTGTTATCATTATGCCGTTCCAATTAGCTAATCAACTAACAGATAGACGCGATGGCGGCATACGAAGATGTCGCTGGATTCTGGTGGAAGCTCTACGACGTGAGTCTCACAGCATATTCCACAGCAATGGTCATGAACCGCAAGATAGCAGTCCTTCGGTCCGGCCAGGCTGAAGCACCCGAGACGACATATGATGTGCCCACTACGCCTCTGTCACTCAAGATCGCACGACGCATTATGGAGCTAGTGATCCTAGCGCTGGAGAAGTATCCGGTTCCGGCAGCCGTATCTTGCGTGTTTGGAGCATTTCGTTGCTATATAGCGTATGGCTGCTTAGCCCAACATCTGCTTTCTAGTGATCCAAGCGACCCTAACTCAACCACAAAAGCTGATATGGCTTTGCTGGAGCAGGTTGCTCAGAAGCTGGTCATAATAGCAGAAGGCGATAGCGATTTCATGCCGTTGGTACATACATTGCATGAGTTAAACACAAGTATCTATACCCAGTGGGAATGCAGGCGACGAGGCTGCTAGCCTGGTCGGCAAGGCCACTCAGGGCAGAACAAAGTTCAAGCAGACAAGCAGAACAAGCAAGGTAATTGGCAGGTGTTGGCTGCTTAATCCAGATCCCCAGGAGGAAGGGGGGTGGGGGTGGTTTCTTATCATTCAAGGTTTTTGCTGGGGTTTATAGGATCAAGGTCGTCTATCTGTAGGCAGGAAGGGGCAAAATCAGCATATTCAACTTTTAACTCTTTTTACTTTACTACATCCTACAGTATGTCTGCCGATGACACCCTCTGTGACAGTAGGGTGTTTTCCCAAGGGATAAACCTAGCGTGCTGGTTTATGTTGGCAGAGGATCAGGAAGCGTACACTGAGCGGTGTATGTCACGTCTGGTAATGTGCTCAAGGGTATTGAGTGTAACCAAGTTGTATTGATAGCTGAGGTAGCTACTACATATGAAAGTGCAAATGAGTGTTTACTATATACTTGAGGGGTGGTGCTTGATCACTACGTCCCGCGCCATGATCAGGGTGATCGTTTAGGTGATCACCGTGATCATCTTGGTGTTGAGAGTGATCGCAACCTGATTGGTGCGGAGTTTATGGAGATCCATCTAACACGTGACGTGTGCATGTCGGGTCGTGACAAAACAAGCCTAAGATATTTACCCGTTGGCTCATGTGGGCCAAGGCCCAGGCGAGCCAACCTAGTAAGCTAGGTTAGCCACAAAATTATGATATAGCCACAAAATTATAATACATTATGGGGCCCTGATTTCCCCCTTGAAAAGCCGCCTTTTTCATCCTCTGAGGTTTAGAAGCTATTAAGAGTGATTTTTAAAGGTAAAAAGAGCAAGTTAAAGTAATTAGCGATGCTAGATATAATAATATTAATAATATTAATAATATTAATAATATCTATAATAAAAGCCGCCGCCTAAGCCTCTAAGGCCGCCGCCTTTCTAGATACTTCGCTATATAAATTTAGCTATAAGATCGTCTCTTTAGCCCCCCGGGCTAGCTTCTTATGCGGCTCTTACTTCTATGATAATACTTTTAATCCTCTATATTCCTAATATATAGTATTAAGGCTATATTAGGCACGGCATAGAGGGGGGTTTAGACGGTAAAGATAGCAGCCGCGGCGATAAGGCTATAATTAGTGGTAATAAGGGTATCTCGAGTAGATATAAAAGAGGTTTAAATAGAGGGAGTTCCTTATTATTTTCCTTTTTTTTTTCTTCTTTATTGGTAAGAGCTAGATTAAGGTAGAAAGTAATATTATTATTATTTCCTATAAGAGTAGTTTAATTTATTATACTAAGGGGTTTTAAGGTAAAACTAGTATTATAAATAGCTTTATTAATTTCTTATAGTAATTATATATTTATTATAAAATTATTAAGCTTTTAGGAGAGGATCTAATATATAATTAAGTATTATATCTCTATAAAATAATACTTAATATCTTTCCTTATATATTTTAGCTATTAAGCTTATAATACCTTTCTTTTTATATTATTAATTATAATCTCTTTATCTTATTACTAAAAATTCTTTATTTTTTTTATCTCTTATATAATAAGGCTATAAGTAAATTAGACTTATGCCTTTTTCTTCTTTTATTAGGTTTTAATAATAACCTTTTCTTATTACTCTTAAATCTCTTATAGACTAATATTATAACTAAAATTACTAATTAGTTTTATTTTTTTCCCTTTCTTCTTAATATTATATCTTTTCTTGATTTAAGCCTAGTGGTTATTAATATAAGTAATAACTATAGATTTAAGGATTATAGCCTCTATAATAACCTTATATATCTAATAAAGTCTAGTATATATTAGAGAGCTAAAGGTATTACTATAGCGCTCTAAGAGGTATTTTATAATATTTATAGCGGTCTAGAAGTAAGAGTTATAAGGAAGAAGTAAGGAAAAGGCTAGGTTAATAGCCTATTTTGCCTAAAGTTACTTTTTAATAAGGTATATTATTACTAGCTTAGGATTTAATAAATAAATACCTAATTTCTTAAAGCCTAAGATAATATTATATATAGTAAATCTTTCCTTAAAGATTTATTATTTTATAATATAATTTAATAATTATATTAATATTAAAAGAAACTTATAATTTACTTAAAAGCTATAAATAAAATTAATATAAGAGAAAGAGATATTTTTTTTAAAGCTATTTAATAAGATACTTATAATATATATTCTTTAATAGCTAAAAGACTCTAATATTTATTAATTATAATATATATATAAAATAAGATAATAAAAGAGCTATAATAATATAGAATTTTATATAATATTTTTTAATAATAAGGACTTTATATTTTATAAAGCTATTAAAAATAATAAGGCGCTAGATTATTATATTAAGGGTATAAGAAATAAGGGGAATATTATATTAAATATACTTATATATAAGATCTCTAAGGAACTTATTATAATTAAATTACTTCTTAAAAATTATTTTATAACTTTTTATTATAAAGGATTTTTCCTAAGAATATTAATTAAAATATATTATTTACTTAAGAGTTATTTTATTATTAGAAAAAGCTATATTAGACTAGGTAAAATAAATATTAAGATTAGCCTCTATATATACCTAATCTAAGGTTAAAAATATCTTAAAAATAAGTTATAATAATATTATATTACTTATAGCACTATTTATATTAATAAAGGTATAAGTCTTATAATTAAAAAAAAAAAGAATTTATTTTCTTATTTTTTACTTTATTTATATAATAAAGATTTTAATACTTTCCCTAAGGATCTTAATCCTAATATTAGCCTAGTTAATATTTTAATACTTAGAGGCGCTAATTTTATAACTCTAGATAATCTTAATTAGGCTTTTAAATTATTATTAAAGGTTATAAAGACTATTAGCTTTTTAAGACTTATAAGACTATTTTATAGCCTTAAGAAATACTTACTTAAGCTTAGAATAATTAATATAGAAATAAGAATATTATATCTTATTAATTAGATTAGTATTAAGATTCTTATATTAATAAAAGGTTATAGCGATATCCTTAATTTTAGCTTTAGAGGCAAGAAATCTAGACTTTTTTATTTATATAATAAAAATAATAATAACTTTATCCTCTTTATTTATAAGGACTCTCGGTTTATTAACTTAGGCAGGGATAAATCTAATCTCTAGCCTTCTTATAATCCTCTAAATAGAGGTAAAAAAAGACCCAGGGTAATATATATTAGTGGCATAAAGTAAGAGAGGTTAAGTTATACCGGTGGAGGTATTATAATAGAGGCCCCGGGTATACTACGCATATAATATTATAACTTCCCGGGCGGCCTTAAGATTCGCCTTACTTAGCATAATAAAGATAAATATAAAAGAGGTATTTTTTATTAATTAGTATTATAAAATACGGCTAAAATAAGTAGTAATTATATAAAAATAAGGATATTACTAAGTGCGGGGTCTATATTATAATTTTGTGGCTATATTATAATTTTATAGCTAACCTAGCTTACTAGGTTGGCTCGCCTGGGCCTTGGCCCACATGAGCCAACGGGTAGGGATTTTCCTTATCTATCACGGCGACCTCTTAATGTCTGTCACGGCTATGTCGCGACCGGGCGGTCAGGAGAGGCAGAACGGACCACGGACGGAACAATGTACTCCCGCTCACGCCGACACCAGTAAGCCAGGACCGCTCACGGCAAGCGTCGTGAGCAAGGCAAACCACACCAGTACATAGAACACACTCATTCGCACTTCTTAGGTAGCAGCTACCTCAGCTATCAATACAACTTGGTTATACTTAATACTTTTGAGCACATTACCAGACGTGACAAGCATCCTTGTTCAAGACAACGCCAGTATCCCCTCTACCAACATAAACCCAGTACGACCGGTTTATCCCTTGGAAACTTCCGACCGTCACAATGTCGACCTGACGAAACCACTAGAGTGAGTTGCGGCGTCGGTGCTAATCCATCTCGGAACCCGCAAAGCCGTGCTCATAGTATGCTCCCGATATGTATCTTGGGATGACGTAGTGAAAATGTCAAATCACTCTAACCTAATTTGATATTTTGAGAAATAATTCTATTGATGCATGGCGATACAATGAAACGTTACTTGGCGGGTGGTGTTGTGGTGGAGCACGACACCATCGTGGCAGGCACAAATCGTTCTGGAACATCCACGCTTACCGTACCGTGCTCACATCAGTCCACGTTCCAGTCCAAGATCTCCAAGAGATCGGCTTCAGAGACTGGTACAGGGTTTCTAACCATCGTTTCTGAAAGATTGGGAGCCAATAAACATCCCACTCCCGTAGACTGGGATATAGGTGCCGACATGCCCTCCTGGAGATGTGTACTGGGGGATCTGTCACTTGGTTGCCAGGTGGCCTTGGCCAAAGCATTCGCGCCAGTATTCACGTCTAGTCGACAAGATACAGGTGCTGTGGTATTATGGCACTTCATCCCTTCGGATTCTGGAATGGCAGACGTTCGACCCTGCTTGTGGGTCGTCGAATCCGTTTGATCTGGTGTTGAAACGTTAGAATTAGAAGGTAGGGACGTAGACAAGTATGTACCATTAGAACCACCAGCTTCGTCCTCTAAATAACATGCAGAACCATTTCCCGGGGCCATATAGGTGGGTCGTTTACGTCGGTAGCTCGGCACAAGGGGTCTAGCCTCGGTGTGTTGAGCGACAGAGCTTCGAGCAATTATCGGAATAGGGGCTCCAGCTAGATTGAAAGCATCGAGACACTCCTTTAGGCATGGAACCTGTATATGCAAGTGGAGACCGCAATGTTCGATGTCGGCGCATGCTTGCTGCAAGAATGCACGTGTCAGCTCGTGCGTGCGTGACATTGCCTCCATCGCTGAGATGATAAAGCCCAGATTCGAGAGGTCAGACGAGGCTAGACCAGATTTCAGATTCTGTTTGGCCATATACACGTAAACTCTCGTCGCAAGATACAAAGCAAGAGCACATAATGGGTTTTTCTGCATTAGATGCGTTAGTGCTTAAGATTTACTTTATTAGGGAGCACTAAAGCAATAAATACATACGAAAAGTGACACTGCATGGGAGACGAGTCTGACAATATTGACCACCTCTTGAGCGGTCGTCTGCAAACGGGCAATGCTGGTCTGCTTGATAGAGTCGGGCAGGCCATGTTTCTCGCACTTCTCAACAGCGGCATGGTGGAGACATATAATCGAGGCACGAAGGTCGAGATGCGTACAAGCAACTGCAGGGTCGTTCGTATTCAAAGGCATGCCAAGGTTATTGGGGAGGAATATAAAATTTTTTGATAGAATATCATCAAGTTCACGATGTCGCACCCAAAATGGGTCATTGATGATATCGTCTGCTCGTTCGCTCGGCTCGGCTCGGTGTATGTGGCGTAAGATAGACTTGAAAATCTGGCAAGCAATCACGGTTCCTGCAAAGCCAGAATACTCAGCACCTTTAATCCCTTCATGCAAGAAAGGTGCTTCCTCCTTCTGGTCTAACATGAAGGCATTCTCAGAAGCAGGAAGGCGAACAGCGACCTGCGCTTATTTAGATGATAGCCGAGTAGCTTCTGAGGTTTGACTTACATCGTTTATATCAATCAAGCTAGGACATCCTGTTGAGATTCTTGCATAGGCATCTATGGAGAATGCACC
The DNA here is from genome assembly GCF_025433545.1 of Fusarium keratoplasticum. Taxonomy (NCBI): domain Eukaryota; kingdom Fungi; phylum Ascomycota; class Sordariomycetes; order Hypocreales; family Nectriaceae; genus Fusarium; species Fusarium keratoplasticum. The sequence goes on along the minus strand of NC_070541.1, from coordinate 41,655 downwards.
CCAGAACGCTCGCCTCCGTTCTTCCAGTTCCGTCCAAGTCAGTGGCGGCGACAGAGAGTAAGAAAGGACGTGCGGATCTCCATCAATTCGATCGAGTCCCATCATTTGACAGAGCCGAACAGATCGTGCAGCACTCATAATCGACCTAGTAAAGATCATAGTCTTGGTCTCATACAGGGCGATCAGTGTCCATGCCTGAACGTGTTGAATCGTTACGAACTGCTCATAGCAGCTCTAGCGAGGTGTTAGCCTCCACATACTTTATTCATTGGCGTAAGCAACCTTCATCTCATCCACCTCAAGGCACTGCCTTGCTCGCCTATAGAAGGATTCGTGGTATTTATTATACTTGTTGTGGCCAATTGCCGCTGTGGCCCAGATGGCGTACTGAAGCCACATGGGCGGCTTTGCTGAGGGTTCACTATTGATGGCTTGAGTGTACCTCCGAGGGTGAACGATGGGCATCGAAGGATAGTAGGTCGTAAAGAATGCCATGTTCCTACTTTTGTCAGTTATTTTCCTCTCTTACATGTAAGGGTAAGCAGCTCACAAATCGTCTATGATCTCGTGCGGTGGAAGGGGCTCAGTTATGTCTGGGCTAATAGCTTGAGTACTGCTAGAGAAAGGCTCATGTCCGTCAGGCTCCGCATTGACACCTGACAAGGCGGATAGGATTGACGGTGAATCTAGCGGTTTCTGGCCTGCCTCAGATGTGTTATCGTTAAAGCCGAGGGTGGAAGTTCGGGAGTCCGTTATAATAGAGCGATGGAAACGGTCACCTTGGTGTGCTCGCCCATCAATGCGTTTATCGCCTTTTTTCATATACCTTTCAACCTCGACTTCATACCTCCTGTTAGTAGACAGCTTTGCTTCATTAGATAGGATTGGCAGGCAAGAATTACCTAGACGAGCTTCTAACTCTTTTACGGTTCTTCTCTTGCGAATTGGCTTTTTCCTTGACTCCGGATAGGCGCAATCTGTGAAGAGATGAGAGCAACGGCTGCATGCTGGCTTGGCACGGTTACACTTGAGCTTTCGGGCCCGACATGACAAACAGGACAAGGGCTCTTTCCCGAGAGCGACAGGGGTTGCTGAGAGGTCAGACTCGGTGCTATGCGGCCTCATGATTCCGGAAGGAACTTGTCTGGATTCCACGACGTAAGGGTGCTGTAGAGATTCAAGTGAAATCAGTGTGGGGACTCCAGACTGCCAGTCTAAGGGATGAAGTGCTGGACAATCATCTGATGGCTGACGGCACAGCACGGAAACATCCATGTCCTGGCGTCTGGGCAAAAAAGGAAAGTCGAGTGGAGGCGAAATTGAGGGCGCAAGGCCGAAGCGCGAAGAGCCGAGCGCGAAAACTAAAACGGAATGCAAACAAAGAAGGCAGCTGACCGCTTTGGAGCCCCACTTATCATGACCAGGTCGATTATTCACGATGGGAGTGCAACATCGAATAAACGGGCGTCCCTTTTCTACCTGCATAAAAGCGGTACCAGAGGCCCACATCTCGGCCTCCTAATGTGCCCGCATGCCGAAAGAATGACACGATTCACACCTTACTTCCGATACGGATCTTCGGTTAATATGATACATGAGATCTACAGGCTATCTTAACCTTCTTTATGCTTAAATATTAGTATTAGGCTAGCTATGGTGTGATTTAAATGCCACGCATTTTCTTATATTATCCGAGGATATGATGTAATTGAGTAGAATGAGCAATTGGCCGAGTTAGGACACGGACGGCCAAGCCGTAGTTCGACATGGCCGCTAATCTTATTGCATAAGACTAAGAGTCTCTCTTGATTAAAGGTGTAGATTCGGACGAGTGGCGGAATACTTTATTCCAGCACTCCACTCTCTCTAGCATTCTAAAAGTAAGAATCTATCTGCCAGAACTTTCACCCCCATCCTACTCTATCTGCAATCATGAGCTTCCAAATCGAAACGGACATTCTCATAGTCGGTGCCGGACCGGCGGGAGCTTCCCTTGCAGCCTTTTTAGGCCAGAATGGTAATCACCACAGATAGCAGGGAATCAAAGCTTGAATGGATGGCTAACGTTCAGCCTCAAGGCCTGAATGGACTTGTCATATCCAAGGCCTCTTCCACGGCGTATACTCCTAGAGCCCACGGGTTCAATCCTTTCGCTGCCGGTGAGAACAAGCCTACTGTGTAGCCATGTGCTAGTCTAATCAGCCTGTTGATGTCAGAGTGTCTCCGCGATATCGGTCTTGAGGAGGAGGTGCTACGCCTCGCTATACGTGGGCCCCTTTATCTTTCTATGCGCTTTGCTCGAAGCTTCATTGGGCAGGAATATGGAAGAATCATGGCGTGGGAGGAACATCCAACAGTCTCGGTAAGTTCAAACCCATCCACATTGTTTCCTTGGATATCGAATGAGACGCGAGCGCCACCAGGGTAAACGAAAGGAAGTGACGCCGTGTGAATACGTTGACTTCACGCAGCGTCACCTTGAGCCGCTACTACTACGCTTTGCTTCTCATCATGGTTTCGTTATACGATTTTCAACCGAGATAATCGGTGTTGAGACTGCCAAGGACGACTCTGGCAGGCCGTGGTCTATTTGTACTATCCAGGACCATGTCACGAAGCAATCGTTCCGAGTTCGCACCAAGTACCTTTTTGCAGCAGATGGCGCACGTAGTTGGACGGCGCGCGCATTCGACTTCAGGTTCTCAACAAAGCCTGGAGGGCCGAAAGCTTGCAACGTGTTGCTCCGTGCGGACCTTACCCGTCTCTTGCCTAAGGAGCGACACACTGGATTACACTGGATCATCAAGCCTGATCGAACTATATTTCCCGGTGTCGTTGCACATCTGCGAGCTGTTTGGCCTTGGAATGAATGGGTTATGGTGGCTTTTGGCCCAGGGGGATCCAACCCATTCGACGGGCTAACGCGTGAGAGCCCTGGGCTTGTTGCCTTTGTGCGAGACCTCATCGGTGATAGTTCCATTTCCGTCGAAATCCTCCAGCTCGATCCTTGGACGGTCCGTGAAAGCGTCGCTGAAACATACTCGATAGCCGACCGCAGTGTTTTTATCCTCGGTGATGCGGCACACCGACATCCACCCACATTTGGACTGGGGAGCAACACATGCATCCAGGATGCCTACAACCTCGGGTGGAAAGTAGCGTACGTTTTGAAAGGTCTGGCCGGTCCCGGTCTTCTGGACTCGTACCGCCGGGAACGACAGCCGGTAGGCGCTGCCATTGTCCGCGAGTCTAACAACCAGATTCGAAAGAATGGTGATCTCTTCGGTGTCCTTGGGATGGCCGTACCACCTGAGGAGGGCATCAAGCAGCTTGCAGAGTTGTCGCAGTCGACTACCACTGGCGCAGACCGGCGAGCAAGACTGCATGAGGCTTTAGAGGCAAAGACACAGGAGCTTGAGAGCCTTGGGTTGGCCTACAATCAATGGTATACCTCTGAAGCTGTGTACCTTGACGATGAGTGCGAGCCTCGACCTGCTTTGAAGGATGACCCAATTGTCACGGTGCAGATCAGCTCGTACCCTGGTAGTCGATTGCCCCATGCATGGATTGATGTGCCCGCCCGTACAAAGATGATATCGACTTTGGACATCGCCGGAAAGGGGTCCTTCTGTTTGTTGGTAGGTACAGAGAGCGAATGCTGGAGAACTGCTGCCAAAAACATCCAGGAATCCACTGGCATCCCTATTCATGTCTATGGAATTGGGCATGGGCAGGAATACATCGACGTGTACCGCGACTGGCACAAGAAACGAGGAGTTGGCGACGACGGTTGCGTTTTGGTTCGACCTGATAGATTCATTGCCTGGAGGTCTGTTGGTAAGGCCCAAGACTGCCAACAGACATTGACGGCTGTCCTCGACAAGATCCTATCTAGACATGAGCTGTAAATTATCCAGTAGTGTTGGGCAGCCCAGGAAGCAGGCAAAACCACTTTCTAGGAGAGATATTGCCCTGCCAGATGGTTGATAACAAGAGCCATAGCAAGAGCCAGTATGGTTGACTTATGTCCGTTTTGAACAACACAATGGAGAAGGAAGTGTCACTTAACTATGCGATATCCACCCTCAGAGTGCTCTAGTCACCTTTTTTATCTATTGCAACTCAACCCGTGCACACACAATGTCTGACATGAAAATGAAACACCTCACTACACCATCATTGGTAGCACCCGATGCATTTCGTCAACCATTGAACATCCTATGACCTCTAATGCCATCTGCTAGCGTAGCTCGCCAACTTCTTTCCCATTGAGCTACAGCTGCCTGGTTACTTCACTCCGCCTCCGTTCAATATCTTCAGAGTCGAGCCCAGAAAGCCCTCGAGGTTCTACACGGTCACTGTAACCACGCAAAACCATGGCTGCCATCCATGAAAGTTGCTCCATGACGCGCTTGGCCTCCTTATCCTCCCCCATATTCGGTGCCCGAGTCTGCAATATTGGTACCAACCAGCTGGTCAGCGCCTCATGTTGCTGAGCGTCCTGGCCCGCCTGGTTGGGATCTTCCAACTTTTGTTCAAGCTCATGCAATAACTTCTCTTCCGCTTCAAGACGTGAGTCAAGAAGTGCTGTTGGGACTGGGTGGAGAGCTGTCTTGAAGCATCAGGGGCCCAGCTTGGGCGGACCGGCACAGGCGTCAAGATGAACAACGGCCGATTCAGGCACTCGAGGCTTGCGGGTAGGGAACACGGGCCTCGGGAGGTTTGTTAGAAATTCTCAGGTGCGACGAAATGCCGGGGGCAATGGAAGACCACGCAGAAGGTAGGAGAGGGCGTGTAAGGCAAAACAACCACAACTCGTCCCGTCTATCTATCGAGGACCGGCCTATATGATGTGTCAGTTTGGAACAGCCAGCAATAGAACACTGTGGAGACCAAACGCCCTCTTTGCGGACAGGTTGACACGCTAGCCGTCGGATTAGGTGAGAGGTGCTGCAACGCAGGGATCACAGGGAATGTGCATATGGCACGAACCAGTTGACGAAACTCAAAGGGTGGGGAGTCAGGTCGAGACCAAGAGCAGAGAAATTTCGAAACGTCTCCAGCACGACGACGTTCTGGTAGAGCTCGCGGGTGGTCCTTGGTCTCCGGAGCCGCCTCAAACCTGGCATCGCTGGTGGGTCATTCAGAGGAATTGAGCCGAAGTTGAAATCTGGCATCGTCTAGTGGCAAATATTAGTTGGCAGCAACGGCCGGTTCTATGACTCCGAAGCCGTCATCGTCTGAGCTCGCCTCTACCGTATCTCTAAGAGACTCGGAGTGCGAGTCAACCTGGTTCTGGGGGATCGTCGAGCCTCCCTGCTTACACAGCCGTAGAGTAACGCCCGAGACGTCTCGCGTCCAGACGCGGGGCGTCTCCAAGGACTGTGCGGCGTTGAGCGGCCAGCCTCCAGGCAATCACGGAGAGGGGAGAGCGATTCCGCGACGAGCAGCAACCCGAGTGATCGTTGCGAAGTTGAAAACATCCACAGAGGAGATGCTCTCTGCCGTGACAGCACTGCCGCCTTTTCGTGGCCATAGCGGCAGCGATTTCCCTAAGCGGTATCGAGACTGGCAAGGCACTTTTCTCGACGCGTTCTATCACCGAAGATCAGTCCGTCTGTGGCCTTCTAAGAGCCTACTAAGGACTGGGTCTTCGAAGCCATACCGAGAGCTCATCATCTTATAAAATTTTTCTAAGCATATAATTACTCATAGAATACGTATAAATGACTTTCGTTCTCATCGGACCTTTTATCGCATTGCAATGAGCCATTAAAGTCGACGATCTTGAAGGCCGCCAAAAGATACCTGAGTGAGCGGATACCTGAGTGAGCGTTATGGCTTCCTTTTATGATTAGCGCGATAGGAGAGAGCAGTACACTTTGTTAGTAGGGCCAGGGGGGACTAAGAGGAAGATGTAAAGCATTTAACACATTGATTACCTTTGCGTTTTATTGTAGAGCATCTCTTGCTATTCCAAAGGATTTCGTATCTCTGACTAAATAACAAACCTCCGAACTTAAAACTCACTCTTTTAGAAATGACACAACAGTGTTCTTCTAAGCCCTTAGTTTCAGGCAAAGGTGTTTAAAGGTTCGATATTGCTTAAAATAGACTCTTCGAGGCTGGTCCAGCCCGGCCGTCCTAGATCCTGAAGCAGTTGTTCTGCCTTGCCACAGGGTTGGATCTCGTTCGGGTCAATCCCGCCAGAGAAGTTACCGGGGAACTCCTTATTTGGCTTATGCTTCCGAAGGATTTCTAGAATCGAATCCCAGCTGAATCGCCCGGCAAACGCAAAAATTCGTTGATCTTTAACATGAGGGAAAATAGCTGCTGCGAAATGCAGCCTACCTGTGTCTTGGACATTGACATAATAGTCTATGACACATTAGCTACCTGCCAAAGTTAGGGGACGATACTGTACGCGCCTCTCACAATCATCTCATGCATCGATGTGACCTCTCCTTTCCATAGCGCACAAGGCAAGCCAGAGCTACTCGGAAGACCTTGGTTAACTGGGTCAAGGACCTTTCCAAAATTGAAAGCGGGAAGGACTCGAAACCGTTAGCAATAACACAATTGCTTCTAGATTCCTGGGTCATACCAGAGTTGACAACGATATCAGGACGCTGATCGCGATGTGTCTGATGAAATCGCCAAACCTCCTGCTCAGCTTGGGCTTTGCTCGCGGCATAAACCGCCCACACACGCTCCGGGCCATAAGGAGGTTCTGCCCAAGCCTCCTTGATAGCATCCATATTCCAAGTGTCCTCGGTCACGACAACACCGGGCTTGTTAGGAGTGGCAGATATCGCAGCCGTAGATGAAGATGTGAACACAAATCGTTTGACGCTTGCCTCACTGTATGCCGCCCTCAGAGCATTCACAGCTCCGGTAATTGCGGGGGGGATGACATTGCGAGGGTTCGAGTCAAAAGATACAACAGATGTTGTGTGGACAAAAATTGAGACCCCTATCCAACCTTGGTTAGCAAGCGAACGTTACTGCTACTAGATTTCGGCTTACCCTTCACGGCTTCGTCAAATGCCCTTTCAGCGATCATGTCAGAAACCTCGAAAAGCTCAAAGGTTCCTTCTCCATACTTCTTCTCGAAGAACTTCACAAGCCAAGAGTTCCTCTCGGCATCCCGTACAGTGCCGCGGACTTTGTAGCCATACTCAAGAAACTGGTCGGCAATGTGTGAGCCCAAGAAGCCGTTGACGCCAGTGACGAGGACAATGGAGCCCTTCTGGACTGCCGGATCATCAAGAGAGCTCATTGCCGAAGAAAGAGGGATGGAGAGGTTAAGTTTGGCCCAGCAGAAGCAAGCCTTGGGAACCCATCTCGCTTTTTAACGCCCTAGCATCAGGCAAGGGAGACCCAGTCCATTAGCAAGTCACTCATCGCCTCCTCGAGATGGCAGAATCCGGCCCGGCGGCGAGGGATCGATGTTGTGGGCCTCTAACGTTCAACAAGGCGGTGAGTCGTTAGGGGGCGTGCACAAGCAAGGCCGTCATAGTGGGCCAACGAAGTTTTCTCGGTCTGCTGTGCTTCAAGCCACGAATGAATCGCAATACGTAGTGCATGATCAGGGGAAGAATGACGTGCGTACCTTCTAGCCAGTAAGTCCGATTCCAATTTATTCCGATTTATTCCGATTTGCTCTAACTGACGTCGAGTAAGGATCGAGGTACTAGGCGGGACCAGTACCCCGTACGTATTACTATTTCCTGCACCCCCAGACCTGCATAAAGACAGAGCTTGATCTCCGTCATTAAAATAGAGTATCTGTGGCCCACATCGGCCCTCGCGTGCTGAGAAACAGCGTGGTTCCCCATACTGGGCCAAAAGTATACAGCTCGAATGGTATTGTTGATCAACCCAGCCCACATAATTCAATGGTAGTTGATCTAAACAAATGACTCCAGTCGGCTACACACCAGCCTCAAAAGGCCAGAAGAGCTCTGTCTCTTCGGTACACTGCTCCTCGGTAACTTTCACGCCACCTATGTACAGCTGGAAGGCGGGCACTGAGCCAAATCAAGCTCCTTGGTCCGATCAAGGGGCAAGCGGATGACGAATATATTCGGGTTAGGAGCTCATAAACCGAGTAAAGGTAGGGGTATTGGCTTTTCTCTTCTTAAAGGAGGTGACTTAGAACTTTATACCGACGATTTCGTTTTCCTCGATGTGCTCCTGGAATTAAGCGCGTCCACTAAGGTACCAGCATGGGCTACAGCACAGATTACATAAGAGTTGTGCATGAGCAACAGGCCTTTCGTCACTCGACGAGGATTGCCACATCTTCCAAGAACACTGAAACTGAGATTCGGACTTTATGTGACACCATTGGGGGCACCCATCGCGGTTGAGAATACAACGCTAATGCTCAATTTTGTGATCGAGACCTGGCTGAGGGGCTGTCGGTGGCGCACATGTGTCGCAACCCATCGATTTGTAATCATATTCGACATTCGCACTTCGGTAATGCGTGGGAGTCCGAGGTGGCTTCTCATTGTAGAGGCGCCACTCTGGCATTACAGCCCGAGTCGCTCTTGGCTGCCACCGACCATGGTATGTAAGTTTCAGTCACACCATTTTACCCCGAACACCGGCGTCACCCTGGGCATACATTGCAAGCACACCGGGGTGCTAGGCTAATATTAGTATTCCCCCCTCCATTGCCCGTGCTACCAAGGGCGCCGACGATGCAGCATGTGGCCATTCGCTTTCGGTTTCGCGCTCGGCATTTCGCATCTCAAAATCTGTCCACGGCCGAGAATCGTGCCAACGCCGACGTGAACGAGTCCCGCATCAACTCACCGGACAACATCAAGGCCGATTCCCCAGTCATCCCTGTTTTATGGAGCCTTTGTTTTACTCCACATGCCGGGAAACAAGTCGGCATGCAGGCGTATCTAGGGTGCCCTCAACAGCTGTGGTCGTCTTCCTGCTGCTGTGAGCATATCCGTCTCCGACGAGGAAGACAGGGAGCCCCTCTTTTTTGGAGAAGCTGGTTCAAGGAGCCTCATGTGCCAGCATTCTAGGAATTACGATTATCTGTCAAAATTTTCAAGTCTATCTTACGCCATGTATATTGGCCGAAGCCGAATGAAAGGCCCCTTGGGAAGCTTGTATCAAGATTTGTTTTTCTCCTGGGAGTGGTTTACCCAGCGTTATTGTATCAACTTTAGCGGTCTGGTGGCTACCCGTGAGTCTCAGCTTCCAAGCCACTCCCGCACTCATTGTCCACAGAACAAATACAGAGGTGATAAACCATGCCAGTTACGCCACCAACTCATACCACTAGTTTCGAGCATATCGAACGACTCCTAAGCTCGGCTTTGGTGAACCATCGCGAAGCAGCGAGCATCAAGGACCTCGGTGTCTTGGCACGGTCAACCCCACTCTCTCGGCACCCCGTCTTTTGCGGTGACCCAACTTACGAATGAATGTCTAGATGCCTGGGCTGGGTTCAAAAGGTTTTTCATTTTTCCTCCCTATTTATTTCATTTTTCTTTTTCTCATCTTTGTTCTCGTTTATCAGAACTTAAGTCCGAATTTCGAGGTCACCTACTCTCGGCTAAGCCAACCGGACTGTCACGGACCTCCACATGTCGTGATAGAAGAGACAACGGAATCACGGATGATCTAAGTATGGCGTTTCCGTTGAGATTCTTTCAGCATTTCGTCAGCACCCATCCAGACATCAAAATCATTATCCCCACCGACCACGAATGGGCCGACGCCTCTCGCCAATACTACACGAGCCAGGCAGCTCGTCCCGACGTCATTACACGACCGCAGAATGCAGCTCATGTTCAGGACTTGGTTCGTTTATGTATGTCTAACAATGTTGACTTTGTCGTACGCACTGGTGGCCATGACTGTGCTGGTCGAAGTCAAGTTAATCACGCGTTGGTAATTGATATGCGTGATATTCGCTACATAAAAATTCTTCAGGATAAAAGAACTGCGAAGATTGGAGGTGGAACTCTTATTCGAGACTTGGCAACAGCTCTGGGCGAAGAAGATCTCATTACACCAACGTACGTGATTGCCCTATTCCCGCTTCTTGCGTTACTTCTGACTAAAAGGGTAAGCGGCCTTGTTGGCTCTATAGGATACGTTGGCTGGGCAATTCTTGGCGGCTACGGTCCTCTCGCTGCCAAGTATGGCCTTGGTGTCGATCAAATCATCGGTGCTCGATATGTCAATGCTCAGGGAGAGCTTGTCGATGCCGATGAAGAAGCATTGACCGGGCTGCGCGGAGGAGGAGGTTGTTTCGGTGTGATTGTGGAACTCACGATCAAGGTATATCCTTTGAAGGAGGTAAGTGAATGGTTGGACGTGTCCTCAATGTTCCGCTGCGATAGAAGAAGATTTCTCATTCTTCCATAGGTCCTCATGGCCACCTTAGTATTCAAGTCTGATGACATGAGTATCGCCTGGTTTTTATTCGTCCAGGGCTACAACCAACTCCTCAGCACCGGATCTGAACCAAGTTGCCTTTCTGTACAACTAATTGGTAAGGTAATCGCAGGCTGTGGCAACATGTTCACGGCGTCAGTTGTATGGGCCGATGACGACCATGACGAGGGCCGTAAATGGATCGACGTTATCGCCTGCTTTGGAAACTGCCTCAGAAAGACTGTCAGGGCGACGTCATGGCAGATATTGTGCGAAGAAAATGAGAAGTTGGTAGGATCGACAGTCTATGGCCGAGCAAGGACTCTTAACCTTCGATATCTTACCCCAAGAACCACACAGATCCTGGCGCATTACAATTCTGTGATTCCAGGTCCGGAGTCGTCCATCTCGGTGCAACTCATTCGTGACTTGGGGATAGGCCTCAAGTCAGTATTTGAGCCACGGTGTCAGCACTACTGGCTTGAGATTGCTGGCACATCTCGGGATCCACAAGTTGCAAAGCACGCTGAGGAATGGGCTAGGTCATTGAAGCAGGATCTCATAGAAAAAGACCCTGATAACGTCCTAGACGCAGCCTACATTGGCTTTCTAGATGACGATGAGATGGAGTTAAGCAAGGTCTATGGAGATCACTATCAGACTTTGGTGGCTGTTAAGAGGAAGTTGGATCCTCGGAATTTATTCAAGAATTCAGTGCCGAGAGTTGAAGTTGGAATCGAAGATTAAAAATTGTTGCGGTTAGGTGGATGTTCAGGAAGAACTGCTGACAGTTGATTTATAAAAAAATAATAGAAACAAACGCAAATAAAAGGGATGAACTAGACTGTTGATCAGTAAGCCGAGCAGGGATCTGGGGCAGTATGCGGGCTGGTGGTAGCCGATGCTATCGCCGCCGCTAGAGGCTGCGCGGAGCGTAGATTGGATGGATTGTGGTACACTTGCTAAGGATGAAGGTATAATTATGGCTAATTCCTTAATATTTTCATATCAAGAAAGTAAAAATTTAGGGAGGGGTTGAAAAAATAATGATAAATGTATGCATGTATGTATATTTTTCGTCCGGGAGGCCGTGAGGCCCCAAAAGTCTCCTATCAGAGCAAACGACGTGCTGAGCTAAACTAAATACAATCGCTGCCATACTGAGTCCTACTCAGATCCCCCGCAAGGCCTCTTAGATCGGGGCCATATACATGCTCGAGCTATTTTCGTGCTCATTGCTCCCAAAAAGGCACCTCTCTACTCATAGCCAGCCTTATGGTAGTTTTCGATAAAGCACATCCCGCAAGACACCAATACAGTTAATCTTAGCAGAGCTCCCATCTAGCAGTGCCTGCATCTAGTTTATCTAGTATATAATCAATACTAAGGCATATTACTTCAAGAGGGCATCCTATCAGCGGGAACTTATCCCTCCCTAGCCTAGAATTCTCTTGTATAGATAGATTAAATAGTATTCTCTACCCTAAGGTAGGAAGTCTATGTCCTCTTAGATCGCTAATAGCTGCGACCTAAGCTATGTATCCTTGGGGAAAACTCTCATAGGAGAAAAAAACTAATATACTTAATAAGTAAGCTATATAGATAAGTGAGCTATATACTTTTCCTTACCCCCCTGAATAGAAATCATCATAAAAAGACTATAAACTATTTAATTAATTAAATCTACTTATTATACTCTTCCCTAGACGTCTTAATCACTACCTAATAGGTCCTTGCATTATGCCCGGGCTTACTATAGACACTATATCGCCAAACGCCCGGCCTAACTAACCTTCCTCGACCACTACTCCTCGATAATTTAGCCACTACCTACGTATCTATATCTATCTAATTAATTATTTACCTTCTTTCCTCTACTATTACTACTCCTCTTTTCTATAATCTAATCCTTTTTGCCCTCCGGCGTTAGCTTAGTATCTTATTTACCTATTAAAGGTCTTAGACCTCTGTCCTTACGAGTACTATCTCATATATAATTACCTTTATTCCCTTCGTAAGAGACTTTAATACTTTAAGAATTAACTCTAGAGAGCTACTTTAATACCTTCTAATCTATCTTTTAAAGTATTTAGACTAAGATTAAGCCTTAAGTATAGTCTTTAGGGTCTTTAAAGCCTAAGGGGTTAATAATTTAGTTACTTCCTTAATTAATATTAGTATCTATAGCTAAATATTAAGCTTTAAGACTATAGTTTCTAGGTTAAGAGGAATAAGGCTAGCTCCTTTAAAAGCCCCCTTAATATTTCTTTCTATTATAGTAGCCTTATATATAGCATAGAAGGCTAGAAAGAATTTAGTCTTTAAAACATAAGTTATAAAGTATCTAATTAATTACTCTATTTCTCGACTATAAGCTTACTTTAGTATACTAAAGTATCTAATATTAAGGGGCTAGAATAAATAAGATAAATAAGGTAATATATAAAGCTAAATAATCTTTTTCTTTTTATAATATCTCTTAAATTTAATAAAGTAATAATTTTTATAGCTATTAAGGATTAAGAGATAATAAGAATTAATTAATTAATTAGCTATATATTAATTAAAGTATTTAAGCTACTTAAGATTAATCTTATTATTAGTCTAGCTATTTTAGGTTATCGCAATAGCTTAATTACCCGGGAGGTTACTTTCTTAGTACTAGTTAGCGAGGTAATATTAGCCTATATTAATAATAAATAGCTAGATCGCCTAGCCTTTTGTATTAATTACTTAAATAACTATAATTTATTCCTAGTTTCTAGGCTATATTAATTTTAGCTTTAAATACCTTTTTATACCTATAATAATTATTCTGCTTATAATTATGCCTATAAGAAAGCTAGTCTTATTAAAATTATAAATATTATTTAATTAGATATTATACTTCGCGATTATATTCGCTATAAGCCGAAATTAATTATAAATAATAATTAGATCTTTATACTTAGCTCTCTAATAATTATATTTATAAAAGAAATATATCTTAAGGTCTAGGTGCTACTTAATAAAGTTATAAGCCTAATGCGTGCTAATTAGTAGCGCATCGCGGTTAATAAGTAATTAATTAGCTATTTCTTTTATATTATAAAGCTAGGGGGGAAATCCTCGCGAATTTAGATTAAGAATAAAGTAAATAAGAATCTCTTTTTTTAGTTTAGATAGCTTGCGTAATTTAGGGATAATATTAGCTCGGGCTTAGATACTATTCTGCCGGGCGCGGAGGGTATTATGATTAACTTAATAGATTAATATAGCGCGTCGGAGACTAAGTTTTAGGTTATTTTAATAGGCTTAAAAGGCAAGAAGGACCCTAGCCTCTCTATTAGATTATGATATATTGGGTAGTAAGGAATTAATTAATTAAATAGAAAAGATATAGGATAAGGGATTTTTATATAGCTTACTTATCTATATAGCTTACTTATTAAGTATATTAAGGCGGCTAGAATACTGTTTTATAGATAAGGTAGCTGTCTTATTTTATAGTCTCTAGGTAAGCTCTATATTATTTTAACCTAGTAGTTATATCTAGTAGTCTTAGAAAGTAAGATAAGTCATTAAGGCCTGGTTATGATCTGGGCGGTAGCTAAGGCTATAAAGGAAAGAGATTCTCTGGGCAATATATAATTATAGAGGTTGGCTATGTAGCTCTAAGGCTATGAAAAGGGCAGTAGGGCACTAAGACCTTAATAATTATAGCTTATGTCGGCTGGCAACTAATAATTAATTTTATATAAGAAATTCTTTAGCGCTTATATAATATAGATATACTAATAATTAAAATAAGCACTAGCCGATAATTAGCAAAATAGCCCTTATAATAGTTATAGTGAGCTAAAAATAAAGAAGAATATAAAGTAAATATCTATGAATTAATTAGTATTAATATTAATATATATATTTATAAGTTTTATACTTTAGCGGCGAATTTGCGTTAAGATTATTTTTTTTAATAATTATCAGGTAATAAGGTTAATAAGTATTAGTTTAGCCGCTGTAGCTAATAATAGAGCTTCTTAACTTATAAAGCATAGTAATAGCTATTAATTATTAGGTTTATTATGCTTAGCTTAAATTGCCGATATAGAATAAAAGGGTTTTAGATTAATATTAATATTACGTAGTAGCTAATAGAGTTTAAAGAGAGAATTTAAATCTTTATTTTCTTAAAATTATTTATAATAGAATACTTTATATATAACCTAGAACTCTAGCTTTTTTATTATTAAATATACCGGATTATAGTTATATATAAATAAATTAAAGTATATCTTTATAGTACTTTATATTATCTTAGTATAAAGATAATTAAGGAGGTATAGAAATAGATATCTAATTATAAAGTCTTCTAAAATTAATAAAAAGCTTATAATAATCTATTATTAAGGCCTAATAATATATCGCTAATTATAGGATTAGGTCCACTAGGTATAGGGGGTATTTAATGCGAGTTTGCCATAGAGTATAATATATCCCTATTAGATTGCTAATATATAGGTATAGAGTTGCGATAGATTTAAGAATATCTTAAGATTAAATACTAGTGGGATTTAGATCTTAAGGGTAGATATCGCTTAGCTATTACGGCCGAAGAGGAAAAAAGTAATAGTCTATAGAGGACTAGGGTATATTATTAAAGATTATTCTTATAAGGTCTAGGTAGCGAGTTATTTAAGGTAGTAAGAGGATTAGATCTCGATTAATTAAGGTCTTAAGACTATAGCTTATAGGCTAGACTTTAAATAGCTATTAATATATTTTAAAGAAAAGGTAATAATATCCGGAGCTAAGAGGCAAGGCATATTAATACGGAGAACAACTTTATAGCGCTAAATCTATAGCTTTATTAGCTTAGTTTTATTTTTTACTTTAAGGAATTTAGTGGGAAAAAGGACTTTTTAAGGGATTTAATCTCTATAGAATATAAAGTTAATCTAAATAACCTAGATAAGTTAGACGATACTTAATTATAGTTTATATATATTATATTTAATTAGATAATTAATTACGCTAAGGCTATTATTATACCTAAAAATATCTCTTAGAATACTCTATTTAAGGTTAACTATAAGGAGCTTACTAAGGAGAGAAGTAAGCTATTTTATTTCTAATTTAAGCCCGAGACTTAGAGGCGATATATACTTATAGTTAAATAACTACTTACTTATATTATTTACTATATATCTTTCAAAAATAAAATAAATCAGCTATTATTTAAACTAAGTAAGAGATAATAAAATATATATAATATAATAATAGAGTATATAGATAACTTAATAAATACTTAAAAGGACTATAATAATAACCTAGAGGCTCCCGAAGTTTCTAAGCTTCTTAATTTACTTAAAAATAATATTTTAGAACTTTATATATCTATTTTTAATTATTTTACTAAGGATATAGAGTATAATAGCATTCTTATTAGCTTTTTAATTATTCTAAGTATCTATGCGAATAATACTTAAGAGGGCTATGCGAATTCTACCCTAAAGCTTTCTATAATTATAGTAATATCCCGTCTCTATATTATTAAGTATATAATTAATTAGCGAGCTAAGGCTATTAAGTAAAAGATATAGTAGGGCTAGAACTAAGAAGAGGCAGAGGAGAATAGCCTAAGTAACTTTATGCTTATATCTAAGATAACTCGCTAGTTTATAATTAGAGGAGGAGAGGGCTAGGAAATAACGCTAATATAATTTATTATCTAACTCTAAAACTTTAGCATAGCTATATATAATAATATAATATCCTAGGGGTTAGTAAGCTAAGATAAGGAATATATCATCTTTAAGGGTATTTATCTTAGTATTCTTAATATATAGGCTATGATAAGAATAGTAGTCTATTAGCTAGAAGATATATTATATAAGGACTTGCTATTTTATAGAGAGTTTTTTAATTAGTCTCTAGCTAAGCTTAGCTTACCTAAGATCCCATGGGGTAAGCTCTTAGATAATGCTGCTAATGAAATAATTAGTTATTTATTTATTAATAAATTATTTTAGTATAATAGAGGTATAAGTAAAGGTTAGGTCGTTTGAAAGATATTATAGGATAATAGCTTAAGGGCTATGTGGGTTAAATTAGTAGGTAATAGTAATAGTAGCATAGAGTTAAATATAAAGGCGGCATATCGATATAGTCTCTAGGTAGAGAAAGCTTTGGAGTTATTACTATTTCTAGCGTAATTAAGTAGCGGGTTTCCCCTAAGGGCATATAAGCTTCTTACGATTTAATACCGCAATATAGCTAATAGAGGAATCCGGAATATTTTAGTGGACTAGGGGCTTATTATAATTATTATAGGTATATATAAAGGCTTCTTAATATCTAGAAGGCTTAAGATTATTTATTGGTTTTTACCGCGGGAGGTTAATACTCCGCTGGTATACTTCTTATAGCTTATTTTATTGTTCTAGGAGGATATCTAGGCTAATATATAGGACCGGTCTAGCTTTAACGCTAGTCTATGGGCTATAGAGGGTATACTAGAGAGTAGTAGCCCATAGGATAATAAGTAAACCGATAGCGCCGCGGAGGCTAGCTAAGAATAAGCTAGCTAGGCTAGGGAGAGCAGGTAAGGTGCTTAGAAGCTAGGACCCGGGGAGTACTAGATATTATTGCGCTTAGTATATATTATCCGAAGGCTTAGTATTATAGCGTGTGGGTAGAAGCTTAATATTAGTAGCTAGAGGTATATATTAATTGCGATCGGATGATAATACTTCCGGAATATATCTATATCCTATATGAGACTACTACGGGAAGTAGACTTAGATAATAGTAATAGCGATAGTAATAATAATAGGGATAATCTATATAATCTATAAGCTAGTCACGGGTCTAAGATCGCAGGCTTGATCTATAGACGACTAGTAACCGAGGGAGCTTTTAAGACTAATAAGCGCTAAGGGTTAGGGTTATGGTTGGGGTTAGTATTTACTATCTAAGCTAATCTGCCCGGGGGGTTTCCTCTAGCTAAAGATATAGCTTATAAGGTAAGGAGAGGAGATTTTTCTAAGATAAGGAAATATAAGAGATATAAGAGTAAGAAGATATAACTAAGAGAAAGAGATATAACTAAGGGAAAGAGATATAACTAAAAGAAAGAGATATAGCTAAGAGAGAGAGATATAGCTAGAGAGGAGAAATAAGAGATAAGAGATAAAAAGATAAGAGATAAATAAGAGATAAAAGATAAAAGATAAGAGATAAGAGATAAATAAGAAATAAGGGATAAATAAGAGATAAGAGATAAGAAATAAATAAGAAAAGAGATTAGCCTTAGGAAGACCTATCATCTATTAAAACCGTCGGCAGGCCAGCCGACAGTTTTTTTATATGGGAGTTATTTTTTACGCTAGCAGACCATGGGGCAGCCGACAGTTTTTTTCTCGACCAGCCGACAGTTTCTAAAAAACAGGGTTCTAATATAGCTATAATTCCACAAAAAAGATATATATTATATTAAGCTATAAGGATCTTAGAAATTAAGTCCTTTTTCTTATATCTTATTCCCTTATTTTTCTAGAATTATTTAAAGATAAAAAAGAGAAATTTTAATGGGGTGGTCAGTGCAACTAGCGTTACGCTAAAAATCCCCAACCACCGCCATAACCTAGCTACCTAGCCACACCAACCACTATACCAGCCACAACTAAGGTAATTTCTTAGCCAATAAGCTTTAACTTCTATTTTTTTCTTTTTTTTATTACTCTTTTATAAAGACTAACTTTTCCTAGGTATTTACTTTTAACCTCTATCTCTATTTATATATTAGTTATATATAAGCCTTATAACTATGGATTATTTTACTTATATCCCTGTGTTTTCCCTTCTAATTTGCAAGACTTGCAAAACTACAGTTCTTTTTAACCAAATTCAACAACACCTCCGCCAACAACCTCATCAGCTTTCCCTCCAAGAGATCAAGCCCACCCTAGAGCAGGCTGCTAAGCTTAATCTTCTTCAGGGCCAGAAGGACCTTATAAGGCTACCTAAGCCTATTCCTCTAGGCCCTCCTATCTTACAACTTGGAGAGCCTATGCAACAGGGCTTCCGCTGCACCTTTGAGCCTAGCTGCTTCTATGTTGGCTCCGAGCTACGCCGAATTAGAGAGCACCTACGGGTCTTTCACAAGGTCCAGCAGAAGGGTCAAGACGGCCGGCCTTCCAAGGCAGCAGCCCCGCAGCCTTCTATAGCTACTGAAAGCTATTGGCGAGCCGGCGTAGCCTATCAGCAACTCTTCAAGCGGGGGCTTCGCAGTGAATACTTTGAGGTCTTGCTAGAAGGTAATGGCTCTGAAGCTCTCTCTCTTCCAGAAGCTAAGGCTGCCTTTGAGGCCCAAGCCCTAGCTATCAGAAGCAAGGAGGCCGAGGGCTATAGAGCAGCTAAATGACTTTACTGCTCCTAACCCTTGGCTTCGAAGGCTAGGATCAGCAAGGCACCTAGCTGACTTTAGTGGGGAAAAGGATTTCCTAAGAGACCTACTTTCTCTTAACCTTACCTTAACTAAAGAGTCACTAGAAGAGACCTCTGAGCTTGCCTGCTTTTTTTCTCTTGCAGGCCTTTGAGGAGCTTATTCAAGAAGCTATAAGCCTTATAGCTTCTAATGAGATTCCTCTGAATGCTCTCTTTGAGGTTAACCGGCAAGATGCCTCGCAGCCAGCAAAGAAGCCCTTTAGCTATAGGTATAAGAAAGCTACGCAAGACCGCTATGCCATAGTGGCAAAGCAGCTTCTAGTCTATACCTTCCGCTGCCTCAACCTAGAGCCCACAGAGAGGCCACCTTTCAAAGCAAGCCAGCAGCAGCTAGCTAGCTATAAGGCTCTATCTGATAACCTAGATGACCTAGAAGAGGCCTGGCTCTTAGCTAAAGGCAACTTCTCTAGCTATAAGGTTATAGAGCTTTATAAGGGGGCAAAGGAAAAGACCTTGGCGCTATTTATCTCGATCCTAGATCATCAGACTAAGGATAGTGAATTTAATAGCGTTATGGTCTCTTTTCTTACTGTGCTTAGTATATCTCCTAATGGCTCTTGGCTTAGCTTTGAGACTTTTACCCCTTTTCTCTCTGCCTTAGTCTCTATTTCTAGGCTCCTTATCTTGCAGAAGTAGCTAGAAAAGAGATAAGGCTATCCAGCAGCATATCGAGCTTGGAAGGAGCCTTCTAGAAGCTCGAGAAGCTAGCCCTGGCTATTTTGAGCTTGTGCAACAGCTCGTAACTAGGTGTATGCTGAATAGCCCGGCTGGGGCTGATACGACCCCTATGCAGTTTATCCTTCGGCTGCGTAGCTATGGAATAGCTGCCAAGGCCAATACAGCCCAGCCCGGCTATATCAGCTGGGAAGGAGAGACTATCCTCTATAGAGGCAACCGGCTTAGCCTTCCTAGCCTGCAGCATATACTGCAGGCTGCCTTGGATGAAGCCCGGCTTCTTCTCTTCCAGGGGCTTCTTATGCAAGAGAGCTATACCTTGGAGGAGAGCCAGCCGGCCCTAGTGCCTTCTATCCCCTGGGATTCTATCCAGGATAACCCTACTGATGATTCAGTGGGTTATTCCTTTTAGATAACCTCTATGAGGTAGCTAGGGGAGGGACTAAGAGCTGGCTTTTTTTCCTTTCTCTGGGAAGACCCTATTCTCAAGGCCCGCTGGTTTGGAAGCTCTAGTAGCTCTTCTATAGCCCCAGAGGCTAGGGCTATGTCTTCTTATAGCCAAAGCATTGAGAAGTTGCTTGAGCTGCTAGCCTTTTTGATTCACTTGAGCAGTGGTCTTCCGGCTCGGTCAAATGAGCTCCTAACCCTTCGGCACCGCAATACCGCCGCAGGGGGGCATCCGCAATATCTTCCTAGACCAAGGGCTAGTTATGCTAGTTACTGGTATTCATAAGGGCTTTTCTAGGTCAGAGAGACTCAAAGTTATCCACCGCTTCCTTCCTCAGGAGGTTGGAACCCTTTTAGTCTATTATCTCTGGCTTATCTTGCCCTTCTGGGAAGCTATGCAGGCTAATTTTGACCCTAGCTCTCAGGGCTCTTTTTCCCCCTTTCTCTGGAAGACCTCTAGCCTAGATGGCGATGAGGCTTATGGCAAGAAGGTAGAGGCCCTAGGGGATAACCCCCAGCTACAGCAGCTGCAGGCCGAGCTAGGCTTCTATAGCCTTAGAAGCTCTCCCTTTGTGGCCCTGAGAGGTAGCCAGGCTGATAGCCCTAGGCTGCATATAGGGCTTGCAGCAGGCTCTTGGAATTCAGCTAGGCTTAGCCGGGTCCTTAAGCGCTGGGGCAAGTTGGCTGGCATTGAGTCTCTTACTATTAGTAGCTGGCGGCATATAGCTATTGCCCTAGGCCGCCGCTATATCCGGGATGCAGCTATTACTAGCCAGGGGCTATATAGCGAAGTCGACCACGGAGATAGTGAAAGCAGCTCTGATGAAGAGGGGCCCTGGAGAAAGAGATACTATTCTCCATAGGCAGACCGGCCATAGCAGTATGACTTCCAACCTAGTCTACGGCCGGCAGCTTACAGAAGCCCATTTTGAGACCTATCAGCGCAGGCAAAGCTTCCGGCTTCTTAGTGAAGAGTGGCACTTCTTGCTTGGTTTCCCCTCTGCCCCTGGCTTCTCAAGGGCAACTATCCCCTCGGGCTCAAAGAGAGGCCTAGCTGCCGTTGACCTTGAGCATTTCCAGGAGCTTCAAGTAGCCCGCTGGAAGCAGCTACGCAAGGTTAACCTTGACCTTGAGCTGCAGAGGCTGCTCGGCTCTAACGCCACCTTCCGGCAAGGCCAGAAGCCGATTCTAGAGGCCATCATGAGTAATAGGAATCAATCCTAGCCATCATGCCCACTAGCGGCGGCAAGAGCCTTCTATTTCAGTTGCCGGCTGCTAGCTGCCCAGATAGCATAACTATAGTAGTTGTGCCGCTGGTCTCGCTGCTAGGCAACCTCCTAGACCGCTGCCAAGCTATGGATATCCCTGCTGCTCAGTGGCAGGCTGATGGGGCACCAAGGGGGCTTCTATTATCTTTGTGACGCCCGAGTCAGCTATGACAAAGCGGTTCCAGGCCTATCTAGATGGCCTCCAAGCCCCTAGCCCGCCTTGACCGCATAGTTATAGATGAGTGCCACACGATTCTAGAAGGCAGCCCCCGGTTCAGGCCTAAGCTAAGGCAGCTAGGCCTATTGGCCTTGCGAGGCGTGCAGATAGTATACCTAACTGCAACGTTGCCTATAGCTGAAGAGCGTGAATTCCCTAGGCCTAGTTTACACCAAGGCCAAAGATGCCACTATCTTCCGGGCTCCCACAACCCGGCCTAATATCAGCTACAGGGTAGTTGATTTCCCTCTGCTTCCCAAAGAGGGGCTATCTGCAGTCTGCTGAGAATGCCCTGAGGCAGCTGCTTGATAGCAAGCTTACCCTATACCCTCGCCCAGCCAAAGCTATAGTCTATTGCAAGACTATAGCTATAACTGAAACCCTAGCCCAGGCTCTAGGGTGTGATGCCTACTATAACGAGGTTGATACTCGCGATGGCAAGGCAGAACGCCTGCAGGCCTGGATGGAAGGGTCTCGGGAGACCCTCTATGGCAATGGCAGGGGTTATAGTTGCAACTAATGCTCTTGGCCTCGGTATTGATATCCCTAATATCAGGGTTATCATACACCTTGAGATGCCAAAGAGGCTTGCAGACTATGGGCAGCAGAGCGGCCGTGCCGGTCGAGATGGGCTTCCTAGCGAGGCTATTACCCTCAGGCCTTTGCAAAGCTCGACCCAAGAAGCCCAATCTTCTAGGTTCCTAAGCATAGGCAGCAGAGAATTCCTCTCTACTAGCCAATGCCGTAGGATAGCCTTAGATAGGGCTCTAGATGGCCGAGCTAGCCGGCAAGTATGCGAGGCAGGGGAGGAAAAGTGTGACTTTTGCCTAGAGAACCTGCCTTTAACCGCAGAAGAAGGCTATGCCCTAGAGAGCCCTGAAGAGGGGATCTTAGGCTTAGAGCTATGCAAGTACAGCAGATGCGTACTGCAGCAGCTACCACGGGCCGAGAGGGAAAGGGCAGACTTTGAGACCTTTCAGAGGCTGCTTTCTCAGCAGCTTCTTCAGGGCTGCCTTTTCTGCAAGCTTGATGGGCTAGATAGGCGAGACCATCTGCCATTAAGCTGCACCAGGCCACTTCTTCCAGCCGCAAGGATATACGCCTTGGCTTTGAGCTAACTAAGTCTATTACCCGCTACCTAAGGCAGCGGGATAGGCTAGGAAGCTTTGGAGCCTGTGCCCTATTGCCTTGTGCCCCAGGAGCTTTGCAGCCGCTGGGAGGAAGACCCGCAGCATGGCGGCTGGCAGCTAATCCAGGGGGGGTAGTTGCCAGTTTCCTGGGCTTATTGCTGCCCTCTGGAGCTCTGCTGTATTACAGCAGCCACAACTAACTAGCCGGCTTTATAAAGAGCTTGGGTTTGAGGGGAAATTAACCCCCCTAACTGCGCTCCTAAGCACCATCGGGTCTTATGGTCCTGGCTGGGGGAGGATCTCTTGGGCTAGCTATGATGCTATCCGGATCTGCCGTATCTATAAGGAGCTGGCAGAAGCCTTGAATATGCCTTAGCATAGCTAAAGAGATACTCTAGGATAGTTACTAGGTATTTATTTTAGGTAGTATTATAATAATAGTACCCTTTGCACTTAATAAAATAGCCCTATCCTCTTAGCCCTCTTAGTTATTTCCCTTAGTAGCCTATAATAAATGGGATAAGAAAAATAATACCTGCCTCTTACCCTATAGCCGCCTCTTATAGCGCAAATAGCCCCCCTATAGCCCAAGTACCCGCCCTTACCCTTATAGCCGCCCCTGATAGCCTAAAATAGCCCCCTGAAAGTTAAATGCAGTTTCCTCTAAGCCCACTATAATAGAAGCTTGAGCCTTAAGTTATCTATTATATATAGGGGCATAGAAACTGGTTTGAACCATTGCGGCGCGCCCCAGTCGCTATGTGACTCCCCTGTTGCCCCCCCATATAGCTATAAATAGCATATAGAGTTAATAGGCCCATCTAGCAGCTAGAAAGAAGGTCCTTTAGCTAGCTATAGCTAGGCATCCCTAGTAGCTGTGCACCCGGAGGAGCCAGGTTCGTAGGGGCCGATTACAGCTATAATCCCCCCCCCCAGACCGCGAGGCACAGAGCCTACAAGCATATATATAAGGGATACATAAAGGTAATCTAATAAGATAAGGTACAGTGGGGCTAGTTTAGTCACATAGCCCAGGTGAATTATAAGCTATTTTTTTACTTTACTTTAGCTATGGGGTAGCTTAGACCTATAGGTTAGGCTATTAGCTTGCTTATAAGCCTTTTTTAGCCTTATTGCCCCCAGCTGCCTTGGGGCCTTTTCAGGCCGCCTTGGCTCCCTCTTATATACCCACCGAGGACCTTTTAGCTAGCCGCACGCCAGACCGGGCTCATGGGCCACTTTTCCTTTTTGCGGGCTAGATTTACTATATAAAAACCAAAAAAATCAACTCACGGCCTTAAGGCTTAAAAGGCTAGCTTTTAAAGCTATAGGGTAGCTTATCTATTAGTTATTCTTATATGCCTTAGCTTCTTTTTTAAGCTATATTAGCTAATATAATATAAGGTAGCTTAGTCTTATTATATTATAGCTAGCTAGTAACTATAGGGTAATAAGACTACTTATTACCTAGACCTACTAGGGTTATAGCTGCCTAACGCGTTATATTATAGCTACCCTATACCTCTAAGGAATTATATATTAAGATAATAAAATAAGTATTTTTATTTACTATAGGGTAGCTTAATTTATTAATTATTTTAATATATCTTAGCTTCTTTTTAAGCTATATTAAGTATTAAAATATAAAGTAAATTAGTCCTTTATTTATTATAAGGTATTTAATTTTTATAATTACCTTATATAATATTATAAATAATTATATTTAAAAAATAATAATATAATAATAATAATAATTAAAATATTAAATTAAAAATAACGTATATCACAAGTGAGTGAAACACACAAGCGAGTGAAACAAAAATCCCTCAACCTACACCTTCTCTATTTGATTAATTAATTCTCAACCACCCAGCATGTCACAGTCAAATTATGAGGCTAGAATGCTTCTTGCCCTTCAGGCCCTTCAAAATGACCCAACCTTAAAGCTCCGACGCGCTGCAACAATCTATACAGTCAACCCAACAACGCTCTGGCGTCGGCAAAAAAGGCATCCAATCTCAACGCGATATTACCCCAAAATCACGTCGACTATCTAATCTAGAGGAACAGATCCTTAAACACTTTATTCTTGACCTAGATTCGCGAGGATTTCCCCCCCGGCTACGTAGTGTGAAAGCAATGGCTGATCAATTGCTTGCCGACCGCGACGCACCACCAGTCGGCACAAACTGGGCCTCAAACTTCGTCAGGCGACACCCAGACCTCAAGACGCGTTTTTTTCGTAAATATGACTACCAGAGAGCCAAGTGCGAAGATCCAACTATTATCCGCAACTGGTTTATGCTTGTGGCGAACATAATCGCGAAGTACGGCATCCGATCAGAAGATATCTATAACTTTGACGAGACTGGCTTCCTTATGGGCATGATTGCAAGCGGAATGGTCGTCACGGGCTCAGAAAGGCGTTTAAAGCCAAAATCAGTGCAGCCTGGAAATCGGGAATGGATTACAGTGATCCAAGCGATCAATGCGGAAGGCTGGTCGATCCCGCCGTTTATCATCGGTGCGGGCCAATATCACCTCGCCAACTGGTACCGAGAAAGCAACCTCCCGGGCGATTGGGCTATTGCAACGACCCAAAATGGCTGGACCGATAATGAGACCGGTCTCGAGTGGCTCAAGCACTTTGACCGGCACACAACCAATCGATCAATTGGTTCCTATCGTCTCTTGATCCTTGATGGCC
The DNA here is from genome assembly GCF_025433545.1 of Fusarium keratoplasticum. NCBI lineage: Eukaryota > Fungi > Ascomycota > Sordariomycetes > Hypocreales > Nectriaceae > Fusarium > Fusarium keratoplasticum. Next base: position 16,314 of record NC_070541.1, on the reverse strand, counting down.
ACGAAAGTCACCACTCCATCGAATTCGAGAGATATTGCGAGGAGAATAAGATTATCCGGCTTTGTATGCCACCTCATTCATCTCATCTACTCCAGCCCCTTGACGTCGGGTGCTTTAGCATACTAAAGAAGGCATATGGTCGAGAAATAGAGCATCTGATCAGATGCTCTATAACACACGTTTCAAAGACCGAGTTCTTTCCAGCCTTCTACGCAGCACACGAGGCCACTATGACGAAAAAAAACATCAAGGCATCATTCAAAGGGGCCGGGCTTATTCCTCTTGATCCAGAAAGTGTGGTCTCGAAGCTTGATGTGCAGCTACGGACGCCAACGCCGGTTGAGGAGGCATCTGATCAATTGACCTCTTGGGCATCAAGGACCCCGAAGACTGTGCTTGAGGCCCAATCTCAGTCTGAATACCTTGAGAGACGAATTAGAAGGCACCAAAGCAGCTCTCCAGAGTCAATTCTTGAAGCATTAAAGTCTCTTGCAAAGGGAACAAAGGCGGTTATGCATGAGATGGCTCTTGTTCGGGCAGAGGTTCAAGACCTTCGACAGGCAAATGAGATACTAAGCCGGCGCCGGAGAGCAAAAAGGACCCGGCTACAGAAAAGAGGGGTGATGACGGTAGAGGAAGGAAGGCAAGCAATTGATCAAATGGATGCTGATGCGCGGGTAATGGCCGAATCGTCGCGGAGTGGTGGTCAAGGGAGGTCGGCGCGACCGGGTGTTCGACGTTGTGGTATCTGCGGCAAGCCCGGCCATAATGCAAGGACCTGTCAAGTAGTGATTGAGACGTCTGGGGAAGAGTATAGTGAGTAGTTTTAATTGATCAAATGGTTTGTGGTGTTTTTATTGCGATTTTTATAAAAGAGGTTGGGATTTTTGTTTCACTCGCTTGTGTGTTTCACTCACTTGTGATGTACGTTAATAATATAATAATAATATTAATTAAAATATTAAATTAAAAATAATAATATAATAATAATAATAATTAAAATATTAAATTAAAAATAATAATATAATAATAATAAAATAGCAAAACTAATTAGTGCGGCTAGCACCTATTAGAACCTGTCTTATGATTATAAGGTTTAATGCCACAAGGCCTATTCCCAGATAACTGCGCGGTTTTTTACTTAGGAAGCCCATATATGTTAACGGCGAGCGCACCGTACTCTTCCTAAGGCAAAGCAGCGCAAGCTGCTTCTAGCCTGAATTGAACCCTAGGCCCTCGGGAAAAGGTTGCTAAGCTTAACCGTTGAGCTATCGGGCCGCTCTTCAAGACCGGCTGTGGTTGCTGTATGTGTTCTGGGAAGTGATAGATAAAGGTTAGAGGTGTAATTGGTATAGGGTATGCCGCTGCGGCAGGGCAGCAGCTACTGCAGGGAGTAGGCAGCTATGGCAGGGCAGCAGCTATTGCAGGGTAGGCAGCTGCGGCAGAGTAGTAGCTACTATGGGGTAGGAATCGCTATAGAGTAGTAAGGCGCTCTTAGAGTTAAGGTAATAGTAATATCCCAGCTATTAAGAGCGCAGCAATGCAACGGCTATAGGGTAGCAACCACTACAGGGTAGCAACCACTACAGGGTAGCAACACTCTAAGAGCCAGATAGCTAACTACGTTCTAGTAGCTACTATAGGGTAGCAACTACTACAGGGTAGCAAGGTAATCTTATAATTAAAAAAGTAATAAATATTTAATCTATTTAAATACTGCTTTAAGGTCGCAGTTACAGTAGCTACTATGGGGTAGCAATCACTACAGGGTAGCAATCGCTACAGGGTAGCAATCGCTATAGGGTAGCAAGGCGCTCTAAGAGCTAAAAAGCAATAAATATTTAATCTATTTAAATACTATTTTAAGGTCGCAGTTACAGCAGCTGCTATAGGGTAGTAACAGCTACAGGGTAGCAAGGCGCTCTTAGAGCCAGATAGCTAATTGCATTCCAGCAACCACTATAGGGTAGTAACCGCTACAGGGTAATAAGGCGCTCTAAGAGCCAAAAAAAGCAATAGATATTCAATCTATTTAAATGCTGTTTTAAGGTCGCAGTTGCAGCAGCTGCTATGGGGTAGCAATGGCTACAGGGTAGCAAGGTGCTCTGAGAGTCAGATGGCCAACTGCGTTCCATCAACTACTACAGGGTAGCAACCACTACAGGGTAGCAAGGTGCTCTAAGAGCCAGATGGCCAACTGCGTTCCAGCAACCACTACAGGGTAGCAAGGCGCTCTTAGAGCTAGATAGCTAATTGCAGTCCAGCAACCACTATAGGGTAGTAACCGCTACAGGGTAGCAAGGCGCTCTCAGAACCAAAAAGCAACAGATATTCAATCTATTTAGATGCTATTTCAAGGTCGCAGTCGCAGCAGCTACTATAGGGTAGCAACGGCTACAGGGTAGCAAGGTGCTCTGAGATCTAGATGGCCAACTACATTCCATCAACCACTACAGGGTAGCAAGGCGCTCTGAGAGCCAGATGGCCAACTGCGTTCCATCAACCACTATAGGGGTAGCAACAGCTACAGGGTAGCCAGGCGCTCTTAGAGCCAGGACAACAGCGATATCCCAGCTATCGGGAGCGCAGCAATGCAACGGCTACAGGGTAGCAAGGTGCTCTAAGAGCCAGATGGCCAACTGCGTTCCAGCAACCACTGCAGGGTAGCAAGGCGCTCTGAGAACCAAAAAGCAACAGATATTCGATCTATTCAGATGCTGTTTCAAGGTCGCAGTTACAGCAGCTGCTATAGGGTAGCAAGGCGCTATACCAGTCAGGACAACAGCGATATTCCAGCTAACCCAGCTGCATGGCGAATACAGGTCTAACCCAGCTGCATGGCGAATACAGGTCTGATTCCAATGGCAATCCCATAGTAAAAAAAACCGCGCTAGTGAAATCGTCGACCTGATACGATTGCCCCCCAACGGAAACAGGTCGACATTTTTAAAAAAAAGATAAAAAATGGATTTCAAGTACATGCATCAATCCATTACGTTAAGGGCATATCGCATTTCAATTATCAGCATCAGAGATCCAATATTGCGGCGTTGCGGCGAGGTTAAAGTTAACCCAAGTATTGACCCGAGTGCAGCAAGATTCCATTTTTGATCAAACCCAGATTCCCAGAATTATTAGTCAGCATAGCCAAGGTAGAAAGGACTACATGCAAGAGAGTATATGAGGAATAAGGCAGTTAGGTTAAGGGTCATATAATGCTAGGTTAAATAAGTGATTTATATTATTGCCATAAGATAACCCGTGGCATTCACCCGCCAAGAAGTCCAGCCATAAAGCCGCCAACCATCCGGTGAGAGAGTATCAGAGCAGGTATAAGTCAAGAAGAGCAGTAGTTAATCAAGAGAGATTAGTTAAAGCAGGTTTATTATATAGAAGGGTTTTTCATCGAGATATCTAATGAAGTGCAATGGTTAATTAATAATCCATATATAAAAACGTCAACGGGAGCGCCCCCGCAACCGCAGAAGCAAGTTCAAGCACCAAGCCACAAACAATGAAAAGCAACAAATATCATAATAGATAAACATCAATTCATTGCACACCACCAATTCCCGTACAACAGATAGAGCAATCAGCACACAGCCAGTCAGACCATCGAAGCCAGCACGATATATGTGAGTGTAAGCCACCAATGAGAGATAATAGCATAATATAAATCCAAAGAGAAAAAGAGCCATTCGTTCCAGCCAGATTTAGATCATATTACTCATCAAGGATGCCCGTTAACACACATCGCAGTTCAGAATAGCAGTGGCCGAGATGGAGCCATTTATCAAGTTGCCCGAGTTTCCATTAATTATCTGCAAAACATGCCATTATGCATACATCGGTAAGCATATTGAGCAGCACATGAAGCAATATCACAGGTCCATCCGGGTAGCAGAAAGGAACGAGATCACAAAAGCGATCCAGTCAGACCCAGATGTCATCCAGACCCCGGCCGAGTTGGCAACATGGCCAACGCCGCCACCCACAACCGACCCCATCCCATTTATCCACCCACCACAGAGCGACAAATTGGGTTGCGGCGAGGAGGGTTGTTTATACGTGGTCGGTTCAGAACGAGCCATGCAGAACCATTACCGCAGTGACCATGGATGGACGAATCCCCGAGGCAGGGGCGGAAGTGTCCAGCAGCGAGCCATGGAGACACAGCAGGTCCCGTGGCGTAGCGGTGTCCAGTGTCAACGTTTTTTTTCAGCAATGGGCCGGGCAGCCGTTGGTTCGAGGTCGGGTTCGGTGCACCGATCAGCCAGGACCGGACGAGGCAGCCGTTGCAGACCGTTTAATGCAAACATTAGACCAGCAGGAGCGCCGGTTTCATTTGGAGGACAAAGAACGGATCAAGGCCGCCGATTCCAAGTTGGACGCCAACGCGTGGTTAGAGCACGTCGGATGGGCCACCCATTTGCAGGGGTTCGATCCGGAAGCCATGCAGCGGTTGGTCGACCCAGTGGGCGAGCAGGAGCATGAGTTGCAGTTGATCCATGACAGCTTGGTGCGAGTGATGGACCGAGCACGCACCATAGCCACGCCCACCCACGTTGGAAGCCATGCATTGTTCGAGGTACAGCGAAAAGAGGTGGACAAGAAGCCACGGCGACCGTTCGACAACCGGGTCGAGGACGATACGTGGACGCGTTACACGGCCGTGTGGACCAAGTTGGTGTGTTACATATACCGTGCCGAGAAAATGCCAGATGCAGATAGGCCCAAGTTTCCGGTTATCAAGCGGCAAGGCGATTTCATGGATGATTTGGCGGATTTAGTCGAGGCGCACGTTAACGATCCGGAGAGCACAGCCATTGGACGAGACCGAGTGGACGGGTTGACATTGCAGGTCGTCATAGCGTTGTTGGACCACCGTTTGACCGCGGGGGAGTACCGCAGCGCCATCATCAGCAGTTTAGCCGTGATGGGTATCCGAAAGGACGGCGGTTGGATGGATGTGTTGGATTATACGCCCATATATTCCGCCGTCATCAAGGTCGCCCGTGCCATGGTCGTGTACCAGTCATACCAGGAGAGGCAGGCCGAGGTGATGCGTTTGAAGCAGGATAAGATGGACGAGTGGATGGTGCGGCGGCGGCAGGAGGAAATCAGACGTGGGAAGAGCAGCATGCCCGAAAGGAGGCGGAAGATGAGGCGGAAGAGGAGGAGGCAGAAGGGAGGCCACCAGCATATTCCGCATCGTGCGTGGGAAAGTGCAGCGGTTCATGACGGTCACGCCCAAGGATCCCCACGCCGAGGCAACGCCGATGGATTGGATTTACGAAGCACGCACGTACGGGATGCACATCCGGTTCAACACGCCGGCCGGCGGGACCATCGATTGGGTTGGGGACCGCATCAAGCACCGGCGGGTGCAGTTCCACATGGGCGAGTTGACAGAGATGTTGCATGCGTTGAAGAGGAAGCCCGAAGTTGTTGGCGACGTTGACGATGGTGGACGACATCAGCCAGTTGCCGCGGATCCCGTGGTCGTCGATGGAAGACGACCATAGCGAAGACAAGGTGGGATATTCATTTTTTGGATGACGACCGTAACCACACGTGGTTGGCAGCCGGCAAGAGTTGGAATGCGCGACAGATCATCAAGACGCAAGGGCGGCGTAAGAGTTGGTTCGACCACGGAAGGGAGGACGGGGGAAGCCGTTCCAGGCCAGAGCGGTGCAGTCATATGGGAAGACATTCGACGAGTTCATGGAAAAAGATGTTTTTTATTGATGCATATGGTAGGTGGCCAGCCGGCGCGATCCACCGAGATTTTAGGCATTCGATATAAGAATACCATGAACGGCGGCGTACGCAACATATTCGCGCACGACGGGTTGATGTGTTTCGTCACGTCGTACCACAAGTCGTTCCGGGCCACGGGGCAGGCCAAGGTCATCCACCGATATTTGCCACGCGAGGTGGGCGAGTTATTGGTGTGGTATTTGTGGTTAGTGTTGCCGTGGTGGCAGCAGGTACAGGGCGTCGTCAAAGATGCCGGCATACGCAGCCCATATTTATGGCCAGACGAGGTGGTTCGCAGGGACGAAGTCAGCGAGACGGAGCAGAGGGAGAGGAGACAGGCCGAAATGGAGAGCCAGGGCAGCCAGGATGGCATTGGCGGCGGCGGCGATGATCGTGGTGATGAGGATGGTACCGATGAGCCCGGTTCCAGTGCGAGGTTCGACAGTTGGGTACAGGAGCGCAATTGGACGCCAGACCGCGTCCGCCGCATCATCCAACGAGACAGCAAACGATTATTGGGCACCATATTGAACATTAGTTCGTGGCGGCAGATTGCCATCGCCATATCCGTCGATATTTGGACAAGGCATTCAAGGAGTCAACGATAGATGGGGTCGAAGAAGACGACGACGGTGTGGACGATAACCCGATCGATTTACAAGCCGGCCATGGAACGCACGTGGCCGGCATGGTATACGCACGAGAGTTGCAGCAAGGGTTATTCAGCACGGCCACGATGCGCGATAAGTTTCGGTCCGTCAGTCGTCAGTGGCATCGGTTTTTTGGAGTTCCGCGAGGGCGATAGTTTAGCCGTAGCGATACGCCGAAAGCGGGAGCCATTCGAGACGGAGCGGGAGTACCACCAGTTGCAGCGTTTCAGGCGATTACAGCAGGTCGACATTGCCGCCCGGTTGAGGGGAGATGATAGGACCAGACGCCGCGTTCCGTGGCCAGCAAGAGACGGTGATCCGGGCCATCATGCGGGGAGAAGCCCGATTGTGCAGATCGCAGGCACGGGAGAAGGCAAAACATGTCGTTCATGTTACCGGCGTATTGTTCCAGCGACGACGGAGGGACAACCATCGTCATCGTGCCGTTGGTAGCATTGCGAGATGATTTGCACGGCCGTTGTGCCAGAAACCAGATCGCGACATACGTTTGGAACAGTCGCGGCGGGCACCAGATCACCCCCATCGTGTTCGTCACGCCCGAGTCGGCAGTGACAAAAGGGTTCGGCGATTTTGTGAACCGGTTGCAGGCACGGAAAGCGTTGGATCGTGTCGTTGTGGATGAGTGCCACGCCATTTTGGACAGTACCAGCCAATTCCGGCCGCAGTTGATGGAGTTGGGCCGGGTGTTAAACGAATGGGGCGTCCAAAAGGTATTTTTGACGGCCACGTTGCCACCAGATGAGATTGGGAGGTTTTTCGAGGTCGTGGGGTTATCAGCCAGCCGTGTAAAGGTATTCCGATCACGAACGACGAGGCCGAATATCGGGTATAGGGTAGTGGTTGTTCGATCAGCCAAGCGCAGAGATCACCACAAGCAGCAGCAGCAGCAGCAGCAGCAGCAGAATACCAGTCAGACCGGTAGCGGCGAGGTTGGGGCAGACCAAGAGGCGGAAGACAGCCGCGTGGTCAAGATCGTGCAGGATTGGTTACACAGAAACAGCCAAGGTCGCGTCATCGTTTACGCCAACACCATCGACCGGGTTGAACGATTGGGGCGATTATTGGAGTGCAGCGTGTTTCATTCCAAGTCGACACAGCAGCGGGCAAGACGCAGCGATTGAGTCGTGGATCGATCAAGGTCATTTAATCGTGGCCACGAACGCGTTAGGGTTAAGGGGTCGACGTGCCAGATGTGCGGTTAGTGGTCCACGCCGGGATGCCGAACCGATTGCGAGATTACGTGCAGGAAAGCGGACGGGCCGGGCGGACGGACGGCCATAGCGAGGCCGTCGTCGTCATATGCCAGCAGGGGGAGGAAGCAGGAGGTCCACGGTCATCAACCAAGGCAGGGAGAAGAAGAAGGAAGGCGGTAGCATCAGATAAGGCCAAGTGGCCAGCAAAGGAAGTAGCCGTTGAGCGGTTTATCAGTGCGAAGTGGTGCCGCCGTGTGGTGTTGGACCAGGTGATGGATGGCCAATACGATCGAGCAGGTTGTCATCAGAGTCGGAGGTGGCATGTGATGTGTGTCAGCAGCAACAGGACCAATTAGCATTAGAAGGAGGATATGTTATGGTTTGAAAGAAGAAGGCGACATGGCAGTAGGTGGAAACAAAAGAGGGTGCAGGAGTGCCAAAGACGGAGGTTGAGGAGCGTTTCAGGAGGGGCACAGCAGAACAGCCGATACGAGCAGTTCAGGGCCAGACAGGACGCAATGCAGGTAAACAAGGAGGCCAAGATGTTAGAGGAGGAGTTGGCATTGATGGCCGGTCGATGTATGGGTTGTTTCATGGCGACAGGCACGGTAGAGGACGACCAATTTCATCCGAGGGAAGAGTGCCCGGTACGAGGTGCGAGTGGTGGCGATAGGTAAGACGATGCGAGGAGAAATGGCAGCAGGGCATGTTCAAGAAGGGCGTGATGCGGGATTTTTCCGGTTGTTCTTGGTGCAGGTTACCGCAATATATTTACACGCATTGGGAGGCAGTGGGCGATGATCAGGGGACGTATAGGTTGCGGAGAGAGTAGAGTGCCAGTACGCCGGGTTATTGGTGAGCGTATGGGGGAGCAGCCAGTGCATGGTATGAGACCGATGTCAACAGGTGATGGGGAAGATGGATGTGGAGCGACAGTATGATTGGCAAGATACGGACGATCAAAGATTTACGGGGAGGGGTTAATGAAGTGGTTAGGGGATAAAGTTCAAATGGGTTCATTAGAGACGAACAGGTTTTTTGTTAGGGGTTTTATGATATTATCTAGTTAATGATGAAGCAGGGGGAGGAGGAGAGTGAGGAGGTGTGGCAGGAGGAACGATGACGAGGAAGCGTTTCGCCATTGCCGCAATATGCGAGCGTTAGGGGCAGCAAACAACATATGTGTTATTCAGGAGGGGTCCAGAGGGAGAGAAGCGTCAGTACAAAGGGTATTATTCCGATTATGGTGCACAGCAGGTGCAGGGGAGATGAGTGGTAACAATATCACATAGGGCAGATGATGAGGGGAGAAAGGTCAGTTTTTCAGATAAAACAATAAATTGAGATATATAGATAGTTAGAAATTAGTAGAGTGGGGTTGAAAAGCAGGCGGAGAGGATATAAACTGCCAGTTATACTGAAATGTGTTTAGTGGTTTTGTATAGAGGTAGATAGATAATGGGAGAAACTAATTAAGTCCGTTGTAAGTCAAGCGAACAAAAGATTTATAATGTAGAAGTCGGCAGCAGGGCGTTGCATACGAGGAGAATGGTTAAGCAGGTCAAGTTATAATAATGTGTTTAAGGTGCATATATATTGGAAGAGAGGATGAAAGTATAGAAGAAGAGAGCGTAGTGGGTAGATAAATAGAAGGTAAGTTAGTAGGAGTTAGGGTTAAAGTAGAAATGATATATGAATATAAATAATTTACACAGGGATACCATAAAGGTTATAGGATTTTAAAGCAAGGGAGTGAGTATGGGGGGGAGAAGGAGAAAAAAAGCAGTTAATTATTGGGTATATAATATAGATATAGGCAGTATATTATATGGATAAAGGGGAAGAGATAAGGAGAAGAGTAATAATAGGGTAATAGGGTTAAGGGAAAAAGGGGAGAGAGAAAGAGAGAAGAGAAAAAGGGTGTAAAATATATGTATATAGTAGATATAAATAAATGTATTCTACATAAAAAAATAAAAAAAAAAGTAAAATAAATATAAAAAAAATAAAATAATATAAAGATATATAAATAATAAAGAAAATAAAAAAAAAAAAAAATAAAGAAAGAAGTATAAAATAGATAAGAAGAAATTATAGAAAAAATAAAGGGTATAGAGGAGTTAAAAAAGTAAATAAAAGATAAATATATAAGATATATATAAAAAAAATAAATAAAAAGTATTTTATAGTAAATAATTAAGAAGATATTTAGAAAAGGTTAGGTAAGGGTATTTATAATAAGTTAGGGGTAAGTTTAAAGCGGTTAGGTGAGTAGTTTTTATTATAGTAGGGGGAGATGAGAAGAAAGAGGTTAGGGTGATTTTATTATAGTTAGGGGGAGGATTTGAGAGAGGTTGTGTAGTTTATGTATAGTTGGGGGAGGGTAAGAAAAAGAAGGTTAGGGGGAGTTCCATAAATAAAAGGGAGGGTATATATATGTCAAGGTAACAGAGTAGACGGGTTATTTGTATTTCAAGTGAGTCCATCAAACCATGCCTTGCTTGCTCATACAGGGGATATGGATTAATAGAAAAGAAACATGAAAGGGTGCGGGCGGGGCGAAAAGAATTAGAAGACTGGGGTAAGGAAAAGTTAGAAGAACAAGTGCGCTTACCGTGCGTGAGGGCGAGGAACGGGGATGGGCGAAGATAGGCATTTTGGATATTCAGGTGGTGGGGTTAACGTTAGGATAGTAAATACATTTAAGAGTAGATCTGTTTAGGAGGGGACATCAAAGTTTCATTTGGAATCAAGAGAAGTGAAATAGTTTCGTCAGTGGTGGTTTAGTAGTATAGAAAAGAAAAGGGGGGAAGTTGAAAGAGGAGGGGGGGTTATAGGTGTTCTATTGGAGGCTGGCAGAGTATTGAGGGGAGGAGGTGAGTAAGTGAGATAAGTTAAGAGGAATAAAAAAAAAAAAAAGGTGAGGGGAAGTAAAGTAAAGGGAAAATAAAACGGCGACAAATTATAGAAAAGAAAAAGAATGTGATATTTAAGCTGGGCTGAGTGATGACATAAGTAGGTGAAAGGATATATCTGGCAGAGAAAGTGTTGAAAGGAAGGATAGGAGAGCGGCTAGGTGAAGGAAACAGTTGTCGCGAAGGCAAAGTGTTGATATGATAGAAAAGAGGACGAAGTGCAGATTTGGAAAAAGTGGAAATAATGGTGTTACTTGTGTTTGTTATATAAGGAAGGAGGAGTATGATGAGAAGGGAGAGTGTTAAAAGGAATAATGTATACAAAAAAAGGTCGGGGATGTGATTATTCGGAAGAAAACGTGAGTTAGGGGAAGAATGTTTAAGAAAAAGAAAAGGATTTATGAGTTGAGACCGAGTGCTGCATAAAGGTCGATAAGGTATAGTGAATTTTAGTGGGTTGTAGTCGCTTAGATTTGTGATATTAGTATGATTAGGCAGGTAGGTAGGGTTAAGGGGGAAAATAAAGCAGCATATAACATAGAATCAGGCATGGGTTAAGAGTAGAACAGGGTTGAGTGAAGGGAGTAAAGCAAAAGAGTTAATACTAGAGGAAAAAACTTGAAGTAGGTAGAGTCAATGGTTATATAAATGTGTATTTGGATGGGTTAGGAAAAACGGTTGGAGGTTATAGAGGGTAGATTGTAATTTTAAGGAATATATATATAAGGAAGATTAGAAACGTAACACATGATATAGTATCATTATATGTGACTGGTTGAGGTTGAGCAGGGTTTAGACGGGTTATATACAGGTAATTAAGTAATCAAGGAGATGCGAGGTAATCAAGTCATCATATAGAGACGAAGTAATCAAGTCATCATATAGAGAAGTAATCAAGTCATCATACAGAGACAAGTAATCAAGTCATCATACAAAGACGAGGTAATCAAGTTATCAAATAGAGACAAGGTAATCAAGTCATCATAAGAGACGAGGTAATTAAGTCATTAAGATAGTACACGGTAAGCATATCATTAGGGAGAGAGGTATAATTAAGCAATGTAATTAAGTAATAGGTAGATGGAAGTAATCGAGAATATGGCAGATAGGGTTACAAGTAATCAGGTAGATCAAAAGACAAGGAGTGTGAGTGGTTATATATAGTAAGACACATGAAGGAGAACAGGTCAGAGATTAAGGTTAGGGGCAGAGCAAACGTTAAGGTTAGGGTTAGTAGTATTTTAAGGTTAGGTTAGAAAGCGTTAGGTTAGAAGCGTTAGAGGTTAGGGTTATATTTTAGAGTTAGAAAAAGGAATTTTTTTAAGGTAAAAGAGGAATAGTTGGGATGGGGGTTAGGTGATAGAGTGGTAAAGAGGTTAGTAATAGGCAACATAGAGCAAATAAATAGTAAGTAGATGTTAAGTAGGAGTTGTGTGGGATTTATGGAGTAGGTGTGAGGTTTGAATGTTATTTTGAGTTGGGTTTGATATAGTGAAGCAGGGGAAAAATGGTAGGGAAGGATAAGAAAAGTTAGTTAGGTGAAAGTGGAATAAGAAGCCGTTGGATGGAGGAGAAAGAGAACAACGTTCAAGTTACAAGGCATTTGTATGTAATGAAAAGTTAGTGAAAGGAAAAAAAAAAGGTTAAGAAGGAAGGTTATTAGAAAAGTTAGAAAGTGTAGTTAGGTGTCCGGAAGGCGAGGGCAACATTAAGGTAGACGTAGTTAAGTATCAGGTTCGGTTAAGGGTTAGAGAGGTAAGTAGAGAAGGGGAGGGTTAGAAGGATAGTAAGATAAGGGATCATGTTAAGGAGAAAAAGGTTGGCAAGTATAGGGTAGGAAAGCAGGCAGGGTGGGGTTATTTTGCTGAGTTATTAGCATTGGTAATGAGCAGGGGTTAGAGCAAGGGAAAAAAGAAAGAAAATGAAATAGTTAGGGAGTAAAAGAAAATATAATATAAGGAGTTTAGATTAATATAGTTTATTTTATAGTTTTAGAGCATAAGAGGAGGAAGAATTAAAAAAAGTGCATTTATTATAAGAGTTTAGTGGAGTCAGTGGATAGTTTAGGTAGGTTTAAGCACAGGAGAACATAGGAGTAGAAGGATAAGAAGGAGAGGGGGTAATATAGAGGTTAGAAAAGGTAAAAAAATTATTTATAAGTTAAAATATAAGGTTAGTAGGCGGAGTAATATAATTAGGAGTTTTAGCATTTTATATAGGATTATAAGAGAGGAATAAGTTTAAGTTAAATGAAAAAGAATTAGGTATAAGATAAGGCAAAAAAATAAGGAAAAAATTAGTAAAAAAAGTATAGATAAAGCAATGTAATTATAGCATTTTATAGTGGCATTAGGTTAAGATAAAGAAGTATAGTTATTAAGATAGTTAAAGGGGTAAATAAATTAAAAGGGAAAAGATTATATAAATAGAGTTAAAAGGTATTAGAAAAGGTAAGAGGGATATTTATATATTAAATGAGATATAGAATGAAATAGGAGGAGTAAGTATATTGGGAAGGTTTAAGTTAAAAAGAGTTAAAAAATATAAGAGTTATAATAATAAAAAGTAGCAGTAATTAATATAGGAGAATAAGGTTTAAAAGAATATAAAATGTAGGTATAAAAAGGTAAAAGTAATAAAGGTAAAAATAAAATAAAATAAAAGTAAGAGGATAAGTATTAAAAAGAAGATATAATAAGAAAAAGGGTTATAAGGGGTTTAATAAAATTAAAGAGTTTAAAATAATATAAAAAGTATAAAGAGAATTAAAAAGAATTAAAATAATAGTATAAAGTATAATATTAAAAATAGGAAGAAAGGTAAAATATAAGGTAAAAGAAGTAATAAAGAGGTAATTAGGTAAAAGGCATAAATGTAAAAGCGGGGTTAGGGTTAAAGAATTAAAAAAAGGTATAAGAAAGGTAATAATTAAATATTAGGTATTATATTTAAAGTAATTTTTCAAGGCAAGGAATATAAAGGTTTAAAATTAAATAAAGAATAAAAGATAAAAAGGAAAAAAAAAAAAAAAATAATTATAAGTAGTATTAGAGAGGAGGGTAAATAATAAAAGTAAAGTAATTAAGTTAAGTATTAAGGTAAGAAGTATATAAGGGTAGTAAAATAAAAGGTTAAGTTAAGAGTTAGGGTTAGTTATAAAGGTTATAGTAATAAAAGGATAAGGAGTTAAGCGAGTTTTATATAAAATTAGTTTTTATATTATTAATTAATTATATATATATATATTTAAAAAAAGGAAAAAGGTAAAAGTAAATTAATTTAGGGTTAGTTTATTAAGAGAGTAAAGATATAAGTAAGAGTTAGAGAGGGTAAAGAGTATGTATAGGGTAAGGGGGTAAAGTAAAATAAGGGATTAGTTTTATAAGTAAAAGTATAATTAAGTATAATTAGAATAAGTTTTATAAGTAAGATAAGAAGAGTAAATAGTAATAAAGGCATAAAAGAGAATAGTAAGAGGGGTTAGAAAAGGGTTAATAGTTATAGAAAGGAGTTAAAGAAGTTTAATGAGGAGAAAGAAAAATTAGGTAATAAAATAAAGAGTAAAGAAGGAAAGTAGTAGGGAGAAAGCGGGGAAAAAAAAAGGATATGGAAAGTATAAAGTTAAAAGTAGTTATAAAAGTATAAAGAAAAAATTAAAGATAAGATAAATAAAGAGAAAGAAAGAAAGAGGGAAAAGGTTAATAGAATTATTAAAAGTAAGTTTTAAGTTGGTATAAGAGGAAAGTTTAAAGGAGTAAGGGGAAGGAAAAAAAAAAGTTAAAATGAAATTATTTAGGAGGGAATATTAAAAAAAAAGAGTTTAATAAAGTTTAAAAATAAAAAAAAAAAGGGAAAAAAGTATAATAGAAGTATAGTTAAGTATTAAAAGTTAAATTTAAAAATAGTTTTTAATAAAGTAGGAGTAATGGATTAGGATTAAAAGTAAGGTAATAGTTGAAGTTAAAAGATTAAAGTTAAAATAATTATAAAATAAAATTAGATTAAAATGAGTTAAATTAAAGTAGTTAAAATGAATTAAAAGGTTAAGGTTAAATAATTATAGTGAAAAGTTAAAGTTAAAGTGAGTTAAAATTAAGGTTAAGGTTAATAAATGAAGTTAAGTTAGAGTTAATAAATTGTAGTAAAAGTAAGTTAAAGTTAAGTAATTAATTAAAGGTTAAGAATTAAAATGTAGTTGTGATTGAGGTTAGGAGTTAAGTAGTTATAGTAAGGAGTTAGGGTTAAATAATTATAAGTTGGGTTAAGGTTAAGTAGTTAAGATTAGGTTTGGGGGAGTTGAGTTAAAAGGTTGGATTGGGTAATTATAGTAGGGTTAAGGTTAATAAATAAGTTAGGGTTAAAAATGAAGAAAAAAAAAATAAAAAAAAAAAAGAAGAGAAAATTAAATAAAAAAGTTAAGATTAAAGAATATAAGATAAAAAAAAAAAAAAAGTAATTAAAAAAGTAAAAATATAAAAGTATAGATATATATAAGTAGATTAAAGGGTTAAAAAATAGAGATAAATAAGTAGAATAAATAAAAGGGGTTAATTATTTTATTTAAAAATATAAAAAAAAAAGATTATAAATTATTGAGATGTATATAGTAATTAAAGATAGAATAAAGATAAATATAAAAGTAAAAAATAAAAAAAAAAAAATATAAAAGTAAAATAAAAAGGAAAAAAAGGTTAAATAAAAGTTAAATAAAGGAATTATAATAAAAGTTATATTAATTAAGAGAATTATAATTATTAAGTAAAAAAAAAAAATAAAATAAATTAAGGAAGGAAAAAAAAAAAAAAGAAAAGATTAAGGAAAGAAGGAAAAAAAGAAAGAAGTTAGTTTAAGGTGAATAAAAAAAAAAAAAAAAGATTATAAGTAAAGAATAAGTTAATAAAAAAAAAGGAAAAAGATAATTAAAGTTAAGGAATATAAAATAAATAAAAATAAAAGAAATAGTAAATAAGAATAATAAAGAGAAGGGGGGTATATAAAAGAAGTAAAATAAGTTAAAGTGAAGAGGGTGAATTAATTTAAAAAATAATAATAATAAAGGATAAATAAAATAAATAAAAAAAAGAGGATAATTAATAAGATAATAAGTTATAATATCTGTTAGGTAAAAGAAAAAAAAAAAATTATTAAATAGAAAAAAAATAATAAGTTAATAAAAAAAAAAAAAAAATAGTATATAAGGTTAAGGTTAAGGATAAAGGGTAAAGGAATAAAAAAAATTATAAAGGAAAAATAATTTAAAAGTAAAGTTTAAATTAAAGAATATATAAGTTAAGAAAGAAAAAAAATATAATTATTTGAAAAAAGTATGAAGGAAGAAAAAAAAAATAGAAAAAAAAAGGTGTAAGAAAGTAAAAGTAAAAGTATATTAAGTAAAATATATATAAAAAAGAAAAAAAAAAGAAAAAATAAAATAAAAATAAAATTTAAAAACAAAATCAAAATAATAATGAAAATTAAAAGAAATAATAAATAAATTAAAAGGTTAAATAAATAAAATTAGAATTAAAGAAATGATAAAATAAAGATTAAAATTAAAATAATTATAGTGAAAATGTAAAAAATGTATTTAAAGTGAAAGGAATTAAAGAGTTAAAATTGAAGATTGGTAATTAAAATTAAAATTAAAAGTTAAAAGGGTTAAAATGTGGGGTTAAGATTAAAATTAAAATTAAAATTAAAATTAAAATTAAGGTGATTAAAATTAAAATTAAAATTAAAATTAAAATTAAATTAACAAAATTAAAAATTAAAATT